>NW_024096475.1:1200000-1800000 GCF_016545835.1 Crotalus tigris | reverse complement strand
TCCTGGGGTCATGTGATCTCCTGTTGCAACCCTTCTGAGAAGCAAAGCCAATAGGGAAGCCAGATTCACTCTGAACAACCTTGTTAGTAACTTAATCACTGCAGCGATTCACTTAACAACTGTAAGGTTGCAAAATGGGGCAAAATTCACTTAGCAAATGCTTCACCTAGCAACCAAAATTTGGGGCTCAATTGTGGTCATAAGACAAGGACTGCTTATATTTCCTGTGTTGAAATTAGATTCAATAGCCTGTACAGGGACTAGAGAGGAATGGGCATTTTGCTCTTGGACAGTGAAGTATACAAGGTTGTTCACAGCAGAATAACACAAACTACATTGCAATGCAACATTACTGAACGAATCAAATATGTGCATTAAGGTAGAGGCCTGTGTCAATAAAACCACAGTCTTCCCAATCTTTTCCCTGATTTGACTGCTTCTTTCCATCTAAAGCTGATACAAATAAACGCGCTGGGAAATATGGAGATTCTTTTACTGCTAGTTGAGAACAGCGAAGAATGAAAAGCAGACAACTGTCTGATTTTTGTGTTCCCAGCAAATGAGGAAAACTGTTTGCTTGGCAAAAGCTCTGCCCATCTGTTTGGATGCAGAAGACACTTCCCTTGAGAGATAAATGAAGTGGTATTTGGGGAGTAAGAGCCAATTGCCTCCTTTCTTCTGTGTCTGGTGTCCAAAGACTGAGGGGAAAAAATGTAGCTGCTTGAGCAAAATTTCCTAACTCCATTCCAAACTTAAAATATTTATACATTTAAATTCCATTTATGACACACAGAGATATACACATAAGCATATACAAACCTTTACACTAAAAACACGAGAGATCTCTGTGATACGGAGATGTGAAAGTTCTCTTATAGAATATAAATTAACATTTGTCTGTTTTGGACAAAATCCAAGGTTTTTTCTTCTTCTTCCCTTTCTTGCTCTCTCAAGAATGTGATTCACATTCACACAGTCCTGCTTTTTGGGAATGGAGAGATCTGCCCATGCATCACAGCCATGGGGTTCCACCAAGCTATTGTTTGGTCTGGGTGTCTCTTACTTCTAGTTGATGCCAAATCCAACATTCCTGTTTTTGAAATCTCTTCTAATCATGTAGCACAACCCAATTTCTTTTAGTACATTTTCAATCTATTGAGGACCAATCAACTATCACTTAGAGGCCCACTGCTCTGCCATGGATGTAAAAGAGCATAAACATGGGGAGACACTTTCTCGTGAAAAAAAAAAGTTAAAGATTGACTACTGGAGAAAACGGCCAAACTCCAGCCCAAACACATGCAATGTTGAAGTCAAAACTTTCTAACATCTTTTGTTCACTTAGTAACATTACTTAAAAGTAGTCAGTGGTGGGACTCAAATACCTAAATATCCGGTTTTCTGTGTGGATGCAGGCCTGGGCCTCTGAGGCCTAGAATGGACTTCTGGAAGTGACATCCATGCACTTCTGGTGGGCCGTTCTAGACCTGGGAGATCTCCTCCAGGCCTCTGAAGCCTAGAATGGACTTCCAGAAGCAGCATGGGTTTAGCTGGTTCTCCGAACTCAACAAAATTTAGCTACTGGTTCTACTGAACCGGTGCGAACCAGCTGAATTCCACCATTGAAAGTAGTGGATAAATGTAATTTATGAAGGGCCCTGACTCTTGCTAGATTTGAGCTAATTCCTACTGCAGTTTTCGAGGGCAGCCTGATCAAGGCCCTCTTGAGCTTAGGTTTTTGTCAGTGTCAGATGCAACAGGTGGAGGATTTACTGTGCTTTTGAAGAATAGAAGAATAATAACAGAAGAATAATATAACTTTATTGTCACTTTGAATGTATACTAATGGGCAAATATTAAAATGAAATTTTGTTGCACACAGCTCTCACCTCTGATAGACACAACATAAATATGACAAAAATAAATAAATGAATACAGAATTATGTATATACCCACATATATTATATGACACAGAGAAACAACAGTTTAGTTCGGGTTATGTGTACATGTGCATGGCGAGAAAAATGAATCTTGCGAGTTTACCAGACGGATGGCATAGGGCAGGGCTTTTTAACCTTTTCACCCATTGTACCACTTTTAGGATATGGCAACATCCGAGTACCACCAGTCGCCTAGCAAAGTGTCAAAAACTTGACCCAAAAGAAAGAGGAAAAAAGTGCTAAAGTACAGGTAGTCCTCGACTTACAACAGTTCGCTTAGTGACTGTTCGAAGTTACAATGGCACTGAAAAAAGTGCCCCCCCAAGCCACAGCCGAGCAAGACACTTGCCTGCCCATCCAGTGGTGTTCTTCCTCCTGACTGAGGTTTTCATTGTTGTGAGCATTTCTGTTGAGGATTGGCAGTGGGGGTGGGGTGGGGGTGTTTGGTTTTTATTTCCCCCATCTGCTGGGTGGTTGCAGCAGGTTTTGGTCACTTCACATGACCCTGGGACACTGTGACCATCATAAATATGAATCAGTTGCCAAGCATCTGAATGTAAATCATAAGACCCTGGAGATGCTGCAACATTCCAGCTGATCGGCGCTTCTTCTGGGCTCAGGAGAAGCATCAGGATCAGTGCTGCTTTCCAGCTGATTGGTGCTTCTTCAGGGCTCAGCAGAAGCACCAGGATCAGCACCGAGCTCCAGCTGGAGACTGGCGCTGATCCTGGCGCTTCCACTGAGCCCTGACAGTCCTGAATAATAATAGTAGTAGTAGTAGTAGTAGTAGTAGTAATAGTAGTAGTAGTAGTAATAATAATAATAATAATAATAATAATAATAATAATAATAATAATGACAAAAAAGTCTGGATAGTGGACGTGGCAGTGCCTGGAGATAGCAGAATAGAAGAGAAAGAACTGGAGAAGATAACAAAATACAAAGACCTACAAATAGAAATAGAAAGACTGTGGCAAAAGCAAGCAAGGGTAGTACCAATAGTAATAGGCTCCTTGGGTGCAATCCCAAAACAACTGGAGCACCACTTGAACACCATTGGCATTGACAAATTCACTATTAGTCAATTGCAAAAGGCGGCCTTATTAGGAACTGCTTCCATCCTGCGACGATACCTGTAATACCATCAAACATCCACATCTGCCTATCCCAAGTCCTGGGTAAGGACTCGATAGGTAGACAAAATGCCAAATCCAGTCTGAACAGCTGGCTGACTGTGTGATGATTGATAATTATTTTTTCATTTTGAAAGTATACCAATCGGCATACATCAAAATGAAATTTTGTTGCATACAGCTCTCAAAGGATCACCACCTCCGATATACACACCTGATCGTGGTGCTTCCACTGAGCCTTGACAGTCCTGCAGCTCCAGCCATCTCTCGATCAAGCTTGTGCGGTGCTGCCACCGGTTCAGTTCATTCCCGTCCCCCGCTACCATTTTTCTAGGATGGTCGCATATCACTTGCCAGGTGCCAATGTACCATAGGTGGTACCCGTATCACTGGTTGAAAAGCCCTGGCATAGGGCAGTGATGGCGAACCTTTTAGAGACCGAGTGCCCAAAAACTGGCCTTGCCCCCGCTCCATGCATAATCTTTTTATTATAAAGATTTTATTCATCTAGAACAGGGTTGGGGAACCTTGGTTCTTTTATGACTTATGACTTCAACTTCCAGAATGCCTGAGCCAGCACGGCTCAGGTGGTTGACGTCCACAAGTCATTAAAGAGCCAAGGTTCCCCACCCCTGATCTAGAACAATAGTTTTAAATGTGAAATTTCAATTTCAAGCTCGAATGATTGTTACGCTTATTGGTTGAGATCTTGGTGGGCTGCTACCAAAACCAATGTGTTGTACTGTGCTACTGTGTCCCAAAATGTCTGTAAACTATCAAATTCATTATTTTTCACTTTTCTTGCTTTTCACGCACATATAGATAACTTATAAGAGCACATGTACAGATAGACTGTCCAGAACATCTATAATTCCAGATAAATCAATACAAATTCAAAGGTTACTACCCAGTGGCGGGATTCAAATATGTGAACAACTGGTTCTCTGTGTGGATGCCGCTTCCGGAAGTCCATTCTGGGCCTGGGCAAAAAATAATTAGCTACCGGTTTTGCTGAAGTGGTGCGAACTGGCTGAATTCCACCATTGAAAGTAGTGGATAAATGTAATTTATGAAGGGCCCTGACTCTTGCTAGATTTGAGCTAATTCCTACTGCAGTTTTCAAGGGCAGCCTGATCAAGGCCCTCTTGAGCTTAGGTTTTTGTCAGTGTCAGATGCAACAGGTGGAGGATTTACTGTGCTTTTGAAGAATAGAAGAATAATAACAGAAGAATAATATAACTTTATTGTCACTTTGAATGTATACTAATGGGCATATATTAAAATGAAATTTTGTTGCACACAGCTCTCACCTCTGATATACACAACATAAATATGACAAAAATAAATAAATGAATACAGAATTATGCATATACCCACATATATTATATGACACAGAGAAACAACAGTTTAGTTCGGGTTATGTGTACATGTGCATGGCGAGAAAAATGAATCTTGCGAGTTTACCAGACAGATGGCATATGGCAGGGCTTTTTAACCTTTTCACCCACTGTACCACTTTTAGGATATGGCAACATCCGAGTATCACCAGTCGCCTAGCAAAGTGTCAAAAACTTGACCCCCCCAAAAAAAGAGGAAAAAAGTGATAAAGTACAGGTAGTCCTCGACTTACAACAGTTCGCTTAGTGACTATTCGAAGTTACAATGGCACTGAAAAAAGTGCCCCCCAAGCCACAGCCGAGCAAGACACCTGCCTGCTCATCTGGTGGCGTTCTTCCTCCTGACTGAGGTTTTCATTGTTGTGAGCATTTCTGTTGAGGATTGGCAGCGGGGGTGGGGAGGAGGGTGTTTGGTTTTTATTCCCCCCGGCTGCTGTGTGGTTGCAGCAGGTTTTGGTCACTTCACATGACCCTGGGACACTGTGACCATCATAAATATGAATCAGTTGCCAAGCATCTGAATGTAAATCACAAGATCCTGGAGATGCTGCAACATTCCAGCTGTTCGGCGCTTCTTCTGGGCTCAGCAGAAGCACCAGGATCAGTGCTGCTTTCCAGCTGACTGGTGCTTCTTCAGGGTTCAGCAGAAGCACCAGGATCAGCGCCGAGCTCCAGCTGGAGACTGGTGCTGATCCTGGCGCTTCCACTGAGCCCTGACAGCCCTGAATAATAATAATAATAATAATAATAGTAGTAATAATAATAATAATAATTTTATTGTCACTTTGAAAGTATACCAATCGGCATACATCAAAATGAAATTTTGTTGCATACAGCTCTCAAAGGGTCACCACCTCCGATATACACACCTGATCGTGGTGCTTCCGCTGAGCCTTGACAGTCCTGCAGCTCCAGCCATCTCTCGCTCAAGCTTGTGCGGTGCTGCCACCGGTTCAGTTCATTCCCGTCCCCCGCTACCACTTTTCTAGGATGGTCGCATATCACCTGCCAGGTGCCAATGTACCACAGGTGGTACCCGTACCACTGGTTGAAAAGCCCTGGCATAGGGCAGTGATGGCGAAGTTTTTGACCGGCTGAATCCCACCACTGTTTCTACCCCTTTCTCTACTGGCCCTCTTTTTACTTATATATGCTCATACTGTGGTTGCATATTTTTCCATATCCACACTTCTATTCTTTCCAGTTTTCTTTTCTTGCTGGATGAGATTTTCCTTTCTTCCAGTTTGCTGAATAGGAAGGCATATTGCTAATCTGCTCGCCCACTAAGAGCGAGCCCAGGAGCAATGGTGGCAATGAATTGCAGCAGGAAGAATGTGTGGTGGGAGGACCTGATTTCCTCCCCAAGCTCCACCCCTGTTAATTTTCAGGAAATTCTTCAGGACCCGGGAAAATTCTAAGATGGCTCCTGGACTGCAGTTATTTTCGCTCTTTCTTGTGCCTTTTGGTTTCTTTCTCTTAATAATGACTGTTTGAAATTTTTAATAATTGTTCTTATACATTTATTGTTTTAACTAATGGTTGTATGCTGTGTAGAGTAGTGGTTCTCAACCTTCCTAATGCCGTGACCCCCAACCATGTGGTCGTAAGTCGAGGACTACCTGTATTTCCCTGCGGGCGGGGCAGAAGGCGTGCACGCTCCGCCTCCTCTCCTGTGGCTGGAGCGCACACTGGGCAGGCCGAGGGTGCACGCAGGCCGTCGCCCAGCACCAGCCTCGGCCCGGGAGCACCGCGCATGCGTGGTGCCGCCCCCTGCGCCAGCCAAGGCATAGCTGGCAAGCGGCAGTGACAGCGCAGGCCGACTACCAGCTGGGCCACCAGCTGGCCCAGCCCAAGGGAGGTAAGCACCCGCTGGGCCCCACGCGTGCCAGCAACCCTCCCTGCACCTGCCACTGCCCCGCGAGCCTTACCTTGGCCACTGCACATTCGGTGCGGCGGCAGGCAGGCCCAGGCGCTCCTGGGCAGCCATGGCATGTGGCAGCTAGGGCGCAGGGCGACCACCGGCTGGGCCACCAGCTGGCCCAGCCCAAGGGAGGTAAGGCACCCACCAGGCCCCACGTGTGCCAGCAACCCTCCCTGCACCCGCCGGCCTCCCACCTCCCACCCAAGGCCCTCTTTTACTTACATTTAGTAGTTGCTCAGCAGGGAGGGGTGGAAACATCCAGAAAGTTCGCCTTAGCTGCAGACAACTTGCAGCACCATTTGCAGACTGGGACTTTTGGCGGGCTCAGCAGGGCAGAGACAGCCTGGACAATTCTATTGGCTTTTGAAAGCCAATAGAATTAGACTCTCTTCAAGAGAGTCTATTCTATTGGCTTTCAAAAGCCAATAGATTCTATTGGCTTTCGAACGCCAATAGAATAGAGTCTTTTCTATTGGCTTTCAAAAGCCAATAGAATAAGAGGGAGTAGCACAGCTAAGGAAAAGGGGGAAAATGGCGGACTGCATTGTTTGGCGACCCTCGTGAAATGATTGTTCGACCCCAAATGAGGTCGCGACCCACAGGTTGAGAACCGCTGGTCTAGAGTCACTCTGTGCAAAATGAGTAACTATATCCATTTGATAAATAAACAAATAAAACTTCGGCGAGCTGTTATTCCAAGGCACCCAAAGGTTGGAGGAGGCCAATTAAAGAAAAATTACTCTTCATCAAAGTCTACAAACAATAATATATTAAATCCTAGGGCTGCTAGGAAAAAAAAGATTGGTATTCAAATCAAATGTAGAATGAGATTCCCCCCCCCAAAAAAAGAAAAGAAATTCTTATATGTATAGCATTCTACTATCTCTGCTCTCCATTTCTTCTTAAGAACGAAGATGGTATGCAATACTTTTTACTGCTGTGTATATGGTTGTGAATGTGTTGTTTACATAGTACAGGAAGTCAAGCAAGCCCTTTCTACCTCTTGCCATTTCTGAACAGATTAAACTTTGTGAACTTCCACTGAAGTGAAATGTTGAAAATTTATATCCAGCTGCTGTTTGCCTTTCAAGGACTGCAGAGCACAGGAAAGGCTTGTGTCATGTCATTTTCTCCTACTGTTTAGAGGATTTGACAGGTCAAAATGGCCTCCTCTCTGGTGCAGGCTTTTTAAATATATTTTAGAACAGAAGGGAAAGGAATGTGAAAGACTGGAAAAAAAATAGCAATTTCTGGATGATACAATGGCTGGACAAGCTTCTATGAACTACAAGCCTTCTAGTGATATTGGGCTAGTTCTCTCATGGTTAGAAGTCAGCTTGCTATTTAGGAATGAGATAAGCTATGATAAGAAAAGATCAGATGTCGCTGGAAGGTCCCAGTGTGGGGGAGGTTGTCTTAAACATTCTAAATTTAAACATTTATTGAATATCAGCTGTGTGGCATATTTGCATCACTACAGCAAAGTGATAGAAGTAGAATTACAGAAGTAATAAGCTTTCCCTGCTTTTCAGTCAGCATTCATTTTATTTATTTAGGAAATTTATGTGGCTGCTCATTTTAAGCAAATAACTTTGGGAGGCTTACAAAGCAAAGCAATTAAACAACACAAATATTACAAATAGCTATCATAAATGGGGGGGGGAAGACATCTCACCTATTATCCTAAATTGCAAACTCACTTGCTATTTTAACCAGAAGAAAAACACACTCAGTTCCAGCCTCAAAAAGCACATCACTTCACAAAGAAAGACTGGAAAGATGCTTCATTCATTCATTCATTCATTCATTCATTCATTCAATTTATATGGCTGCCCATCTCAAATAAATGACTCTGGGCAGCTAACAAGGAATAAAAACAAGATGAAAAAAACAGCTTATCAAAAATCATGAAGAGCAAATACAGCAATGTGTTCTGAGTGTCCACCAAGCAAATTATTTGAACTGTGCAAACTATTCAAAAAACTTCACAAAGCATGTTAAGTGTGAGCAAAGCACCTTTCAGTGTTCACTGAGTTAACTTGTATGCATAGTTCACGGGGCTGCTTCATATGGCTTGTGAATCATACAAGTCCTCATCTGCATCTCAGGCAAGTCTCAATCCACACCTGGAAGTTATAGAACTTGATTGTCACAAGATGGTTGTGCAGATGAGCTATTTAAACCACCTGTGGAGACCCAGACTGGGGAAGATTGAGGCTCTACCCTAAATCTGTACCCAGCAAGCTGGTCCCAAAGGTGTTTAGAAGAGGTTGAAATCAGAGAAGTAAGGCCTACATTTTGCAGAGTAAACCGCTTCATGATAACAAAATATAGGTAGTTCTATACCAGAATTTGCATCACTAAGCAAAGCAGTTGTAAAGAATGATGTCATGTGACCATATTGTTTAGCCATGGCAATCTCTGCAGCCCCAGTTGCCATTGTTAAGTGTGCATTATGGGTTGTTTAAAAAGAACCTCCTCTGACCGCAGCTTGCATTTTCCTGGCTTTCAACAAGCAAAGACAATGGGGAAGCTGGCAGGAAGCTGTATGTTCCAGTCATGATAATGTGACTCACAAACAGGCCAGCTAGCAGGTGAGTGCTACAGAATGGAGACAGGCAAGGGAATGTTGTGGCATGGCATGAGTGCAGGGGGTGGATGGGTGCTATGGTGAGTCACTGTCATGGATCCACCCCTGGACCCCTCTCCAGATGTGAGTTCAGAGGAGGAGAGTGAGTTTGAGTCTGCAGAGGAAAGTGTGGAGCAAGTATTGCTCAGGATCGGGGCTCAGAGAATGCTAACCTGATGGAGCAGCCTGTGGCTCAGATGAGGCATAGGCTGAGGCTGAGGGAGGCATGCCACAGCTGCAGCAATTGGCCAGGAGGCTCAGGTAAGGACTGCGAGCAGCTGCTACCTGTTAGCAAAAAGGAGGAGGTGGAGTCCACACCTCCTTCTGATCCAAGGACACATAGAGCAGAAAGGAGATAAGCACAATGCCGGTCAGCTAGACCAGGGGTCCCCAACCTATGGGCCATGGGCCACAGGCTTTTGGCCAGCAGGCCACAGAAATGGATGGTCAGTGCATGCACGCTTGGGCATGCATTCCCCACCACTTGTGCTACCACCCGCAGCCCCATTTGTGCATGCGCATGGGGCAAACAGGGACACTTGTGCGGGGCAAGTTCCATGACCTGTTTGTGCATGCGCAAAGGGGGCCACTAGCCCAGGTGGGTTGTGTGGCCCATTTGTGCATGCGTGAATGGGCCGCTAGCTGCCACGGGGTGTGTGCAGCCATTCATGCATGCACACAGTGTCAGCGCATGCTGCATGCACGAATGGGGCCTCTAGTGCCATGCCAGGCTGCATGGCCCTGTGCACGCATGCACAGGCACAACTTTTGAAGCTGCTCTCCTTCCCTCCGGTCCACGAGCCCGGAAAAGTTAGCGACCTCTGAGCTAGACTACCTTGTTTAGCACCATCATAACTTTGAACAGTCATTGAATGAGTAGTCATAACGTGAGGACTAGCTGTAATATTTCTGACCTCATTTTGTGTAGAGTGACATGTAAACATTCAAATTTAAATGGTCTCTACACTATTCCTTAAACACGATAATTTAATCTGTTAGGCTTGTGCATACTTACTTAACAAGCAAATGATCCTAAACGCAGAACCATCAGCATTTCCAATTAAGTCAGTAGATGGGATTTGAAACACAATGACCCAAGTATCTTTCTGCAAATTTAAAACCTAATAGAGGAGGAATGCTGATAGCACAGGGTAAGAAAGTTATTTTTAATATCAGAAAACCGTGGCAGATAGGTATTTTTGTTTCACCCGGTCTCTGAGATGTTATTCCATCTCTTCAAATAAATTATACCCAGAATGATAAATTGGATCAACTTTAGACCAGACAAAATATTACATCAAATACATCACACGTAGGACATTTGAATGATGTATCAGTTACCTTCCCCAGGCACAAGAAATAATCAGTCAGTTTCTTAAAATATTCTGTCTGGATTTTGAAAGGCCGCATGAGTTCATTTGGCTTCTATTCCTAACGGGATGAGTGCATAGAGAAGAGCTGATGTTAAAAAAAGTTAAGGAGAAAAGAAAAAAGCGTAAGCTATTTTAACAAAAGAGGCCAAGGTGAAGTCACTACGTTGTCCCCATTCTCAAAATAGACTATTTAAAATGAAGGGAAATGTTGCACAACCTCACTACTAATCGAGGTTTTCTGCCAAAACCTGCACTCATTTTTCTTTCGGGGATTGCCTTTCATGGGGAAAATGCATTCTTCCCCAGATTCCTCTGCTAAATAACAGCAGTAACCACTGTGGATGGAAATGAAGAACTCTGGGTTATGAAAGAGATGAAATAAAGAGGAATTAGGACCTATTTAGGATAATTGGAAATTCAGAATGGGGCAGAGAACAGTTGGTTAAGACAGGTCACCCAGAGTTTATCCACTCTTTCATTCGGCATGAACCTTTCCCCACTGCTGATTCAAAGGGCCGTTCAAAATCCTTAGCTTGTCTGAAAATTATATTTGTTTTACTAACCTTTCTCCTGTCCATATTCCCATCTCCATTTGCTGCTAATCTTCCAACTTCCCTTCAAGTTAACAGATTTGAAGAGGAAAACACTACTTCAATTTGTGAGCAGCTAAGGGTGGCTTAGGCCAGGGGTAGGCAACCTTGGCTCTTTTATGACTTGTGGACTTCAACTCCCATGCATGGCTGGCTCAGGAATTCTGGGAATTGAAGTCCACGAGTCATAAAAGAGCCAAGGTTGCCTACCCCTGGCTTAGGCCTTTCTCGCTCCTAGTGGTGATGGGATGTGTGCAAGATAACAGCATGAGAACACAGCAGGCAAAAAAACCCCACGTTGCCAGGTAGACATTGTCATGCCACTGTTAGCTGAATGTGAGGAAAGGTCCACTGTATAAAAAGAAAATTCACTCTGAGTCTCTCAGCTACAGTCTTTGGCTTCTTCCAAATATGCAGTTTGAATGACGAAGGAGTTTGCAGTAACTTGAAAATCATTTCAACCATCATTTCAGTCTTGCCCTAATTCCTGCTATACATTTTTTACTCTCTTTAAAACGAATAAGAAAAATGCAAATACTTTGGCTAAAATTGGCACTCAGGGTATGGCATTTTAACCTAAGTTTCATTTGGAGCTTTTCAAAATTTTATTCTAAGCTCCTTAGAACATTTTTTTTTTTCAGGGTTAAAAAAAGGTTGTATATGTTTTATTGAGCAATTTTGGATGCTAATTGTTCCATAATGTAGTTCATTGACTAATGTTTTAGAAGAGAAGTGGGGGGGCACTTAAAATTAAATAGCAGCTTCTATAGATTTTGGGAACTCTCTAGCTGTGCCAAAATATTCATACTTTGTATCTTAAAAGGGAATTATTCTTTTATGTTTGGATTTCAGCTTAGCAATATTTTTATAGTGGATCTCCGCTATACAGATGAACGATTTGTGGAGAAACTATACATAGCCAACTTAATTCTATACATTGGCTGCTTTATAATAATTTGCCAGCAACCATGACATTTAAAGTGGCCTAAGGTTAATTTGCTTATATTTGCATTCTGTTATTACAGACAGTTATTTCTCCTAGATTTCTTTCATCACATCTCCCCCATCCACTACCTGCATTCATAGTGATTTCTCTGTTTTTAGAGGAACTTTCCGGACTTTCACTGGGAACAATGTCTACTGTATTCTTAACACAATTTCCAGGCAAGACAGAAACATAGTTCTTTGCATGTTTCTATTCTTACATATTGTGACTGTTGGAAACATATATTAGCATTATAAATAACAACATATGTACAGTAACTGCAGAATATCTCGTTTGATGTCTTCTGCTGTAGTTTCTTTACTTCTGCTAAGAAAACATCAGTTCAAAATGTTACCACTGAGTTCAGAACAGCCTTGTCTGAATCGGTGCTCTCTTGAAGTGATGGGTGGACCACAATTCTTCTTCTCTTTGCCAGTAGAATGCAGTTATAGGCCAGCACATCAGTTGGGGGAGGATGGCATAAGGAACAGACAGCTGCAACTCTGAAGCTGTTACATAATAGTTGGAAGCCATCTTAACCCACAATTGCTTGGCTTCTGCAGAATTGGCCTCAAAATGTCCTGCCAGCTGTTTGGGTATACTAAAGTTGTGCTTTCCGAAAGTTTAATAATAGTCAAGTTACATCTTTTAATGCTTGTTTTTCTTGTCTTTGTGTGCCTATGAAGGAGGCGTGCCTATATTCCAATGTGCTAAGCAGATTCCAAACTAGTTTGATAGCTTCATCTCAGTGACGGCGACAAAAAGAAAATCTTAATTCACCACCAATTGAAGGATAGTCACCCTAGGGAGAGTTAACAGGAAGTTTTCAATACGAAGTGCAATTAGAATGTTTTTGCACATGGGACCAATTGTTACATAACCAGGGGAAAGGGACAAGGTCCTACTATTATACGTGGAAAGGGCTAGTCATGTATATGATAATCGCTTGTTTCTAATTGCCTGAGAATCGGGGTCCAAGGAGACTTTTTTAAAATAACATTGAATAAAGTCATTCTTAGCCCGTTGATCACTTGTAGGACCTAAGACATTATTAAAGCACTCTTGAGCAGTCATAGGTGCTTTTTAAAAGTTTGGGATCATATTATATGGAGATGAGATACTAATATTCACTCATTATTCCTGTGGAGGAAACTTGCTACATAGAAATGCCACTGCTCTTACGCACCAATGCATCAGCATTTACACAGAGAAAGCAGTGTGCAGAAGTACAGTTGGTTTGAAACCCTCTCTGTGCATGATTTTGGAGCGTGAACAGTATATAAGAATCAGGTACCATATTGACTTCTTCCAGTCTGATATGGGGAACCATCCACCTGTGAGAAACTGTAGAAAATCACGTCGTTGTCGTCAGCCATTCAATCGTATGTGACCGTTGGCCACACTATGGACCAGCACTCTCCATGCCCTTCTGTCTCACAGGGCCTCCTTCTGATCTGCCATTCTCCTCCTGCAATATTCTGGGAGGGTGAAATCTGCCAAATCAGCACTGATTCATTTTTCAAGTCGTTGCTAAAATGTTATATAAGCAATTTACTTTTCCTTCACTTTGCATCATATTTTGGTTCAACAATGTTTAAACCTTAGGTGCTTCCTTAAGTAGAAATAAACTTTCCAGATACCCCCATCCCACTATGACGTCTCCCTGGCAACAGTAATGACCTCAAATATAAAAGCTTCTCCCTTGACTGGTCTGTGAAGCACCAATTAGAAGTGTTCAAATGGTGGTCTCTAAGAAATTTGTGGGAAATTGCACCTGATCCAGTACTGAGGCAAAGGGAGAAATAAAAATATGTTTCTTTGGGATGGCCAGAGAACATCCTGCTTAATAATGAGCTATTGATGGCTTGTTCCTAGTGTTGTGAGCATGTCTCAGAGTAGATGAAATTATGACTCCTGTGTTTTATCCAGTGTAGTATCCCTTACTTTAGTAGAAAAGTGGACTATTTCTTGGTTTCTGGTAGAAACCAAGACACCTATGAGATAGTGTTTACTTTCGTTACCTTAAACTCCACGAAACCATGCACAAACACATTATGGCAACTTCTTTTTTTTCTGTTGTATCCTCATGATATTGCCTTCAGTGTGTTTCCAGTAAAATATCACTTTTGAGGGAAATTATATGATTGCTTATTCTTTTTCTGTTGTTGTTTTTTTGTCCAAATTAGGTCTGAGAGCAAAGCCAGCATTTCCAAAATACCTCACTGCACTTCCTGTGTCTGAGAGTGCAGACTAGCAACTTCATCTAGACTAAGCTTTTTCATTTCAGGTTCTGGGACACCGCTTGTCTTTGTGAGTAGTTTGCAATGCACTTTGAAGACAAAATCACATTTTCTCTGAGCCAGATGGCAGGTGGGCAGAATCTCATGAAAATACAATCTTCATTCAAGATGGTACTTTTGAGGAAGTCAAGGGATTCCTTTGTGAGCTGAAATCAGCTATCTGCAAATTACATCCATGTTCCTCTTGGTTATTAAAGAGCAGGTGGTGGCAGGGATCCAGAAGGCAGCAGATGCACCCTTAGATGAGATGAAAGAAGACAGTGATGTGACTCCTACTCAAAACACCATCTCTGGGCCCAGCCATCCTAGACAAGTATTGACATTATTCCTTGGCAATGTTGTAGAGAAGATAGATGAGTTTCAGTTACTGTACAGAGGCCTCTGGATAATATGAGTTATCTGAATCCTTTCCAGTGGAATTTCAGATCTGGGCATAGGATGAAATCTATATTGGTCACTCTTGCTGATGACTTGCAGGAGGACTTGGAGGATACTGATATGCCCATTTGGGACTTGCAAGATCGTTCAGTGATGGTCAGTACCATTGATCAAGGTATCTTTCTGGAATACCTGCAAAAATGGGAAATTTGGGGCATTGTTTTATATTGATTTATTCCTTGAATGCATGGTTGAGCCTTTGTGCACTTCAGCATGGATTGTCCTGTAGCCTGGCTCCTTCTCCCATTCTGTTCAACCTCTAATGAAACTCAGGCAGAACAGGAGATGTGGGGCAGGCTTGACCTGGCACCTGGAGATTGTGAGGGACAATGGCAGTTGACAATAGCTGAATCCCAGCAAGTCAGCGTTATTGCTAGTTCAGAACTTGCTGATACCATGGACATTCCATGTAGAACTTAGACTCTGAACTTAGAATAGCTTTATTGTCACTTTAAATGTACACTAATTGGCATACATTAAAATGAAATTTCGTTGCATACAGCTCTCAAAGGGTCACCCCCTCCAATGTAAGCTACATCAATATGAGAAAAAAAAATTCATATACCCCCATACCCAAACATATTCTATGAAACAGAGAAACAACATAGTCTAGTTTGGATATATACATGTACATGGTTAGAAAAATGAATCTTACGAGTTTACCAGACAGATGGCATAGGGAACAAAGCTGTTACAGAATCTGGTAGTCCTGCTGGAAATACTTCAAAACCTCCTCCCAGAGGGCAGCAACAGAAACATGCGTAAAGTGAGTGTGCGGGGTTTCTAACAATGCTTCGAGCTCTAAGTAAGTACATAGTGCTTATAAGCAATGTCCTGAATATCAAGAAGTGAGCTTCCTTTATAGCTCTGAATGGGGTAGTATTTCATTTCACAAAGCTGATGAATAAGTGCACAATTTTTAATTGCTGAAAATTTAATATTAAAGTATTAGGTATTTCACAGGTTTTTATTGTATTTATCATGAGCTATCTGGATGGACAACAACAGTGATTTGACAAATTGCAGTCATTAAGTGAGGTATCATGTGAGTGTACCCAATTTTACACCCTTTTTTGCTAAGGTTGTTAAGCAAATCACTATAGTTGTTGAGACGTCATATGACTGTGTCATATGACCTTTCTTGCTGGCTTCCCCATTGATTTTTGCTTGTGTACCAAGTTCCTTTGTGATGGAGTGAATAATGTAGACTTTATGAATAAAAAAACTTTTCAATCTAATCTAATCTAAATCTTAAAACTGCCATGTTGTCAATTGCTAGAAAGGTCATGTTAACAGTACACTTTTTTGTCAAGAGACTATAAAACCACTCTTTCTGCCCAGAGTTCTTCAGTTTTCTTTCTGTTCTTTATATATAAAATGGGATTAAAAATATAACAATGACAACAACATCAAGTTTTGTTGCTTCCTGTACTTCCCAAACTTCACATTTTGTCTGCTAAATCTTATCTTGAACTAGGCTTTTAGTTTGAAAAGCATCGTGAATGAGCACTAGTCTGAATTAATCAATTACAATCCATAATACAAGAAGTTTACTATTCATTGTTTACTTGTTGCTAGGCATTTGCACAATACGTGAAACTGACATTAAACAATCCTTTCTGTGAAATATCATGCCATGAAAACTTACTTCCACAGGAGAAAAAACAAAAATTATGTTACACAAGGCTAATTCAGTCATGTTTCCTACTTCCTTTTATAAAAATTACTCATCTTTATTAATCTACATTACAACGTGACTTTCTTAAATAACATCAACTACAAAAGAAATTTATTGAAACATAGACATCTGAGAAGTACATCTTAACTAGTTTACTAAAATGTAAATCCCATTAAACAAGGCTTGTTTTTAGTAAATGATTAAAGAAGAACACGCAAGTTGTTAAAACAATGAAAAAAATAATAAAAAGGGAATAGCAGATACTCTGTTTGCCTCTGGGCTATTTGCAGTCAGTATGTCCATGTATTTTAAGAATGTGTGTAGTATATTTATCTGAATGAGGATGGGATTCAATTATATGTTAGGTTGAAGAGAATAAAACAAAGGAATGATTTAGACTTTTGGACTAAGAAAAGCAAACCTTATTAAATGCTGGTTGTGATTTGCGTTCTCTTTCATTGTGGTTATCCTACATTAAAACATCATTTAGATGTTGGCAACCATACCTAAAGTATTTCTAAAAAAGTAACAATATAGTTTAAACTAACCTTTCCCAACATGGTGCCCTTTTGATCTGTGAGATTATTTTTATATTTCTTTCCAGTCAATAGAGGAAGACAAGAGTTCCCTAAAAAAAAATTTGACCTCCAAAGAGAAATCAAAATAGTTTTGCAAGATGCATGACGTAGAATACCATCTTGGAATGTTGGAGAATGGAAAACCATTGGACATGTGACAAAGTAAAGAGTTATTGGAAAGATACATAGTTGGCTAGAAAAGATGTTGGGAGAACATTAGATTTTAAACCTGAACTTTTTTTATTAGGTATAATGCCAGAAAAGACTAACAAACAAAGCTTATATTTGATTTTGCATGTCACAACAGCGGCAAGAATTATATTTGCGCAATATTGGAAAAATGAAGGAATACCATCAGATGAAGAAATAATCAAAAAAAATACTAGAATGCGCAGAGATGGACAGACTGACTATGAGACTGAAAGAAAAAGAAGAAATGGAATATTATCAAACTTGGGACTTATTTTATTGATGGCTAGAGGAAAGAATAAAGGATTAGGAATTAAATATGTATTAGCAAATGTAAACTCAGACAGCACGTTGGTTGAAAAATTATTACTGAATGTATGGGGAAAAAAACTAATAAAAAGTTTTTTTTAAAAAAAAGAAAAACCACAACAGGGACATTAAGCCATTATTTTATTTAACTAAAGATGATATTGTGATCACGCAAATGCAGGGAGAGATTAACTAGCTTAATCACAATGACTCAATCACATTACAATAATCCATGATTTGGAATAGATGTCCCAGTAGAGGCTTGGAATGTCTGAATCCATTAAATTTCATGTCACAATGTTACATATCGTCCCCTCCCTGGTTGATTGTCCTCATTCTCAGAAAGTTTCTCTTTAATTCCAGGTTGCTTCTCTCTTTGATCAGTTTCCAACCATTGTTTCTCATCCTTCCCTCTGGTGCTCTGGTGAACGTGACCCCCTCTTCCTTGTGGCAGCCCCTCAGATACTGAAATACTGCTATCATGTCTCCCCTATTTCTTCTTTTCTTTAGATTAGCTAAACCCAAGTCCCGCAGCTGTTCTTCGTATGTTTTAGTCTCCAGGCTTTTGATCATCTTAGTTGCTCTTCTCTGAATTTTTTCCAAACTCCCAATATCTTTTTTATGATATGGTGATCAAAATTGGCTGCAGTATTCCAGATCTGGTCTTACTAGGGTTTTATAAAGTAGTACTAATACTTCGTGTGATCTTGATTCTATGCCTCTGTTTATACAACCAAGGATTGTATTAGCTTTTTTGGTTGCTGCTGTATACTGTTGGCGCATAGTCAAGTGATTGTCCACTAGGACTCCAAGGTCCTCTCACAGTTAGTTTTTAAGCCAGGTCTCGCCCAATCTGTACTTGTAGCTTTGATTTTTTTCTAAAACTTTGCTTTTCTCCACATTGAAACTCATTTTGTTGGGCCCATTGTTCAAGTTTGTCTAGATCTTTTTGGATCCTGAGTTTGTCTTCTGGAATGTTGGCTACTGCTGTCAGTTTGATGTCATCTGCAAATTTGATGAGTTCCCCTTCAATTTTCTCATCTAAGTCATTTATGAAGGTGTTGAAGAGTACTGGGTCTAAGACGGAACCTTGTGGTACCCCACTGCTTACTTCTCTCCATGTGGATATAGTGCCATTGAGGACTACTCATTGAGTTCAGTTTGCCAGCCAGCTACAGATTCATCTGGTGATGATGCTGTCTATTCCACCTTTTTATAGCTTACCAAGGACTAGGTTGTGGTCTACTTTACCAAATGCCTGACTGAAATCTAAGGATACTATGTCCCCAGCATCACTTTATCGAAGAATGAAATAAGATTGGTTTGGCATGATCTGTTTTTAACAAACCTATGCTGGCTACTGGTTATGACTTTGTTTGCTTCTAGTTGTTCGCAGATCTGTTTTTTCATTATCTTTTCTAGGATCTTCCCAGGCATTGATGTTAAACTGGTTGTTCTGTAGTTTCCTGGGTCTGTTCTTTTTCCTTTCTTGAAGATGGGAACCACTTCAGTCCTTTTCCAATCCTCAGGTACTTCCCCGGTGCTCCAGGATTTATGAAATATGTGATTCAATAACATCTGCTAGCTCCTTCAGAACTCTGGGATGTAATCTGTCGGGTCCCAGTGATTTATATTCATCAAGGTCGGATAGGTATTCTCTTACCATTTTCTTGCTTATTTTAATTTTTGTTTCCAATATGTCTTTTGCAATGGTTTTTTTGGTATGTTGGGCTATAGTTTCTTTTTGTGTGAAGACTGATGAAAGTATGAGTTAAGCAGCTCTGCTTTCTCTCTGTTGCCTGTTATTTCCTTGCCATCTTCTCTTTTTAGTGGGCCTACAGTTTCCTTGACTTTTTTCTTGTTGTTAATATGTTGGAAGAAACTTTTTTTATTGTCCTTGATTTCTGTTGCAAGTCTTTGTTCGTTCTGAGCCTTTGCTTTCCTGACTTCATCTTGGCATGTTCTGGCTGTCTGCTGATAATCAGCCTTAATTATGTGCCCCTCTTTCCTAATAATAATAATAATAATAATAATAATAATAATAATAATAATAATAATAATAATAATAATGTTGGAAGGGACCTTGGAGGTCATCAAGTCCAACCCCCTGCTCAGGCAGGAAACCCTACACCATTTTAGACAAATGGCTGTCCAGTCTCTTCTTAAAAACTTCTAGTGTTTTTTGTATTTGTCCTTTTTGTCTTTCAGTTTGTCAGAGAGATCTTTGTACAGCTATGCTGGTTTCTTCTTGAATTTCTTGTTTTTCTTTCTCAATGGTATTGTGCTGGTCTGGGCTTTTATGATTGCATTTTTCAGGGCTTCCCACGCTTCTTAGGGTTTTCATCCATGGGATCTTTCCTAGGTTCTGAGTTTGTTAAAGTCAGCTCTTTTGAAGTTTAAGACACTGGTTGGATTGTTTTCTATTGTTAGTGTTGCATTACACTAAATTCCAGTATGATGTGGTCACTTTCACCCAAGGTTCCAGCAATTTCAATTCCCTCATCACTTTGTCTCTATTTGTAAGGATTAAGTCCAGTATAACTTTAGGTCTAGTTCCCTCCTCCACCTTTTGGGTGACAACATTGTCTGCTAGGCTGGTTAGGAAGCTGTTTGATCTCCTGCTCACTGCAGAGTTTGTCTCCCAGTTGATATCTGGATAGTTGAAGTCTCCTATTACTACTGTGGTATGCTTCCTACAAACATTTGTTAGCTGGTTGGCAAAGAGTTCATCTATTTCTTCTGATTGGTTGGTCCTGTAATATACACCTATGACAACGTCACTTTTTTTCTATTTTATATTGACCCATATACATTCTGGAGAGATTTTATCTTTGATCATGTGCATTTCTGTAGATATGTAGTGTTCTCTTACATATAGTGCAACTTCCCCTCCTCTTTTTGTAGACCTGATTCTTTTGAACAATTTGTATCCATCCATCAGTCCATTCCATTTATGGGTTTGGTCCCACCAGGTTTCTGTTATCTGACTATATCATATCCTCCCTCATGTACTATTGCTTCTAGTTCATCCTGTTTGTTCCCCAAGCTTTGAGCATTTGTATATAGGGAAGTCCTATAGCACATGATTATGGGTGTTAATTGCAATGTCAGAGTATATGTCAGTGACAAAGTGTTGTGTATAAATATTATCAGAACATTTTTCTCAGTTCAGAGAAAGCATTTCTCTTAGTAGACTGTCTCTCTGTAATGATTTAATACAGCAATTATCTCTAGCTTGAATCTGGCAAAGGCATTTAACAGATTTATTGATTTTGGATGGAGCTGAAAGAGATTAGTCTTGGTAATTTACATATTGGATAGATGCCAAAATGAATAAACTATTTGGCTATCTCCTACAATTTGCTGAAATTTCTGTGTCAATTTACGGCTGATTGCTGCTTAAATAGTGACCATTTACCACTAGTTTTGGAGTTCCATTCAACAGAGCACGATCTACACACTACATTTCACTAATAAAACATTTTTTTTAAAAAAAAAAAGTCCAAAAAGTATTTAGTTGCTTTATAGTTTTGTGAGTGCTCATCGTTTTGCTGAAAATGCATTTGCAGACGAAATAGGGTGATGAGTGTGTGTGTTTGTGTGTGTGTGTGTTGAAAGCCAGATGCTTACTTTATGTATCAGAAACAGAGAAAGCAGGTGAAAGAGCAGCCACAGTTTGCAGGGTGATGTTATCAATCTTTATTTTTATCCATTGTTTTCTCACTTCTCTTTTGCATCCTCAGCAGTACAGGTTTCTTCCAGGAGTGCTGAATTCTGCAGGAGCTTTTGCTAGAGGACATACACCTGAACATCATAGAATGCTGAAAGAATATTGAGTAATTAACTTTTTTAAAAAAAACAGGTTTATTGTTTTGATTACTGGTTTTAACAGGGTAATTAATAAGCAGAAGGTCATACACAGAAACACACACACAGGCACACAGCCCATAATATAGTTTTGAATGCAGTGTATGAGCTTAACCCAGCTATGCTAACAGACCATTCATTATATCTGAAGTAGAAGATTTATTAAGACCCGCACAAGAAAATCTCGCTTTTGCCTCTGCTACCTCTTGAAGAGAGAGAAGCACAAGGAAAAGATAGATAAAAGGAAGTACCCCTTTTCCTTTGAAACACAGAGCTTCGTGGATTTAACGTTAGAAAATGTTGAGAAACAGACACAGAAATTGCTTGTGAAGACCCTTCCCCTCTTTTATCTCTCGCCTTTTGTCCCGGGAATCACACCAGCTCAGATGCAGAGAAATGATGTCATTTTCAACAATGAAACCACCAGAATTGAGGAGGGAAAAAGAAAAAAACCCACCCTGCCCTTTCCATTTGCTAATTTTAGCACTCTTTCCCCACCTCCACATGCCGGACAAATTGCAAGCTACTGCTTTTTTTTTGCCGTAAAAGAGAAAACCGCAAGCAGTTTATTTCCTCTTCCTTTTCAGTGCTGTTGGATGGTAATCTGCTACTTGCATTTCCTGTCACCTAGAAGTTGCAAGTAGTGTTGGCTCTTTATAAGCTGCCCCAAGACTTGCTGTTGATTAGGATTCATTTAGTTTTCATTTGTAATAATTAAATACAGAAACTGTTTCTGGTCCTTGCTTTTCCCAGCATACAACAGATAATCTCTGCCTTCAGTTCTTTCTGGGTTCTTCCTTGCCATTGGAAGAACTCTTTAACTGACTAGGATTACAGGTTGTCCTTGACTTATAACCATTCGTTTAGTGACCGTTTGAAGTTGCAACGCCACTGAAAAAAGTGACTTATGACTTTTTTTAAATAAGATTTGTTTTTTAGTGCTTAAAAATTCTTCAATAAAAAATTACACACACACACACACGCACACACACACAGACACACACTGTACTCCTTAATTTCTGGTGAAACCAATCAGGGGATTCAGGTTCCAGGACTGTATAATTCAAGGATTTTCTGCTACAGTTAGGATTACATGGGAACAAAGTCAGTGCCTGAACCCAAAGCAAACTTTGCAGGAGAAAGCTTCCAGACTGTGACACGAAAAATTATGGGCTTCCCAGATTTAGAGCACATATAATACTTCCTTGATAGATGGAATTGCACATGGGTTGATCTTTGGCCAGTTATTAAAGCTAAAGGATTGTTTGAAGGCAGCCAGCAGTCAGGCAGAAGTGATCAGGTCTCAAGCACATAATGATATCTAGAAATAATGCTACCTGCTGGATTCCAGATGGCTGTTTATTTGGAGGGGAAGGAACAAAAGCAAGACACACACTCCATGGAGAGTTTAGAATGTAATAGTGATTTATTTTCTTACATCTTACCGTCTTGCACCTCACCACATAAGGTGATACCTTAGAGCTGTTTTTATCTGCTTGAGATCTCTTTCTCTGTGTTGTGTTTTGTTCAACTTGGTTGAAGCCATGGATTAGGGGTAGCCCTTTTAAAAAAGTTAATAATCAGAAGTGTGACTCAGCAGTGTCCATGGACAGTGGTCAAAATCAGTAAGAGGGTGGGCATGTTGTTGCGGTCTAGCCCAAAACCTACCCATGATTCACTGATTCTGCCAATGAATATATGGGTAGTCCTCAACTTACATCCACAATGAGAACCAGAATTTTTATTGCTAAGCAAGATGATTGTTAGATGAGTCACGCCTGCAGTCATTCATTTGTTAAATGAATTGCTGCAGTTGTTTTGTAAATCACTTGGTTGTTAAGCAAATCCAGCTTCCCCATTGACTTTATCAGAAGCCGGCTGGGAAGGTCACAAATGGTGATCATATGATCCTGTGGCGCTGCCTTTGTCATAAATAGATGCCAGTTGCCAAGTGCCTGAATTTTGATAACATGGAATATCCCAATTATTTTGGGATGCTGCAATGACTGTTATAATTCTTTCAGCACTGATATAAGTTCAAATGATCACTAAATAAATGGTTGTAAGTTGAAGGCTAACTGTATTTATCTTTTTCTGGCTGCCTCCTCGAAAACTATTAATCTGTGGTAGCTTCAAGGTCTTAAATAAACTTTCATGTTGACCCATCTGACATTATATTGGCTTAAAACCGAGGAAAAGGGAGAGGAATATTTGGAGTGGGATAATATTGGGGGCCGCCCAATATTGATAGTGTGATTGAAATTGTAAATAGTGTAATTGTAAATGGTAGAGAATGTGATGACCTTCAGTTAATAGGGGAGAGCCATTATTGCCATGTCACACCAGTTTTATGGGTTCTGTATTGATTATAATTTGTTTTCCTATGTTTAGAACAAAGGGCTGGTTTTAACCTATCCCATCTGGTTTGAAGTTAGAGACTTGGGAATCTACCATTCTTTAGACAGATGCAATTTGTTTGCATGGGGTTTGGTGTCTGATTGTTACTGCCGACCCCTTTATGAATTGAGTCCTGTTTGTTGATGTCAGATTGTTTTTATTTATTTATTTATTAAATGTATTTGCCACCCATCTCAAGTTCCAGGCAATTGTTACTGCTACCTTATTTGGTATTATATTTATGTCAAGTGCAAGAAATCAGGAGTTCAGGCAATTCAAATGGTTATAGATTTATTATACTATATAACAGGGGTCTTCAAACCTGCCCCTTTTGTGACTTGTGGACTTCAACTCCCAGAATTCCTCAGCCAGTGTGCCTGGCTGAGGAATTCTGGGAGTTGGTCCACTAGTCATAAAAAGGCCAAATTTGAAGACCCCTGCTGTATAGTAATGCTCTACAAGAATCTGACCTACTAATGCTAAAAGCAAATTGGCAGATGGGCTGGACTTAGATCTCTTGTGAGCATGAAGGGTAAAGCCTGCTTCATGCATTATTTGAAAATCAATCAAATAAAAACAATTTTAAATCATTTGAACAGTGATAAAATAATTGATTTTCACTTTTATGCAATCTAGAAACAGGTTTTGGCAAGGTCTCTCTGCAACTGAATTAACTATTGTGAACATTTTAATCTTTTAATAAGAATCTTTAATATAAAAACAAAATGACAATTTTCAGTCATAGAACAGATAAATGATTAGAATTTTCAGTTATGAGCATTTAATAGCATTTTTTTGTATCCGTGTATCCCAAAAACAGTTTGATTCGCCCACTTGTCCCTTTAAAGTGAAACAAGCACAAATATCTAGTCCCACTAGAACTAATAGATTTACAAAAGTTATCTCTAATAGCTGCAACTGAATTAATACTGATGATAATCCAAACCCCAAGATATCACCCTATCATGCAAAAGCCCCCAGCTTTTAATAATTTGAGACATTAAACCAAGAAAAAGAAAATTGCTATTTTTGTGAATGTGATAATGGTGAATGAGTATAAATTAGTTCTGACTATGATAAAAACAGATATAGCAATGTCTTTGTTAAGGTAGCTATACCAAATGGTATGTAGACTTTCAATTTTTCTTTTTCTTTTTTTGAAGTGTTAATGGTGATTAAGTTGGGGAAAATATAACTGATATTTAAATCCCATCCTGACTAGCATCCATGGAGATTTTCAATCATCCTGGACATGGTTGTCCCAAAAGTGCTTTTTCCAAAGGGCAACTGGACTTTCTTGGTTTTTCTTTGAAAACGTTTTGCTTCTCATCCCAGAACTGAAGAAGCTTCTTGGATGAGAAGTGAAATGTTTTCAAGGAAAACATCAAGAAAGTCCAGTTGCCCTTTAGAAAGGCATCTTTGGGACATCTGGACTAGCCAGCCCTGCCACACATGAACACAAATATGTACATACATAGATATAAAAGCTTCTCGGTGTGCTTATATGAGTGTCTGTCTTTTCATTTACAAAATTGCACTGATCACTGAATGCATCTCTGGGATGATTCTTAATTTTTGAAACTTGAAACATCTGGGTTGACCTGGAAAAGGAAAGCTTGCATCTCAGAGGGCCAAGTATTATTTCAAATTGAAAAGAAATCCACCTTGGCCATTCCCAACATTTGAGGAAGGGGCCAATGCTGAGAAGTGGGATACATAGGCTACGGCTCATCTAAATTTATAAGGCAATTACCTCAAACTCAGACATTTTTCTTCAGAGTAGTGAAGTTTTTATTCAGTTGTTCTGAAGGTTTCCATATCTGATTGGCCTTTTAAAATGCTTTTGTTTTCTATGAAAAGGAAGAAACGTTTGACAGAATCATAAAGAGGAGAAAAATATCCTGTAAATTTAAACCAGTCTTGGGTTATAACTCTCATAATCAAGAGCCAACATAATCCATTGCTCTTATTTCCAGATAGCATGGCCAAATAACACTGTGTCTGCACAAACCAAGATTTAACCTCAATTTTTAACCCTTGACAAGGCATCTGATTGTTTCCAGATCAGATCCCATGTTACACAATCATTGGTTTGTCTAAGAACTACCAATATTCTTCTTATTATGATGATTTTATTCCATCATAGCACAACACTTTGCATCTATGCTCTTCCTGTGTCCCCCCCCATGGGAAAATTAAAAAGGACGCTCAAAGAGAAAGAAGGAACTTTTGCTGTAACATTTGTTCACTCTGCTTTTAAAAAACAAAGACTCACTAGATCAAAACAAGGTTGATTTAATGCATATGGTGACCTTAGTTTTCTGAATATAATATGAAACCAAACCAGTGGCATTGGTAAACAAAGGACTTTGAAGAGGCCCAATGCTCATGGAGGACTAAATATGCTGAATGCCTGCATTAAGAAAAATAGAAATCAGCATTTGTGTGTGATAAAGTATTCTGGAAGAAAATCAGGAGATGAAAAGTATTTGTCCACAGAGGTTTGGAAGTACAGGCAGTCCTTGACTTACAACAGTTCATTTAGTGACTGTTTGAAGTTACAACAGCACTGAAGGGTGACTAATGACCCTTTTTTGCACTTATGGCCATATGATCAAAATTCAGATGCTGGGCAACTGACTCATATTTGTGACGGTTGCAGTGTCCCGGGGTCACGTGATCCCCTTTTGCGACCTTCTGACAACAAAATCAATGGCGAAGCCAGATTCATTTAACAACTATGTTACTAACTGCAGTGATTCACTTAACAACTGTGGCAAGAAAGGTCATAAAATGGGGCAAAACTCTCTTAACAAATATCTTATTAGCAACAGAAATTTGGGGCTTAATTGTGGTCTTTAATCAAGGACTACCTGTACCATGGTTATGTACATGGGCTCTCCTTCTGATAATCCTGGCTAAAAATATTGCATTTCATGTCCAGTATATCGGAGTTGCAGGTATATGGGATATTTAAAGAATAGCAAGAAATCCACAGTATTTCTCTATGGTCCCTAGATGCTTCAGTCCAGTTTCACAGTCACCATTTGTAATTTATAAAAACAGTTAAAGTAAAACAGAGTGCCATCTATAGATACAAAAATATCAGAACTTTTCACACACATTTCCTCCCCTCCCTTTCCTTTAGGAGATACATCTACTTTTACAATGAAGCTATATAAGCCATAGGGTTTTTCCTATGATAAAGTCAAATATCCTGCAGTCTGCAGCTATAACGCTAAGAACTGCAATACCTAATTAATATTACTTTGGTGTAATACAGAAATACATAATATTTGGACTGGGAAGTCCTGTGATGATTTCAATGGATTTTTTTTTTTACTTTTGAGTTAGATTCATATGGTTCCCTTTCTATTAAAAGAGAAGCCAATTTATATTATTGTGATCTTTTGAAATAATTATTGATCCCAGACTACAACATAATAGTCATTTTTTTGTTTTGTTTTTTAAGGTAGAGATTAGAAGATCACTAAATGATTACTGAGAGTCATCACTAAGCATAGCTAGGGACACATACAAGCATCAGCCATCCTCCAGGCTCCGGGAATTTGCTGGAATCCTTTGGCAATCTGGAATGGCATCCACATTTCAGCATTCCAAATAGTAGACACATACGGACTTAAAGGCTTTACATTCCCTCATAATAAGCTGGCACACCCTGTTCAGCTTATGTTAGGCCTCTATCTTTACACTTAGGATAGGAAAGGTTCCTGTGGAAGTTATTTTTTCACTTAGGGGCTTTTAACTTGGCATATATGTAGGAATATAGTTGATATCCAGGCTGGACAGAAAACAGCATCATTGGAATAATGGAATTATTAATGTGTTAATGGTATGACAGGTAAAGGAGCAGCCCTCTTTCACCTTTAGTGAGTACCTTTGTCAATTAGGCATCCTCTACTCAAGCCTCATTGTATCAGGATTGTGTTTCTATCTTTCGATGTAACTGAAATTGGTGCATATTGCATGCAAAGAGAGGTGTCTGTATACAGGTAGTCCTTGAGTCACAATCATTTGTGTAGTGACATTCAAAGTCGCAATGGCACTGAAAAAAGTGACTTATGACTTTTGTTTCACACAACCATTGCAGCATGGTTGTCATATGATCAAAATTTGGATGCTTGGCAACAGGCATCTATTTATGGCGGTTGCAGTGTCCCGGGGTCATGTGATCACCTTTGCAATCTTTTGACAAGCAAAGTCGAAGGAGAAGCCAAATTCACTTAACAACTGTGTTACTAACAACTGCAGAGGTTCACTGAACAAATGTGGCAAGAAAGGTTGTAAAATGGGGCAAAACTCCCTTAACAACTGTCTTCTTTGGCAATGGAAATGTTGGGCTCAGTTGCCCTAGATCAAAGACTGCCTGTAGTTTTTTCTTTTTTTCCCTCCACTGGATTGAAAAAAAAAGAAAATAAACATAAGTTCTTTCCATCTTGATTTGGCAAATCCTTACGAAAAAACAAATCAAACAGGATGTTCATCTCTCTTGCTTGCTACCCAGTCTTTTCACTGGAAATGATAAGCTGGAATGTCATAATCTTCTTCCTTCTAGCAGCTGATTTTTTTTCTCTTGATGTTTATTCATTTATTATTTATTAATTCAATTTACAGAGACTTGGGGGAGCTATGCCACATACAAACACAATACAAAATAAGCATCAATTAACACAGTACAAAAAGTGTATAATGGCAACCGAGGGCAAAGCCCACTCAACAATAAAATGGCTTCAAGTATCTTCCCACTCTTCATCCCCAGGAATATTTCCAAGGCTTTAGACGCAGAACCTGAAGACTCCTAGTTGAAAAATGATGTACATTGGATGTACTTCACCCATTTGTAAATAGCAACTTCACCCCTTAAACTCAAACGCTGACCTGGTAAGAAATGAACATTTCAAGGTGACCTTTCTCTCATGAGCCTGTCTTTTTGACAGGATGACTGAAAGGATCGTCAAGCTTCCTAGACCATTTTGTTTTTAAACTGAATCCCAATTTACCAGAATATTTTATGGTTTTCTTTTCTGTGCTACTCTGGCCCTTGAGTGGGGAAATGGCAAAATGATAAAATAGTAACATAAAACTATATCAGTAGATAAAATACTGTAGATCAGAAAACACACACACACAAACTAATCTCATTGAAAGTATAATCGATTACTTCAGCTGACAGATGCTAAGGTGGGTAGGTAGGTATACCAGCAGCCTTCCAGCTGAGTTATTCTGCAGTCATTCCTGCATACATCATATGGGCTATGCTGTCCAGAACCCCAAAAGGAACATTCTGCTGCCACGTTCATAGAGGACTTTGTCTCATTGCCATTGGTAACTCTTCAGCTTTTATATGTGGCATGTAAAGGATTGGCTAATATCTTGATTTTAGCTTCCAGCAGCAAAATCTTTGGAATCCCAGTTCTGGTTTAGTGATTTCCTTAGCAAATGTGTAAGGCTGGCCATCTTAAGCAAATACCTCTGGGCAATTAACAGTAACAGCAACAAAATAATAAACACAGTATAAACAATCCAAGACCACTGATAATAGTTGAGGCATCCTTAAAAATGGCACTAAAATTAAAAGATGAAACACCCATACAGGCTCCATGAACAACCCAGCCCCTTCCAGGGAGAAGAGCCTGTTGAAAGTCCATTAGGACTCAACCTCTGAATCTTGGGGATGACTTTTCCATAGGGTAGATGAACCCAGAGAGAAACCAGCTTCACTTGAGGGGACCTGGAGCATGTCCATTTTGGTGAGAAAGAACAAAACTAATGGAGTCAATATAAAACACTTGTGTCTCTGTTTTTCATACACATCAAATGATTTTTCAACTTCGTCAGTTGTTCACATTGTGACCATTTATCCATAACTAGCTCTTTCTGTGTGGTCCTTCCATGGTGCTTGCAAAAAAGCCATTCCCATCTTCTGTTTCTCTAAAACTGGATTTCTCTGGGGGTCAGATGGTACAAACAAAAGTCATCTGGTTTAGTTTATGGCTTTACTCTGAGAACGGATACATACATGCTTGCGCTCAACAGTTTTTTTTTGGGGGGGGGGGAAACTCCTGCCAACTTTTTTTATATAATAATTTTATATTGCATAAGAAAGACTTATAGACAAAGATCTAAAGCTCTAATATCTTCTGGCAATGTGAACCTAAAAATAATCAGACTGGTTTTTCATAAGGGAACCTTTGGCATTTGCAAGACAGAAAACGGACTTATTTTTTACCTGGTATGTGTTACCTGAAAATAGCGGGGGGAAATATGTTCTTGATTTAAAGACAAGCTTTATTCAGTCATTCTAGCTTTGTGGAATGAATGTGTATATTAAAGGAGGGGAAGAGAGAGAGGGAAACTATTTTTTGTAATATATGTCCATTCCATATGGTTTTGCAGCAACATTCTCATAAAAATGTAACAGATAGTCCAGTGCGTGTCTGTCCATGTGTTTGTGTTGACTATAGATTTGGTTTCATTGCATACAATGACCTATAAAGCAATGCTTAAAAACATTTGGCAAAATCCCCTGTAATATCAAAACTGGTTGGAATAAAAACTCTAATATATTTGTTCTCTATGTGTTGCTCCTATTCCCTGTTTCTCTGCCTTTTTTGCCTGTTCTTGTTCCCCCAACCATTCATCATAAAATTTACAAATATCCAGACAATTATAAAAATAAAATTAAACCCAAGCATAGATTAAGGCAGAAGTTGGTCCACCCCAAGGATAAAACACACGAACGCTACCTGAGCAATGTGGTATATGCGGTGCAATGCAGGACATGTGCAGATCTGCACACTGGAGAAATAAAACAACCCCTTCACAAAGGCACAGCACAACACAGGAGAACAAACCCATCAGGACAAGATTCAGCAGTCCATCTGCATCTTAAAGACAAAGGTCACTCTTTTGGTCACATTCTGGACAGAGAGGACCGCTGGTATGAAGGAAGGGTCAAAGAGGCCATCTATATTAAAATTGAACAGCCCTCTTTCAACTGAGGGGGAAGGATGCGACACCACCAATCCCCTGTCTACAACACAGTCCTTTCAGCTGTCCCAAGAAGGTTCCACACCCATTTGCACTCTGGTTCAGGTGACCCTGAAGATACAGGTAAACCCCCCAAGTGGCCACAATGACTTTCAGAAAACGAATGACTTGAGTTTTAGAATGCAAATCAGATGGCTGCTAAAGAATATAAATCCTTCCCATTCCCCACCATTCAGCTAGAAATGAAGAAGCTTCTTGGATGAGTAGTGAAATGTTTTCAAGGGGGGAAAAAATCCAAGAAAGTCCAGTTGCTTTTTGAAAAGCACCTTTGGGTAGAAGCAGTTCCTAAAAGAGCAGGTGGGACAAAAAGAGACCCAAATAATAATACAATGAAATTGCACGTATATAATTTCTCCCTTCAAATACTTGAAACCCTGTGGGATGAGAAGACTGCAGAGCCCATCAGGAAGATCAATCTGCATATAAGGAAGGTCTACGCAAAAGGCCTAAAGTGTAATTTTCAAGGAGAAATATTCCCAGCTGCAGCCAGAAAAACATCTGTCCCAAAACCTAGCTGGTAAATGTGTATGTCCGTGCACGCCCAAGACTGTACATAGTGCATTTAATATTTCTTCTTGGAGCTATAAGAAAGGAAGATGCATTTTAAAATATCATTTCAAAGCGAGATGAAAGTGCTAAAATTTATTAGGTTGACAGAACACAACAAAAGCTTGTATTAGCAGTTGGGCTGGGAACTTTCCATCCATTTCTCCAATTAGTGTTTGACAGGCCAAGCTGTTTTATGTGGTAAGAATTTATCAGGGATGGAAATAGTACACAGAAGTATATGCTTGTTGATATAACAACCGTTTTTCATCACGTCAGAAAAGAGAACAGGTGCTCCATTGAGGTCACAGCAAAGGTTTCTTTGAAGCAAGCAGTGATTGATGGCGCACGTTGTTCAGAAGAGCTACCGATTCTGTGTGTATTTGATCCAGCTGATTACATACGTTTGTGGCTACAATGCAAGCAACCTCCCAGTTCTTGGCATTGTGGCATTGAAATCAGAATGCTAGAAGCTGATAACTTAAAAATAAATATTATAATCGCGCCTTAATTCCCAATTTGATGAAAGAAGCTCATGCAATGCTAAGGAACAGCTTTGGATCAAAACTCAGCTCTGTGTGGTTGATTGTGCCATATCCCAATGTAGAGGGTGGGGAGGGGGAAGTGCTGAATATAGCATGTTGGCTAATTTAGCACACTCAGCACAGCCTCAGGTTGGAAAATACCGTATCAATGGGAAAAAGTCACAAAGAACTGTCTAAAGCTGCAGCTTGAGACCTATGAAGTCTTAGTGATTCACATGATTCCATGGATGCTTTCTAAAAAATAAAATAAATTGGAGAGCTGGAGCATCCGACTAAGCCAAGTGTATCAAACTCAATTTCATTGAGGGCTGATCAGCATTGTGGTTGCCCTTGGGGGGCCGGGTGGGTGTGGCCAGGGTGGGTGCAGCCTACTGGGTGGGCGTGGATGGAGTGGGTGTGGTCTACTGGGTGGGCATGGCCAGCTCTACATCGTTTGCGTCAAGCGTGCCTGTGGGGGCCTGGGCAGGAGTGGGACAGATCTGAGAGTCTCTGGCAGAAGGGGGTGGGACCGGGGCAAGCACCAAGGCATGGTGCATTTCTTCATTCCTCACAAAGGGTGACACCTCCCCAGCATGCACCCAGGGGGTAGGACCGACGCGGCAGGAGCTGGTTCCTCGCTGTTTCTGGATGGCCTTGTGGAGCTAAGATTGAATGCATTTCAGCATAAATGGCCACCACAAAATTGTACATTGGCTCCTGGCCAGCCTGGGCCAGGGCCAAGGCAGCGGGGGCCGTTCCCTCACTGTTTCCAGGATGGCTTCGTGGGTCACATGAAACCACTTCGCGGGCCGCATCTGGCCCCCGGGCCTTGTCTTTGACATGTCTGAACTAAGCAAAGTTAGAGCAGCAGATTAAGACTCAGCACAAAAGTTTTAAACTTTTGCCTTTAACTACAATTCTTTTAAAATCACCCTGCTGAATGCCTAATTACCACAATACTGTCTTATGTCTAAGGATATTTACCCGTATAGTATAGCTGTATTACTATTATCCTTCTCATATTTTTTACTAACTTCTCCTATTGGTATCTTATGATTATTATATTACTTTGTTGTTTGTACGTACACTGAGAGCTTATGCACTGGAGACAAATTCCTTGTGTGTCCAATCACTCTTGGCCAATAAAGTATTCTATTCCATTCTATTCCATTCCTAAAGATTTCTCTTTTTATCCACCTGCTACTTGTATTTTGGGAAAAAGAAAGGTACACAGAGAGCTTTTGCTAGATGGATAAGGATCTCACTTCCTAGATGGGTCAAGCCTTGATTGCTCTCCTTGGGCAAATGAATAAGGAATTTACATAAGATCTCATGCTTGTTAGCAAAGATTGTAAACAAGCATGAATTACTCAGCCACCAACAAAACACGTTTATTCCTTACTTTCTCCTCTGTACCATTCACTTCCATTTTTGTTTTCCAACTGGGTTGCAAATATATAGTTATAGCAAAAAACTTGTAGCATCATTTACAATAACAATGAAAGAATAGGTGTATGGATGGGGAGGACCTCTGTTGAAGAAGTACAATAGTCACAATAGGCTTCATTGGATGGTGTATGCCTTCTTACACTGTTTTTTTTTTAATTAAACCAAGGATAAGATTGCTGAGGTCCATTGTCCTTTAATGGACTCCACCTACCATCAACCATAACTTGCTGGCTGTGCTGTTTTTAGTAATGAGTAATGGAATCTAACAATATCTGGAGGATGAGAGATTACTGAACAGAAAAAAATATGAAAAACCAAGTCTGCCTTGTCTATTGTTAAGTGTGGTTTTGATTATTTTGAAATCACAGCCAGGTTTTCTGATGATGTCACTTGAGAACAGTAGAGCCTCCTCTTTCTTTTTCCTTTATTGTAATTCAATAAGCCTCAGTATGGTCTATATGGTATTTTAAAGAAGAGAAAGGCAGGAATTCAAAAAAATTACTGCTATCTGAAGCTATTGACTGGTAAAGTTTACTCTTTGATGTCCCTGGAACACAATAGGTCTAGTGACACCTGCCCAGATCTTTAGTAAAACTTTTCCAGGCTTTGCAAAACTGCAGCTTCGTAATCTGCAGTCAGCTAGACAGCTTGACTTTTAGTTGGACTGCCTATAGGAAATACTATAGGCACTTCTACCATCGTACAGCCTCATTGCATTTTTAACAAGTGCTGATCCACTTATTCAAGAGCTGACAGGAATTAAATGTCTGCCTCAAAAACCAAACTGTCAACTTTAAAAGATTTTGAACTCAGAGTTCTCCCTAGAATATATGAAGCCATATAGGACCAAAGGTGTTTTGCAGTCACTAGAGAAGAAACCAAGTGGTGCTGGATTTTAAAACAGGGCCTTATTTCAGGTTTGCAGGAATATACAGCAAGGAGGAAAAAAGCAAAATTAAAAGGGAATTTTTTTTACAAAGGATATTAACATTCATCCTTTTCAGTCAATAAAATATGGTGATTGTTTACAGAATATATTCTCTGCATTTTCAACATAAGGCTTTATTTACACAAGACTGTTTTAATTAATATGAAGCTGTTAACATTTCACATCACAATCACATCCACACACCATAGCTGATCATAACTGTAAAATTATGTAGAATAAACTGATTGCAAGAAGATGATTTATAAAGAAATGCCTGAAACTTCAGTCTAATGCTAATTGGGAGGTAAATGTGACTCCGAACACAATAAGGCTGGTTATTTGCCATGTACCAAATGTAACAGTGGACATCCTGTAAAAACAGCACTATTTTTTTTGTTTTCATTTTTATAAGGTACACAGCATGCAACCTAGGAAAATTCACCGTACAGTATTGCCCTCTCTAAGCGGTTTACAGAGTCAGCATATTGCCCCCAACAATCTGGGTCCTCATTTTACCGATCTTGGAAGGATGGAAGGCTGAGTCAACCTTGAGCCAATCAGGATCAAATTCTGGGCTGAATTAGTCTGCAATACTGCATTCTAACCCACTGTGCCACCACAGCTCTTTATAATTTATTTACAAATATCTTAATGAATATATTTCTCCCTCATTCTCTTGCAGTCAATGGCATAGTATCCTGTTTCCACCATAGTAGAACCTGGTTATTTCCAGGTCGTTTTCTTGAAAAAGTCTGTAAAGTGAGTTTATCTTATGTGCATAGTGAGACCTGTTCTTTATGTTCCAAGTCACAGTTGGTAGAACTGTGATTTTTGAGGGGGTGGGGATAAAAGAGATTTGGCACATCTTAACTCTTTTACCTATGAAAAAAACCCTATTTTGCACTTCTGCTTTTTACTGTTTCAATAAGATGGGTCCAGGAACTAAGAGAATGACAGAGTGGTAAAGAGAAAAGTCTTCCTCATAATCTGAGATCAAAAGCCTCCTGCTATTTCCTCTAAAATAAAGAGATAATGCATACGGCAGTACATTTGTGGTTTACTCATTCCTGATTAATGGATTAGTCCTGCCATAGTTAGTAGATATTACACTTTCCATGGTTAGTTGAAAGGAAGAGGATTGTGATTTATTCTTTTTGTTCTTGCTTTTGCTATGGACATTATTGTACATCTCTTGTCTTTCTCTCTTTAAGCTGCCAAAAAGTGGGTGAAAAGTCATGGTTCTCCATAGCTGACAGTGAAGAGGGAGATAAATTTTGGACACTTGGAAGTTTCTTAAGGTTCCTTCAGATGTGGAAGCCCCTTCAGGAATGATTTGTGTGTGTGTGTGTGTTTGTGCATGTGTGTATACACAAAAACACAAGCACTTTTTGTTCATTTATTTTATACTTTATTCTGACTGGTGTGCATGCATGACTATGTATCTGTTTGTCTGTATTAGGCTTTTGTATGGGGAAGAAGGGAAAGAAAAGAGTAGAGGATAAAAGGTGAGAAATGGGAATTGATGTTCTTTATGCATATATTTAAAAGTTCATTCAGTGCTGTCTCCACCCAAATTTATCCTGCACTGCTCAAGGAGTAGTAATAAAGCCACAAATAGGCAGTACTATCAAGATACCTTGAAAACACAATAAAAACTATCTGCCATTTCCAATCTTAATTCAGGATTGGTTTTTATGATAAAATAAAGTAGATAAAGAAATAGTATTTGGGGTTGATCAAGTTCGTATGTGCCAATCTTTCCCAACTAAGTACCCTCCAGATGTGTATAGTTGGTTCAGAGAATTACCCACTGGCTCTGCCATCAAGATCAACAGTTTTGATTAGCAGTTTGAGTGTGATTAATTACTTGATAGCTCTCCAACTGAGGGTGACATCATTCTTTGCTATTTCAGCTAAGGTGATAAGCGGCAGCACCTTCTCAGCTTTAGCACTTCATCCAGAGTAATTAATGCCAACGCATTTCCAAAATCAATAGCAACTTCTTTTGATCCTAGGTGGCGTCTATACTATTGCTGTTTAGATTCTTTCACCAGGATGAACAAGAAAATAAATGTTGAAAAATCTTGTGATTGCTTAAAGGTTACCGTAACTGATTTTATCACAGCCTAAACTTTCATGAATCAGAACTTGAAGTAGCATTTAATATACTACAAGACTCTTTCATGTCTGCCAACACAGACTTAATGATCCTATCCCTCTGTAATTTAAAACAGCAAATTCAATATATTCCTGGTTTTTATTCAAGGTAATGCTTACCTTCAGGATCTCTACTTAATTCTAAGGCTCTGCTCTGGGACATTACATCTGGAAAAGAAGAGAAACAGATCTTACACAGAGTCCACAACCTCTGTGAAAGAAAATAGATCACTTAGCCATCATAGATACAGATTACAGCCTTCCCTCAAGCCAAATTAGCTCTTTGCCAGGCAGTGGGAAGGTAGAAATGAAAGGAATAGAATAGAATAGAATAGGAATAGATTAGAATAGAATAGAATAGAATAGAATAGAATAGAATAGAAATACACAAGTAGTCCTCAACTCACAACCATTAGTTTAGTGACCGTTCAAAGCTACAATAGCACTGAAAAAAGTGACTCATCACATGACCATTGCAACATCCCCAAGGTCACGTGATCAAAATTCAGATGCTTGGCACCTGGCATGTATTCATGACAATTGCTGTGACCTTAGATCATGTGATCACCTTTTGTGACCTTCTGACAGGCAAATTTCAATGGGGAAGCCAGATTCCCTTAACAACCATGTTATTAACTTAACAACGGCAGTGATTCAACAACTATGGCAAGAAAGTTGTAAAATGGGACAAAATTCACTTAACAATGATCTTGCTTAGCAAGGAAAATGTTGGGCTCAATTGCGGTCATATATTAAGGACTATTTAATTACCCACTGAATATTAGAGTAAAGAAGATGACCAACTGCTAAATACAATCTATGTTACACAAGCTCAACTGTTCCCTGTGATCTTTTTAATAGTCCTCAAGATCACGAAGTATGGCATGCACTAGAGTCCAGTGATCTTTTCTTTTCCTTGGAAATAAGCTTTGTTTCTTCAATTTAGTCTTTTCAGAGAGTCATGAAGATATTCCTTGTCAAGAATAATTCTTATTCATTTCATATTAGCAGGACAAGCTTTGTAAGTAATTTCTGAACACCTGTTCTAACATGTTAACAAGTACTTTATATCTAAACTATACACACTGCGATTGCCATCCACAATAATTGCATTCAAATATTGGACAAAGTCATAATATGGGTGGTGTACAAATCTATGCTTTGAGTTTTAGAACAAGTAAACCATAGCTTAGTCAATTAATCATAGTAAAAGTTATTATGAGTTAGAATGATGCCTTTCAGCTTTACTTATATTATCTCATGTTCCCCAAGTCTCTCAATGCAACCTGAGCTATTAATAAAAATGTTGTGGATTTTTTTCCTGAGTTATACTTGAAGTATTAGTGACTCATATTATATACCCACCTCACTGGGTTACTGTTGTGAGGCAAATAGGAAGAAGTAATAAAGATGGGATATAAATAAAATATGGCATAGTAATTGGAATAGTAAGTTCTCTGCACAAGCCTTTCTATATGAATTTCTAATGTACTACGTTTAATTCATTTTCCACAATAAAGACACCATATGAATATTGAAGGCTTATACATTTATCAGATTAGGCTCTGTTCAATATACCAGTGGCAACTGTCATTAAACGCTACTGAGTGTTCACAGAGTTTTGTTATACTAAACCTCTCCATGGTAATGTAATTCATCTAAAGTCCAAACATGCTTGATCTAAACTATTAAACATGGTGTTAAAAAGTCTGCTGCTTTGTTTTAAGGAAGGGATGTTCTTGTAATTCAGAGAAATCTAATCTCCCTGAAGCATCCCACCTGAGTTTGTAGCTGACATCACATTTGAGCATTAACAGATTCATATGAACTAGGCATGATTAGAACTATGTAAATTTTGCCGTGCTTTTTGGAGACCAGTTAGAGGAAAGGCCACTGGAGATTAGAAGTGCAATTCTATACATGTTTATTCAGAAGTAAGACTCATTAGGTTTCGTGAGATTTATTTTCAGAGGAATGCTTTGCAGAGATGGGCAGGATGATGCCTCCAGATGTTTTGAATTATGATTTCCACAGTCCTTTTCCACTAGCCATACTTGCTGGGGCAGATGGAAGCTGAAATCCTAAGCACTTTGGGCATGGATTATAGTTTAGAAGCATAGCAGTCTTGTTCTTGCAACTGTATTGGTCATTGCACATTTATATGCATGTATGGTACAAAGGAAGGGCAGCAGTGATGGCTTTCCAAATGGAAAAGGGCACGATTCATTGTTAATATTTTTCTGGTCTTCCTATCCAATGCTTTTAATTCTGCTTCAGCCCACTATTCTAGCTGTGTATCTAATGACTGGAGTTGCCCATGTGTTAAGAGCTTTGATAGTATTCCTCCACTGAGTTTCGATTTTCACAATCTTCTCTACTCTCATGATATATTCCCGTCTAACTTCTTGACTTCAGTGCTTCATGAGGTCAGCCTGAGGAAGATTTGTAGTGATCATCTTCATCCAGATTTCCATACAGCATCTTAATTCCTTCGGTTTTCACTATTTTCCCCCTCTTGATGATGAAGGGAGCACCTTTGTCCAATCCAAACTCCATTGCAATACCTTGGTCTTATTTATGGACAGTGTTGAGCAACAATTCTATTTCAGATGGTGTTTTTCCATACAGTTCCAAATTGTCCATATAAAGGAGGTGGGATAGCCTGGAAGATGTTTTTGATGTTTGATAGCCACAGCCTGACTTGTTCAGTATTGTTGACAGAGGAATTAATGCAATAATAAACAGTAGTGGTGAGAATGAGTCTCCTTGAAAGATTCTTTTCTTGTTATTAACCTCTCCCAGTCTATCCCCACTGACCAGTAACTGTGGTCTTCCATTGTGCCATTGATCTTTCCACAAAGATGTTTCTACTGATTAAAACTGGTATGCCCATCTGTTGTCCACTGTCTATCCAGAATTCTACTTTGCTTTGACCCTTCACATGACATACATTAAAAAGTGGGGTGAGGTTTTGATTGCACAGCTATGACTGCCTCCTTGACTTTTTTGATCTCCCTCCACAGTCATTTCAATTTTGTGGTGAAATAGTGCAAATTAGTCTTGCAGGCTTATTTGGAGTGATCCTTTTAGACTAAGTGAGTTTTCATAACTGCTACAATTGTTATATTATTTCCGTCAAACTCTACAAATCTCAAGTACACACCCTCAAACTAATGTTGAAAAATCAGCTTTGCTGCCCAACAAACAGCACTGGGCAAAATTCTTATCCTCTGATAGTAATGATGGGGAAGGGGAATCCAAATAGCCAAATAAGGACATTGGTTTCTACTTCATGAATGGAGCCTGTGGAAAATCAGTAATTTCCTTCTCAGCTGCTGGGAGCATTTGGTGCCAGGCAGGGCTGCTTGTCAGTGGCTTAAATCAACAACATAAACAAACATTTTAACAAGGACTGCCAAATTAAGCCTCTCCCCCACATCCCCTTAAATCACTTAATGGGAGAAGACAAAGGCCCGGAAGATTAGATCACACCTTCAAGGAAGGACAGAAATTATAAGGAAGGAGAAGAATTTGAGAGCATGTTAAAGCTGCTTTAAAAATGCCAGGAATGTAAATTAAAACCATACAGGGGTCTGCAATCAATAAAATATGTTAAGCACAGTTCCAAAAGGTTTTGTCCTATCAGTAAATTAAACCCCAGGCAAGAGCAGCAAAAATGGTGAGGCATTCAGCAAAAAGAAAAAGATGGGGGCAGCAACAATGGGAGAATTAAACTTTAATACTTCTCATATCAAGAAAAGGAAATAGCAAGACAAAATGTGATCTCAAAAGCTGAGGAGCTATTGATGATCTATTGATCCTTGAAGTGAAAACAGTCATGAAAACTATTTTAAAAAAATCTGCTGTGGTAAATATATGCAAAGCAGAATAAAATAAGATCGTTCAAATCACATTGTGTGGATTCAGTAGAAAGATCTCTGTGGATATCCAGCCTAATGTGATATTGCTCATTTTTTAATTATTGAAATTAATGAGACTTATCTCATTAATAAAACACAACGGCAGTCAGATAAAAGGGCTGCTAGATCTGGGCTACAAAACTCTGCTTGACCACAAGAGGGCAGCAAAGATAGATGGAAAAAGCTTTGTCCACCTCTTCCAGATTTTGCAGTCTAGATCAGTGGTTCTCAACCTTTTTAATGCCACAACCCCCAACCGGTCGTAAGTCGAGGACTACTCAACCGGTCGTAAGTCGAGGACTACTCAACTGGTGCAGCACCGTTTGCAGAATGGGACTTTTGGCGGGCTCAGCAGGGCAGAGACAGCCTGGACAATTCCTATTGGCTTTTGAAAGCCAATAGAATTAGACTCTATTCAAGAGAGTCTATTCTATTGGCTTTCAAAAGCCAATAGAATAAAAGGGAGTAGCACAGCTAAGGAAAAGGGGAAAAAATGGCGGACTGCATTGTTTGGCGACCCCCGTGAAATGGTCGTTCGACCCCAAATGGGGTCCCGACCCACAGGTTGAGAACCACTGGTCTAGATCTAGTAGCCCTGAAAAGCTATCAGCTAGTTTGTGTTCATCCTCCTAGATGTAACCTGAAAGCACAGCACCCTACATATAGCTCATTCAATTAACCAGTGGAACAGCTTGCCTTCAGACATTGTGGGCGCTCCATCACTGGAGGTTTTTAAGAGACTAGACCAGTGATGGAGAACCTTTTAGAGACCGAGTGCCCAAACTGCAACCCAAAACCCACTTATGTATCGTTGGGTGCCGGGTGGGCATGGCCCATTGGGTGGGTGTGGCCCATTGCATGGGCGTGGCTAATTGGGTGGGTATGGTGGTAATGGCAGACTGGGTGGGACTAAAAAGTTCAATCAATTCCAACTTTGCGAGATCTTTTTTTTCCCCGCGAGAAGTTGAAATTGATTGATCCTTTTTTTTTTGCACACGGTGGAGGCCTAAAGCGAAAAGGTTTTATAAAACCCAGCTGAAGGCCTAGGAGTGGGGCAATAGCACGTGTGCCCACAGAGAGGGCTCTGCATGCCACCTGTGGCATGCGTGCCATAGGTTCGCCACCATAGAACTAGATAGTCACTTTTCTGAAATGGTATAGGTTCTCGTGCTTGAGCAGGGGGCTGGACTAGAAGATTTCCAAGGTTCTGTTCTGTTCTGTTCTGTTCTGTTGGAAGCTGAGCACTAGTCTCAGGATAGAGATGTCAGTTCTATCAATAACAAACAATCATCTAACTCAGCAACCCCCAATCTTTTGGGCACTGGGGACCAGTTCTGTCGAGAGAGTTTTTTTCCGTGGATCGGAGGGGATGTGGTTTTGCATGCGTGGATGGGGGGCTTAGCTTATTTCCATGGCCTGGTTTCTGGCATGCCACAACCAGGTGCTGGTCCACAGTGTAGGGGTTGGGGACCCCTGATCTAACTCCAACACTGAAAAGTACAAGGCAAAAAGTCTGATAAGGCATGGGAAAAATGAAAAAGGAACTGGTGAAATAAAATTACAAGAGGTATAAGAAGGGACCACACTGTAATACCGTCACATACTGATAGAAAATAAATTGCTTTTTATAGTGGGAACATCCATCTAGGCCAGCGGGCCACGGAAAAGGCTGGCCAGTGCGTGCACACGTGGGCACGCATTCCCTCCACACTCACTCTAGGCTAGCAGCCGTTTGCGCATGCGCACGGGCGTCAACAGGGCTGCTAGCATGGGGTGGGTATTGTGGGCTATTTGCGCATGAGTGAAACAGACTGCTAGCTCCGGCATGGGTTGCGCAGTCATTCGCGCATGCATGAAGCTGCTAGCCACCACAGGAGGTGCATGGCTGTTCGCGCATGTGCATGGTGCCAGTGCATGCCACATGCATGAACGGGATTGCTGGTCGCAGCAATTTGGAAGCTACTCTCTTTCCCTCCAGTCCACGAGCCCAGAAAAGTTGGAGACCTCTGATCTCGGCAATAAAGCAATAACAATTGAGTGGCAAGTCTGGAAAGCTAAGCCCAGAGGAGTCTGACATTAAAGTCTTGGCAAAAATAGTCCCCCCTCCCCAAATCAGCCTTAATGAATTTTAAAATGAACTTTAGGCCACTAGGAATGGAGGAGGTGTATCAAGTGACATAGAGATGTCCACAGAATGAAGTCAAAAATTTTGAAACTTTTGTTTTACTACCAATGTCTAGTAATGCAATTACAGGTAGTCCTTGACTTACGACCACAATTGAGTTTCTCTTGCTAAGTGAAACATTTATTAAGTTCTGCCCCATTTTATGACCTTTCTTCCCACAGTTCTTAACTGAATCACTGCAGATGTTAAGTCAGTAACATGGTTGTTAAGTGAATCTGGCTTCCCCATTGACTTTGCTTGCCAGAAGGCCGCAAAAGGTGATCACAGGACCCTTCAACCATCGTAAATACGAGTCAGTTGCCAGCATCCAAATTTTGATCAGCTGACCATGGCGATGCTGCAATGGTCCTACGTTTGAAAAATGGTCAAAACCAGTCACTTTTTTCAGTGCTGTTGTAACTTTGAACAGTCACAAAATGAGCTGTTGTAAGTCGAGGAACAACTATATTGATGCCGAGTTGCACGCAAACCACAACTCCTGGGTTTTCCACCCTTCTTAGTTTGCACTAAGTGATCTGTGAGTTTTAATCTAATAGTACCTGGAAGCTCCATCTCCATCCGTGCAAATCTTAATTCCATTTGCCTCAACTTGATGTCTGCCTGTTGCCATCACAATCAAATGCCTCCAGATATGTGGAAGCTGAGGTTACAGCTCCCAGAATACATCTGGAGGCGACTACACTTTCCTATCTCAGAAAACTGGAGATTGGGCTCCTCAGATATTGAGTGGCAAAGAATGGAGCAACCTTTAGCTGCTCTGATCCCTGTCTCTTTGAGGGAGAAGAAAATTTGTCCATTAATCATCCGGCATATTCGGAATACAGCTATGTAGCAGCAGGGAATGGGAAAAGAATTCCTTGTGCAAATAACTCTGAGCACATTTTGCCTTATCTCTGGGTCTTGACCCCACAGCCTGTCAAAGGTTAGGCTTGGGTAAAAGATCCCCCCCCCAATTCCATTTCTTTAGCTTCAGTCTCAGGACCCTTCTTTCAGTCAAGGTTTAATTGCATCCTTATAGAAAATTAATATTACTATATTAATATGATTAGCACAATTGTAAAAAGGACAAGAAAAAAAAAGATTCCTAATCCTTGGAGCAAAGCCTTGCCTGATTGAAAAATGGAAAAAAAAAGTGTGGAAAAGTGACATTTTTTTCCATATAATGATTACCAGAAGAAGGATTCTGTTTGGGAGTCATGAAAGTGAGCTGTATTTACAAGAAAATTGCTCAGTATAAACCAGAGCATTGGTATGTAGCTTTCATTGGATGTAAAACTCTGCCATCTGCTGGTACGTTTTGGTAGTGCTCATCAAAGTAAGAAATCCACATCAACAGATTCCTATTTCTTCCTCATCTTGTGCAGCTTAAACAGCTTGTATGCATATGTGCGTAATATAATAAATATATAATATAATTGTGTTCCTTATTTTCCTGTTAATAATTATTTTGAACATTGGTGCTTGCTGCGGAGGAGTGCAGTGATCCTCATTCCACCTCTAGCCATATAATGAAACTTGGACCTTAAATTGGAACTCCTTTAGGGAAGCCAATCAGAGGGTTAAAACATATCAAAATAATATTTCAGCACTAACCAGGCAAAACCACATAAATGGCAAATAATCTAATTTTATCAATTTGGATCACTACAATGGTTTGAAACAAGCCCAAATATAGTTTTCTCCAATTTGATTCCCTACTAAATATTTGCTCTAAAATGCCCATTATTCTCATTCAGCATGCCCAGTCACCATGGCTTAAAATGTCATGGGAGCTTGACACACACACACACACACACACACACACAAAAATAACCACAGATGCTTCCCTGGCTGTGAATGTAAGAGAAGTTGGAGACAGAATTAGGAGAAACACTGAATGCCCTGGGTTAGCTGAATAGGACTCTCCTTGAGTCAAGCTATTCTTCAAAGCGCCTGAAGGCAGGACAAGAAGCAATGTATGGAAACTGACCAAGGAGAGAAGCAACCTAGAACTAAGGAGAAATTTCCTGACAGAACAATTAACCAGTGGAACAACCTGCCTCCAGAACCGGTAAGTGCTCCAACACTGGAAGTTTTTAAGAAGAGACTGGACAGCCATTTGTCTGAAATGGAATAGGGTTTTCTGCCTGAGCAGGGGGTTGGCCTAGAAGACCTCCAAGGTCCCTTCCAACTTTTTATTATTATTATTGTTGTTGTTGTTGTTAAACTTGATATGTTGATGTGTGACCAATGGCTGTTTCTGCCTTGGTGTTTCCAATATAATACATTTACATATAGGCAGTTCTTGGCCTACAACCAAAACTGAGCCCGGAATTTGGTTGAAAGTCATGCTGGTTCTTAAGCAGGTTTCCACATGACCATGCCTGATTTTATGGCCTCATTTACTGTGGTTGTTAAACAAATCCATTGTCTTCAATGGGCATTTTCTGCCTGAAAACAGAAGTAAATGCCAGTTTCATAAACTGCAATCAGATGACCACAGGACATTGCAAATGGACATAAATGTGGGTCAACTGCCAAGCAATGAAAATGAGATCAGGTGGGGTGGCTGTCAGAACTTTGAACCTGAGCTGTAAGTAGCCCTGGGGAGATCTATCATAACTTCAAATAGTCATAGGTCGAGGACTACTTGTATCTGAAAATGAATCGCCACAGTTGTGTTGATACCAATACTTGCTAGTTAATTAAAGACTTGGTTGAAAAACTCAAGCAAAACCTGAGTTTATTCAGCAGTCCAGTTAAGCATGTTAAACAAACAGTTTATATCAGGCATGTCCAACCTGCAGCCCATGGGCTGCATGCAGTCCTGAACAGACAGTAATGCAGCCCCACAAGATCAAAAAGTTTAAACATTATTATGTGATTTATTTAATTAACTATGTTTTATAAACAGAACTATCTCATCTAAATGAGAACCTTTGTCCCATCTGGGCAGGTTCTTTGAGATGAGATGAGAGCTTTGACGTTTCAAAAATAAAAATAACAGCTCAGGGAATTACTTTTGTTATAGTGATTATTGCAGTGTACAATGCAGTTGTGTGAATTTTGTGTGAATTTTTAACGTAACCAGAAGCCATCAAATGCACTTAGCTGAGACTTTTTACAACAATCAGGAAATATCTTTGTGTAAATAAATTCTGAAGAGTGTTCACGTTATAATTTCCAAATGCCATTAGCATCATATCTGGAGAGCATCAGAGTATGAAAATGTGTAAGAACAATCCTTCCTCTTCCATTAGGCACAATTCTATTCCCTGTAGCAATACTCAAAGTATTTGTGAAACAGAATAGTCTGTACATAAAATACATGAGCCAAATATTCATATTTTATGAATATTTCAGTAAGTTCTGTTCCAGAACAGAAATCTTTTTAAAAGAATCTTTCTTTAACCGAGTATATAATGTACCTTCAATGAAAAGCAAAGTGTGATGCAACATTTTTGTTACAGTCAAAACATTTTAATAACCTATTCCCAATTCTAATAATTAATGCAATTTACCTTCTCCCTGCTTTTGGTTTGGGAATTCTTTGTTTATTTGTGCCTCGCTGGGACCATTAGCTACATAGTTCTGCCTTTCACAAACTCCTGATTAGAGACTACCTTCAACTTACAACCATAATTGTAAGTGACTGTCATAAGTTAGTACAGTTGTAAAGTGAAATGTGATGTGACTGCATGAAGTTGTAATGGGAAATTCTTGCCTTCACAGTTGCAGTATTTAACCAAGAATCATCATTAAGTAGCTATTCACCCCAATCCAAGCCATTCTGAGCATGGCCTTTCCCAGTCAGGTAAGGGACGGTCTACAACTCCCCCCATCTGCCTATTGCAGTGATGGCAAATCTTTTAGAGACCGAGTGCCCAAAACCCGCCCCCCACCCAGTCCCTGCTCTGCCCTGCCCACTGGGCCACCTACCTCCACAGCCTGCCACAGATCACCCAGACAGCGCAGCAGCGCCATGGCGGCCACATCCTCCACCCATGCCCCACAGCATCATCTGCGCATGACAGGGCACAAGGGCAGAGTCTTGTCCCCACTGCCTGGCTACCATGTCCTTGGCTGCGCTGCTTCACGTGGGCCGCGCCCAGGGCTGACTCTCCTCCGGGGGGCTGCTGGTGAGGAGGGGACTGTGGGAGGAGGCGGGGATGAGGAGATAGTGCGTGTGCCCACAGAGAGGGCTCTGAGTTCCGCCTTTGGCACCCGTGCCATAGGTTCGCTACCACTGGCCTATTGCCTCCCAATCTTTGCCCTTTGGCTACTCCACATCCTGCCTTGTGAGGCAACAAGCAGCCCTGGAACCATATGGTTCTGGGGCCGCTTGCCACACCCTGGAAAGCTTCAACCACCTCTGTAAGCATCAACATATCAACCTTTCATGTTTTACACCCAATTGCCACAACCAGAAGTGCTTTGATGCCTTTTTGCTCTTTCCTTTTCAAGCCCATTGTCACTATGTTACCCCAGGTACTTCAACTTCTCCAGTTTCCTACACGTGGCTCCACGAAGATGGCACCAAGCCACAGCACCCACGAAGCCCCAGAAAACATTCATTTGCTTAGCTACCTTCTCTCCCAAGTTGGTTGCCCATACCAACTTTTCACGTTTTGTGCCCAGCCACCATGGCCAAAGCAGAAGCACCCCACTGCTTTGCTTTGTTTCAAGACAGCCTCTTCATTGAACGTTGACTACAGTTGTCTCCCTGACCACTGTGCTGCTTTTGGAATGCTGTGCTGTCTTCATAATGCCATCTTGTAATCCACAAGAGAGTGACTTAATTTCCCTAGCAACACAGCCATTTCACAGGCTCCAACTCCATGTTACCAGATCTTCAGGCCAGATGGTAGAGCTATGTTTTCAGGCCCTTTCAGAAGGCCAGCATGGTTGGATCCAATCTTTATCTCAGGGCAAATGAGGTTCCAAAAGATGGGTGCCACAGCAGAAAAGATCTCCTCCTGTGTCCTGTCAGATAGCATACCTTAGTGGATGGCCAACATGACCTTTCTGCTGTATCTGATAAGATGGGTAGGAGTGATTATGAAATCACATCTACCCATCCCACTGGCGATCTCTCACATATCCCAGCTCCATGCCATGTAAAACTTTACAGTTCATTTACCAGCACCATCAGTCAGACCTAGAAGCAAACTGGTAGTTTGGGAAAGAGAAGTGTAATGTGTGGTGATCTAGATGCATACATCACTGTCTGTACCACTGAATTTTGTACCAGTTGAAACTTCCGGACGTTCTTCAGGAGCAACTTCATGTAGAGCAAGTTACAGTAATACATATAGGAAATGAATGACTGCGTGTACGTCTATGAATCAACACAACATAGTTTATTTAGTAAACAAATTTATATAACCATCCAGCTCACACATAGGTGACTTCAGGAGTCTTATAATTGCACAATTATCCCCCTACCCACAATTTCCACTTGCTCATTACTCAGTCCCTCTATGCTTTGCAGAATGAATGTAAAAATGAATGTTGTAGTAAACCTGCTCTAGATTTCCTATAATGTTAAAAGAATTTTGGATACTTTGATATGAAAGGGTTTTAATGCTATGCATTGCTGGGCACAGAGTTGACACAAACTCAGCCTGGTACATGTTTTGTAACCATGGTTTATTTTGTTCAGATTTCATGCTAAGCCATAATACAATCTGGTTCAGTATGTTAGTATTCAGTCACTTCTTCAAATCAAAGGGGAAAACCTTTTCATAACTAGCTAATCTATACAGCTCTGGGGAGAGCAACATACTTACATATGGATTTCCCAAATAAAATATTACCAATACTGACCACACACATACAATGTACTTACCTGTGCTCAGGTTCCCTGTACACAAGGTATTGGATATCAAGTGTGGCATAATTCTGGTTCTCAAATTTGGCAGAATCATAACTTTGTAAAATGATAAATCCCGCCCCATCTCTATTAATAAAACAAGAATTAAACTGGAGTTAGAATTGAACAGTGAATAAACATGCCACTTCTAATAATACTAATAATAATTCTAATAATTACTATGTAATCTACACAGTGTAGGTCCTTCAATGTCAACAGTGCCACAATTTCCTATTTAAAATTTGATCTAGAAGTCTGAGGAGTAAAGCCCAGAGTGAATTCAACATCACTCCTACTTTGTCTGGATAATAAAATGTGAGTTCAGTCAAAACTTACTCTTACTTTGCCTGGCATCTCTGCAGCTGGCCTCAATGGCTACGTGGCAAACACAATTTTACAGTCCTTCCATTTTGTCTGCATAGGCCTGTTATTTTTAAAAAACAACATTGTGGCCTTCTTCTAAGATGCTTGCAATCTTCCTGGGGAAGGTAAGACTAAGAATTTGAAATCCTCTACAGAAGGCACGTTGTCGCATTACCCATGATTTCCCCAAGCATCTGCTAGCCTGCCTGCCTATATCTATTAATGACTCCATTTCCCTCAGTTTGTTAAATTCTCTATGGTGAACTAAAGAATTTTTGCTATTTGTTTAGGTGATGATCTGTTTAAGCAGAACCCCACATGAACTAAGGAGCCATATCAGACAACATGGAAACAAAGCAGTATTCAGGGGTTCTTGGTGCTCTCTGAGCTTGTTTTTTTTTTTTTTTTTTTTTTGGCAGACGTTTCATTATCCAAACTAGGTAACATCATCAGTAGCAATGAAACGTCTGCAAGAAAACAAGCAAGCTTAGAGAGCACCAGGGTCCCTAATTTCAAACCTGAGCTACAATTATTCTTTATTAAAGCAGTTTTGGCAAATTGTAAGAGACGCACATCGCTGTTTCCCTTAAATGGGAAAGACAGCAGACCGCATTTGGGCTCTTTCGCCCTGCTGAAATCTGCGGAAAGCTTGGGTTAACGACCCTGTCCTATCCTAAATTTTCCACCACCCCAGCAGCTCCCCCCCCCCCAGCTTCGCCTCGCGAACGAGCATCGCACCTTCCCTTACAACCAGCCATCGGGGGGGGAGGAGGGGGGCTGCTTGAGCGGCGTCTGTTTTATGGGTCGGTCGCGCGCGTGCGCTTATGCACGCGCCCGCCTCGCGTCGGGGGAGGTAACTGATTGGAGGTGGGGCCACGCGCGCAATCTTGCCAGGAGCAGCGGTTGGTCCGGTGGCTGGCCGGCCGTCGTGAAGGGGAGGCGGTTGCTCGCCGGCTGCGTCTCGCGGTCGTCTTCTCCACCTCCTCCTCCCCCCTTCCCTCGCGGTCGGCGCGAGCTACTGAGAGGGGGCCATGAGGAGGCGGCTTCGAAAGGAGGCGGTGATGGCCATTGCTGCCGCGGCTGCCCGGCGCCTACCTCCGCCTCCTTTTCCCTCCTCAGCCCCAGACCACCGGGCTCTGTGCGCTTGCCAGCCTTAGGTGGGCCGCGGCGCCCAGCACCAGCAGCGGTGGGAGGCGGAGAGCGAGCTAGCGCCCCCCGCCGCCACCTTGCTTGTCCAACTGCCGTCCTCGATGTCTCCCCCGCCGGGGGGAGCTCACCCCACCCGCGCCCCTTCGGCCCCTAGAGGCCCCGTGGGAGCCTGGCCTCAGCCTCCCGCTTCCCGAGGCTGCTGCCCAAACCAGGCACGACTCCCGAGGCGGCGGCCCAGCAGCGACAGAACCGGCCTGGTCGTCTCCCCCGCGGCGACCATGAAGGCGGAAGCGGGGGACCACATGATAAACTTGTCGGTCCAGCAGGTGCTGAGCCTATGGGCTCACGGTACATCGCTTCGGCATCTCACGGGTAAAGGCCGGGGAGGCGCGCTCAGTGGGTTTAGCGGGGGCGGGGGGGAGGTGGTAGAGGGTGATTGGTGGATAGCAGTGGGAAAGGGAGACGGGCTTCTTCTCAATTGTTGTGGATAGAGGGTAGACAATTTGGTGCTGTCCAGATGTTTTAGGATAAGTACCGCTGACAGTGCCAGGGGCTAAGTGGGATATGCAGCCTAAAAATGGGAGGGGAAGAGAAGCAGTCACTGCTGGGTTTACCCACATTTTAAATCCAACATGTAGTAGGTCTCAGGTTCCCCAAGGAAAAGGTGAGTAGAAGTGGCAGGCTGTACATTAATAGCTGATGCTAATTTCATAATTGTTGGTAGAAATATTTGTGTGGGTGATGTAGGATGATTTTTCTCTCTGACTTTGTCTTGAGTCAGTTAGTTTTCTAGAAACTAGAAGAACTAGGTGAAATTTTCAGGAGTGATGTACCATTGCATTCTTCCTTGATTAAGAGAGTGACTGGCCCAAGGTCACCCAACTATTCTCCATGCCTAGGGTAGAAGTTAGATTCCTGTTCCTAGTTCAGCATCTTAGCCGCTAAACCAAACTGGTTCTTAGTTGGGATGAGACAGTAGAATTTGTTATGGATCAAATAAATATTCTGTAGGAATATAGATGGAAAGTAAGATGCTTTAAGTCAATGCTGTGTTCAAGAAAAGGAATCTTACAGCTCAGATCTGTGGGATGTTTCTGATGCCTTTTCTATTACATAAAACTCTGACAATGAATATTGATTGTAGTTTGGTCTTACAATCTGTACTGTTTACTAAAATATCCAAGAGGAAAATTATTAGATATGTCTTTTGTACATTGGGATGTGAGATCTAATTTTCTGTTTCTTATAGAGCTAGTTAGTTGATAGGGCCTGTGGTATTCATAGCTGATCAACAAATAGGAGAAAATAATGAGAAAAAGAGCTTAAGATATGTGAGAGTTCCTAAAAAGGAAGACCAGAAAGTATCAATCAAACTATTTCAGTAAAGGGAAAAAAAATGGAAAACATCAAAAGAAGCCACTTTGGTTACACAAAAAGCATGATGAAAAGGGGACTATAAAAGCGTAACTATGTGAGAGGGGAGGTAATGAAAGAAAAGCATGTGCAGGTAGTCTAGAACTATAAATCTAATATCAGGAAGCTAAAGCTCAGAATTATATGAGATCATTAAAGGATACTAAGAACAATATTTAAGAGATACATTCAAATTACTAGAAATGTTGCTGAGACAAGGTGGCAAAATTCTAACAAGTAACAAAGAAAAGACAAAGTTTCCCAGTTCTTTAGTCCTCTCCAAGAAGAATATATGTATGTATGTATTCCGGTAGGAAGTGGCAAAAAGCAAAATAATGAACAGAGTTAAAGCTTGAGATTTGATAGAATCATGGTCAGGAACTATATACTTTGAATGTGTTTAAATCGCCAGAGCTACTTAAATCACATGCATATTGGACAATCATTGAATTGACCTGACTGGTGATTGGCAAGTATTGTCTCTATCTCCCAAATTGGGAAAGTGGCTAATCCAGGGAATTATTTATCATTCACTCTGATGTTGATACTTAAAAACATGTCTAAAGTTCTTTATTCTTTGCATACAGTTAAAACAAAAATGCATACTCTAGAAGCACGAAGAATATGTGAAAAGCTTGAATGATATATTGCTAATGATACACTTTTGTAATACAATATCAGGTTGCAGAACTATACTAAGTTCCTCTGTTTCATAGTAATTGTATTGAATATTATAATTAAAAAGATGAGAACCAGTACAAACTAAAAGAATAAAAATAACAAAAAGTATATGAAAGAAAAAAAAATATCCTTTATAACAAATATAAGTAACATTAGTGACATCACTTTCTCTTAAAATTTATCAAATATTCTGTTCTCTCATCTCTTTTCTAATGTCCTAGAATGTGATGACTTCTCATTTTTTCTTTTCTCACAATATTCTTCGAAACTGTAACAACTTTCTCTTGTAAATCCAGTATAAGAAAGTTATGCAGGTCAGTATTTTGGTTTAGTAAGACATCAACCATTTGTATATCCTGTATATGATCTCCTTCCATAGCATTCCCATAGCCCATCATTTTTAAACCCACTTTCAAATCACACTCAATCTTCTCATGAGGTTTCTTTCTCTTCCATATAATCTTCCAAACACAATCTGTCTATAATGACAGACATTTTTAAAATTAACTTCTGGTTCCATTGTTCATAAGAATATTTGCTTTGCTCTATATTAATAAATCAACTTTAGGTGCTTTTCTCAATTAATAGTAATCTTTAATTCTCTTTAATTCCTTCTGGTTCCCTCTAGTGCCCAATCTTCAAAATCCCATACTCTCCTGGTAGCTAACAAAGTGGGAGAGAACCCGTGGCTTAGAGGTTATAACATCTGCCTAACATGCAGATAGCCCAGGTTCGAATCTCAGAAGAGTAAGTTTGGCTGATGAGGGTTAAAAGAACCCGAAATAGCTATACCATTCTCTCTTTATTCTTTGTTAGCAAAACCTAAAACCTAATATATATATATATATATATATATATATATGTATGTAGGTCTTTGGTTGTTCGGGTTTTCTTCCGCGTAAAATTGGAAGTGTCTTGGCAACGTTTTGACGAAGTCTCATTCGTCATCTTCAGGCTGGTGTTTTCAGCTTCGTGCTTTGAGCAGCGAAAACCTCAGAAAATACCCGCGAAAACCTCAGAAAATATATATATATATATATATATATATATATATATATATATATATATATATATATATATTATATGTATGGAAGTCCATAATTAAAAAGCAGTTAAATCAATTAGGACCTAAGACAAGATCTAGGAGCTGTGTGCAAATGACAGCTCACCTATAAAGGCACTCTCCCACAGACCAGCATTAACCCTGACGATGTCAGAAGTATCTGACGAAAGCTTGGTGATCGGTGATGGTATTAAACTTTTATAGTTTATTATATTCCTGGTGTTCACGTTTTATTGGTAATTGATTATATATATATATATATATATATATATATATATATATATATATATATATATATATATATATTAAAAACAACAGCATTTTTCCATGAGAAGGATTCTTATTATTAATTCCAAAATCTTATTTCAAGTCCATTTGGGCTCTTGGTCCATTTATAACTTTCAAAAATCAATATTTTAATCACCCTATTGCTGTCTATTCCAAAATTAGCAAAGGTAGTACCAATAGTAATAGGCCCCTTGGGTGCAATCCCAAAACAATTAGAGCACTACTTGAACATCATTGGTATTGATAAATTTACTATCAGTCAGTTGGCAAAAGGCAGTTTTACTCGGCACAGTTTACATCCTGCGTCATATCTGTAACACCCTCAAACATCCCCATCTGCCTATCCCAGTTGGAGCACCACTTGAATGCCATTGAAATCACCATCAATCAGTCGCAAAAGGCAGTTTTACTTGGAACAGCTTAGATCCTGTGATGATACTTTTAACACCATGAAACAATAATATCTGCTTATTCCATGGAATGATTTGATAGGTGGATAAAAATGCCCAGTCCAATCTAAACATCTGACTGAGTGTGTGATGAACCATAGTGATAAACAACCATAATAATAAGAACAGTTGGAGCCACAAATAGACAAAGTAATAGAAAACGAAGCAACTAAAGTGCTCTAGGATTTTAGAATTCAGACAAGCAGTTGCCACATAACACCCCAGACCTAACAATTGTCAATAAGAAATACAAAAAAGTAAGTCTGGATAGTGGACATGGCAGTACCTGGAGACAGCAGAAGAGAAGAGAAAGAACTGGAGAAAATCACAAAATACAAGATCTGCAAATGAAAGTAGGATGACTATGACAAGAGAAAGCAAAGATAATACCAATCGTAATAGCCACCTTGGGTGCCATCCCAAAATATCTGGAGCACCCAGTGAACCATTGATACTGATAAAATCACCATCAGTCAATTGCCAAAGGCAGCTTTACTTGGAACAGCTTACATCCTACAATGATACCTTTAGCACAACATCTGCTTTTCCCAGGTCCTTGGAAAGGACTTGATAGAAGGATAAGAATGCCAAATCCAGTCAAAACATCTGGGTGATTGTGTGACAAACCATATTTTTAAGTTGTTAAACTTGTACGAAACTTCTTTCATTAAAGATTGAAGATAACTCATGCAGTGTAGTAAAACTTGCTTTTATGAAAGTACCTAATATTCAAAAAGTGATTAACAAGCAATTTCTACTTTTTAAAGCTACTGAGCCATGGTTTGGGCTAGGCTGCTTTATTTATTTTATTATTGTATTTTATTTTATTTTTATTTGCCTCCCATCTTACTATCCAAATTTGAATTTGACTAACATAATAACTGCCTGACATAGGACTTAGAAAATATTAATCAGGTAATCTAAACAGACCACTATTACAGTAATAGGGATCTCTCTAAGCATCAGAATAAAAAAAACAACTTGTTTCAGCTTTGTTTTTCAACATTTTGGCTATTGAAAAAGCAGAAAACAGTATAATATTTACCATTTGTCAGAATAGAATGGTGAAGAACAAGTATGGCTGAACTAATCTCTATTGTGGAGAGGGAATGGATGCCTTAATAGAATATGGGAATGCCATAAATATAAAATAATGTGATTTTAACAAAGCATTTAATAAATTAATTCCATTAGACTTGGCATTCTGATTACCAAATTGTTAATTGTGGGCTAGATGACAATTAAATAGATACTTAGCTGGTTCTGGGGTATTGTGCCCTTCGGGGGTTTTTTTTTTTGGTTTTTTTTTTGTAACGTTCTCAATCATTCTGAAGAGGCAGAAGAAATGCTGATCAGATTTTCAGATCAGACAAAATTGAGAAGAATAACTACTGTTTTAGAACACAGAAATCAAAATGTGATCCATTAGAGAAATAGACTGAAAATATCCAAATACAATATTTATAGTGCTAAGTACAAAAATTTTCATTTGGGAAATAAAAATCAGACACGTGCATAAAATTAGCTTGGTAATCATACTGTGGAAAAAGATCTTGAAATTGTTGTTGATTACCCTTTTGTTACCGTAATTCAATTTGCAATGTGGCTGCAGAGAGGCAAATGCAATTTTAAGTGCATCAGCAGAGATGTGTATCAACTGTATTGAAAATCCAGTTTTCAAATCATGGGAAGTAATATATTTGGTACTGGTACAGTACTGCTAGAATACTGTATCCCATTCTGTGCACCACTTAAGGAATTAGGAGAAATTGAAACATGTTCAGAGAAGAGCAAAAATAAGATTAGAAGACCAAAAATGATGTCTGGTCCAAAAAGGATTTGGAGCAACAAAGTGCAAGAAAGATAATAATGGATTTTAATTATAGGAAGTCAAATTCCAATCCAAGAAAAAACCTTAGATAAAAAGAGTAGTTTGAAATAAAACCAGTTAGCCAGATTGATAGTGGGCTTTCCTTCTCTGGATGTGAAAAGTCTTTGGGAGTAAATAACTAAAGTAAATGTGTTCAGCAAAGAGTGGAAAACATCTACCGTATATGGGATGTTTTGGATTTTTGCACTAAGCAAAAAGAGTTTAGTGATCTAAATGGCCCCTTCCAACTCTGTACTTTTATGAGATTTGGTTTCAATTAAACATTTATCACGTCTGTCAATGAGCTAGCAATCACTAATATTTTGATATAAAACATTTTAAATTATAGAAATACATCTAAAAAGCACCATTTTAGAAAATGCATATAATTTCTATTGTTTTACAGCATGTCTGTCTGATGGACTGAAATTTCATCAATAAATCTGCTTTTTCTGTAGAATGGTTAAAGTAAAACGTGGAGATTTAATTTTTCAATAAGTAATTTGATTTATTAATTTAATTAAATTATTGTTTTAATTAAATAAGTGACTTAATAATTAAATAATAGAAATGCTATCAAACTTTGGATTTACCTAAACAAAATTGTAAAGGAGTGTTTTGTAATGGATTCTGAATGGGAGGAAATGTGGAAGTGGAAAGAATTCTATGTGCATTGCTTTGTTTTTCCTAGCTGTTTTTCAATGAACTTTGCAATACTAATATATTTCTTAGGGTAACTATTTCACTTGCTACTCTGGCTCTCAGCAATAATATATTCTCAGCACTTTGCTCAGTGGGGGAGGAGGGGGGTCAGAATTTGACTGTTGCCATTAAAATCAGTCATGATGGATATGGCAAGACATAGTGGGTTTTTTTTCTTACATTCAGTCATGTCGAGTTCTCATAGACACTTGTCTGTGCATTTTTCTTGAGATATGATTTGTCATTGCCTCCTTCCTAGGGCTGAAAGAAAGTGAACAGCCCAAGGTCAACCAACTGGCTTTGTGCCTGAACCAGGTGTAGAACTTTCTAGCCTGGTGCCTGCATCACTACACTAAACTGAATCATACATTTCCTGATCAAATGGCCAAACTGAAATTGATTTTCTTCCATTGGTTTGCTAATTCATTTTTCATTGATAATCATTTTTTTGAGGTGGAGGAAGGCAATTTTGTATAAGCTGGTTTTAAATAATCATTGATTCCCTAAGTTACCATTCTTTTGCTAGCTACACTGTCTCAGTCAATGGGAGAATGTTTTTTTTTTTCCTGGTTATATACTTACATATTAATATGAATAAGGTTCAATATATAAATGATGGTAGTTCTTATATTATTGTGATAAATTCAGCTAATAAATTGGGAATACAATTGAGTATGCTTTTTATTCTAAAAACTCCATACATGAAATTATCTTTGTAGAGGAGTGTTAAGATGACAACATGTGTCCTCTATTTCTGATGCATAATTTATGTGACTATATTAAAGACAATTGGCAATATGTTTTGAGAAAATTCAGCAAATGGCATCCTGCATCCCTCGCTTGATACCACTTGTGTAGTTTCGTATATGTGTTTTTATGTCCTCAATCAATCAAATTTAGGAACATGTTCAAATTTAAAATTTTGAATATTTCCGACCATATGAAGACTTACTATTTTAAAATACTCGGCGTGTATTTTTCTCTTTTTGGAAATACATTTTTGCCTAGTATTATCAGATGTTACATCTAACATAAGTGTAAAGTGTGCAGTCCAGAAGCTGCATGGAGCCACAAACCTTCCCCATGAATGGGTGAAAGGGCTTAGCTTTTTCTTTTCTTTTTATCTTTTTAAAATACTTTGTGGAGGCTGTGAGACGGAAGGAAGCTTGCATAGGAGGGGCTACAAAATGTGAAGTCTTCCTGTAAGATTATGTATAGGGAAAACTACAACTGTAATAGATTGAAAAAGTATAGGGTTTTTTCCCCCCCTTGTCTCCCCCGCCTGGTGTTTCATACCACTAGTATTACTACTACTATTACTACTACTATTGTCATGTTGAGAGCACTGAAGCACTTCCAGGTTGAAAGGATTAGCCGTTGATATCACCATTGCCCAGAGGATGGCCAGTTGGAGAGCTCCTTTCATGTCCCTGTTAAGCTGCCCACAGACATGGTGTCCCATCTCTCTACTTGCAGATGCTTGCTTTTGAACTGCTGGGTCGGCAGGAGCTGGAGCAAGTGACGGGAGCTCACCCCGTCCTGCAGCAGCAACTGGATCTTGAATGTGAGCCTGTTGACCATCAGCCCAACATTCTAACCAGATGAGCCCTCTTGCTCCATGGTGTTTCATACAGAAGCCAAGCTTATGGAAGATGGAACTTCTTCCCTGCTCTGTATATTCATAACTGTTCTAGAAAAGAGAATCTTTTCCTGCTTTCAAGCTCTTCACAAATGGCAGATCTCCTACAAGTGATAAGCTAAGAACATATTATGTAAAGAGAGATGGAAAGTAAAAGCAGTCTACAGAAAAGGAAAAGAAATCTGTACAGTATCTAAAGGAGTAGGATCTCACATAAAAGCAGAAACCATCTGTTAATTGAAAACAGGCTACCATGAATAAATAGTTATAAAAATTATCTGGAGTATATGCTTAATTACGTATTAGAGAAGCATTAAATCTTTATCTTAAGAAAATTTGAGCACTGTCTTTGATTCCATGAAGCCTCACATAGAAACCTTTATGAGTTCTGTTCATCAGTTCTGCCTGTGTCAGATCCAACCAAAATGAATTTATGACATTTCAGGCTTCAAGGCATGCTTTTAACACCTTACACCTTTCTGCCCACTCTCACTTTTGGAATGAAGTTCTTGATATACTATGCAAAATCAGTGCCGCTGTGGAATTGATGGGTTATGTAGTCCTATCTGAAAGGCAATAGTATTTAGAATTAAATTTTACACACTTTACTGAGAAATAAATTCCATTTTGGCAATAGAACTTACTTTATTTCCACTGTTCATAATTGTCAGCTAAAACTAATTTTGATAGGCAGGCAGGCAGACAGACAGATAGATAGACCAACCGACCCCCAATACAATCTCTTGTCTCTGTGGCAAAACATGAAAATTTAAAAAGTTTATGGGTTGTATATTTTTTTATTAAAGGTCATAATGTTTTTTTAAAAGCACATATGTAAAAAATATTCAGATAGTCTTGATTTAGCTACTGTTTCAGATAGTGACAATTCACGGTTTTGACGGTGATTTAAAAGTAACTTTGTGATCAATGCCCACATTTACAAACTTCTGTAGCATCTCTTAGTCATATGGTTACCATTACAGTCAGTAGGCATTGTCTTGTGCGTGATCCTTTCTTTTTCTTTATCCTTCCCCCCCCCCCCCGCAGAGAAATTGCCTAAACAAGCTACCTCTTCCTATGCTACTTTGACCTGGTTCCAAAAACTGCTAACCACAAATTAACAAGCTCAGCTCTTCGACCTAAAGTAGTTGATTAGACTTCTATTGCTGGCTTACCCGCTACAGAATAGGGACAAGACCCTAATCAATTTCATACTGAATTTTTTTTTTAATTTCTAAGTAGTCTATGCTAGTCCATTCTTCTGGATGTGTTGTCCCCAATAAGCAGTAAAAACAAATAAGTTTGAATAAAACATTGTATATAACAAATTCTGATAAAGAATTTGTTGAATATTGGAAAAGTATCAAGAACACAATGAAAAGCATAACATTTTGGAAAGAATTTGATGAAAAACAAAAGGAAGATGTAGTGAGAGCAATAAAAATGATTTAGATGAAACTCAAAAATATAAAGAACTAGAGTAGTCCCCCCAAAAGATTAACTGCATAGTTTTTGGCTCAAATCTTGAGAAGCCTACACTCCAAGCTAGCAACACAACTGAATAACCTTCTGCAAACAACAATAAAATGAAGAATGAAAGAACATTTCTAGTACCAAAAGGCAATCGGAAAGCAAAAGATGACTCTAAGTTGCTAGGTCACAACACTGAAATTGTTAAGTGGGATTATGAAAAATCTAACACAAGTTTATTTGAAATAAAATAAACAAAAGAGGTTTCTTTTTTTTTTTTTTTATTAAAAGTTTTATAAATTTTACAAAAAAGAAAAAAGAATACAAAAACAAAAGACAACATATACAAAAAAATAAAACTAAACAATACATATATAAAAAAAAACCCCCCACCCCTCCCTTCCCCCCCCCCCTGAGCTTCCCAGAGCAGAATATAGGCTTAAGAAGTAAAAATAAAAATTAAATTAAGAACTTTATATTTATATATATAAAAAGATTATCTATAATATATATAAAAATAAAACTTATGAAAAAACTATATAATATTTTTGTATACCCAATCTAAATTGTATAAATTTTATCCTTCCCCCCCCCCCCCGCAGAGAAATTGCCTTAAACAAGCTACCTCTTCCTATGCTACTTTGACCTGGTTCCAAAAAACTGCTAACCACAAATATAACAAGCTCAGCTCTGTCGACCTAAAGTAGTTGATTAAAGACTGAATCTCATTGCTGGCTTACCCGCTAAACAGAATAGGGACAAGACACCCTAATCAATTTCATACTGAATTTTTTTTTTAATTTCTAAGTAGTCTATGCTAGTCCCATTCTTCTGGATGTGTTGTCCCCAATAAGCAGTAAAAAACAAATAAGTTTGAATAAAACACTTTTGTATATAACAAATTCTGATAAAGAATTTGTTGAATATTGGAAAAGTAATCAAGAACACAATGTAAAAGCAGAATAACATTTCATGGAAAGAATTTGATGAACAAACAAAAGGAAGATGTAGTGAGAGCAATAAAAATGATTTAATGATTAAAACTCAAAAATATAAAGAATCTAGAGTATTGTCCCCCCAACAAGATGATGCACCACCCTCATAAGCCTATTTACCAAAATTTTTACAAATATCTTATAATCCACGTTTAAAAGAGATATAGGCCTATAATTTTTTGGTAAAGTAAGATCTTGATCCTCCTTTGGAATCAATGATATAAAGGCACTACGCCATGAAGGAGGAATCTCTAAAGTAAGATACCCATTTAATGGTTGGATCATCTCCTCCATTAAAGCTTTATAATAAACAGCGTACCCGGTGCTTTCCCTAATTTCAATTGTTGAATTGCTGAGGCAATTTCCTCCTGCCATTAATTTCATATTTCTGATCCTCAGTCAATTTAGGAAAACTTGCCTCAGCTAAATATTTATTTATATCTAACAATTGTACATTAGTAGATTTATATAAGTTTTGATAATAATCCAAAAAAGATTTTTTAATTAATTCCTTCTGAGAAACTAGTTTACCCTTGTAATTTATTTTCTCTATTATTCTCTGTCTCTGTTTCTTTCTTAATTGATAAGCCAACCATCTCCCCGGCTTATTAGTACAAAATGTATTTTGTTTCATAAATAATAAAGCAGCTTGATCTGCTATCAACATATTAAATTGTGACCTTAATAACTTTACAGATTCTTTAGTACTTTCATCAGAAGGATTTAGAATCAAAGCCCTTTCTTTTAATTTAATTTCATCTTCAAGTTCTCTACGTTTCTGAATCTGATTTCGCTTATAAAAATTATTCATTTTTATCAAAACACCGCGCATAAATGCTTTACCTGCATTGACTTTTTCTTGATTACCACGGACTTGTATAATAAAGTAAAGAATGTTAAGATTTTTCCTAGATCACTGACGGATCATAGTCCAGTTTGGATGGAGCTGATTCAAGAGAAAGAGGAAAGAAGATCCTGGAGAGTTAATGAAAATTTGTTTAGACAAGAGAAGAATGTTCAAAAATTAAAGGAGTGTTTAAAGGACTATTTTGTTTATTTGACTTCAATGTCAACAAAAGAGGTTTCAAAAAAACCATGTAGCACAAGATACCAGCTACTAACTGATGAAACGATCTTTCAGTTACAAAAAAAAGAGAGACTTCTATAGATTTTTTAAAAAAAGCATTAAAATCGCTGCTCCTAGATATTGTAGGAGGAAAGTTGTGTTAACTTATGGTGGCCAAAAATCAGGAGGAGTTTGGTAGCAACTTTTCTGACTAATACATTTTATTAAAAGTCATAAACTTTTGTAAGCTGCAGTTTACATTATCAGATGCATAGAGTGAAACACAGGAGTAAAAGTTGGCCTAAACAAATATGCTGGTTTGGCACTTAATAAAGATAAGTATAGAAGATGGATTACCAGCTAATGAATGGAAATACCATTAAACACATGGAACCTGAAGATTACCAATACTGACTATTGATGAAAACTACTAATTTACTGCATGACTGAGATTTAAAAAGTCCCCTAGTTCTCATACCAAAACAAATCCATTTGCTAAAAATCTAAATTTAATATTTAGTTCTAATACTTCTCAAAATAAATAATGCCCACTAATATAGCATTTTATTCTATTTACGTATTAGTATGTGTCTCATAAATTCTCTGGCTTACGATCAGCAAAAACAATTTGATTAAAAATAGAACAGTATAAAATAAAACTAAATAACATGAAATATGGTAGAACAAAACTTGCAGGGTCTCCCAACCACAGGCTGCATTAATTAGTTTTAATTCCTGGTTGAACAGAAAGTTCTTCATCCTGATGAGCCAGTATCCAGCTTTCCCTTTTTAGGGAAAATGATTGAAAAAGTGGTTGTGTAGCGGCTTCAGAGGACTTGGATGAAGCAGATTATCTGGATCCTTTTCAGTCAGATTCATATTTGAATATGGTATGGAAATGGCATTGGTTACACTTTTGGATGGTCTCTGATGTGGGCAGGATAGTAGCTGTGTGTCATCCTTTCATTACTTGACCTCTTGATAGCTTTCAATACCATCAGTCATGGTAACCTTCTGGACTGACTCAGAGGATTGGGGTGGGTAGCATGGCACAATCTTGTGCTGGTTCACCTCCTTTCTCAGGTCAGTTCCAGTAAGCAATGACTGAGGAAAAGAAATTCCACCCTGTGTCGGGGTACCACAGAGGTTGGTACTCTTCCATCTGCTTATTCAACTGGATCCAGCACGGGGGGGGGGCATGTTAACAGATTCTGTTGCCTAGAGAGCTATATTTAATGGATTTTAAGCAGTGGCCTTTTGTACTGTGGAATCTTCTTCCTGCTGAGATGTGGTTGACATTATTGTTGTCCCTCAAGAACTGTTTATGCCAACAGGCCTGGGGATCCCAGGGGAACAGGTGAACTAGTGAAGTGACCCTGCTACTTTTCACATCCCTTCATCTATTATTCTTTATTTTATTTTGGTTTCTATACTTTTTAATATATTTATTAACTCTTTTTAGCCTTTTTGTAAGCCACCCAGAGTCACTGTTGTGAGATCAGTGGTTATATAAATTAGTTTAATAATACTGTAACCAGATCTTGAAGGCCTTATGAAAAATCATGGGGGCAATCTAATTTCAGAAGAAGGATGTTCCATAAGGTGGGTGCCACAGCAGTGAAGGGGTGTTTCTTGGGATCCACCAGATGTAGATCCCTAGGCAATAATACCATCAGCATACTTTCTCTGCAAGATCGAATGGGACAGACCCTCAGATAGCATGTCCGATGCCATGAAGTGCTTTAAAAGATTAAACCAGCATCTTGAATTAGACTTGCAAGCTAACTGGCAACAAATGTCGCTCATGGAGCAGACTCTTAAGAGGATCCCCAGGTTGCACATTGGGTCTATCTGGGGTAGTGCAATCCCACAAAGCACCAAAGATTGCATGATGTCCAGGCTCATTTTTACAATCTCACCAAGTAACCAGAGTTGTTTTTATGATGGTCATAAAATGAGTCACCACAGTCATTAAGCAAATCACTTATTGTTAAGTGAACCACAAAGTCATTAAAGCCAGCATATCCAATTGGCATCTTTGTTCCATTTGCCACTGGAAAACAGTGAAAAATGTCACAAATTGTGGCAAGTGACCTTGGAATGTTGCAACTGGTCAGAAATGCAAGCCAGTTGTCAAGTGCCTAAAATGTGATCACATAACAACCAGGGGTGGGCAATTACAATTTTGACGATGGATCATAAATAGCTTTTGTAATGTCCATCAAACCTTTGAATGGTCAAACTGTCATAAGTTGAGAACTATTATATTCCTATTGGATTCTGGTTTAATTACGTAGATTTTATATGGTTCAATATATGCCTCTTTAAATGAAGGAATATTTTCAAATTATGAACAATTAAAACAGTAAGTGGTAAGTGGTATTTAATACTGTACTGCACTGTAAAACAACTGTTTTTGGAAATTAAGGTATAAGTATATTTTATTAAAGCACTATACTGTAACTAGTATGTATGTGTGTTGAAATTCTATGGTTTTAAATATTATATTTTGAATAGTCCTACAACTGCATACTGAGTTAATTCCATGAATTTAAAGATTTGTTTTATGTACTTGAGTATTTAACATCTCCAAATAAACAGAATTTTAATATAACATAAAGCATTCATTGATCAATTTAAAAAATTAATATTGTTATTTCACATATATCAGTCCTATGTAGCTGACATTCAGTCCTCAAATAATAAAAAAACCTCAGTCTATAAGCATTCAGAAGCAGTGTATTGGTAACTAAAATATTATTTGCTTCATCAAAGAAAAACCCATCATTTTGCATATTGCCCATTTAAGCAAAGTAAATACCTTCAGTACTTTACTTTCACTATTATTTCTTAAGAATTAGTATTCTGTATGTTGGTTCCCTTAAATTACGTCCTTATTTTAGCTCTCAGAATATTTTATGAATAATGTTTGTGAGTATGTATGAGAGATATTTGTATGCATACACACACACACATACCCACATACATACAAACATATCCACCAAACATAAACACATTAGCATAATTGTGAAGTGATCATTTTAAAATTTCCTTTCTTTGTTTTAATATTTAATTCTTCATATAATTGTTTTGCAACCTATTACCAAAAAGAGTTTTCTTGGTAGCTCACAGAAAAGGAAGCCAAAAAAAAAAAAAATCTAACACAGAAGTATGCACAGTCCTTTTGAAAATGGGTGGAGGACAGAATAATAAAATGAATTGGTATGTGAGGATTATTTCTATGTATTTGACATATTGCCTTATATTTATTTAATTATATTGACTTATATTTATTTAATATTTACTTCTTTATGCCATCCGTACATTCCTCACTAACAAAAAGACTTCACTTGGTAGTGTGTAGGAAAAGAAAAAAAAATAAGGAAAAACATTGAGGTATACATAATATATTTTAAAAAATGGGTAGTGAACAAGATAATAAAATTAACTTGTGAGAGTTACTTCTGTGCATGCATTTATATCTCTATCATTTTCCACATACTTTATATATACATATATATTTGTTTTAATCAGAAAGAAATAAGAAATATTAACCTGCTGTTTGATTACTTTTTTCCAGAAATGTGGTACTGGGTTTTCCTATGGGCTCTCTTCTCTTCTCTCTTTGTCCACGGTGCTGCAGGAGTGTTAATGTTTGTCATGCTGCAAAGGCATAGGCAAGGGAGAGTAATCTCTGTCATTGTGGTCAGCATTGGATTTCTGGGTTCTGTAACTGGAGCTATGATAACCAGTAAGTCTTACATGTTAAAATACAATCATGGTTCTTTTTGAAGATTATTATTAGCAATTGTAATAAATGTTCATATATTGCTTCTGCTCATAATTTTTCAGATTTTATATTGGATTGCTATTCATTCTCTGAAAGAAAAAAAAATCACGCATAAGGTTGTAGCTATTATATTTTTTATAATATAATAATATCCTAGGTATAATTCTCTTCCAGTGCCATTATCTGATAAACAATATAACCACAGTTCTTATTCTCAAGTTACATACTGGCTTTATATACATGTTTTGTGAATTTCTGATAATGTACTTGGATCATTTGTGTGCCACGTCTGTTCCATAACCTATCCTTTTATCCTAGTACAGTTTCTAAAACCCTGCATTTTGAAGCCTAAAATAGGCGTACCTATTTCCATGATTCAAACTGATAATAAAAGTCTAGACCTTTAAAAAAAGGGTTCTGTATTGAAGAGGATTTTATTACCTTCATATTGCCATTCTAGCTTTGGTGAAAATAGCAATAGCTATTGTTTTAACTTTCCCTTATAAAAAAATGTCTAGTGCAACTATGGCAATAAGTGATGCGAAATTATGACGCTTTGTAAAGCATTGAAAGATCTATTGTGATATAGTGAAATTCTGGATAAATAATAATAGCATAATCTTCACATTGTATAGTAAGTTTTCAGTTGCCATCAGAACAAATTTGCATTAATTGTTGGTCCATATTAATGCAATATTGCAGTGGAGCTTTAGGTATCTAAATAAAGTGGTATGGAGAGGGGGTTCACAATTACTGTTTAAAATTGATTCTTAGAATAAATCAAAAATTATTTGAAAGGTGAATGCCCATTTTAAATAATGTACCTAAACTATATTAAGTGCAGTGCAACAAATAGTGAATAGCAACTAAAGCCTGGCACTTTTATATGTTAATGCATGTTTCTTATTGTATTTAAGATAATGAAGGTTCTAAAGAACCGTTTAATAAATTGACAATGAGACTTTATCCATTTGTTTTTAAAATTTTAAAAATATCTGTTGCTTTTAGATTCTAATCAAGATTTTGTTACAATCTAAAGTACTTTAAGAGATAGCTACTGAAATAGTTATACCTAATAATTCTTCTCAAAAGAAAAAAATATTGTCTGATCCTTTATAGAATAGGTGCACTATTTTGCTTATCATAGCAAATTATGATTATCTCAATTCACACAAATTATGAGTATAGATTTATATTTGTTTATAAATATACTATGTCATTGAATTGTCTCCAAATATTAGATCTCAAGTGCTTATTAAAACATGCTACCCAGGAAAAAAAGTTTAATATGAATTTCATTTTCACCTTGTAAAAATATGGTATAATATATATAAAAATTAACCCCTCTGGCCCCAAAAGCCAAAAAGTATAATTACTTAATGTGGAAGATACTATAGAGTGGTTCTCTCCTGGGTCAAGTTAGACAACAGCTGCATCATTAGCTTCTTTCCATGACTTCTTGATTCCTAAATGATTTACTAATGTGGTATGAAAAGGAGCATTGCTTGGAGTTGTCAAGCTAGTGCTTAGTGATTTCAGGAGATGTGCAATCACCCCATATAAAACAATTGGGATCTCATGAATTTTTTTACAGTCTTTTTGGGGGGAAAGCAAGGCTTGGACTCCTATATAAAAACGTATGATATTTTTTTGTGTACCTGTGTGGTAGATTTATATTCCCTATAGAATTTTTCATAAATTAGTTAGGAGCAACAATCTATATCTAATGCCTTTGTAATCATTTTGTACAGTAGAATTTGCTTTGTTAACTGTAGATGATAGGGTTCTTTCATTATGATTTAGTTACGATTTATTTAGTGTTATGTTTTCCCTACGTCTAAAGAAATTTCTGCATAGATTTTGATACATTCTTTGAGATAACCACAGAAATACAAAAAAAACTTTATAACACAACTTTGAGCAAGCAATTAATGTCCAGTCTTTTTGCTTTCAGAATTTTTGTCTTCTACTGATTTGGGGTTGTGATATTTTGGTTTAATAAATTAAGTTATCAATAAAACTTGCACTTGATATGCAACCATTATTGTCTTCTTGCAATACAGAAGAATGATGCATTTAGTTTGTTTTAACTAGGAGTCATTTCATTAACCAAGATTTATTCTAATTATTTTTATATTTGATTTGTATGGTTCTCTTACATAAATTAGAGTGATAAAAATGAAGTGTCCTTATCTACCACATTTGATTTGATTAAATAATTATGTACACACACACACACACATACACACACATACGGAGTAGAATCTTTAATATAAAGATTGTCAGATCTACAATATCTTATGAGGACCCACATATTATGATTAAAGATGGTAGATTAATCTTATGCTAATAATAGAATAATTTATGAAAATTTTCTATAAGGAAATTTATATTAAACATCAAACTGTTTTTCAGATAATTGAATAATAACTAGAATGATTCTATTTCTTCTAGAAAAAAATCAATAAAATATTCAGTTTTCGGGGGGGGGGAATTCAGTTTACTTCAAGTAGGATACAGATAATCCTCAATTTACAACTACAGTTGGGACCAGAATTTTGGTTGCTTAGAAATGCAGTTGTTAAATGAATCATTATGTGACTGGACCTGATTTTATGACCATTTTTATAACAATCATTAAGTGAATCACATCATTATTAAGCAAGTCATGTGGTTGTTAAGCAAATCCAACTTCTCCAGTTGATGTTGCTTGTCAGAAACTAACTGGGAAGGTTGCAGATTCCAATCATGACTGCAGGAGGCTGCAACTGATCGTAAATCTGAGGTGGTTGCCAAGTGCCCAAATTAGATCATATGACCATGGGGGTGGTGAATCAAATGTAACTTGGAGGAGAGGTTATAAATCATTTTTTCTGAGGCTGTTGTAAGTTTGAACCATTATTAAATGAACTTTCATAAATCAAAGACTACCTATAGTATGATTACCAGCTTTGAACCAATCCAGTATATTAAACTACGGTCTAAAGTTGATTTTGTGATTCTTCCTTGATTTAAAGTTTATTTTCTGCTCAGTTGAAATAGGAAATTGAATTTCACTCTTCCAATTCACTACAAAAGGAGAGAGAGTGTAGAGGTCAATGCATGCCCGATTGAACTAAGCATATACATTAGCTGTAAGTGGAAGAGCATTCAGTTGGAAGGTTACTTTGCTCCTGTTTTCTAGGCAGAATGCTTGATAAGATTTAAACAATTGAAACAATTAGACAGTGGATCAAGGTCCAAAGGAAATTGATCTGGACTATATATAAATAAAGAATTCTTAGTATCATTGCAGAACTGAATTCTATTTTAGGTTGTTTCATCAGCAGTCAACAATCAGAAACTAAACCTTGAGATTATTTGATCATCGGTCTTTCATAGGCTTTTAATTATTAGTTTCTTACATGGGTTGGGAATTTTAAGTCTCACTGAATGGGGGAGCTGAACACATATTTACATATCTCCCCAAATGAATGGGAAAGAAGTGCTTAACTTTGCTGGATTATTTCTTAAATATACTATGGACATATATGCGTAGAAGAGTGTTCATTTACATTTTAATAAATTATAGAACTGTACTGTACTTGCTGTCCACTGTGTGATAAGAGTTGTAAAATAAATTGTGTAGGGGGGGAGGGAACATTACATATTGACAATATGGTAATTTTTGAATAAAAATCTTTGGTTCTAATTATAATTGTACTTTTGTCTTTCTTGTCCCTTTCAGGTGCAGCAGTGGCTGGAATTTACAGAGTGGCTGGGAAAAGCATGGCTCCCATGGAAGCACTGGTGTTTGGAGTTGGGCAGACTGTACTGACAATAATTATTTCATTTTCAAGGATTCTTGCAACACTTTGAATCTTCTTGCTACACTTTTACTTTTTTTATGAAAGTGTGTGCATAAAAGGAAGCAGTCTGCAGTGAAGCTTTCCAGAAATGGCTTCAGTAGCTGATGGATTGGAATTACCAGGGAAATGCATGGTATGTGGACTGCAAACTAGAGGTTCTATCCATTTGGAAAATGCTTTCCTCTAGAGTCCAAAAATGACACCCTACTGCACTGTACCTAATGTGCCTCTGTCATAGGCAAGGTGTGATCCATTAAGGAGAAGCTTGAGATAAATCACCTTGTGAAGCTGCTAATCAGTCAAACAGTTGGTGTTGTGATCATTGTATGTGATGTTATTAAAGAAAATACAGGGGCATTTCTGAAGAATGAATAAATGTGCCAAATGTGAAATTGATTTTTTAAAAAAAGATTTATAATGTGACCATTTAGATGTGTAGTAATTGAATGCTGCAGATATAGTTTTAAAAATTCAGGTATAGCAGCTAGGTATTTGCTTATTATTAATTGAATCCCATTCAGTTCAGAACATTAGCATGGCCTTGGGAACAAAACAGTTGTGAACTGATGTTATATGTGAGCAGATTCAGTAGCTGAAGCAAAGCTCTAATAAGGATATGAATGCTGTTGATTCAAAATGAGAGCATTTTATGAAGGGGTTTATGAGATACACTGTATTCACTAAAGCCAGTTTCAGTTATTTATTTCTATACATTTCATATCTTATAATTTATGGTATACCCTGTAGTCACACTACAGATTTTGAAAAGTTGTATAGGTGAAATAATACAAAATGAAATGTCTTTTATGAAATGATCCATTACAAAGCCAGTTTTAATGATCTCTAAAATTAAGGATTCACGAATATCATTAAGACCAGTGGAAACCAATAGTTTTGAAAAACTCATGTTTACCAGATTATACTGAGACAGATACGGAGAAAGGAAAGAAAGAAAAAACTGTTTTGTATGTGATTCAGAACAAAATTATTCTGTTAAGCTGTTATAATTTTAAGAACAGGACAGTTTAATTTCCTTTTCAATTTTGCAATTTTTATCCCAAAGGTGCTTTTCAAAAGACAACAGGGCTTTCTTGTTCTTTTTTTTTTTTTCCTTGAAAACATTTCTTATCCAAAAGAAGCAAAACATTTTCAAGGGAAAAAAACCAAGAAAATCCAGTTCCCTTTTGAAAAGCACCTTTGGGACAACTGTGATCTAGATATTCAGGAAATCTTCATAGAATTTTCCCAATTTTTAGATAGCTTGGGAGCAAATATATGGGACTTTTATCAGCTTAGCTTTGAATAGTTCTGTTTGTGTGCTTGAACAAAAGCAATAGTGGCGTGACTGCAGCTGTCTTTATTATAAAATGTATAAAATGAATATCAGTAACAGAAAGTATCTTAATGGACCAATATGAGTATTAGGAAGAAATGACTAAATTGTACTTTGTCCTGACTCATATCCTTTGCATGTGCTGGTGTTTGAAAAAACATTTGAAAGAGACTGTAAGTGGCAGTGGCTGAAAAGCACACAGTTTTACCATAGAGGTTTAGGTACTTTTGTTGTCCAACTGGTTCATCATTCATTCATGCTCCTTCCTTAAAAAGTGGAATTTCTAGCTAGAAATTGGAACAAACAATCCTGATATATATTGACAGTGGTAGTCTGTGTATGTGTGTGTTTTCCTCCATTAAGGAAGTACTGTGTGAATTGATCCTTAAAACAGATTAAAATAGGTATTGTGTCTATATATGCATCTTTTAAAAAAAGATAAAAAGACAGCTACAAATTGTCATGAAAATAGAATCATACCCACAGCAATAATTATTTGACAGTAAAGTTCTTTGCTCCAGAGCTTTTCTAAATTTTGTGATAAAAATCTCAGTTTATATTCCTATGTATTGATATATTAATTTTCAAGGTTTATCCTGGTCTAAAAGAGTTTAAAAGAAATTTATTGTTTATCTTTTTGTCATTCTTCAAATAGTAATGGTAGGCAGTTCTAGCAAGAATGAATCTATCTGTATGGAACTACTTCATCAATTGATAGCAGAGCTCTCTCTGCAGTAGCCACAAATATAAATTTTGTGCTCATCCTGGGCTCTGAATCAAGGTCAAAAGGCAGTGGAAATAGCATTACTACTGGGAATTTAATAAAATATATTTTGTTGCAGCTAATTTAAACTTAAATACCAAGGTACATTTATTTATTTATGTATGTATTTATTTATTTACTAAATAGACAGTATTATAAAATGATTTGGGGGGATGGTAGTGCCTTGAGTATATATTAGAACTAATTTTTTAGTTTTTCTATTTTTCTGCTGTTCTTGTCTATTGATGGATTACTGTTTGGCAATGTTGTAATGGATGTGGTAAGGAAGTTCCTATTAAAAAGACAACAAAAAACGCAATTGAATACTATTACCCCAATTAAAGCCATGAGGATTGTTAAAGAATTGGTTTAGTTGGAAGAAGATTATTTCTTCAAAAATTTATCATTAGAATCCTGCATCTTAATTTCCATATTTTATTGAGCACCAAAACATGGTATATATGTAATGCTGTTGTGTTTATATGTAAACTGGTTTGATATTTAGTGTTTGTGTACAAATCTAATGGTTTTAAAGACAAACATTCTCAGGCCCCAGAACTAAAGACAGTTATATAGATTGTATTTGTAAATTGCTAATTATAAAGATTTTAGGGCTATATGCAGAAACATTGTTATGCTGGAAACTCAGATGCTTCTTATATTTGTGATTGCCTCATCAGATGAAACTACCAACAGTTTTCACAAAACAAATTCTATTGGTATTAAAACTAGGCTGGGAATAATTCATATGATAGTAGAAATGCACTTTTTGTTAAAATACTGCAATATATTTATTGTCCTCAGAATATGTTACATATTACTGTAACATTGCCATCTAAAAATGGATCTACTGGGGAAAAAAAAGAAGCAAAATTACTTTACAACAGTAGGCAATCATAGATAACCCCTAGTAAGATTAAACTGATGAAGTGTTTTGTAGATAAATCATTGTATATGATTATGTTTGGGTTTTTTTGTATAAAAGGATGGTGAATAGAACTTCTTACTGTTCTTGTTTAGTAATGGATATTTAAATATACATTTGAACAATAGATACCATTTAGTGAAGACATCGCTGGCCTCCCATGCCTTTGAACAGAATACATCAAACTTGTATTTTAAAGTGACTTCAGTGATAGTTATTTATTGCTTTTAAAATGGATTTATATATTAAAAACAGGAATGAAGTAACCAAGGAAGTGTGTTTTAGAGCAATATTCTTTTATATTCAGATGAAACATAAGGAAATGATACATAAGGAAAATGCTTATATACTAGGACAAATTTTCATCTTCTGAAAAGGTTGAGTGTGTATGAATTCCTTGTAAGTTTATGTTAGAGTGCTGTAGTTCAGGATGAAATGTTTTTTTGTATGAATGGTATTACCATAATATTTCCAGCTGCTGAAAAAGTGAAAGAACTATCTATGTTGTTCTCCAAAAATGTCTTTGGACAATTTTTTCAACTTCTTAAGAAAAAATGCAGTGTAACATTTCCGCAGTACCAGTATTTGAACATAAACAGTTATTAACAACTGTTGGAGAGCAATTGAAAAATTCATACAGTTCAAAATAAAACTCTTCCAGGCCTTCCTTTTTTAAGTAAATAACATAGCTTAAGTTTGAAGAAATAGTCTCTAATGGCATTCTAGACATTCTCTTTAATATTACTTCAATTAACAGGTTAAGTTGGTTTGTTTTATAAACATATGGACCAAAGAGATGGTTTAGTCTTTGTTGTATTTATTTGTAATATAGCATTTTAAATATATTTTTCTTGAGTAATTTGAGGAAAGCAGGAGTGTTTCCTCTTTAGTTTGCACTTTGCTATATTTTGTTTCAGTATGATAAACTTATTTCTACTTGAAGCTTGCATATTTTTGTTGTACTATAGTAAAACCAAGCAATCAGCTTTTGGTATAATTAAACAGATTTTTAAAATTAGTTATGGTTGAAGTTTATTATCCATTTAGGCGACTCTATGTCTCTTTCCTCTCCCCACAACAGGTTTAAGATTAACATTTTAAGACACTAATTTTGTACATGTTATCAGAATCTTGCATCATTGCATAAAATATTCAGTGGGACCAAGTTTGTTCAATTCAGTAAAGGTTTTTTCTATCTCCATTTTCTGCCTCCAAGCCTCATATTTATTTTCAATCTGTGTTGCAAGGGTGAGGATTATGTGGTTTTCATGAATCCATAGCTGGATTAAATTTTTTATTTTGTTACATGACCAGTTTTTAAAGAACAAGACAATTGTGTTTAAGCTTACAAAAGCTTAATACAAATTTCGTTTCTACTTTTGGGGAAAGAAGCAAAGTTAGCGATTGCTCCTGAATTTTAATTGTGGGTGCTTTGGATTAAGAAAATAGTATCAGAGATGACAATTCAGCTATAGAACCATGAACTTCAGATGCAAATATAGCCACAGAAAATAAAAGTTGGTCAGTATTTTTTTTTTAAATGTGTTTTGTAGGGTCCCAGGTAAAAAAAAAATTCATTGAAATTAATAGAATTAGCTGAAAAAATAGGATTAAAGTGTAGGAAGGCTTCTCCCTTTATTATAAACTTTGAGATTAAAATATAGATAAATTGTAGAAAACACTGAAGATCTAGCAAATTGAAGAATTTCCCTCATGTACAATTCAAATTAGTACCTCATAGAATTATAGTAAATGTGAGAAGGGCCTCAGTGCTTACACAAATGTCTGTTCAGATTTGTGATATTTTGCTTTTGATTAATGCCATTTAAAGCTTAAGATCTTCAGTTAAAAAAATGGAAAGTCAAAAATCAGAAAATTATCCATGAGAAGGCTACATTAGATTTTGCTTAGATGTCTCTGGATTTATTTTTTTTTTAATTTTTTTGAAGGTGTTCTTGAGTACTCGCTTAGTCATTACAGAACTATTAATTTATTTCTCAGAAATGTTCCTTTCTTTGTATCAATGTAGGTACATTTTCCATTTTGTTTATGAGCATTTGCACATTCATAATTTTAAATGTGCTCCTGGAAAAGATAAGAAAACCTTGTAACTTATTCTTGAGAGATACAGATTATCTTAATAGCTTCAGAAATTGTTGTTTCATAATAACCTTAGACAGCTGTTTGCATACTATAATTTCTGCTGCCTTTACGTTCACACAAGTCCTTGTACAGTTTCTTAAAGCACAGATAATGGAAGGTTCTCTACCCAACTGCAGGTTCTTTATAGTATATGATGGTGTGAAGAAAATCTTATGATCTGCATTTTAACCTGGAAGATTCAGTAAATGGATGACTCTCATGGGAGTGGGATGGGATAGTACAATGTTACTTGTTGGATAAATAAATAAAAATAAAAATCTTAGTTCGATGGGATGGGAATAAGCAGCACTGTATTGTGCTGATTCTCTTGTGTCCTACAAGGTTGGTTCCTGACGGTATTGCATGGGAGTGAGAGTTCCGCCATCAACCCCTATTATGTACGGTACTCTCTCTACTCCTGTTTAACTCTACATTAAGTGGCTGTGTGAGGTAATCTGTCATCATAATGTGTACCCAATTGTACATCTCCACCCCTGATGAACTAAGTTGATACTCTGTCTCAATGCTTGGAGTCTGTGAGTCTGGATGGGAAACAACAGACATCAACTGAACTCTGACAATACTGAGCAGCTTTGGGGTTTTACAAATTTGGGGATTTACCATCTTTGATGCACTGGGTCCTCCTGGATTCACAATTCCTACTCAAAGAGCATGTGGCAGTTATGGCTAGGAGACCCTTTGTGCAACTTTGTATTATGTGCTGGTTGCATCTGTTCCTTGATCAGGAGGCTCCACTCTCAGTTTCTCAAGGCATGGTCACCGAAGTATCTGAAACGGTGCAAAATACAGTGTCGTAGGCAGTTATGTGCACTTGCATGTTGTACATATTGCACTTCTCTGTAAGTTGCATTAGCTGCCAGTCTGTTTCTGGGTTCAATTCAAGAGGTTTTTGACCTTTAAAGCCCTATATGGCATGTGGCTGGGTTCTGTATACCTGTCCCATCAAGGGCAGCAGGACCTAGGGAGCAAGCTTCTCTGCTGTGAGACCTACCCTTTGGAACATCATTCCCTCAGAAGCTTTGGTCCTATTGACCTTCCAGAAATCCCTTAAAACCTACAGCACAATCATAATTGTGTCCAAAGAACAAATCTCTGCAAAGGACCTGATAATCCAATCCCAAACCCACTGTCTGTTAGATGTATTCTTGCTTTACGTGATCTTCATAAGTGAGGAATATCTTTGATGCAAAGGCAAATTGCAAGTTCAGTTTTAATATATCAACATTATGGCTGCAGGATATTTGTATAGGAATAGTTTTACCATTTTTTATACACAAAGACCAAGTATTAAATGAAGTCCGCTCCATTGTGTGTGTGTGTGTGTGTGTGAAGTTATACTGTACCTTATGCACTGATGCAATATGCATTTTCCTTCAGAAAAGTGATTTTTGTTTTTTAATGTGAAGAAGTTGTGTACAAAAAGCTTTAAATGGAGATTGGTCATTACTAACATTTTAATGTAAGGTGTTTCCATTATCTGTTCCAACTAAAGGAATGAACGAAATTAAGTTAATCTCTTTTGCTTCTTCTCTTAGTGCTATAAAGTGAATAATAAAAGGAAGTGTGTACTATTTAGGAAATATTTTGTTGTTTTCTTTTGTTTTTTTAAACAGTTTTGTAGATATTTTTTTCACCTTTGCTCAAAAGGTATTTGATCCATTTCAGTGGAAAGAGTAATATTAAGGTTTAAATATTATAGTTGCCGATGCAAACATGCAACTATGAACAAGATATTTTTTCTATATAAACTGACTTGATCATTTAAGAGTCCTGTAGTCAGTGGGAATATTTATGCTCTATACTGAGCAAAGTTAATGTGTTCATTAAGCTCTATGTTACCTAATGCATTATACTGCATGTTTTATTAATTTAGATTGGAGGAAAAGGATAAAACATTTATATATAATATGTAAATAATGTATACCATTTTCATTTTATATAAACTGCTTTTCAATTTCTCAAATTATGTACAAAACCCACTGTAAATTACTTGTACAATAAATGTTTTTTCATTGAAATAATTGATTTTTCAAATCAGGGGAGCAGCTTTTATACATTTTCCTTAGTGCTGCATTTCAACTGCAGTCCTATACATAATTCACTGGACACCTAATTTATTTCATTGGAATTTATTTTTTACTAGACAGATATTAGGTTGCATTGTTAGTGTATTTGTCCTAAAGTCTCTGCATGAAAGTCGATTCAGTAGCTCAGCATCCTTCCAAATTTAACTTTATTTGCCATATAAATCCGACTCCTCCTCTTTCTCCTCTTCATCCTTACCCTGAGGAATGTGTAACAGCCGATTATTTGTTGCAAGGACCATTTTAGTAGCCTCCCTAAGGCTTTCCAGAACAACTAAGTCTTAGTAACTGACCTAAATGCCACCTTCAAGGGTGAAACTCAAGTGGTGTCTTTTTGTTCATACTGGATAGGTAGAAACTATCCGTGTGGTAACTGGTGCAACTCTCTGTGAGATTACTTTGGTGAACTGGGAGATGTTCTTAACTACACAAACTATATTTATAGATTGATTGGTTGATTGATATAGCTGGCCATCACTCACCAAGTTACTAACAAGTGGGTGGCTTAAAAATATCCAGAATATCCTCTGAAGATCTTACCTAGCCTGGTAATGAAACATTTGGAACCAGCCCATAAGCCCGGAGAACAAACCACCCTCGTATCCAGAAAAGGGAAATGGTAAAATGCAACTTGGTAAAACATACTGCACTAGGGGTTATGATGGCCATCTGTATTTTCAAGGCGATTTTCATGTAGCAGTAGTCTCATCAAGAGATGTCCAATATATGAGCTGCTGGAAGTAAATCTCCTGTGACCAGAAAAGGTGGTAATTGGAAAAGATGGCATTTTCAAAGGCCTTCCTAGAGGCAAGCAGGACCAATGAGTCCAATAGGATTCATAGTTACTATATAGTGTGATTCTATCCAAAATCAAAAATGGAGTGTCACTGCTCTCAGCTGTCCCCATACCTATAGATGACTTAGCAATTTCATATAGATGTGTGGACAGGAAGGGTAAGAATATCTAGCACCCCATAAAAGAGGGCCTTAGGGCTTGACTTGTCCCCACTAGCACCAGTAACTGGAACCACTAGAACACATTAACGTTTCTCAGCCTCAGTGGCTGGAAAGAAATATAACATCAATCAAAGGCGGCTAAGAAGTCAATTAGGATCAGAAGGGCTGGGTTCCTCTTGTCATAGTCACAGGAGTAATCTAAATATTCTTCATGCCATTATCATACCTGAATGCAGTCTCAAACAGATTTAAATAATCTAGCTTCTCCAAGATCCTCTTAACAGCAATCTTCCCCTCAAAGAAGACATTGGAGAAGGCCTTTAATGATCTAATAACGTCTGGGTCAAGTAATAACTTTTTGAGCAGGGGGCACATCAACACCTCTTTCAGATATTCACCTTTATTACTCTTTTGTCTCAGCTACCTGTCCCTTCCCTGGAGCCTTTCACAAACCAGGAGAGGGAGAAATTTTATTTATAAGTGGTAGAAGTGTTCTCTACTTCATCAGGATTAACGTTCAGATTCACCCCAAATAATCCTACGAGATGATATTGCTTGTATTAGACCTGCCCAGCTAGTGTCAACCTTTCAGTGAATCTGAATTATTTTATTCTTAGGATATATTGCAAATTCTTCACACCATCCTGCTATATATATACTTCATATATTCTTCCTCCCTCAGAGGTTCTGGGTCACTTTGAAAAAGGCTGCTGGGTGACAATTTTGCTCTTCTAATAACCTTGATTTAGATCTGAACTTGAGGTCTTAACCTGTATTTAGACAAACTTCCCTTTCTCTTCCTCCTACATCACTTAATTTAATTAATTTGTATCTCACCGTTATTATTTTTACAAAGAACTCAAGGCAGCACATATCCACCCCAGCTTCCTCCTCCTATTTTCTCCACAGCAACAATCTTGTCCAAAGTCACAGGTGCTTCTTCATTCCAGCAAGTTAACAATGTTTTGACACAGATGCCATCCAAAGTTTCAGGTGGAAATAAATAAGCATCCTCTTGAAACCAAGCAGATGGTTTAGCGCTGAGGCAAACCAATTGACTAAAATCTTCCCCACTCTGGAGAGAGGAGGCATTAATCAACTCCATAGCAGTCAGAGAGAGTGATTTGACCAGGCAGAGGACCGGCATTAATATCCTCCCTCCTCGCATCACATGGCATATTTGAAACAAAACCCAGGTTTAATGCATCAATCCTTTAATAAACTAGGACAAACCTACGCATTGACTGTGAACACTTAAATTGCCACTGAAGCCACTTCCAGGGAAGGTAAATTGAAATCAACAATTGTAAGCCTGGGGAACTCTAGCAACAAACAAGAGATAAGATCCAGGAACTCAAGAGGGGACGTTGCTGGGCAGCGAGGGAATGGTACAAAAGCTGCAGTCCTGGCTAGAACCTAACTTCAGAAGCAGCCCTGTACCCACTTACCTATAGATGAATGCTTCCGATTGCCAGCAAAGGTTTCTGCAACCCAACTGGCATTCTTCCTCTGCCTTCCGTTTGTGGCTGGTGCCAAATCTGGAACCCAGATGGGTGCATTTCTGAGAGGAAAACCTGTTTCCCAAAGATGCTTTTTCAAGAGGCAACTGAACTTTCTTGTTTTTCTTCGAAGACGTTTCACTTCTCATCCAAAAAGCTTCTTGGATGAGAAGCAAAACGTCTTCAAAAAACAAAGAAAGTTCAGTTGCCTCTTGAAAAAGCACCTTTGGGACAACCATGACCTGGATGACCGAGAATCTCCATAGAAACATCTTTCTCTTCACCCATCCACCCACTTTTATTAGTTTTGACTTATCGTCTGTTGTTAGATAAAGGATGAGGAGAGGTATGAATAAGAAGCAGACTTGGCATTCGGAATAAGCAGCATTCGGAAACCAAAGCTTCCAAATACCTGGTGAGCTGGTTCTTGGGATGAATGCAGTGGACCAAAAGTGTAAATTGGTCCCAATCCTCATTCCCCAAAAGCAGCCCACTCCTTCTGCCTCTTGCCATATTTCCCTGTTACTTCTTCAGTCTTCAGTCTTCATCCAGCATCCCCATCTCCTAATCTTCCATAAATGAGACATCTTTTTTTATCCACATCTCTGCTCTACTACCCTCACAAGCTATGGATTTAAGATATCTTTCACCCCTTGTTGCTTTCGTAACAGAGCTTCACACCTCCATGAAAGGTTTTCGTCCTTGTTCTCTATAATCTTTCCATTCTTGAGATCTGTCAGTCTAATAATCTTCAGCATCTGGCCAAGTGCCTCTTTGCTGCAGTAATCATTTTACTCTCTTCTTTCCTAAAATTCCATTCTTTTCCACTTCTAGATGGTACAAATGCACACGCTACTGCAATTTTTTTCAGGAGAGTGAACTGAAGGCAAAGGCAGCAACAATCTAGCAGTCCTATTGCCAAGGAGTCAGTCAGTTCATGACTGAAGAACTGAGGCTCAGAAGATAAGCAGGAACCACAAATAAAGCAACATGGAGTCAAGGTTGACACTTTTGTTCTCAGTGAAGATGCTCGTTACTGGCAACAGTTCCAATAGAGGCTGACCACAGGTGGGACTCCCAAATGTATCCTAGTGAAGCTGATTCTTCCCACTGTGCTTCCAGATGATTGGGGGCTGAGTCAGCCTCAGGTGATTGATTACTAACCTAATCCTGAAGCTTACCAGCTGGTGGAGTAGGCCCTTCAACTTTTGACTCTTCCAAACCAGCTGGTAATTTTGGATACTATTTTCCCCTTAAGGTTAGCTTGGTAAAATAAATGGAATAAACTGCTCATTGAATTCATGAGTTATTTTATACTGTGATCTTCATGTAAATTTCATTTTGAAATTTTGCTGCTTTGTTAATTGACCATTGAAGAAATTATGTGCTATCAGAACTATTGCAGTTCACATTCCGAAAACCAACCAAAATTGGAGGCTCCCAAAATTCCCTCTCTCCAAAAAAATTCTGCTAAGGAAACATAACAGGGGTCTTGAAACTTGGCCTTTTTATGACTTGTGGACTTCAACTCCCAGAATTCCTCAGCCAGGCATGCTGAGGAATTCTGGGAGTTGAAGTCCACAAGTCATAAAAGGGTCAAGTTTGAAGACTCCTGATATAGAATACCAACTTGAAAGATATTAATTGGTAGATAATGAGCAATCTGCAGAGTAGAGGATATGTCACTAGATGGTGCTCTTTACCCATTCATTTCATATTGTTAGGAGATTCTAAAACCAAATAAGATGTTCAGTTTTATAGCTTGCCTGTTATTAAGTGGTGTAGCAGGAACAGTCACACTGAATTCAGAGACAAACTCAGTTCATTTTTTTCATTAAGGTTTGTGCCTTTGATATTTTTAATGTTGCCACAGCAATGTATTAAGAATGTATTAAGAATGTATTAAGTTCAGGAATCTACAGGTTTAGTGTTGATGTAGAGAAGTGATCATGTTTTCTGTAGATGTGGGCTCAAAGTAATATATTGTTCTTTGTGTGCACTGTGATGCATCAACTAGTCTCTGCCATTGACGTCATATACTCCAATGGCAACTTACAACATTGTATTTATTTTTCAGCTTGGCAAAGGAATATGGTGTGCAATCCATTCTGCTTCTTGAGTTTAGATTACATTCTCCCATCAAATTTAGGTACTGAGGACCTGTTGTTGCTCTTGATATTTGTACAGTTTTTAATGAATGAACCTGTCAGTGTGTAATTGCTAACTGAAGTGGTTTGCAAAAGTTTCCATTTTAGTTATGTCCTGGGAAGGCTATGTAACATTTGTCCAAAACATCTGTCCAACTTGGAACCTATTTGAATTGACTCCAGATCATCACTTTCCCTTTGAAAAGACACATACCTTGCAGAGCAAGACTCCACGCAGGTCAGGATATTCTTACAAATAAGGAAGAATAGCTTCACCTATTTCTTCAGAAATAACTGAAAGGTAGCAATGTTTTGGTCCTAACTTTTCGAACATGACAAACTGCAAAATTCACTCAGTAAACAGCAATAAAATTGTCAATAGAAATGACCAAAGGGAATCCAGAATGACAGGAGTAATTCTTGCTGGTGTAAAGGGACAGCAAATAGTAAACTATTCAGAAGGATTCACACGTAACTGTTCCTGGAATATTCATGGTAAAATTTTCTGGAATTTGGGAAATACAAGATTTATACATACTTGGAATGTTCAACGCGATTTTGATCACTGAAAGGTGGAAGAAAAGAGAGGAACAGGATAGCCAGCAACAGGGTGGATGGATTTACAGTGCCGATGAGCATGTCATTGGAAAGTTGGGTTAGGGATAAATTGTTGAGAGAAAATCTATGTGGATACAAGTTGACAACATGAAAACAAGTTGATGGCATATAATCAGTCAATGTAATAGAAATCTCAAAAACTGGATGATTATGTAAAATGAAAGAAGCGGTAAAAACAAGAATATATATATATTCTTGGGCTAGTCTTCCACTCAAAGTTATTTTTCATCTCCTGGCACAAAAGGATATACAGTAAAAATGTGAATTTGATGTGCAAGAGATACAGCAGCTGTGAGGCCAGATTTGAACTAAACAACCAGGCCTTTTCCAGGACCATGCCATTAATGCAAAGTTGTTTTGCTGTTCTAATTCAAAATACATATATAATAAAGTGTTTCCTGTGCTGTACACCTTCTGTCAGGGGATTTCAAACCTGTCTGTCCAGATTTCAGTCAGCTTCTTCCATAGTAAGAGGGAAACAAACAGCTGGTTGAGCACCTGTGTGAAAGTATAGATTGCCTGTAACACTATCTGCCTAATTACTTGCTACAAACAGGAGATGGATCATCAGCAGGTTAAATCAATTGATCTTTTTCCTGACAGTTATAGAAGGGGAACTGAAAGCTTAGCTTCCTTTTCCATTTTAAATCTCCCAAAATGTCACTTGGGGATGATGTGGTTGATTATGCCATCTTAACCTGTCATGTGTCAAGGATGCTTCAGAAACACATTTGCCCCAGGAATTTAGTGGCATGCAGGAGATCATAATATTTAAATATTAGCTTAAATATTTACTGTAAGACACGGGGGGGGGAGTATTGCTTGGAATCATCCATTAGCTACCAATACTTAGAATTATGATATAAGGTGGGGTGTCAAACTCGGCACGTCATGTGACATGTCTTGACATATTGCAACTTTTCCCCCATTGCCAGAACTGGGAAGGGCGTAGTTTCGGCATGATACAACAGTTTCACATCCCTGATATAAGGAATCCAAATCCATTTGGATGAATTTATTCCTAAGGAACCATGTAAATTCATCTATAATAAAAAAAAAGTATATTGCAATGATAATGAAGAAGAAAAGAGAAAACAGTGATATATATATGTAAATATAGTTAAAAGCATTGAGCTCTACAACACAGCAGCCCATAGATCTATGTATGGAGATAATTTTCAATGTTCTGAATAAAACCCAATGGAAAGCTCCCCACTAATATTTTTATTGGAATGTGTAAGGCTATCAGATCTGAAATCCAAAAATCAGGACTACCGGTAGAAGGCAGCAAAATGGGAGGCGGCTCTGTCTCTTTGCTGCCATCTTGAAGTTTGTAGGCCATGTCTGGTAGCCATAAATTCTTGTTATGATAAGCATATCTGCCATGCGTGCACCACGCAGATCTGCTGATCCCAGTTTAATGGCATCCAAATATTTTAGGTCTGCAGTGCCCAATTTCTTAGACAGTCATTGAAGGATGCTGACATGGAACAGAAGCACTTAAACATCTTACTTGGGGAGCTGATGGTTATTTTAAATATATACAGTATTTATAACACTGGTACATAAAGCATCTAGCCAGATAACATAGACATCATGTTTAATTTTAGAACCAAATCAAAGTCCACCCAGCCTAGTCACATTGTTTCCTATAATGGCCATCCTGATTTTTCTGGAAGCTTATAGCTTATAGACATGAAGAAAATCTACTTTCCCTACAGATGATGCTCAAATGGCTAATATTCTTTCCTAGGTTATCGGACCATTCCTTTATCATTTATGGCAAACATTCCTTCAATACCCCTACACGGTTTTATGAGGAGAGGGAATCTATTTTTTAAACTCTGTAAAATTAAGAAACTTCTGATGCTTTTCTTGCTTATTTTGGATGTAGGCCCACCACTGAGACTACTTAAGTTATAAATCCTTAACTTAAATACTTAACATAAGTCATGTTCATGATTTGTAATTCTGGAAAAGGAACTGTCCTCTTTCAGAGGGCCCATTAATTATTACATACACTAAGCATGTCTGCTAAATAGGGCTAGCCTATAAATCTAACCTATCAGGCAAAGTAAATGAACCAGCTCCGTGATTCAGAAATGATCAGTGTGTTGCCTTTTAAAATAAAACACAGAATTAATTAATGGCTGAACCTACATCAGAGAAGAGTCCAACAAAACAGTAGGCAGATAAGGAAAAAACCCCAAAACCTGGAAACAGGCACTCTAGTCATTCTATAAGGAGCCTGAAGACCAAGCAAACTATTGTAAATTTATTTTTGTGCAGGTCTAACTCACTGAATGAGTAGAAATTTGAAGTGACCAATAAATAAACTAACCATATCAAGCAGCCTCCCCTGATTCTTGCCCATGCCCTACCTATTTAACAAGTAGCTGACTCATTGTGAGGACATCAAGTCTCAGACTCAAAGTTGTTTAAAAGTATGGCACCAACAACTTTTATCTTCTAGGAAACAGAAGATGAGCTGCATTTTTCTCATTAGAAAATATATGATCACATAGCATCAGGTATCTGGCTGGTGGGGGTTATGGGACTAAATGGAGTAGCCTGCCTTACATAGCTTGAGGATGATTTCCATAGATGAGGAACCTAGTAATATGTAGATGCCCTTATCTTAATCTACCAGAGCTTTCGCTTCTTTTGTTCCCAGAAGCTTTAGAAACAGTTTCAGTGGTAAGATGGCTTGAAAAGTATGCAAAAATCAAGCAATGATGCATCGAACATAGTCTTTGTCTAGCCTGAGCACTGTGACCTTGCATCTAAGTGTATAAATGTACAATATTTCCTTTGATGAATGTTGTCACCATATCTTTCTCAGCTTATTTACATTTTGAAAGGCATTCTTGTAAAATTAATGAGAGACAATTTCTCTACTTGGTGCACATAGTAGAAGTTGCCTTCTGTCATGTCAGAAAAACACGTGGAATGTTGCATGTTGGAAAGATCTGCAGCCTTCTTTTCAATCTTCCTTAGTTCCCCCAGTGTTAATTGTTTCTTAATGTCTGGATGACTAAGGCAATTGCTTTATCAATTTCTTACATGCTTATCGTACTCAATAAGCATTCAGAGCTCTTCAAGAAATAATATTTGTATTGTATTGAATGGATTTGACTATTCACAGGGTGCAGAAACAAACCACAGGCATAGCCATTTCACTTTGGAAAACAAATCTCAAATAAAAATTCTAGTACTCTCCTGGTGGAGGAAATGGCTAATAAAAAAATAAAAAGCAAAATACCACTAAAGTGCTTAGCAATAATTCAGTTCTCCCAGTAGGGCAATAGAAGAGGTTTTAATGCAATCTTCCATCTGCAGCCTGGAGAGCAATAGAATGCTGGAATGTTTTTCAATTTGTTATTATAAAGTTTTGTGTTACATAGATGGGCCAATAATGCTAACACAAGATTAGAGAAATAATTAGAATGATGCAAAAATAGTTCATCTTCAGAATCTTTTAATCAGTGTAGGTTTTCCAGAATATTAAAGTTCTTCCGGACAACATGCTTCTTTACTTCTGGCCAACCACAGTAAATACTTATGCTAGCTAAGGCCCATGAACTTATAACATTCCTAGATAATTATTCAAGAAGGTAATTACATTAGGAACATGATTTTGACAAAACGAAGCACATCTCCATAAAGTATAACTAATGGTGCATATTTAATAGAAACATTAACACAATAGTCTGCTTTTCTGAGGCCAAGAAAATGAAAAGAGTGGTCAGAATTGGTCTTTGATTTGTTTTAGATGTGTCCTGAGTTTGATAGTCTTCCAAACCACCAGTTACATTCTGTTTTGCTGGGATTAAGTCATAGTCATAACCTATCCAATTCCTCACAGCCTTTGGACCTAAACTAAAACTAAATACCTTCTTTTGAAAATCATCATGGCTAGAGTTCACACATCAGATGTGGTTTGGTTAAAAAATAATAATGAAAGCTCAAAGAATGTAAGCTACAAAATGGCAGACAGGATGTAAGATACAAAATGACAGGCACTGGTTAAAACAAAACCAAAAAAGAGCAAACGAGGCCGTAATTCCTCTTCTAAAATGAAAAAAGTTCAACAATTAAGTTTAAAAAAAGGTCAGGCAATCTAGTGTCTGTTGATATATTGGTGCCCCAGATTCCCCCCCACTGGTATATTTATTAGTATATTAGTCTTCTTAATCAGATTATTTCATTTCAGAATACAATAAATTCGGGCATCCTAAAAAGGAAAACATCAATCTCTATATTTACTATTCCTATTTTATGTGTGCCTTATTCAAGCCTTCTTCATATAATACGTATACATATACATAATATAGGTTCTTGGGAAGGACTCGTTGCAAATGAAGACCAGCACCAGCTAAAGAACTGGCAGCTGTGATTTCATGCTATTGTATATAACAATATTTTTTTAAAATAAAAAATGCCTTAGCCCCATCCCACCTCGATTATTGCAATACACTTTGGCTGCCTTTGAAAACCACTGGATGTTGCAACTGGCTTAAAATACAGTGAAGCAGATATTTATGGGCAAACCTTGGTATGTCCATAGTACTTCATTATTTTTCATGCTTCTATGGTTACCTGCTGGTTTCTGGGTGTGACTCAGGTTGCTGATTCCCATTTATAAAACCTTTTATAGCTTAGGGCCAGGTTACTGGACTGCCTGTCTCCTGAAGATCTGCTTGTTCCACTGGATCCCACCAGAATTGTCATTCTCAGTGGTCCTTTCATCAACTGATGCCAAGTGATGGGGCCCAGCAAACAGGCCTTCTCTATCACAGTACCCACCCTGTGGAACAGATCAACTCCTAAAATTGGGATAGCCCTAACTATATTGGTCTTTCATAAAGTTTTAAAGACCAGGCTGTTTCCTTAGGCATGTGGTCAGTGTTGAATAAGTCCAACTGTAGGAAGTGTGGGACTATATCAGTTAGCAACTTCAGTTGCTGGTTTGTTCTGATGTTTTGATATGGGCTTTTTGTTTTGTTTTGTTTTGTTCCAATGATTGTTTTTAAATTATGTGGTGCCCAGAATTACTTTGAATTGGGCAACCTTACGAAATGAATGAATGAATGAATGAATGAATGAATGAATGAATGAATGAATGAATGAATATAAATGTATACCCCTGGCTCAAAAAGCTGGCCTGTATTGCAACTTCCCAGGAGTTTAATAGTCCCAGGTAGATAACAAATATGGAAAGTTGTCCACCTTTCGATATCAGAAATGTGTGACAAACTATCCTTATCTTTACAAAGAATGCATGTTGGTGTTCAGAACAGCAGATTATATTCCAGGGCAAGGTTGTTTCGAGAGTTTGAATCAGGCTAGTTTTACTCCAAATCCAAATGATTTCACCCACAAATGTATTCTATTTGTTGAGTTGGTATTAAAATGCTCATTTAAGTTTGGTATTACTGTTTGCTATACTTTTTTGAGCAGATAACAAAGAACGTTTCCTTGCTCCAGGAAGGAAGTAGACTACAGAGCAAAGTTGGGTTGACAGAAAGAGCTGCCAGCGTAATGATGAACTGCCTCTCAGTTTCTTTGCTTCTTTGCTTCTTTGAAGCCATGAACATTTGCTGAACAAAGAGTGGGAGGAAACTGCATAAATTGTAGCTGCAAGATGAGACAAAGTCAGCCTCTCCAAGAATATGGGGAAAACCGAAGATTTCCAGCATTTCCGGCAATGACCTTAATCCTGAATGAAGAAAAAAAAACACATCCATGTTCCAACCTTGGAAGAGCAAGGTATATTGGTTTGTATTGGAATATCTCAACCTTTCTCTTTAGTTTGAAGGTTCTGCTGGGGGGAATTAAATCTCCCTCAGGCATATATTTCAGACTGATTTATGCATCGTGCCCACACAATGTATTGCTCACATTTACAAGCTTGGGAAACATCTGATAGAACAGGAACACGCCAATGGCAAAGGCCATCAAATTTTAAATCCAAGCATCCTGAGGGCATCATATTTATCTCTGGGAAAGCACACTGCAGGTGGTTGAATTTGATTTGATAAGATGTACGCGGTACATAGTCTTGATCCATGGTGTGAATTTCATTAGTTGGTGTACAGTAGCTGTGACAAAAGAGAGACCACCATCTGTAGCCAAATAGTCATGCAGGTGTGTATGCGTATGTCTTTTTGATTCTCTTGATTAAATTAACAAATAACAATTTGCAATAAATATTTTTAGGAGTTGCTACGTGTAAAAAAGATGTAACTTGCCAACTATCTATGGCTATCCAACGAAGCAGTAAGAAATAGTGAAAGGAGGGGTGTGTATCTTCCTTTCTCTGAAGCATTTTTTTTTTTGGCACTTCTGGAATGTGACCCATTGTTATTGCAGTTGCTTAAATCAAGCCTTTGGTTTATCGTATAGTCCAGGCTTATGAATAATTTCCCTGGGGGATGGGGCAGCATTCTTAATTTGTACGGCGTCTCTTGGTCAGCCGGCAGCATTTAAGTTCTTGTCCTCTTAGTATCCTGTTGTGGTGTATGACCTTCTGTTCCCCCTCTCAGATTCAGGCTGCTATTGAACAAAATGCCTTAGCTCAGGAAAGTCTCATATGGTGCCTGGTAAGAAAAAAATAGGGCTGGTGTTGGGATATTTCAATTATACTTGTGTGCGCATATACATTCACACATATATTCGCAAACATGTGGTCCTGCTTGAGCAAAAAGAAAGCAGATTCCTGTTTTGGAAGGTTTGATGATCCAGAATAATTTTACACACATGCAGAACCTAACAGGTGGAAGAAAAGCACCTGTGCTACCTGCACAAAGAGGAAGCATACAAGCATCTTCTCTTGAAATTCGCTCCGAAAGCCTTCAGCCTTTTGGCTTTGAAATGAAGAAAAATTACAGTTATTTATATATTATTATATACTCACTAGAGAAGAGCCTAATGCTGGGAAAGATTGAGGGCAATAGAAGAAGGGGACGACAGAGAATGAGGTGGCTGGATGGAGTCACTGAAGCAGTTAGATGTGAGCTTAAATGGACTCCAGAATATGGTAGAGGACAGGAAGGGCTAGAGCAGTGGTTCTCAACCTGTGGGTCGGGACCCCATTTGGGGTCGAACGACCATTTCACGGGGGTTGCCAAACAAGGCTGTCTGCCATTTTTTCCCCCTTTTCTTCGGCCACGCCCCTGGCACCTGGTGATGTATAAGTGGTTGGGGATCACCACAACATGGGGAACTGTATTATGGGGTCGCGGCATTAGAAAGGTTGAGAACCACTGCCTAGAGGAACGTCGTCCATGGGGTTGCGATAGGTCGGACACAACTTCTCAACTAACAATAACAAATATATTGAGATATTGAGATAGCCAGCCAGCCAGCCAGCCAGATAGACAGACATAGAGAGAGTACTGTGGTCAGTGTTCAAATCAATTAAAGTGGATCATATAATATAACATATAAATACTGAGAACTAGCATAATGACTGATATTGTATCACATTAGCACAGTGCCCATAATAATGAAATTTGTTACTTGTTATGCTTTTGCTTCTCTGGAATAGGATCTTCGTCTGTTTTTTTAATGGTTGCTGTTTTACCACTACTCTCCCCATTTTCAAAAGTAACCCTAATCCTTAGATTCTTCAGCCACGGAATTTTTCCTTAGTATCATCTTCCCTTCTTTTCCTATACCTCATGAATGCAAATTCCCTCTTCTGCGTATTTGCTGACTTAAGCTGCACTCCTGAAGTCATTAATCTATAAATTCAGCGAAGCTTATTTTGTTACAGGTATTCATAATATAAGATGTTTAAAATAAGATTGCCAGTCTATGTGATGGATTGGGGTAGGCTAAACTAGCCATAAATAAATACAGATAACTTTTGCATATGTTTTTTCTGTCTAAAATCAACTTATATTATTTGAACATTAGCAAGTGTCATATCTTGTGGTCCATACCCATGGACAAAAACGTGCTTTTGGAGCTAACTTTATAATTCCTTCTTTGTTGTGACAGTTGAAGAAACTCATTAAAAATAGCTGATTCTGCAGAACAAACAGTGCCTAAGTCTATTGTATACATCTATTAAGAGGTCCTGTAGAAAAATGGCTACTTATACAAAAGTTGACATATTTTTGGAGATAGAAGGACATCTGGCATTACTTTCCAGAACCCCCTTCAAAACCACAATGGAGACCTGATTTAATTTAATTTAATCATGAATATAACCTCCATATTGGTTAAAACATCAGGCTTAATGCCAAATATTAATATCACCAAGTATAATAAATATTTTGACCATGATTCAGTAAGCATAATTAGGCATGTAAAACTGATATTATACATCAGTACACATGGCGTATACACATAGAGTGTATATCAGAATACACAGTATACAGTGTGCACATTTTTAATGTGTGCCAGTGTGTTCACAGAAAAAGTGTCAATAAAGATTATCTTACCTCATCTCATCTTATCATGTTATCCTATACCAGTGGTGGCGAACCTATGACACGGGTGCCAGAGGCGGCACTCAGAACCCTCTTTGTGGGCACATGTGCTGTTGCTCTAGCCTTGCCTCCCCCTGTGACCCCCTCCTCTCCAGCAGCCCCCCTGAAGGAGAGTCCCCCTAAGCATGGCCCACGCGGAGCAGCACAGCCAAGGACATGGCAGTCAGGCAGCATAGACAAGACTCTGCCCTCACACCCCATTGTGCACAGTTGATGCTGCAGGGCGCAGGCAGAGGGCGTGACCGCCATAGTGCTGCTGGGCTGCCTGGGCGATCTGGAGCGGGCCCTGGAGACGGTGAGTGGCCCTGTGGGCAGGCAGGGCAAGGGATGGGGAGCAGAGCTGGGGTGGGGCAGGGGGTGGAGTGGGGGTGAGATGAGTTTTTGGGCACTCGATCTCTAAAAGGTTTGCCATCACTATCCTATACACACAAACAGGTCTAAGTAAATTCCTGGGTGAGTAGGGATTCCCTGGAATCCTTAACTCCTTATTTTTAAAAACATTTATAATAAAGAGATAACTATTGTATGTCTAATATCATCATCATCCCCAAGAAAAATATAGGTTCCCAAAGAAGGGGCTTGGAATCTGAAATCAGGGAACGCTGATCTACAGGAAAGCTTGCATGGTTCTAGCATGCTTTTTGCAAGAATGAATCAGGCAAAAGGAAAAAAAAACAAGGCTGCTCCACACAGCAGAGTTCAGCATTTCTCAAGCTGTGTGTTTGATCCAGATGAAGCCTCCTTGTTTGGGTTTATCCCGCTTGCTTGAAGGAGAAGTTGGAAGCAAATGGCCTGAAGATACAGCATGTTGAAGAAGTTACAGTTTAAAGATGGGTGTAAAGGAGGAGAAGGAGAAGACATTTGTTGCCCTGTTCTAATGAAATTAATCTGCCCTCCAGAAAACAGTGATGATTGAGATATGTTGTGGCTGTGAAGAGCTGACCCTGGTGATTTGCAGCTTTTTATAGTGGGCTCCAGGCAGAAATTTGACCATCTTTGCCCTGGCGAGGTATCCGCCTTAGGCTCACAAATTGGTGGACAAGCAAGGACAGGTGCTTAAGTTAAATATAATCCCCACCATGTTATCTGCCAAACTACTAGACCTAAGGCACGTTTCAGCCACAGGGAGTCAGGGGTGCCCATTCTTTCTTAATTTGTTTGAAAGAGAAGCCCTGGTACTGATGGGGGAAGAGGAAAGGCTGCTGCAGCAGCTGTTCCCAAGGCAGAAGGAACCCCCGTGACCTCACGGATGCTGCTGCGACACGCTAATCCACTGACAAAAACAGTTGCAAGCTGTTCCCTCTGCTTTTCAGCCAGTGAGGGAGTGAACACGTTGGAACAGTGTTTGTCAACTTTGTCAACTTTAAGAAGATGGGACTCCAACTGCCAGATTTCTCCAGATATCTGAAAGTTGCCAAGGTTGAGAAAGACTGCACTGGAGTATTAAAAGGGGTTTCCCAGAGTTCCCCCCCCCCAGAAAATGTCCAATGAACATACCCACTGTTTTTGACAGAGGCATCTGCAGGGGTCAAAAAAGGCAACTTGATAGCCACGAGCACACAACAATCACTTAAATATGAGCCAGCAGTGTGCTGCAGCTGCCAAAAAGGCCAACACAATGCTAGGCTGCATTAACAGAGGGATAGAATCAAGTTCACGTGACATATTAATACCACTTTACAATGCCTTGGTAAGGCTACACTTGGAATACTGCATCCAGTTTTGGTCACCGCAATGTAAAAAAGATGCTGAGACTCTAGAAAGAATACAGAGAAGAGTAACAAAGATGATTTAAGAGACTGGAGGCTAAAGCATATAAGGAAAGGCTGCTGGAATTGGATATGTCTAGTTTAATGAGGAGAAGGATGAGGGGGGACATGATAGCAGTGTTCCAATATCTCAGGGGCTGCCACAAAGAAGAGGGAGTCAAGCTATTTTCCAAGGCGCCTGAAGGCAGGACAAGAAGCAATGGATGGAAAATAATCAAGGAGAGAAGCAACCTAGAACTAAGGAGAAATTTCCTGACAGTTAAAAAATTAACCAGTGGAACAACCTGCCTCCAGAGCTGGTGAATGCTCCAACACTGGAAGTTTTTAAGAAGAGACTGGACGGCCATTTGTCTGAAATGGTATGGGGTTTTCTGCCTGAGCAGGGGGTTGGACCAGATGACCTCCAAGGTCCCTTCCAACTTTATTATTATTATTATGTGTGTTTAGATAGGCATGATGTGTGTTCTCTGCAGAGCCAAGAGCTGAAGAAGGAATGGTAGTCATGCTGCTTCCTTTTGTGAGACCAGATCCCAACTTTAAGCAAAGCAAAGCAAAAACAACCAACTATCGGATATTACACAATGTATATTTTATTTTATGGTACATTTATAGTATATGCCGTTCTATAACAGAAATGTTAAACTCACTTATGATACTGTCATTGTTATAGTAGTTATTATTTTTTGCAATTATGGTGAATGTTAGGATTTTTTTTGCCTGAAGTATTTCAACACCTTAAGTCATTTTTAGGTGACAAGTACAGGTAGTCCTCAACCGATCACCACAATGGAGCCCAACATTTCTAAGCGAGACAGTTTTTAAGTGACTTTTGCCCCATTTTACGACCTTTCTGGCCACAGTTGTTAAGTGAATCACTGCAGGTGTTAAGTTAGTAACATGGTTGTTAAGTGAATTTGGCTTCCCCATTGACTTGGCTTGCAAAAAAAGTGATCATGTGACCCTGGGGACACTGCAACCGTCATTAGTATGAGTCACTTGCCAAAGGTCCTAATTTTGATCACGTGACTGTGGGTATGCTGCAACAGTTGTGTGAGAAATGGTCATAAGTCTCTTTTTCCAGTGCCGTTGTAACTTCAAACAGTCATTAAATGAATGGTTGTAAATCGAGGACAACCTGTAATGCTGCCTTTTGGAATCATTTTTATTTCCTTCTGAATAAGGTCTGAACATTGTAATTTATATAATGCCCTACCAAGGCATCTGCACTCTTCTTCAATAAAAACCAGGACAATGTTAGGACGAGATCTACCAGCTGACTCTTCATGGTCTCTTGTCACCATTACTTGTTCCAGAATGCACGTCATGAAGACTTCCAAATTCCAGGGACAAGTTTCATAATGGAGTTGCCAATCTCCCTTCCTTTTTTTAAAGCAAAAAATTAAATGAAAACTTCAGGCAAACTTCCCTTTAAATCTGACCATTTATCCTTTACGTTTGCTTAGTCCAGAGGTAGGCAACCTTGGCTCTTTTATGACTCGTGGACTTCAACTCCCAGAATTCCTGAGCCAGCCATGAGTCATAAAAGAGCCAAGGTTGCCTATCCCTGGCTTAGTCTGAAAGGGTAAGTTGCAAGAAACATCAAAGGATAGCTTTATATAAAAGAAAACAAATGTGTCCTAATTTAGAAGGCAATTTCCCAGAAGTTGAACTAGATTTTTGCCCTGAATGGAATGTGAAATCTTATATTGTTACTTGGTATTTGTATTGCTATCTCTTTCAGAAGATTGGTTGAACAATCATAGTAGCTAAAATTATACAGGGATAATGCTTTTGACCTTCAGACTAGAGTCTGCAAGTAGAAATTTTAATTGAAAAAAGCCGATTAAGTGTTCTGATATCCCAGACCAAATAAAATGTAAAGGGTCAACGACCACTCATCATGTGGAATGAAACATGCATGTTCAGTCAGATGAACAGCTACTCTATTTACAACACGATTAGCAACATTTTAGAATAAAAGAAATGGATAAATTATCTTTTCATTTTGGCTCTACTGAAATTTTTAAGAGCAAACTTTGGCATTTAAAAAATTCTCCTGTCTCCATCAAGCTTTTCTTTTGTCTGACTGGAAAGGATAACAAAGGTCAAGACCTTCAAATTATCTTGTATTATTTCTTTGGTACAGGATGAGTTCGGTTAGAGATAACATTCAGCCCGATATTCAGAGCTTTGAAAGTGCAACACAATGAATTCTTGCTAGGAACAATCCAGTTTGTCAGTCTCCGGGATGCTCCTGTCTATCAAATTCTATATTTTCCAATACCAGGAAATGCCCTTACCAGATTATATTGCTAGAAAGATAAAACTTTATTTAGTTGTCCAGATGGTACTGTCACAGCAGGTTGGCTATAAATACTGCCAAATTAAATTGGCAACGACATCTCTCTAATGCATGGAATGAATTTTTGCCTAATGGGTTTTGTTTGACTTAATGAACTTTACAGTCAGACCAGAATGGTGGATTCCAACCTCTAAATTTTGCTAGCTCACAACAGAGACTCCCTGATTGGATCCACGTATATTATTTAATCCATTTAATATCCAGTATATGTTTTATATTATATTTAGCCAGAATATTATTTTGTTTTTCAGGCCTTTTCATCTCTTATTTACTTTTATAAGTAACTCAAGGCAGGGAACAGAAATAATATTTCTTCTTCTACCTATTTTCCTCACAACAGGTGTGAGGTGTGATGGGATCTGCACATGTAGAAGGAGGGGGGGGGAGAGGGAAGGGAATCCCAGTAGGAGCACTGTAGTTTCCCAGAGAAGAAGCAGTACATTCCAGAGAGAAGCCCAAATTAAGAGACTGTGTAATCCCAAGTGGGACGGGGGTGGGAGAAAAAGGTCCAAGGTAGGCACAACCTAGAATCCCTCAGGATATATCTACAGATAGTCCTCAACTTATGACTTTGTTTGTTGGAAGGTCACAACAGGTGATCACATGCAATATATATATTGATTCTCCATGAATGTAAGCATACTGTATTTCTTCAATAGTTCAGGATGGACAAGATACCACAGCATGTGATAATATCTCAGCACTTACTTATTTGAAAAGAAGGCAATTCAAATTCAAAACAATGTTCATGAAAATGAAGAATAATAACAAAAATTAGATAAAGAGGTTTTATCCTATGCCCAGCTTCCCCAACCTAGATTTTTCACCTTCAGCTGAAACCAGTTCATATTTCTTTTTACCCATAAATGAAAGTATGTCACACTGTGAGTGGGTCTGTATTGCCAGAAGCGAGAGTCAAAAAAGAGCATAGCCAAGTAACAAAAAAAAGCATTAATAACCGCTGTTTAAGAGAGTAAGATACCTGCAAAATAAGATACTCATGTACTATACAAAATTAATATCCCATTTACAAAGATTAATCATTTCCTATTTCGATATAAATTATTCTTGCACACACTTGCTTTGCCAAACAGCAGCTGATCTATTCAGATATATCTTTTTTGACAGATTTTTTTTAGCTATCTAGAAACATTTTGATTATAACAAGTGGCATGTTGTAATTAAAGATAATAATAATAATAATAATAATAATAATAATAATAATAATAATAATAATAATAATGATGATGATGTTGGAAGGGACCTTGGAGGTCATCAAGTCCAACCCCCTGCTCAGGCAGGAAACCCTATACCATTTCAGACAAATGGTCGTCCAGTCTCTTCTTAAAAACTTCCAGTGTTGGAGCATTCACCACTTCTGGAGGCAGATTGTTCCACTGGTTAATTGTTCTAATTGTCAGGAAGTTTCTCCTTAGCCTCCAGTCCCCTAATCATCTTTGTTGCTCTTCTCTGTATTCTTTCTAGAGTCTCAACATCTTTTTTACATCATGGTGACCAAAACTGGATGCAGTATTCCAAGTGTGGCCTTACCAAGGCATTGTAAAGTGGTATTAATACTTCACATGATCTTGATTCTATCCCTCTGTTAATGCAGCCCAGCACTGTGTTGGCCTTTTTGGCAGTTGCAGCACACTGCTGGCTCATATTTAAGTGATTGTCCACTAGGACTCCAAGGTCCCTCTCACAGTTACTTCTATTGAGCAAGGTACCCCCTATACTATACCTGTACATTTGGTTTTTCTTGCCTAAGTGTAGAACCTTACTTTTTTCACCATTGAATTTCATTTTGTTAGATAGCGCCCAGTGTTCAAGTCTGTCCAGATCCTCCTGTATCCTCAGCCTGTCTTCTGGAGTGTTGGCTATTCCTGCCAGTTTGGTGTTGCCTGCAAATTTGATTTCTCCATCTATCCCCTTGTCCAAATCATTGATGAAGATGTTGAAGAGCACTGGGCCCAGAACAGAGCCCTGGGGCACCCCACTACACACTTCCCTCCATGTAGATGCGGTTTCATTGAGGACCACACACTGAGTACGGCCGGTCAGCCAGCTACAGATCCATCTGGTGGTGATGCTGTCTAACCCACATTTTTCTATCTTATCAAGTATGTTAAATTTATCATGAATGTTAAATTATCCCATTGATTTTTATCAGATGGTACTTAAATAAACTCCTAGGTATATTGATGGAATCAATGAAAACTTGTATTCCTTGTCAGGTTTGTGGCTGGTACCTATGCCTAAAATATTCCTTTCTTTGAAATTTGCTATTTTCAGTTATGCGCAGTTCAGGGGCTCTACAGTGATCGGCCCAATTAATTCATCTATATTCCAACTGCAACTTTTCCTCCTTGCCAGAGTTGATGCAATTTCGGGGTGGAGGGAAACCATGGTGGCACTGATGCTCAACACAATAATTATCACTAACATCTCCTAGAAAAGTTGCAAACGTGGCTTAGAATATCCCGAGGCAGCAATCCTCTCTCCTTCACACATCGTCACACACGAGAATACAGTAATCAGGGAAATATGTGTTAGTTATTTAGCAAAAGGGTCAAATCCATTTAACTGGCATTACATTCTCGCTGTAATAACAATAGCAGGAAACCTGGGAGAGAAAGGGACCGCTTAGTTGGCTTCTGCCTGCAAGCCTCTAGCACAGGGTTGTTGAAAGAGCTGGCAGGACTTCAGCTGCTTTCTGTTTCTTTGTGCCGAAATACCGTGATTTGTTCGAATACAATGGTAGACCCTGGGGCTTCAAGCCAACAGGAACCGCTTTTTTATGGTGAAAAAAAAATGGCCAGGTAAACTGTGCTTGGCTGCATGCTGTCACATTTGTTTGAAAAGGAGGTATATAAATCTGTATTACCTTTCGGAAAACATGTTCAAAATAAATGCACAAGTTAAACATCTGCATGAATAGATAGAAGTTTTGGACCGCTTGCGTTAATCTGGGCAGTGAGTTTCCCTGCATTCATTTCTTTAAAAATGCAGATGCATCCATCTGATAGCCTCTGGTTTCCTGAAATATTTGGAGAAATTACATTCACAGCCTAAAAGCTATATTGCCCAATTGTAAATAGAACTTCTGTTTTTGCCATCCTATTCTATTATTCGGGTCTGACATATGCTGTAACCAAAGTTACGTTTCTTATTAAACAGGTATTTAAAACGCTCCCAGTAAAAGCAATACACTTAAAAATATTTAACTCTGACTGGATCACACTCATTTTTCTTCTTAGAAAAATGGCATGAATAGATTAAGAGTTGGAAAGGACCTTGCAGGTCATCTAGTCCACACACCCCCGCCCAATCAGGAGACCCTACACCATTTCTGATAGATGGCAGTCCAGTCTCTTCTTGAAAACCTCCAATGATGAAGCTCCCACAACTTCTGAAGGCAAGCTGTTCCATTGGTTGATTGTTCTCACTATCAGAAAATTTCTCCTTATTTCTAGGTTCAGTCTCTCCTTGATCAGTTTCCATCCATTATTGCTTGTCTCGCTTTCAGGTGTTTTGGAAAATAAGTTGACCCCCTCCTCTCTGTGAAAGCCCCTCAAATATTGGAACTCTGCTATCATGTCTTCCCTAGTCCTTCTCTTCAACTCATGCCCGGTTCCTGTAACTGTTCCTCATATGTTTTAGCCTCCAGTCCCCTAATAATTTTTGTTGCTCTTCTCTGCACTCTTTCTACAGTCTCAACATCATTTTTTATATTGTGGAGACCAAAACTGGATGCAGTACTCTAGGTGTGGTCTTACTAAGACTTTATAGAGTGGTATTAGTACCACACGTGATCTTGATTGAATCCCTCTGTTAATGCAATTTAGGATTGCATTGGCTTTCTTGACTGCTGCCAAGATATTTGGCAGCAGTCAAATATCCATGGGATTTATTTTACATGTACACCAGTTGCTCCCTCTTGGGAGCCTGAGGCATTGTACAATGAGATAGGAGAGCATGGAGGATGTTAAAGCTTATGTCATGAATTCCCAGCCACTGCAGAGTTAAGCGGGATTCAACTGTGGAAATTTTGTTCTTTGCAAAACATTTTCCTTTAGCTCTTGTGCTTATCTCTCTTTGGCTGGGTCAAAGAGGGAAAGGTTTATATAGATCTACAAAACAGCTTGCAGCATTATATGTACAAAATCAAACACTAAAATGGCAAACACCCACGAAGCTGCTTGCAGTATAGCCAAAAATAAACCGCAAGAGGGCTTTAAAATGAAACTCCCTCCCTTCCACCACTTAAAACTTGATAACATTTTTGTCACTTGGCTTTTAAACAGGAGCTTTAAAAGAGTTCTTCCACACTTTTTATTTTAAAAAGATGCAATGAGGGTAAGATGAAAAAAAAAGTGGAGAAACACTTTAAAAAAAATCTACAATAGATACTTATATATTATGAGATTCCTCCAATTTATTTTCCTTTTTTGTACTTTTGCATGCAGCTTGCACTGAATGGACTGAGGTGGCTGGAATGAATGTGAAGGAAACATCTCCAAATAACACAGATGGTGACTGTGTTTTAAACAGGAAGATGCCTTACATATATGGCATATTTGGAGGACAATCCTCCTTTTTCCACTGGAAATGAACATTCAGATTAAAGGATGAATGACTTAAGTGAGGCAAACCTTGCTTTCTGAAGCAAACATGTCATTCAGAAAGACTCATATTACGTATTTTTGAACAATGCAGTAATCTATTGATAAACACATGACATAAAGAGAAACTCGAAATACAATTGCTGAATAGAAAAAGTCTTGCAGATGTTTATTCCAGTCTGAGACAATAATAATTGTTTTAATGTATGGCTTACCAGCAGACTTGCAAATGCATGTTAATATTTGCAGGGGGCACAAATGATTTATTTATATTATTACTTACTCAGTTATTAGCACAGGTTGAATGCATTTGCTGCACTTGTGTGCTTGAGCAAAATGAGCAGAATTCCTTTACGTAAAACACTGCAAAGCATTTTGGCTGCCCTTTCCAATCTGATTTTTCTTAGTTAAAATAAACATTTATTTATAACTTCCCACTGATTTTTATTTTTCATTCCTCACCTCCTTCTTTGAATAACTGTCCCTGATATTTTTAAAACACTGACTTTGTGAGCCGGTTAAGATGCATAATAGCCTCCATACAAAGCAACCCCCTGCTCTAGAAGCTGTTTTGTTTTCAAGGGTTGTCGCTGAGCCAGGAGTGGGAGCACATACACACAGTAGCACCAAATATTGGTTTTGGCAGTCCTCTGAGCCACGCACAAGGACCATTGTTCACTTACTGGCATCAAGGAAGAGCTGAGAATGTGTAGTTGCTTAGAATAGAGGGCATGTTCCTTATCGGGGCATGTCTTACTTTTTGACCCATGTACATGTACAGTGTAAACCAAAAGTTCAACCAAATCAAGTAGTTGATCAATTCACTAGAATAACATTTTTGTCGATTAAATGGCCCAGAACAATTTGTTAAGATGGGAAAGCACATTCTGTCCTCTAGGACTACCAGGTAAGAGTTTGACATTATTTTCCAATCTAACTCTGTGATGTTGTGGCACAAAGTTAAAAACTACTGACTACAGCCATTTAAAAGGATTTATATTTCAAGCATTTGCAAAGAAATATTGGAACAATGCAGGAAGATTAGCATGCAGGGTTTTTTTTATTAATGTGTGAAAAGGCAACTCGGGATGGTGTCTTATGCCGAGGTAAAGAAATCTTCATTTAGTGAGGTATTAACCTTTCCAGCTAATACAAAAGGTAAAATCTTTGTAAAGCTTTCCCCTGGCCAGTTGTGTCCTCTCTAAGGGGTGGTGCTCATCTCCATTTAGGGCAGGGGTGGGTAACCTTGGCTCTTTTATGACTCGTGGACTTCAACTCCCAGAATTCCTGAGCCAGCATGACTCCGCTTGGAAACCTCTCCCTTTCCCCTCAGTATGGCTGCCTCAGGAATTCTGGGAGTTGAAGTCCACGAGTCATAAAAGAGCCAAGGTTGCCTACCCCTGGTCTAGGGAGCTAGTGTTATCCGAAGATGTTTCCATGGTCATTTGGCCAGCATGACTATTCGCCGAGATGCAGGGAATGCCATTACCCTCCCATCGAAGAGCTACCTATTTATCTACTCGCATATGCATGATTTTAAACTGCTAGGTCGGCAGACTCGACGGTTAAAGATGCTGAGCTTGTCAGCTGGAAAACTGACAGCCCAGGTTCGAGACCTGAGCCCTGAGCAAGGGGATGAGCTCCCATTACTTGCCCCAGTTAACCGAAACTCCCTACAATTTCAAGCAGAGAATCTTTTCTGTTGCTTTGGAACTGTAGAGAACCTGGGATTGATTCTTCTTCTGTATGCAAACCCTATGCTCAGCAGAGAGTTGGCAACCTTAATAAAAATGTATGAAAAACAGTCATTCAAAATGCTAACCAAAAGAACTCTATGAATAATAGTCACGCTCTAAAAAAGCAGTTCCCTTTTTAAGCCTAAATAAAATGAATGGATGCAGATTTCCTGCCTATTCTAATAGAACTGCATCTTCCTTAAGGATGACTATTTATTTAAATAGATTTCTAGGCTATCTAGAATCTTTCATCCTGCCAGGGACAAGAGAGCCCTCCAAAGAGAGAGCATCGTGGACAAGAATGTCATTTATGCCGGTCTGCAGATCTTTTGCAATCCAAAAAGGTCGCCCTTATTACAGAACAAATAGTTTGGGTGCTATATTCTCAGCCACATCTGAGAACAGGGCAAGGGTCATTTGGGAAAGTTGTCTCTGGGGATGCAGATATCACTTGGTCACTCAAGAAGTCATCGATCCTGCCCTGCAAAAACTGCTCCATGAGGTGGCCTAATGATAGAAGCCTGAATAGTGTAATCCTAAAGCAGTTCTATGGGAATTTCGGGCATGTCAGCTGCAGCATGAAAAAAATATTAAAGTCTAGCTTTGCATCCACAACTTTCTTCATGCATGCTCTTGCCCTAAAATACTTTCCATGTTACATCACTTTTTTCTTTCTTTTTTTTACACACTGAGGTCTTAAACTCCAACAACCTAGTCATAAGGAAGAGACAGAAGAAAATAAAGAGAGAAATGGGAAACTCATACGGTATATTCACTATATATTTCTATACCCTGAATATAACTGTTACTATCAAATTTTGCCTAACATTGCAGTGGAAAAGAATCAGAACTCAAGGAATTTGAATAGTTTAGCCAAAACTATTTCCAGGATTGTTTAAAAATAAAAATAAAACATGAGAAATTATTTACTTTGAGAATAGCTCTCAGTTCAGTCTTAGTAGCAGCAGAAATTGATCAGCTTGACTGGATTTGAGAAGCTAAGCAGTGTCAGACTTGGTTTAATAATTGGATGGGAGATCACTAGGGCAGGGGTAGGCAACTTTGGCTGTTATGACCATAGACTTCAACTCCCAGAATTTCTGGGAGTTGAAGTCCACGAGTCATAAAAGAGCCAAGGTTGCCTACCCCTGCCCTAGGGCATTCCAGGCCTATAATTTGGGATATTGAAAGATATTCTAGAAGAAGACTGTGCCACATGGAAAACAATTTCTGTGTGATCTGCCAAGAAAGCTATACAGATGTGTCCATGAGATTATTAGGAAGTCAATTTTCACTGGAATGAAACATTTTCTTCCATCATTTAAAGCAGGGGTCCCCAACCCCCAGTCCGTGAACCAGTACCGGGCTGCGATATGCCAGCAACCAGTCCGCACAAACAACCAAAGCCTCATCTGCGAGATGCAAGCAGCACACAAAACCACATACCCTCTGGTCCACAATAAAACCTCTCTCCCTGGTGCCCAAAAGGTTGGGGACCTCTGATTTAAAGGGTGAGGCACTGAAGTTGTCTAGACATAATTTCTCCCTCCCATGTTCCAACTCTTGCTGGTTGGTCTAGTGGTTAAGGCACCGGGCTAGAAAGCAGGAGATTGTTGGTTCAAATCTCACCTTAGTCCATGAAAGCCAGGTGGGTGACCTTGGGCAGTTCTTCTCAGCCTAATTTACCTTATAGGATTGTTGCTGTGGGGAAAATAGGAGGTGGAAGCTATTGGATGTTTGCTACCTTGAGTTATTTGTAAAAATAATAAAAGTGGGATAAAACAAATAAATAAATCTACTTGCTCCTGGTTATGGATACTAGGCTTCAGGATAAATAATTATGTAGGTGTAAACAGTGCTAATTATGGGCTGAAAGTCTGCTTGAAAAGTAATGTCACCATTTCACCAATAGATGGTGCTAAAAAGTTGCTCTTGAATCACTTTTTTTTAAAACTATAGCTTGACAAAGAGAATATGAGGATCTTTTAGACCTGTGAATAAACTAAGAATGTGTTCATTTACATCAGATACCTCTTAAATTTTGTTTCACCTGGACATTAAAAAACAACCAAGTTTATATAACTGGAAAAGGTGCAAAAATAATGGCCAAAATAATCAAAAGATTGAAAAAGCCTTAAAGTTAGTATTTAATTTTCAAAAAGCTAAATACTGGGGAGGTGGAGCCATGATATTTATACATTTAAGGTGTACATAAAAATTATCTGTCATTCATCTAAATTCCAATGAATAATAATTTTCAAGGAAAACATAATGAAGTCTTGGTCACACACATTGCAAACTCAACCTATAGAGCAGGGGTGGTGAACCTATGGCACGGGTGCCAGAGGCGGCACTCAGAGCCCTCTCTGTGGGCATGCACGCCTTGCCCCAGTCCTAGGCCTTCAGCTGGGTTTTATAAAACCTTTTCGTTTTAGGCCTCCGCCACCGTGTAAAAAAAAAAAAGTTCAATCAGTCAATTTCAACTTCTCGCAGAAAAAAAAAGATCTTGCAAAGTTGGAATTGATTGAACTTTTTAGTCCCACCCAGTCTGCCATTACCACCGCAACCACGCCACCCAATGGGCCACACCCACCCAATGGACCACATCCATCTAATGGGCCTCACCTACCCAGCACCCGATGATGCATAAGTGGGTTTTGGGTTGCAATTTGAGCACTCAGTCTCTACAAGGTTCGTCATCACTGCTATAGAGTTTGCTTATCAGATTGATAATCATCTGATTACTATCTCTAAAAGAACTGCAATTTCTCCTCTTTTATAGGTAGTCCTCACTTATCAACCACTCGTTTAGCAGCTATTCAAAGTTACAATGATGCTGAAAAGATAATTTTACGGCCAATTTATGACTTTTGCAGCATCCGTCCATCATGCGATCACCATTACATCAGTATGTGTTGTCATGTGCTTGACCTGTGTTTCCCCCCCCCCCTTTCTTCTTTCCTACCATAGCAGAGAGATTGGAGAGGAAGAGGTTTCAAGAGAATAAGCTGTTTGTGTAATGTGCTGTGGGTTCCCAGTCACAGGCTGCCATTGTGATCACATTGCTTTCCGAGTGTACAAGACAATAACCAGGCACTTGAGCATTCCAAAGGGAATGGTTAAGAGGCAAAGGAAAACTTGAAGCCATGAAACTTAGTAGTCTTCAAGTCTGAAAACATATGTTCACATGATTTCCCATTTAGCAATTGCTTCACTTAATGAGGGACTTGGCAGTCTCCGTTAGGTAATGAAATGAGGACTACCCCTAATCCCCTAATCATCTTTGTTGCTCTTCTCTGTACTCTTTCTAGAGTCTCAGCATCCTTTTTACATCGTGGTGACCAAAACTGGATGCAGTATTCCAAGTGTGGCCTTACCAAGGCATTCTAAAGTGGTATTATGTCAACCAGCCAGGATTTCCAGTTGTTGAAATATCACCCCAATGTGCAGTTGTAATGTCCAACCTTTCCAGTTGGCTTCCACACAAGCAAAGTCAGTGGAGGAGCTGGTAGGAAGTCAGAAGTCCTGATCATGTGAGATCATTGTTCTCACTTAACAACCTGGACAATCTTTGGTTAACGACAGCAACATGGCAACTGGTTGGATTGCCACTGCTAAGCGATGCAGTCACATGACATCATTCTTTATGACCTCATCACTTAGCAGTAGAAATTTGGGTCCCAATTACTGTCATTAAGTGAGTACTACCTATATATAAATTCCTAAATTATTGTATTTGTACCTTGGGCTCATCTAAAGAGGTCAAGAAGAAGATCAAATGTTATTCCATTTTATCCTTAAAATAATCCTAATTCATTCTAGCTATTTTTGTGGGCCTCAGCTGCCTTACTAGACTCTCTTATCTATTATTTAACACTGAGCATTTTATAGTCTCAGATTTCATATTACACAAAGCCAATTATCATAAAAAAATACATGACTGACTTAGGGTGTTTTGTTCAGTTACAGTCTAGTAATTTATACAAGCGCTTGTTGAATAAAGAATATGGCTATAAATATATCTAAATAATTTTATAATTGCATTTGAATGAAAAATTAGAATTTTGCCTCAATTGTTATACACTTGGGTGACAAAATCATGTTAGTCATCTGTGTTATATTTGTCTCTCAGTGGGTTCTGATCATCCTATATAACAATTTGAATTCTCTAGCCAATGGCAATCTTCCTTCATAGTATTTCCTGGACCTCTGTTCATCTGTGCTGGCAGAACTTTTTATTCTAAAGAATTTATTTTGGCTTTATACAGAGAGATTTTGTAGCAATTTTCTTAGTTTCATCATCTATCTAGATCAGACATGTCAAACTCGCGAGTCACGTGACATCGCGCAACGTATCGGACGGTTTTGCCATTGCAGGCAATGGGGTAGGCACGGCTTCCAGATGATGCATCCGGCCTGTGGGCCGGAGGTTTGACATCCCTGATCTAGATCTTGGGATGACAACTAGTGTTTTTTTCTAAAAAAAAAAAAAAAAAGGTGCCGGAACTCACACACGTCATACAACCCGCCTTGCCTACCCTACAAGGTTCCATCCAAAAAAGGTGCCGGAACTCCGTTCTGGGCGTTCTATGAGAAAAAAAGCCCTGATGACACCATCAGCTTTTCATTTGCTTTTCTTCTTGTAAACATCAAGTACTGGAACTGTGTCACCTGTAGAAAGGCATGGAAAGTTAAACAAAAATAGGAAAAAAAATGAAAAAAATGAAGATTTAAACACAACATAATTTTGCTATATGCCAAAGAGGAGTCACTACAATTGACAGCTACTGAACAAAATTTGGTAGTGCTGCTGACTTTCATATGTAATGAAAAAGATAAATTGTGGAAATGGGACTTAGTAAATAGATATATATTCTTACCTCTGCTCACTTCTCAGCATGGCTGCTGAATGGAGAACTAAACATTTGTTTGGTTTAGCATGATATGTGAACCCACCCATTCTATCTAGGGAACAATATCAATAAGAATTGCTCAACAAGTCCTGTCTTAGTATTATATACAAATAGAGAATTGAGCCTGCAGCAAAAGAAACCATTTGCTAGAAAATGGACTTTTTGTTACCCACAAATAGGCAACACTTGGCTAAGAATTAAACTACTTTTCCCTGTAGTGGGACACAGCAGGAGACTCTAATCTAGATCTCATAAAACATTCTAGTTTTATGCTGATTAGCCCATTTATTCAGCCTAGCAAGGTCTTATTTTCATTTGCTAGATAATATACAGTACAGGAATGTTTCCTGTACTTTGAGGAGTATATTTATCATAGCTTGCTATTTTTTAAAGTCTCATTTTTTCATTAAAAATTTGAATTGAGGAATGAATGAACTCTCTCAGGAGAAAAAAAAGAGGGGGGGGAGAGAGAGTGAGGTTTGGTGAAGTAAATGAATGTACAAATCAACCTGTATCTGAAAAACGATGACAAATGGACAGCAATCTGGATCAAAACATAATCAAATGTGTACTGATAACTTTGAAGGATTTCTTTGCAAGATTAGACTCACCCCAAATCATGCGGTTGAGAAATCTTCCTAACATGTAGTAAAAGAAAAGGGTGACAAGACCAATCCCTGCAAACACTATGATGCCAAGTGGACTTAAGAACTCGAAGAAAGGATATAACCATTTGCCTGTTTTAGCAAAATAGTAGAGGACCCTAGAAAGGGAATTAATTTTTTTCAGTTAGGATATCTCATTATGAAACAAACATGATTAATTGGTTCAAGTTTAATTATAGTTAGAATATTCTTTCTAATAATGATTAACCCAAGGATCAATACATCAACTGTCTAAGCTTGTGCAACTGTCATCCATCCGTCCATCCATCCAATACAGAATTTATATTCTTACCTTTCAGCCAGAAAGACTTCCAAAGAGGTAATGACCTCACTGAGGATGAGATCAACTGATCCTCAGTTCCATGGGATCTGTGATCCTTTTGATACACTAAGCCAGGGGTCTTCAAACTTGGCCCTTTTATGACTTGTGGACTTCAACTCCCAGATTTCCTCAGCCAGCGTGGGGCGGGGCCAATTAATTTTAATTTTAAAGTTAAATTGTTCTTGAAATGAATTAAATAAAATGAACAAGTGTACTCCACATTAGGGCAAAGCAATAAGATGCTTCCAGGCATCCAAGTGCTCCTAGAAGCGTCCCTCGATAGAGGTAGTCCTTGAGTTATGACAGGTCATTTAGCAACAGTTCAGAGTTATGACAGACACCCCCCGCCACAAAGTACTTACGACTCAGCCCTGAAGTTACATATGTTGCAGCCCCCTTGTGGTCATTCACCTTTACAGCCGACTACAGAGATGCTGCAACAAGCCATCCCCACCTATTTCCCCTGCCAGGTCCCACCCGCCTGTCAACGATCACTCAGTTACCTTTCAAACACTCAGCCCCCATGATCTTCCCAACCCAAGAAACTCCATTCGCAGTTAATGACCCATGCATTCATTTAACAAATGCATTGGGGAGAGCCAGGATGGGGGCTCATTCGCCTAATATGATTGACTTAACATCCTCGCAACCTTCACCTATAACGGGCAGGCTCCATTATAGTCGTAACTCAAGGACTTCTTGTATACCCATCCCACTTCATTTCTCTATGTATTCATTCAGTGAAAAGAAGTTTAAATAGGAAGCTTCATGCTGCAAAGCAAAGCATCAACTTCTAGCTTAAAATGTATTTGCAGGAATGCCTTTGAGTGCCGTAATAGTCCCCACTAAGATTACAGATGATACTCTGGTAGACTAGGCCCCCATTCTGATTACTGAGTGTTTTGAGAATATCTTGATAGCAGTTTTGTGAGTGATCCCGTTGTGAGCTTCCAGAGCACCTGTACCACAAAAGCTTGCCCCTCCCTTTATTTCACAATTTGCCTTTTTATGCATGTGATCATTTTCTTTTTCTGTTCCATTTCTTTTTATAATTCAGGGGCAACTTTTGGAAACATTCTGTGCAGCTTTTACTTTCTTTATTTCCACGTTCGTGTCCCTGTCTGTGACTCAGAAAATAGAGCTGTCCTAATGTATCTGATACCAAAAGAAAAGGAGCCGATAATGTTAGAACCTAATTTTAGATGTAGAAGCCAACCAGCATTTCAAATCTGGGAATGACCCAATACATCTGAGGAGATGCAAAGCAGGCTGATGGTAAGCCACAGTTCTGTCACTATTACATCATGTTATTCCACTGTCCAGTATCTGCTTCCAGAAGCAACCAGTTCATTTAGTTAACTGTTAAGCTGGCTAAAAACACCAGATATCTAAATAACAACTAGTATTGCTAGGCTAGTCTCTTTCTCCTCCTTCTAACCTAGTTTAGAGACTTCCTTCAATACATGTGGGGAAGAAAACCCCTTTAAAATAAATTTCCCTAAGTACCATTCTCTGTGTTGGATTACAGATCCCATAATTCAAGGTTCTAAGGAAGCTGTAGTTCAATACGTCTGATGGGTACTATGTTCAAGAAAACTCATGTAAACTTTCTATTTGAAGCAGGGTTGGGAATATGCTACCTTCCATAAATTGCAACTGCCATGATTAAGCTATGTTTGCTGTAGATGCTAGGTGCTACAGTATAATTTTGCAACGTAAAGAGGAGCAGGAGGTATTTCCCATCTTTGGTTTAAAACAGAAGTTTTGAGGGAAGTTTGAAAGAGCAAAACTTGTACAGGCAGTGATTTGTGCAAACTGGTACTATGGAATAGCAATAAGATGACCAGCATGAATAATCTGAACAAGTTTAGGAGTTGATTGTCCCCTCATGTGACTTAAGTAAGGGCTGTATAATGCAGTTCCAAAGTCCCTCAAGATCAGATCAGAGTTCACTCTAGCTGCATTTGAGGATATATTTTTTTCCTTGCAGGAGGGAGAGGCGGAAGTTGCATCCGTTGCGGATACTCAGGCTGGATATTCAATTAGATGAGAACAAGAATTGTTTCCTCGCTTTTTGCTAAACATCATGTAAACACAAATCCCTTTATTTCTATATTTTCAGAAACTTACCAAAGTTGATAGCCCAGTGCAGTCATTCCTAAGATGCTGAGGCTTTTACCCACTGATGAATACTGATGAGGGACAACAACCATTTCTACCAGGCCCAAAGGAAATACCAAAGTGTGCTGGAAAAAAGACAGTGTTTTAGACTAATTGTATTTGTGATCCAAAAAATTAAAAGTACAATCCGCCTAGTAGCGCAGAATTATATGTTCATGTAAGTGGCAAAGATATAGGGGAGTGTGGCTAGCCCGATAGCCCACAGAGATATTCCACAGAATCTGTAGAGGTACCAACAAAAAATAATAATAATAATGTGGAACTCTTCCATCTTTTCCTCCTTAATGTGGTTTTTTAAATGAAAAACTAAAGGAAGGAAGTGGGAGAGTTTCAAAGAGAAGTTGTAGTCCTCTGGGTTCTAAGGATAACACTACGAATATGGTAGGGCAATTGTAGAATAAAAATCCTTCTGAAAGAAGAAGTGTACCTTTAAAAAACTTTATAATTCTTCTATCCAAAACCTCCAGATGGCAGCAACTGACCAGGCTTACCTTGATTCAGAAGCAAAGTCATGTTGAGCCTGGTTAGTACTTGGATGAGAATTAAATACTCCCAGAAGAAAACAGCAAACCATCGCTGTTCGCCAAGAAATGTGTGTACAAGTGAATCTATGAAGTCACCAAAAAGCATCTTTCTAGATTCTACAGTCCCTTCTTTATTTCTGACCTCACTTTAACCAATCAGGTATATGTTGTATTATTACTATATGTGTACATAAGGAACATCTGAAAGGGTTGAATGGTATTTATAAAACTAAATAAACAAAAGATTTCTGGATGGTTAAGCTGAGCTGGGCAAGAATTTTTTAAAAAATCATTTAAGTTTGCCTCATTTTGGTTTTATTCATTCTTAACAGTATAAAGTGAAAGAACAATGCAGTTTACAATGGCAAATTAGTTCACAGTGATTAACGTTGATACAGCCCAAGACCACAATCATTGCATGATTGGGCACTTATTGCAAAGTTTTCTATTTGCCAATGGCTTTTAATTAGCTCTCCTCTTTTGCTAGACAATAGAAAACTGACTGTAGAAATGACATTAGTAATGGACCATATACTGCGGCTCAAAGCTAGTTGAAAGCCCTTTAAATGCGTTTTGTTTTCTTCTCTGGAAACTGGTCCCTTCTCATAGCAATTTTTAATATAACTTTAGTCAAATTACACACCATGAGCCATTAAAAGCAATTAACTTCATTTCCATGATAACATATTGTTTAATTTACCATTCATTCAAATAAATGCAAGCTTTGTATTTTGAGCAAATTAAAAAAAAAAGCTGTTTAAAAAGCAAATCTTCGCAATTATGCCTCAACTGTCATCAATCTTTGAGGGTTGATAAAAATGGTGTGGTGACTCATTTTTACAGTTTTCATTATCAGTTTTATTTTTCATTTACTTGTAACAAATAAAAAAACCAAAAAGAGAAAATTATTATCATACTGGGATACTCCTCCTGATAATAAAACAGAGAAGGGAAAACCTGATCTAAACCTGATCTAAACAAGGCATCTCTCGCTGTAAACAAACAAAACCCATGAAGAAATTTACCACAGACACTTTCTTTCAGGATGAGCTCTGTATTACCTTGCTTTTATTTATTTATCATAACAGAGGTATTATTTACTTATTCATTTAAAAAAGGTTTATTTTATTCAGTACCTGCTGCTCTGAGGTTTTATGAAAGGATAATAACAGATTCAATTTATGTGCAGTGAAATACTTGAGCAGAAGACTTAACATTTTCTTCAAAGATGGACTGCTTTGTTACTCCTAAGGGAAAGACTTTAAAGTTTGATTTGTTTGCAATGATGGTACAAGGTAGTCAGTGGTGGGATTCAGCCAGTTTGCGCCAGTTCGGCAGAACCGGTAGCCAATTTTTTGTTGCACAGGACCAGAAGTGGTGGTTCCCATATTTGAATCCCACCACTGAGGTTGTTCCATCCTTGTTTAGCAACTGCCTCATTTAGCAACTCTTCAGTTATGACCATGCTGAAAAAGTAACTTTACACATTTATAACCTTTGCCTCTTTGTAAAGCAAAGGAAAGCTGAAGTAAGACCATAAGCACCATTGCAATTTCGCATAGTGACTGCTTTGCTTAACAACCAAGTTGCCGGTCCCAATTGTGGTCACTAAATAAAGACTATCTGCATCTGCATGTCTGTCATAATGCTGCGGGCTATTTTAGGATGCACGCTTAGGATCTTTCTCATTGTCATTTGTACCTAATGTCCTGGCAGTATCTGTCTTATGCCACATCCCCATGAGGTTACCTTCATCTTTTTTCCAGTCTGTATGCGAGACAGACTTACGTTATCCTTAACTGTATCAGTGTTAAGGTAGTGTTTTATTCCTTATTCTGACATTAGCTAAGAGCAAGTTTTAAAGGATATAAAATCTGTTAAGCTTTATTACTTTGGAGGAAATAGGTGAACGCAGTGACTGAGAACAGAGGCCACCGAGGGACTGGCAATAAGGATAGCGTAGTCCAAGTGGATTCAGCTTTTTGCCCGTTGAAGGATTCACTTAACAAACATATTACTAACTTAACAACTGCCACAATTCGCTTAACATCTGCAGCAAGAAAAGTCGGAACATGGGGCAAAACTCAGCTAACAACTGTCTTGCTTAACAATGGAAATTTTGGGCTCCATATTATGGTTGTAAATCCAAGACTACCTGAGCTCTGTTACTGCTGTCTTTTTATCTCATACACAGGCAGGTAACTTGGAATCATGACCTGAACTGTCCAATTTAAGCTGTGTCCAATCTTCTACACCAGTAGTATGTCAAATTACTGGTATCAAAATTATTACAGTTATCATTAGTGGTTAAAAATAGCATTTTGTTGTATGTTTAATTCTGGGAGGGAAAGCAGTGTTTCTAAGATTTTTTTATCACAGGTTTCCAAACAACTAAAAGGCTCTGGGATATCTATGGTGCCTATTACAGAGGAAAGGGGCACGCATCATATTCACCATCACTGGCTGACTTGTCAATTGGCATTTCTGGAGAAACTGACGATGCGCAACCTTGACTATAATTATTTTCAAGGAGCTACCACAGAATTTTCTGAAACCTCATTTGACGAACTTGGCTTCCTGCCACGTTTTTAATTTATTATGTTAGCCTTGCTCAAAACCCAACAGCCAGCCGGGTGACGGAATGGGCTCCCGTCAATTTGTCCCAATTCCTGCCCACCAAGCAGCTCAAAAGCATACGAATGCCCGTGAATAAATAAGTAGCCAGGGCATGAAAGGAGCCTCCTCATGCATCCCCTGGGCAACGGTGTTGTCACCGGGTAATCCTTTCAACCTGAAAGGGCCTTGAATAGGCGCTTCCGATACAAACATGCTCAATCTGGTACCCTCCACACCTGAGGCCTCCAACACATTAGCAGATATATATATTTAATGTGTAGAATCACTGGAAAAGGGTAATAAAACTGTTGGAAGTCAGCACCCACCCACCCTCCTAGAGAAGGAAATATTTGGGGGAATATTGGAAAAGGCAAAATATTATATTTCCCCAAACGAATAATGGAGGAAAAATTCTTAAAAGGCTTTTCTGCCCAAGTTTCCCCAGGCAGAAACTGAGCAGGCCAGCTTTTAGATTTGGGGCCACCTATTCATTGGCCACCTAATGAGAAGGAAGGACTCACTGGAGAAGGGCCTAATGCTGGGAAAGATTGAGGGCAATAGAAGAAGGGGACGACAGAGAATGAGATGGCTGGATGGAGTCACTGAAACAGTAGGTGTGAACTTAAATGGACTCCAGAAGATGGTAGAGGACAGGAAGACGTGGAGGAACGTTGTCCATGGGGTCGCGATGGGTCGGACACGACTTCGCAATTAACAACAACAACAAATTCATAAGCAAAATGCCTTCAGCCACAGCCCCAGAGAAGGTTTGAGCTGATGGGATTAGGAAAACAAAGACTCCCAAGGACAGGAATATGGCCTTCAGAACATAATAGGATTAATCCACCACCATTAGAATATCAAAAGCTCAAGTCAAAACATATGACACAGGAACAACCTCAAATAAGAACAACTCCAAATACAAAATCCCAAAAAGGTATAAAAACCCACCAACTCCCAGCTCCATTTTATCAGCCACCCCAGAAACTCGCTGTGTCACTGAAGTTTCTGGCAACTCAATAAACAAGAAACTTCTTTCCAAGCAGCCTCCATTTTGTTTACTCCCAGCTTGGATCTCGACCTGAAGATTTTTCTTTCAACAAAACATTTAAAATACTAACCTGTTGTAAAATATCATGAAACATTTTGTTTTCATTTCTGATCACATAAATATTTAATACTGATATTTTTAATTCTTTGGGTTATTTTAATTTGGGGAAAAGTTTGTTTCCCTTCTGTTTCTTGGTTCTGTTCTGTTTTATTTTGTTATTTACTAATTGTCTTTAGTATTTGTCTTTGTTTATCCTTGTTGTAGGTTTATTTGTCGTTATCTTGTATCAAAAGACAATGAAAGGAAGAAAAAGTATTTTTTAAAAATTACCGCAAATGCCGGCGTATAAGGCAGCTTCCGTGAGCGCTGAAATCGGCGCCAAAGACGGGGGTCGTCTTATACGCCGAGTTATCTTATACGCCGGAAATACTGGTAGTTTCCGGCGTATAAGACGACGTTCTAGGAATGCGGCCTGGCTATAAAGACGGGGGTCGTCTTATACGCCGGGTCGCCTTGTACGCCGGCATTTACGGTAGTCAAACATTTGAGGAGCAAGACTGCATTATGGTACCATAACTAGATATAAAACAGCCAGTGCAGATTATGAAAACAAAGATATTCTGAATCTCGCAATATACCCTCTTCTTGGGAAAAAAATTAAATTATTTGTAAGACATTTTTGGGAAGGAAGGAGATGGTGGCTTGCTGGTGGAAGCACTGTTGCCACAACCAGCACATGTGATAGAAAAATGGAGGAAACAGTGGGAAATGATTGGCACTCATGAATTGATTTGTATTTCTTGTGAAGATGAATAGGGTGGCACTCTCCAGATGTAGCACCCAGATTCTATAATTCATTCTTACAGGGGGAAGCTGATCTGTGGATTGCAGGAATAATACCAATGCAGTAGGTGCTAAAGCCATTTCTTCACTACTCTTTTTGGCAATATTTCTGACTCTGGGCATGTGAGTGTATTTTAGGTTTGTTAGTGTATTTTGGTGGAAAAAATGAATGCAGAAGATAACTTCCCAAGAATATCTGCTTTCTTCTTTCATTGGCTTTTGGCAGTGCATTTCTGGGATGCCTCAAATACTCAACAGTAAAAGAGACAAGTTCTTGAGCAATGTAGCTGTGTTTTGTCCTTTCTAATTTTTTTTCCAGCTTGCTGTTTAGAATGGGCTTTTAGTACTATTATGCATTTGTTTTTAAAGTATGAAATAAATATATTATAGCCAAAGAATCCACCCTTTAGCTCCTTTCATAAATTGAATAATTAATATGGAATAATTTGCTTTTTGAGGGATTTCATTCTATTTCTGAAAAAAAGCCTCCTATGACTTATTCATGAATTCTAAATTCTTCGGGTTGCATCTGCTCCCATTTTCCAGTGATGTCAGTGGACATTTCCTTTCCAATATAAATAACATAAAAGGGGATCCCAATCCCGCCAAAGAAAGCAGGCAATAATTAAATTCTCAATGTCCTCCAAAGAGGGCTGATCCAGTCCACCCCTTGTTTCATTAAAAAGGAATCTTGCCATTCCACTCACTGCTTAGTGCCAATTGCACAACAGGGATGTTCTATTTTCTCAGTTTTTCTTTTGTAATCAAAAAGGTACTGGTAATACTGGTACAATAGCAAGCTGCTTCCAGTATCAGAAGATACAAGACTTGGGACCACAGAACCCGCAAAAAGTTCTCAGTGATATTATTTCCACTCTTCGGTATATCCCACCAAACATTTTAACATTACTCTGGCCTCTGTGTAACTAAACCAGCTTAAAGATTATTTTATTATTTCTTATGTTTATACTGTATTCTGACACATGAAAATAACTTTGTCATCATAATGCCTTTGAGAAAATGATTACCCCTAATAACCAAGTAAGCTTCCAGAATAAGTGATTTAAATTTCATTCTAATATTAGTGCTAGTCTAATACTTCAGCTGCCGAAGTATATTGCCTACTAAAACAGCTAAAACTACAACAGGCCTAGACCAGTCCAATTCAGAAGTCAAAATGTATGTTTTAGTATTCTACCCATTCTCACTGATCATCTTCCTCAGAGCCAATTCTCCAGCTGATGGAAATTGATTTCTATAACATTCCAGTGTTATACATTTTGTGCACATGGTGTACATTTGTGCACCCTGGTATGTTATACAAATTGGAGAGAGGAGGTTATGGCATGTATTGTTGTCATCATCCTGAGTTAAGAATCAATAGCCAGTAGCTATGGCAGAGAAGATTTTAAAAATCCAGGAATGATTGTCTTTGATGGATGGACTTTTATGACTAAAGTTCATACAAACCTTTATTAACATTGACCCTACAAGGATTGTTAATACAGCACCTACCTATAGCTCCTGTTTTGCTGGAAGCCTTCTTGCCTTTGACCAGCAAAGAATCTGTCTACCTGTTGTTCCTGCTTGGCTTTGTTTAATAGCATACCAGTTTAAACATTAAATTTAGATTATCAGAACATAAAATGGACAGCATCAGCTTTCACAAATGATTACTATATTAATCCTTTAGTATCCTCATTTGTTGTCGCTACAAACCTTAGTTGGCTTATACTATAGATTTTAGATTGTTTCATTCCTTCCCAAATGATGCCAAACAACAACCATTTGTATTCTCAGTCTTTCTGTATTTATATAAATTCAGTTCACAGCAAAACCTGTGAACTGCAATAAAACCTAGAAAAGTTATCTCTGCCACTCATGTCATGAATTCACATTTTTCCATCGATTTAAATTTGGCAAGGAGTGATCTACTAACATTTCCTCCAGAGCTTCAAGGCTTCTATGGCAATCCACACTCCCACTTTTTGCATATAAAAATAGTTAAAGTTAAAGAGAGAAAATGAACTCTACAAATCAAAAATTGCAAAATCTGGCCATGATTCTACCAATCTGAAGCTTGTCTGGTTAACTTTTTATAGCAAATTGTGAGCCACTGACTATGGAAATAAATGAACCTAAATCTGAATAATTATCTGGAATAATATGCATAGTTTATTCTGATTATTTTTATTATATTCAGCTTTTTTCTTTTTACTCACCATTCCATGATTTATCCATTCAGAAAAAAGTGAATCCATAGATTTTGGGATAATAAGTTCCCGATCATAAAGATATATACTCCAAAATGAAACAATTACAAACTAGAACAAAACAAAGAAGGAAAGTGTTGATTGACTGAGTTTACAATAAATGTTTACCTTCAGTATATATCCTATCTTACAATGTCTGTCTGTCCGTCCATCCATCCATCCATCTATCCTCCTCCAGCCCTCCCTTGTTCCTTCATAAAGCAGCGGTAGCTATCAATAGTATCAAACAATAATAAATAGCAAAACTATCTACATTTACCCTCACAAAGGATATTGGGCCAAGTTTTTAAAATGGCAACTTTTTGGATCAATGATTTCTGAAATGGGAGGGCGGTGGATTTACTTAGACAAGGCTTTGAGAGCCCTTGGTTAACTGTAGTAATTTGGACCAGTTCCTAAGTCACACTGTCATAAAGCAAAGCATCACATGACCATACCAGACTTCAATTCTGGCAGTTCCAGTTGCTGTCGTTAGGCGAATCCAGATGGTCATTGTGACGTCATGTGATTGCCATTTATGACCTCCTGCCATTTTCCGCACTGACTTTGCTTGTTAGAAGCCAGTGGTGAAGGTTACAAATGATGATCCTGTGCCCGCAGGACACTGTAACGTTGTAACTGTGAGCCAATTCAGTGGTGACTGAATTGTGATCACGTGACTGCAGGAATGCCACAAAGGCTGCAACTACAAGGACCAGTCATAAGTCTCCTTGTTCAGCACTTCATATGATCGCTGAATGGGTGATTGCTGAACAAGGACCTGTAATAATAATGTTTACCTTAATTTTTTTTAATCTTACAAAAGCAATCTAGATCTAGAAGATAAAAAAAAACCTCTCAACATTACTCTAGAGATGCAAGCATGTGCAGAAAGTTACCGAACTACTCAGGCAGCTTCATAAGTAGAGGAGTTCACACAGAGGAGTTCAGCGCAAATTTGGAATACAAACCTGCCATTAACTTTTATTATGATGGTTTAAGTATAAATCCCTTGACACAATTGAAAGAAGAGTGTCAAGAAAATTGGCAACTTTTTAAAAAGACAAATTTGGGACCTTTTCTTTAAGGACATTGACAAGGTTGAGAAATCTGTGATTAAAAAGGGAGGCTTATAACTACTTGATAAATTTTCCAGAGAAGACAATGATTCTACTCCATGAAGACAAGCTAGAAGGAGTAACTTAAACTTAATGAGTTAACTGGATCTAGAATGGAGTTTTCTGTTTGATATTTGTAATTGAAAGAAAGTTTTAATCTAAAATTTGAAAATGTAATTTTTAATATATACTGCTCAAAAAAAATAAAGGGAACACAAATGTATAGGATCCTATACGTTTGTGTTCCCTTTATTTTTTGAGCAGTATATATATAATGCTTAAGTAATTTTTAAACTATGCAAAATGTTACTGAAAATGTATTTGAGAATTCTTGAGTAAAGAGAAAGTTAAAGAAAATGATTTACCAGTTTAAAGAAAAACTTTTGTGTTTTAAAAAGGATGTTTATAAAAGGGAAAATAAATATTATTCTATAAGGGTAGTTTGAAGGGGAGGAGCTAAATTCAATACTGAAGTTCAACGCCTGTATGTTAAGAAGTTAAGAAAAAGATGTATTAGAAAATTTTGATTCTAAAAATGTGTTTAAAGAAAGTTTAGCTTTAAAAAATGTGGAAAAGGGGAAAAAGTATTTTTTTTCTGGCGAGGTCAAAGAATTTGAAAGTATATAGTTCACTTTGTTAATAAAAATGGTGATAGTTTACAAAGATCATTAGATGCAAATAGAAATACATACTATTTCCACAGCAAGGAAGATAAAACAGGAATGGTTAAATTGATTATTCTGTTCAAAGAGGAGAATATATAGTATGTTTTTCATTTGGATATCATTTCTGGACTTTGTGCTTGTGATGAAAAAAATGAAACTTTGACTTTGGTTTTGTCAATTAGATAGATTTGTCATTATAGAAATGGCTGGTTATATATTAATATGTAAAAGCCAAAAGTTGAGGCTGGAATGTTTTTATCTTGTACTGTGCTAAAGGGAGTCAGAAGTCAACGCCTTTTTTTTTTCTTTTTTCAATTGTACCTCACACCTTCTCTTCCCTTCTCCTTTTCTTAATTTTCTATTTCTATTTTTCTTTGTATTTTATATATTAAATAAAATTAAAATTATGACAAAAAAGTAATCTAGATCTAGATGCAATCAATAGTCATTTAATTTGTAAAGAAACAAGATATAAGGCAGGAATAGGCAACCACTGACTCCAGGAAACATGAGGTCTTCAAATCTCCTTTTTGTGGTTCTTGGAGGACCTAGGTCCACAGGGGTGTCAAACTGCTGGCCCGCGGGCAGGATGCGTCATGCCAAAACCGTGCCCACCCCAACTCCAGCAATGGGGGAAAAGTCGCGATACGTTGTGACATATCACGTGACATGGTGAGTTTGACACCCCGTCCTAGGACATCTGATGAAAATAGGCTTTTTTTTTCTGTTTTGAGTTGGGAAAGCAGATGGAAACTGTAATGTGTGGCCTCAAAGATACAAGTAAAAAAAGAAAGCAGTTCCCCTAATAATAAGGTCTATCCACATATATATTTTGCCTATATACTTTGCAGGTCTCCCTCCCCAGCCTCAGCTGAAGTTTCCATTAATTCTACCTCTCATTGTAATGCTTTCTTATATTCTTCACTAAATCAAGATCACCCTAAGTCAGGGATGTCAAACTCGCAACGTCACATGACGTGTTGCGATGTATCTCATTTTTTTCCCCATTGCCAGCAATGGGGTGGGCACAGTTTTGGCATGACGCATCCGGCCTGTGGGCCGGCAGTTTGACACCCCTGCCCTAAGCTTTTTGACTAGGTAAGTATATCCCTAGATCTAATTTACATTTGTGGCCATCAATAAAGATTCTTTCAGGGATTGGGCCTTTCAATATTTTCTAGTAACAACTAACCACCTTTTCTCCAGTATCCTTCCTTGTTTTGTTTATCCAGGAATAGACATATCCCCTCAGTTCTACCTGTTCCACTGCTTTCTTTTATACCCACTATATCTTTGTTTTTATTCACAGCCAGGAACTCTAATTCCACATGACCACCACCAAACGTGGCTAGAAGACATCTGAAATTGGTGGAGAAACTTCTACCTGTTATGTTTTTTTTCAAATGTTGTTGTCATGAACCTGTTTCAACCTTTTTTCTGTCTTCTGTCTAAATCTAAACTCCTCTTGTTGTCTCCTACATGCACTGAAATCCCTGAACTACTCTGGTCCTGCAAATGGAACAGGTAGCATTTTTGAGAATGGTATCTTGGTGCTCTTTGACACCTAGCAGCCCAAACCTGACTTCTCAGACATTTTTTTCTATGTCATAACTATTGCCTCTCCCCAGTACTATCAGTGGCTTTTCTAGACAGCTTATAGTACCTATATCAATCAAACCTATATCTATCAGCAAAGAAATCACTATATTTATTTTCTGCTTGTAATTATCAAATCGTCCACATCAACAAAGCTTCCATTTTAAAAGAAATATTTTCAGGATGACAAGATGTGGGTTCATCACTCAAGAATTAGGTTCTGCCTACAATAGCATTTCAGTTATCTTCAAAATGATGTACTCCTTCCCATGACCCCTACAGACATTTAGAAAGAGTATACCAAACTGGGTATCAGCTATAATTCGCTCCTGCCATAATACTATGAATTAACTTAAAATCAAATTATTGTTTATCCAAATAATTATCTAATTCATAACACATATAATTAATTTTGCATTGATAAATATTATTGCAACTTACTGTGGAAAATGGGAAAACCAAGCTACTAAAGATCAAGTCTTTAAAGGATATCATGATCGTGGCAATTCTTTGTTTCTTCATTAGTATGAATGCACTGGTCAGCAAGGAAATCCCATAGAAAAAAACCTGCAAAAACTAAATTAATTATATCTAATGAGTAGTTGATCATACAAAGGTAAGTTGTATATACTGTATCTCACCAAACTGTATGCTTATGCTTTAAAGAATAGTTTTCAGACTAAATGTATTTTTCTTGCTGGAAATGTTTTAATGAATTAGTTTGGGTGATAAACTACCTCATTTAATGAACTTAAATAAGAGAAGGCAACTGAATATGCAAATATCCAGTCATTACAAGAAGAAAATCACTTAAAAGAAGTAATATGGATTCTACTCTGGGAGGAATTTTAATACAAAAAGGTTATTTCATAATATCTAAGTCCATGTGAAGTTGTGTAGTATTATTCTGATTAGTAATACTGTTTTTCTCCAGAAAATCAGACTGCTTGGATCTGATACATCAGAACAATCCAAACCAGTATTCTGAAAAAAAAAAACCAAATTGAATCATCAAAGCAGAGCAATTCAATATATAAATTAAAAAACCCAAAGTGAGTTGCTGCATCAGTCTTGCATTCTACTTCAATGGGATTCAATTAAATCCCCTTTTTTTCAATTCAATTGAAGCCTTTAACATTTGAATAGTCCCCATGGAAATGCATCACAAAACATTATACAAGACCAAGCCTAAATTTGATAGAATGATGCAACTGCTTGAGATATCAAATAATAGAAGGGAGGAGAGCTAATCTCTCATTGGTTCCTCTTGACCATCCATGTCATTCCCTTCTGCTGGATCTAACTTGCCATAGGATTTATCCGACATTACAAATTGGTTTATTACTTCTACAGCTTTGAAATAATATTCAATGACAGTCCAATCATCTTATCCAAGACCATTGGAGGATAGGAGAGCACCATCTTGTTTGTTTGCCTCAAGTATTAAAATGTCTAGGCTAGCTCTTCAATTATATCCCAGATACAGTATCAAAAGTACCAATTTTACACAAATACACTAAAGATACAAATACATTATGCTGGGAAAGCAGTCATTATTGTATTTAATTTACTTTCCTTCATATAACAGGAAGGCAACCTTTTGGAATATTTTTGGCGTCTTGGAAACATATTGGCGTGACTCTCACAAAAAAGCTACCATGATGGAAACAGAAAAAGTGGATGGAGTTGGCCATAAAATATCTATCTACCAGAGGCAAATTGATCAGATCCCTACCACCCTATCTAGACAGATAGGGTTAAGAGGCAGCAAATGTGGTGGTAACCACTTTAAATTATCTCATCGAATCACCAGCCCCATCCATATAAGGCTTCTAGTAAGGCAGTATTCAGGTCAAACACACAGGCATGGGTCCAGAAACTTGCAGGCCAAAGAGGTTATTATGCTTAAGGTTCCCTTAATCCTCACAGTATCTTGGTGTAGGTACATACATGGACATTTGTATGCATCAATGAACAATTTGGAAGTTATACATAAACAAGAGAAATGATCTATAACAAATACAATACAATATCTAACTATGGTTCATCTTTTTTTCCTTGTTAAAATCAAACATTGTTGACTGATGATGTATGAAATCTTCAACATGCAATATGCTGCAGCAGGATCATTCTTTTTTTAAAAAAAACAATTTTATTCAATGTTTTAAAAAGTTAAAAGAAGTTAATACAGACTAATAAAAGCAAAGAAAAAAGAGAAAGAAATGAAAGAGAAAGCTAAAATTACAAGAAAGGGGAAGAGGGGAAAAGAAAAACAGAAAAGAAAGAAGTTACAAAGAAGTAGCTTCCAATCTTCTTTATAGCAGTTATGATTATAAATTTATCTTTTTCTCTAAAGTTACAACATGTCTCTTTTCTTTCTATAATCTATCCTATCTAATCATCTAAACCATAAATCATAAGTTCATTATCTGTTTTATGCAAAAACTCCATAAGGGGTTTCAATCAGCAATAATATAAATATTGTCTTTTCTAAAATCAAAGAAATCAATTTAACTATCTTGGCAAGTTCCATCATCTTTATCATCATTGCTTCATTTTAAGTATATTATAAGAGGATCGATCATTCTTGAGAAATCACAAACTAAGAAGACTTTGTTATGAGTGAAACTGTTTAATTTATATACTCATTGTTGCAGCAACTCCAGGATGGTTTACTTATTTACCCATCTGAAATTTCAACTGATTTCAAAAGAAGTGTGCTACCTACCCTCCAGTGTTGAATTTTCCTATTTAGTTCAGCTGGTGCTAACAGATTTCATTGTGGTGCAAGGTTAGAAAACCTGGCTACTTTCCTATAGCTTAGTGCACTTACTTACTTTTCAAAAATATGAATATTGAATTGTTCCAGATGGTTATCTTAGGCGTCCCTGAAACAGGATGTCCCTGAAACATTGAATTGTTCCAGATGATTATCTTAGATGTCCCTGAAACAAGTAGACCATCATTTGATGAACTTTAATCCAGAGTTTTCATCAGTGTCTAGAACTAGTTACACAATACTTTCTTTTCATTGAATGCATATTAAGGTATGGTGAATCTGAACTTGATAATTGCTTATTTTTAAACATCTGAATTTAATTTCTTATATGTTTCTTTCCTTAGAAATGTAACGATGCATTATAAAGATCTGGGAAAAGGCAAGGGAAAGTTTTCTGTACAGCTGAACCTCCCATAAAACAGTCATTTGGATACAGCCATTTCTTCCTGTTTCACACTCCTGGATTTCTATAGGACCCCTACATATCGCCTGCATATGTCCTGCTCCCCTCAAATACTCCCAAACAGACTATATTGATACGGGTGTATAAACTCATATAAATGCGAACTACATTTTAAAATTTTAATTATTGTTATTATTTGCTGGCAGGGCATTGATTTTGCAATCAACTCCCCCCAAAATGGTTGCGTTTGTTTTTAAGTAGCTTGGGGTTGAAGAACGTGAGCTGGTGGAGGAGAGTTGATCTCTGACGTCTCCCGATCCGTCTTGCATTCAGTGATTTCTTTATATTACAAGCTTACGCAGTCTTTTTGTCACACTTTTTACCCACCGAACAGCTGGCCTGCCTTTAGCTGGCCACCAACTCCTTGCTGTCGGCTCCCGCAGATTCCCGCTACGCTGGGCTTATTCGCAACCGGAAATACAAACTCACGCTTCACGGCTCAAGAGGCCGGCCGTCAGCTGGCCGAGATACGCATTAGCATACTTACCACAATGAGAACACTCAGGTATCTCCACTGACCGCCAAACAACTGGTAGAAGTAGCCTGTGGACGTTTCGGGCTTTTCCAGTTTGGCGATTTGGTGGGAGACGGCGTAGAAAAGAGTCACATACCAGACGAAAACAACGCTGTAGTAGACGGGGCGGGCAGAGGGGGACATGGTGCGGCTGGGAAAGAGCCCGGTGATCAATTCTCTCCCCTTCTCACGTCTCAGCAGTCACGCACCGCAGAGCCTCTCTCGCCGCAAGAGCGCCCTGGCTTTGCACAGACGGTGCCGGCCAGTCAACTTGGTTTTCCTTTTTTTTTCTTTTTCCTGCCCGTGGTTTTCTTGTCTGGCAACGGTTCCACGGTTCGGTTCTTCAGACAAATATCTATACACCACCAGGTCGTTGCAGATTAGCTTCCTGTTGGGCCTTTCTTTGATCTTTTATACAAAGAGGGGGGTGATTGCATAACTCAATACGTGCATAAAGTAGGTTATGGAAGCCAGGAGAGAAGCCAGTTTCATCAAAGAGAGAAGAAAAACCAGTTTATCAAAGAGATGTGCTAAACTTTGCCCCATCATTGTTTGGAACATCCCCATTGCATCATCTTCAGATAGAAAGATAAAGTTCATACTGTTTCTCTCCTCTTCCTCCTCCATGATAAAAGTAACGAAGAAGAACCACAGTATTACACACTACCTATTGCACTTGGTTTTTTTTTTTACTTTAATACATTTCGCAAGATTTGACGCTTTGATCTGCACCGATGTGCATGTTCCTGTGGTTAAATCCTACACAATATACACATTAAAAGTGTATTGTGATAGGGATGGTGTGGAGCAATCATGAGAAATCAATGGCTTTTGTTTACAAATCTAATATTATATTACAACATTTTCAAATGTGCTGAGCAGATGCAATTAATAAAGGATCAAGGAAAGGGGCAAAGACTATAGATAATAGAGCCTACTGCTCCCAGTAGTGAAGTTTTGGCTTCCATGCATGTTTGTTTGTTTGTTTGTTTTAAAAAAATAGTTTTCCTCTGCATGATTTACTAACAGAATGGAATAAAAATGCTCATTTACTGGTAAAAAATGGATGCAGAATGACTCAGAAAATACCTTTGTATAGCATATGAGAAATATATGCAGACTTCTAAATCTGGAGTTGCCATGCTGTTTGTGTTATGCAGTCTTGCCAGATGCATAATCTATGCAAAGCTACCCCTCAGAAATATTACTGTTTCGTATGTACTCTGTAGAAGTGTGTTTTGAGCGCTGCTTATTCCTATGAAATTTGACCCCTGGTGGCATTTTAAAAGTTCCAGTTTAAGAGTTTTCAGGACCAGAAAATTACTGATAACACAATGTGAGTTTTTCATCTCTTGTGAAAATGCCTTAAGAAATTTGATATTACCCTGAATGACTCAGTCAGTGCCAAGTTATTATGATTAGTAGGTAATGTTGAATACATGAATACATGTTTTCAAAAGCTGTAGCTGAAACAATTCTCTCCCCAGCAGAAAGTATTCTTATTAATGAAGCACACAGCATAGCCTCAATCTGCGTAATTGGGATTTCCTTCTAATAAATGTGTTTAGGCTTAAAAATTTAAAGCACACTCGTAAGCACAATATTTATAAAATGACAGTCTTCTTAATCATTGCAGTCTTTTGAGATTTCTTTTTGGGCCAGGTCACTGTTACTCAGTCTATTCTTCATCTCTGGTAGTAAAGATAGAATATTAATTAACATCATGGGTTTGCCGAAGGAGCATAGGATTGATTTGCAAGTTACATCCTTAAAAAGAGAATGATTACGCAAATGATATGCATCTGGAAAATCTATACATGGCATCCTTATGTTAGAAAAAGCTGCATGTTGGAGATGTGGAAACTTAGATGCAACCTATTTCCATATTTGGTGGACTTGTGGAGATATTAAAGCTTTTTGGATTAAGATTTGGTGGAATATTCAAAAGATTTTTAAGAAAAAGATAAAGTTTACTCCGCAATTATTTTTGTTGGGTATTATTGTAGAGTATACCCAACAAACTAATTTAAAGAAACTAATTTGATGTTGAACCTTATAACAGCTGCAAGATTATTGGTGGGGCAATATTGGAAGAAAAATTTGTTGCCTACTTTGGAAGAATGGATACTTAAAGTGTCTAATTTAGCAGATATGGCGAAGATCTCCACCTACTTGAAGGACCATTCACAAGAAAGATATATTATGGTTTGGAGAAGATGGATTGATTATATTCAGAAGAAATATGAAATTGAAAAGTATTATCTTGCTTTTCAGTAGATCTTAGATAATTATTAATAGTTTTAATTATATTATTATTTGTGACTTAATTTGTTAATATTTGTATTGAGAAGGAGTTAAAGTGTGTTATGGTTTTGATTGATAGTATAGTTGGTTTATGTTAGTTAGATTATATTTGTTTATTATTTTGTTTTATCCTGTAATCAACTCTGGGAAGTGGGGGGGAAGGGGTGGGGGGGTTTATATTGTAATACATTTATAAAACTTTTAATAAAGAAAAGAAAAAGCTGAGCCTGTACTGCTGGAAACATGATTTATTAGAAGTAACCTGTACAATAAGTACACTTGGTTTGAGAACTAAATCTACTTCAATCACCTATTGAGGAAATAGAGGGAATCTGCTTGAACTTTATGATGCTATCTTCTGAATCCTCTTAGAAATGTGGTAAACACACTGTTTTAGGGCAGTTTCATTCCAATTTGCACTAATACTTGGCAACTATGTTTTAGCACTCTGGCAATTCTAGTTTGTGACAATTGCGCCATAAGGCTTTGCTTTAGTGTTCTCTAACACTAAGAGAAAAGAGATAAGGACTTATTTTTGTGATAGGTTTTCATATTACTAAATTTAATTACTTGAGTTAGAGGTGTAATCAACATTTCTTGGAAAGTCTTAGGCATAATATAGAATACTACTGTTCTGGAGCTTTATTCAATTTCAGTAGGAGCAAGGTGGCTTGTGGGGTTAGGATGCTGGGTTGGAAGCTAGCAAGCCCAGGTTTGAGACCCAAATGCTGCTAAGGGCGGGGTAAGCTCCCATTCTTTGCTCTAGCTCCTACGAGGGGCATGAAAGAAGCTCCCAACTGGGCATCTCCAGACAATGGTAATATCACTGTCTACTCCTTTCAACCCAGATGTTTCTGTACTTCTGACAGGAGTGTTATGTGATTCAAGTTCAGTTTTTTCATTGACTTTCTGAACTTATCTTCAGTTATACATTGATTAACAACTTCCTTTTGATAGATCAATTTTGTGAGAAATTCAAATTACTTAACAAAATTTGTTTTTGTCTTTTCTGAATCATTTGTCTCTTTACTATATAATCTGGAATAGTAATTACATATTGTTGCATCATCTCTTTCATTATAGAAACATGTTTGGTTCTATCCTAGATAGAAGTAATAATGCTTTGATCTTTGATCCTTAAGCAGTTAGTACTCTAGGCCTGCAATTTATGTGATTTGTTGCCTTTTTCAGAATATTTTTTTTTATAAATTTTTTTTTATAAAATTCAGCTTCCTATAGGTCTCTTACCTCTAATAAATCTGCTTGACTCCATATTGCTTTTATCCTTTTTTCTAAATTTAATATTGGGTTAAGTGTTTATATATTCAATTTATATGGTTACCTCTCTTAAACATATGACTCTAGGTGGCTAATAGAAAACAAAAACAAGATAAAACATCATAAAAACAACAGATGCAGGAGTTGAGATAAAACCAATCAATATAATCAACATATAGATTCAACCAAGCTCAGCAATAAAGTTAGACTTTGAAGACCTTGCAAAAAGCCAGTAGGGGTGGGGCAAGCCTAATCTCCAAGAAAATGATGTTCTAGAGCAGCGGTTCTCAACCTGTGGGTCGGGACCCCATTTGGGGTCGAACGACCATTTCACGGAGGTCGCCAAACAACGCAGTCCGCCATTTTTTTCCCCTTTTCCTTAGCTGTGCTACTCCCTTTTATTCTATTGGCTTTTGAAAGCCAATAGAATAGACTCTCTTGAATAGAGTCTAATTCTATTGGCTTTCAAAAGCCAATAGGAATTGTCCAGGCTGTCTCTGCCCTGCTGAGCCTGCCAAAAGTCCCATTCTGCAAACGGTGCTGCACCAGTTGAGTAGTCCTCGACTTATGACCAGTTGAGTAGTCCTCGACTTATGACCGGTTGGGGGTCGCGGCATTAAAAAGGTTGAGAACCACTGTTCTAGAGAATGGGAACCACAACAGAGAAGTCTGTCTGGGCACCCATCTGCCAGATAACACTCCCTCGTAGACAGGATCCAGAGGGTGGTTCTCCTGTTGGATTGCACCAGATGGATAGGGACAGTTGAGAAGAAAGGGTAATAATAATAATAATAATAATAATAATAATAATAATAATAATAATAAAGTTGGAAGGAACCTTGGAGGTCATCTAGTCCAACCCCCTGCTCAGGCAGGAAACCCTATACCATTTCAGACAAATGGCCGTCCAGTCTCTTCTTAAAAACTTCCAGTGTTGGAGCATTCACCAGCTCTGGAGGCAAGTTGTTCCATTGGTTAATTGTTCTGTCAGGAAGTTTCTCCTTAGTTCTAGGTTGCTTCTCTCCTTGATTAGTTTCCACCCGTTGCTTCTTGCCTGCCTTCAGGCGCTTTGGAAAATAGCTTGACTCCCTCTTCTTTGTGGCAGCCCCTGAGATATTGGAACATTGCTATCATGTCCCCCCTCGTCTTTCTCTTCATTAAAAGTCCCACAAGTAATCTGATCTCCTACTATGAAGGGCTTTATAGATCACTACCAGATGCTTGAATTGAACCTGGATGGCTTGATTCTAACTGTTTCATATTATTTAGTAATATAACCTTCATTGTTGCATTCTTTCTATTTGAATTCACAAAAAAAAAAAAAACCCTCAGACAAATGATGACATACTAACATTAGGACTTAAAAAGATTTGGGGAAAGTCCGTTTCATGGTAACACTTTAATATTTTCTTATAATAATAATTGACTAAGTTTGTATCCATTTAAACTGAGAGGTCATTTGTTTGGTATTACACCTGCCATATCTATGAAGTTGATTAACAATGATTTAGAACTCTTCACAGAGATCTACCATCTACCTTCATAAAGTTTAGGAATAATAGTTATACAAGTAGTCCTGGTATATAAAGTGTTACAGGATGCAAAGGAAAGAGGAAGATTGGGTCTGCCTGATTTGAAACTATACTTTGGATGAAAGAATGGGTACTGCTGAGAAATAGAAGGACATGACCTGTTGATTGGGTTAGAAGGACATGACCTGTTGATTGACAAGAGGCCTGTTTCCCAGGCTTCAATCATTTCCATCACTATTTTTGTACCTGTTCGGCCAACAATCTTAAGTAGCTGCAAAATTGAATGTATACCCTTGTTCATTGCAATGTAAGGCTACCAATGAGTTCGGGTCTCTTTGTCTGACTCATTTAAGTTCTTGCAATCTGGTGGTTAGCTTCCTCATCTGTCCTACATAGTCACAGGAGCAATCTGTGCAGGGAATCCAGTAGATTACATTAGAAATATCCCCCACCTCAAAGCGATCTTTGCAATACATTATTTGTTCCCCTAGGCCTAGTCAACACGGAGTGTTGATTTAACACCAGCTTGGGAGTGCAGAACTTGCCAGCACAAGGAAACAACAGCCAACGACTTAATAACCAGCCACCAACAGTCCAATCTACAACTAAAAAGCCACACATAACCAGGCACCACATAAATACTATGCATAGAATAGTCCAAAGCATACATTCTGGTGAGAGAAAAGTTCCCTGAAGATGAGCTCCGGCACAAGTCCAAAAAGCTTGGAAGACTAAACCTCTGGTTCCGGTGACCAACCCAAACTGGATCTTGCAACATTATCCTGGGAAATGTATATTTGCCTTCAATTGTAGGGGATTATAAAATAAAATCAGAAGAACTAATGGAAGAGGGATGGAATTGTCAACGATTTTCTTATCTACAGTTATTAGATTTAAGGTGAACGAAAGAGTTTGTGATTTTGAAGGTTGTAAGACCGAATTCAAAATATAAATGTGTACAAATGATGAACATTGTATTGCTAAAATATATTTCAAAATGTTTACTGAAGTTTAAAACAGAAGAATAAGTGAAAGAATGTATGATAAAGCAGGCTAAAATATTGTTGTAATATACAGATGGAACAATGGTAAATATGTGGTTGAAAGGGCTGAAATTTACTTTTGTGTTATACTCTTAAAAGACAGTTTTCATAAAGTGATGCACTGTTGGTATCTACCACAGGAGAAATTGTCTAGAATGTATAAAGGCGTTGCAAATTCATTTTGGAAATGTGAGCAACATGGGGAAACATCTTACCATACTTGGTGGACATATAAAAATGCTAGAAAATTTTATATATTGTACCTAATGATTCAGAAGATTTTAAAAATTAATATTCTTTGGGAATTGATGGACAAACAATTGGAAGAAAGTGACAGAACTTTGTTTTTTGTAGATGATAACTGCAGAGAGATTATTGTATGCACAAAGGTGAAAAGATTCAGCATTGGAAGAATGGTTGGTGAAGATGATAGAACTTACTGTGATGGCTAAACTGAGTTCTTTGAGAAAATAAAAGACAGTATCAATGTTTATTGTTGACTGGAAATGCCTTAGGGCAGGGGTGTCAAACTGCCGGCCCACGGGCCGGATGCATCACGCCAAAACTGCATCCCATCCCATTAGATGCTTTAAGTCCTCCTCTTTCTCGGGCATCTTGCAAAATCTTAAACTTAACCCTTGGTTTTTTCCCAGCCCAAATGAATTTATTGATACCCTTCTGCCATTCCTCCAAATTTACATCTTTTTTTAAAATAGATATCATCTGAAACAAGAAAAGAAACTTTGGTAGAACATTCATTTTTACAGCTGAAATTCTCCCCAACAGTGACAATTGCAGTTTTTTCCAGTCATTTAAATCCTTTTGCACTTTTGCCCATAGTAATTCATAATTATTTTTATACAATTTTCCATTTGAGGCAGTTAAATATACTCCCAGATATTTAACCTTTTTCACCATCTGAAAACCTGTGGCTTTAACCAAACTTTCCTTGTCATTGGCTAACATATTCTTAGATAATATCTTAGTCTTATGGTTATTGACTTTAAAACCAGAAACTTTTCCATACTGTGTTATAAGTTCTAATAGACAATCAACCGCTCTAATCGGTTGTTCCAAAATCAAAACCAAATCATCCGCAAAAGCCCGTAATTTATACTCATTTTTTCTTATCTTTATGCCCTTGATTACCGTTGATTCTCGAATCTGGATCAACAAAATCTCCAACGTTAAAACAAATAACAATGGAGATAATGGACATCCTTGTCTTGTCCCTTTTTCAATATTAAAAGTCTCAGTCAATCCCCCACTAACAACAATTTGAGCCGATTGTTGCCGATATATAGCTTTAAGTGCATGTAAAAAATTATCCCCAAAATTCATTTTCTCTACCAGTGAGAATAAGAATTGCCAATCTAATTGATCAAAGGCTTTTTCAGAAAAAGCCATTTGTACATTTTTCACATATATAAGATACTCCGTCTTTGAATGGGAGCAGCAGACTTAGATTAACATTTTTGAAGGCATATAAGAAGTGTTTTTTCCTTTTTTAACTTACAAAATATTTTTCTCTTTTAAAATTATCTAGTGCCCAGCGCAGCTTTTGATTTTCTGTTTGTTCTTGATCTGTACTTCCTTAAGTACTAGCTACTTGATTCAATTTTCAGTCTGTCTGTTCTCGGTTTTTATTCCCCTGTTCTGTTACAGATAAAGATTAAAGCATTCTGTTAGAATTGTCAACAAAACATACAAAAGTTTTACCTCAGTCCATGAAGACCTCCAGTCAAAAAGTACCCCATCTACATCTAATAGTTTTATCCCAAAGAATAGTTGTCAAAATCTCATATTTAACTCTGATTTCTAATCAGATATATTCAGCTGTTGGTAATTGGTTAAAGAAAATGAAGCAGATGATTATAATAAATGGAGACAACAAATTGTTGGCTACCATAAAATATCTGTGGGGGTTGTGGGATTGCTTTTAAATAATGCAGAGCATTTACATGTAATTACAGAATTGCAGAAGGTTGTGTAGTTAATTGATGTAGTAAGTATCTTGAGTCAAAAGCCCCATATTTACTAATGGTTTTCTGATGTGGCAATAACTAACCAGAAGAGAGATCTTACAACATGATGCAAGTTTAGTTGAACCTTCAGATTAACTCAACAGAACTGACTTAATTTCTATATTTTAAGAGGAACAATCCTTATATTAAATATAGAGTGATTTAAGCTAGCCACTTACACATTGTCAGAAAAGAAGAAATGCCTCTCAGAATCACACTGTGAAAGACTGACAGGTGAATTACTTATGGCTTTCTGTTGTGTTAACTAATGATGGTCCATCTTTCAAGGCCTCCTTTCTCTCTTCTAATGGCCCTTTATCCTTCAATCCACTTGGATCTGAACTGACTCAGAAAATAAAATAAAAATAAAATAAGCTGTAGTAATACAGGATCCCGGGCCACTGGGTTCTTACATTGTGAAATTTTAATGTTGTAAGATGTCCAGAGTCATTATGTGTGAGTTGGGCAACCATATAAATTTATTTAGTAAATACATCGAAGTATTCATGTATATTACAAATGCCATGTATATTACAAATGTACATTACAAATTATAAATATTTATTTAATATTTTAAATATTAAATATTATTCAATAACCTCATGGTACAACCTGTTTAACACGTTCTCCAATTTTCGTATAGTACCGTAACATTTCCTTCAGTTTGTTCTTCTGTTTTAGCAGAATCTATTGTTGCCTGCTTATTTGTTCATTTTTAAGCTACATACATTCAGATCCATTTGTATAAGGGAATACATATTTTGATTTTAGATTAGGAAAGAGTAAGATTTTAAAAATTAGAGTTCACAAAGAACTAATACAATTTTCATTATTTTTTCAAAGCTTTGTTGCAGTGGTAAGAGTTACCATTCTCTTAGCAATCTTTGCCCTTGTGACCAATAGCAGCATAATTTACCACACATATTTGCAGATATTAATATTTACCTCCATGCAATTGATAATTGATAAATTAACTGCTAAATGTAGTCACAGGAAATTAATTTTTTTCAGATCATTGGGCAATGCCTGCCATTTGATGACCATGTCATTGCTCAGGGGTCTTGAAACTTGGCCCTTTTGTGACTTGTGGACTTCAACTCCCAGAATTGCTCAGCCAGGCATGCTGGCTGAGGAATTCTGGGAATTGAAGTCCACAAGTCATAAAAGGGCCAAGCTTCAAGACCTCTGTCATTGCTGATAATTATGGACTTTGAAACTTGGAACAAAAGTCCATTTTCTCTTGCATTTTCCTCTCTTTTCTGCCTAGCACCACATCACGGATTCCAAGATATCTAATTCATTTACTTCAGATTCCTTCCAAAACCCCAAGCTATCTTTATAGATTTTTATTCACTGAATTAATCATCAAAGGATAATGCCTTTTAAGGCCACCAAATCAATAACACTGTATCTTCAATCCTTCAGTATTTCTCCCATGGTTTTTTCTGATTAAAACAACCTGTCTCTTCATTTATTCAAACCCTTTTCAAACATCTTACTTCTTGTTCTTAATAAACAATAGCCCAACAGTTACTTCCTCACTACTTGTCTAATAAGCCTTTAAAAGAAAAAGGCACAAACCTCAGCAGAAATCAACAATATTTCAGCTCAATCCATTTGTTTGGTTTATAGATAGCAAAACTCAAGTGCGGTTAAGTACAGAAGGTATAAATATGATTTGCCCATGCACAAATAAAGGCACAATTTGAAAAAGATGTGAAACATGTAAGAGGGAGTAGGAATGAATCGGAAATAGAATTATGTAAATATGATAAACATGTAATCACAAGAATTTACAAATTGCTGTTAAAATAAGATGCAGAACAAGTTACAGTATGTAGTGTCAGATGGATGCTAAATTTTGGGGACAACATTGGCATGAATATTTCCATCCAAGAAGCAACTCTACACCAACTGAGACCCACCTTTACATGGAATTGCTTGAAATATATCTATAATTTTATCCCGATATCTACAACATAGGGATGCATTTAAGTTGCAGATGAAGATGATACAATGAATAAACACTGAGTTTGTGGTACATGTCCCTGCAATCCCTCTCTGTTCTGACCCAAGTTCTGGCTTGGGCAGGTACTAATATAGTCCATTTACTGCACAGCTTTGCAGCGAAAAATGCCACCCCCCGATACCAATAAAGCTCCACCCCACTTTCCCTGACAGATGTTACCCACACACAATACTACCTGATCCCACAAACTAGACCCAAGACAAGGAAACAAGGTTTGAAGTCCACAAGGCAAGGTCCAAAGTTCAAAAACCACAAAACAAAGCCTGGGTCCCATAAGCCAGGGTCCACAAAGCAAGATACGAGGTTCAGAGTCCACAAAGCAGAAACAATTGTAGAAAGAAAAGTGTTCATCCTGGTTCACCCAAGCTAGGCGACTGCTTTAGAAAAAAGGTTGCAGTTTATTGAAGAGCCAGACAGAAAGATGGTTCTGGCAGGAAAGAGGAGAGAAAAAGCACTGAGCACATGTGGGTAGTAGGTTTTTATACTCCTCTCGAGCCTTTTGTTTGAAATAGTTTCCTGTTCCTGTTTCAGGCTTTGTATTTCCTGTATCACGTATTCTGACCTGAGTCTGTGTGTTCCTTTCAGGTATTCTTGTTAATCCTATTCTATATCCTGCTTCCCTGGTGCTGGGGCTAATGACTCTTAGAGTTTGGGTGGGGTATGCAGATTTTAGGTGTCTTTGTCTTCTCCTAGCTTCTAGCTCCAACTTTCCTGATGGTTTACATCTGCATTTGTATAGAGCTGGCTTCTGTTTGGGACAGAGACTTGGGGGCAGGATTAGTTTCTGCTTTTAAAATCCTTTTGAGGAAATATATTTTTCTACCCTTTTCATATTTCCTTCTCTGGGGGGCTGACTTCCCACACATGATCCAGAATCCATGAAATGGTTTACAAAAGTCAGGGAAGTGCAGCCAAAGCAAACATTCCCCGCAAATGCACCTTCCTCCTGCATCTGACTAAATCACAGGTATTCCTTGTGAGAAGGGGTGGGGCTGTGCCTACAGATTGGATGGAGGAGGTAGCTGGTCCTCTGGTGATCTGTTGCCTTTCCTCACTGCTGGCCTTCAGCAACTGATCCTTTCCTGCTTTTCTTAAGGCAGGTAGTTTTCAGTCTGGTTGACTGCTTCCCCTAATGCTGAACGGCCCCGGGACTGCGCCATCCTAAGGCCTGGGGCTCTCTGGCCATTATAGGGGAAACACCTAATGGATAGTCTCTATTCCAGCTCCTCTTCCTTCAGACAGGCTTCCAATGGGGTCATCACACTCTTATGTCTTCTTGGAGGATGTGGCTGAATCTTACATTCAGTTTTTAATCAAGTATTTTTATAACTCATTTCCAGAAAATGGGAACTGATACCAAATCAGTCAAACAATCCAGTGGAATATTCCTGACATTTGATATGTTTGGAACCACTAAATGAGAAAAAGTGAAGATATGAACCACAGGCAAGACAACAAAAGCTTTTTTAAGTTGCCAACATTTGCAACCGTCCTTCTATGTGTGTATGTGAATATATGATCAGATTATATCCTTCCTAGGGAGATGCTTTTAAAAAGACTCTAGACACAAATCATCAGGACAGTAACAAGAAGTTGCCCTAAAAAGTGTTATCTACCTATCCATCAAATCATTATCTCAATTGTATAATGGGATGCAGGGAGAATCAGAGGAATGGCTACTATGTCGAGATTGCCCAAATTGGTGAACAAGACATTTGCCGTTAGTACAGTGGCTTGCTGGTATAGTAATTCCCCCCCCCATCACATAAAGCCTCCATCACACACCCCTTTCCTGCCCCCAAATTCTATACAGTCTGGAGTATCAAAGAGGACTGCTTGGCCTTTGTGACTGGCAGCTTGGTTAGCCTCAAGGCAATACCATTGCTTGGTTCACCCTTGCATTTATTTCATTATTACATCCTTAAAGATGCTGTGAAGTGAATGTAATTTTTGGTCACCTGTGATTAGCTGAACTGCTCATGTGATATTTTCTCGAACAAAGCAGCCTTTTCCTGCTTGACATGATAGAAACATGGAAGGAAATTTAGGGGGGGGGGGAGAAGGGATATATTTTGCCATGATTCAGTGTTTTTTGCAATGGTCACTGAGATTTTACCATATATGAATGTTATTCTCTGAGGTCATTAAGTTCCAACAATTCCTTCCAGACATAATGATAATATCAGTAATGGCCTGTTTTATAAGGGGAGGGCTATTTTTTAAGCAATTATTTTTCGCACCCACCCAAATCCCTACATGTCAAGGGAAAAAGATTGACTTCAGTCTTCCCCCCCCCCCAGCTCTCTGCATTTACAAGGACAAAGCTGTGTGGTACATTGCTTTTGATTTGGTACATTGTTTTTAGAGAGATGTGGGGTTTCTTTTTCAAAATTTGCCAATATGCAGCAAACTTCATGGGTCAGCGCTTGTAGTTTTAATATATATTTTGGTCTTCATCAAAAACAGTGCTTGCAGAAGAGAGAAGGCCAGCAGTTTTCTGACTTGCAGACTAATCTGGACACACTGTGCAGCTTTTGGTGCAGAAGAGGAAAATGTATTTGGTCCTCCTTTATCTTTGGGAGTAAGAATAACAAAGCTAATGATGCTGATGATGTCATTATGGAATTATAATGAAGAAGCAATAGTACAAAGAGAAAGTTTAAAAGTCAATACTTGATGATACAGCTGTGAATTATGTGTGAAGAACTCATAAAGCCAAAGGATTACAATATATCATTTTCTGACAGATAAGTATGTAGGTGGGATATTGATTTTCTTGCATGTTCTTTTCTCTTTTTTTATTAGTTCAAAATCTTCTCTTACACCATGCTAGCCTCTCCCATCTCACGTACAAATTTCCTAAACCATGCTCCACTGGATCTTTTCTGTCTCTACTATTATAAGGGTCAAACGAATCACAAATGTTGAGAGATTCTGAGTACTGGATCTGATCATGTGAAAAAGCATATTTTGGAAGTTATATAGATTTTTTTTTTACTTTATGCTAAGGAAAATTGTTTTTGAGGAAATTGTTCTGCTCTTATTTACATGTACAATAAAAAATAATTTGATGAATTGAAATGGAGCATAGAAGGTTCAAGCCATTACTCTCTAAATAATCCCAATTTGGTTTGGGAAGAAGGGAGTTAGTGGCATTTTGTAAAGGAAGATTGGGAATATATTCTATTCATCAAAACACAATCACAGAGAAGTAGCTTCTTTTAAAGAAGGAACAGGAATTAACCCAACTATGCTTTTCCCCATCAGCCAATGAAATAAGCAGGCGGCAGAATGGCTGAAAATGAAATTTAGATTTCTGGATTCCATATGCTTTAGAATGTAAACCAGATGGGGAGATACTATTTTGTTCTCTAGTAACCAAAATTCAGCAACATAGTTTTGGATGACTGAGGCTTTCTCCTTTATTCAATTAATTAAAAGATAGCCCACAAATGTTATATTCTAGGATGCATGTAAAGCCGACTATTTCCTTTCTTTCATGAGGTAATAACCTCTGTGGTTGTAATTTTTCTGATAGAACATATTCCCCATCTTTGTTTTCTATTGCTGAACTATTTGGCAACATCATCCACAAGGGGGCACGGAGCAAGCTAGACTCACCTCTTCTATGGGTACAGGTGACATCCAAGCATGTATAAAAAGAATAGGATCTGCATTGTGATGCCAGGTTTATCATCTTGTCACTTTAACTCTTCCCTTCCAACAGCTATGTTATTCTGTATAATCAGAATTAAGATTTATAAATTCACTACATCTGGAGACACCAGAAAGAAGAAGCGTATCCTAAGATGTAATGAATAAAGTCAGAGTAGTATTTACATATGCAGCAAAGTAGGTCTCTCATCATAACCCAGATATTTTAAATTAGATCTTGTCCTCTGTTCCTTAGAAACGGCAGTAAGTAATGTTGCAAAGCTTCAGCAAGGCTGTCCAATGCCTTTACATCGATTGCACTTGTTATCAGTCTAGGATCAACACCATGCCCCAGTTTTCTCCTAGCATTGGAGTTGCAGTTCTGATTAACTTCCAGCAGTTTCATTTCGGCTTAGGAGGAAATGCTGAAAGAATCACTTTGCAGCATTAAAACTGGAGCTCAAGAAGGCAGTTTCTAGTCGGTGCGAATTTTGCCTCACCTTCATTCTATTCATTTCCCATTAAAATCCAGGCACCAGGGAATCTTACCACCATTTTATTGTCTTTCTAAAAGCTACCATGCTGGGGGGGGGGGGAACCCAACCAACTACAGCAGGACACTGGCAAAGACCAGGGCAAGCTTCTTTTTTGGTCTTCCCTCCTGCTCACCTGGGAAGGCGTGTTGAAATGTCCTCGCAGCAGCCTTCCCAGACCAATTCCCTTGAAATGTGGTAGGACAGTTCTCAAAATTTCTCAGCCAGCAATATCAACATAGGTACATGGTGCCGACCTATTTTACTACTTGGCCTTCCAAAATAGTAAAAGTAGTATGGTTTTTTCCCCCCTCCCACCGGGAGTGGTAAATTAGTTTCATAGCTAAGCCATGTCACATTTTATTGCTGTTTCTCTCACTCTGCCTCCACTTTCTGGGGGGGGGGGGAATAAACCACAGGATATTTGGCACATTATTGTTTTCAGATTTCACTCTAAAAACTGAATATTGATCTCAAAGCCAAGGAACTGGCTTTCTGAAAGTAGTAGCTTTGAGAAAGGCATGTGACCATAACTGATTTGCCAGAAGTTCTGTTTCATAGCATTTTCATGGCTATTGAATTTCTGATCTTTTTTCTTCCCAATTATCTTAAACCAAAGTTAATATAGAGAAGAAAATACAGGTAGTCCTCGACTTATGACCATAATTGCTAAGCAAGACAGTTGTTAAGTGAGTTTTGCCCCATTTTACGACCTTTCTTGCCACAGTTGCTAAGTGAATCACTGTGGTTGTTTAAGTTAGTAACGTGACTGTTAAGTGAATCTGGCTTCCCCACTGACATTGCTTGTCAGAAGATCACAAAATGAGAACACATATTCCCGGGACACTGCAACAGTCATAAATATGAGCCAGTTTACAGATGTCCAAATTTTAATCACATGACCGTCTGAAAAACAGTCATAAGTCATATTTTTCAGTGCCGTTGTAACTTCGAACAGACAGTAAACGAATAGTTGTAAATCAAAGACTACCTGTATAGGCAACGACTGCTATAGCTATGTTATCATATAAGTTGGGGGAAAGGGCCACTGCTTTGTAATATATGGAGAACACAATTATCTCACAAGGAAACCCCTGAAAAGTTACTCTTTTTGGGGCAGCATTAGGTCAGGCTTTCGGTATGCCTAATGGAGGCAAGGATGGAAAGCTAAGATCTTCAGATTTAGCCAAGCTTAAACTTCTAGCTAGCATTTCTAAATATTAGCTATGTTGATTGAGAAAGTTGGAAGTTTTAATTCAGTATCATCTAGAACAGGGGTCCCCAACCCTTGGGTCATGGGCCGATACTGATCTGTGGCCAGTTAGGAACTGGGCCGCACAAAGGGGCAAGTGAGTGGAGCTTCATCTGTGCATGCGTGGATATGGGTTACGCCAAAAACCATCCCTCCCCCCTCAGTCCATAGAAAAAATATGTCTTCAACGTATCCGGTCCCTGGTGCCAGAAAGGTTGGGCCCGCTGATCCAGAAGGTTACAAATTTGCCATCTCTAGAAAAGAATATCTTTCTGTAGATCTTTCTTAGTGGCTGTCCTATAAAAATCACTCCAACAACATAGCATGAAATTGTTCCAGAAGTCACCCAAGAGTATGGAGAGCTTTCTTGTTGCGGCTACAGTTTATGTTTGCAATTTTCCCCTCAGAAGAGTGTTATGTAAAAATGGATTCAGGGGAGAATAGCAAGATAGAAGCAAGATAGATCAGGCAGAAAATATTGTTTATCTTAAGTTTGCTAAAAAGTACCAGAATGATCCCTCTTCTGATCCCGGAAGGAATATTCTATAGACAGATGAGTCAAAAGTTTGTCATAAACTAAACATTGCATTTCATGCTAAGAACATCTTACCATCTCTTCACTGGTTGAACCTGAAATATAGGTGTGGATTATGTATCAAGACTCAAAACATACAAATGAGTGTAAACAAGAATGGAAGAATATTGTTTTGTAGTGGCCAAATAAAAAATGCTCCAAAATGAATAAGTCCTAGTTGAAGCATATTGTAGTGGAGGAATGGGCTACACAGTCTGATTATTTATTACAGAAAACATTTGGTTATAATTATCTCAGCTGAAAGATAACTACCTACTGAATTTAGGGAGGCAAATACTGACTCATCACATATTGGATGACCTTGTGTAAATAAGCAGCAATCTGTGTTGTTTTTTTTCCTCCAGCTTTCTTCATATATCAGTAGGACCAACATGAAGCTCTGATATCAGCATTAATTTCAGTGGCAAATCTATGAAAAAATCCAAAAGTGGATAAAGCTTTTTTCAAAGAACTATAATTGAGTTGGTTTAGTTTTTAAGTTCATTACAATTAATTTACAGACGTAAAATGTAGATATTGTATACTAACATAATTGTTAATTACATCTGTAACATCAGTTTTCCTCTGAGAAACTTAGACCAGGGGTCCCCAACCCCGATCCGTGGACCGGTATCGGGCCATGACATGCCAGCAACCGGTCTGCACAAACAAGTAAAGCCCCACCCGTGAGATGCAGGCAGCACACAAAACCACACCCCCTCCGATCCGTGGAAAAATCTCTCTCCATGGAACCGGTCCCTGGTGCCCAAAAGGTTGGGGACCTCTGACTTAGACCATCATTTTAGCCTCACAGACATCCAATGGGACATTAAAAATAAAGATACTGATTTGCCAAAGGCTAATCTGTAAACTTCAGAGTTAAGCAGAAATGTTTGGTCATTTTCACAGAAGAATGCTGCACCAGTTCAAAAGCAACTGTGGAATTCTGCAATCCTACAATGCCTGCTGTATCCAAGGAGAAAGGGGGGTTGATGCCCTTTCAGGTCTCTTTTGAAGGAACTGTTGGGACTGCTTCCTTCTTTCATCTCTCCCCTTTTCTCTCTTTTTCTACTTGCCTATGTCCAAACAAATGTAGACAGCACAAAGTAGGAATGTAGGTGAGTGAGCGTAAGCAATGAATTGGATTACTTAATTTTCTCCTTTGTATGGAGACTGTTTTTGTTACAATACCTGTCCTTGTTCTCAGGGCTTTAAGATCACTATGCTTGAAGACAATCATAGACAATCTTCAGTCTGCTTTGGAGGGAATGGCGATGGTAGTGTATGGAAGCCTCTTCTGTTTTAGTACATCCTCCCAACCTTGTACGTGATAAGGTTTTACTGAAAAATGCATTTCTAAGGCATTTTCTATAATCAATAGGAAATGAATTCCACGTGAACACAAACCAACGAAAGCATTTGTCTTTCCATGCAAATAATCCAAACTAGTACAAACTTCCCATAGAGCTGCAGGGGCTTCTCCCAAAGAATCCTGTGTGTTATGATTTGGTGAAAGGGCTAAATTCTTTTGGATTTCCTTCCTACCATTCTCAGAGTTGCTAAGAAGGAAATTCACAATGAAGTGATTAAATCAGTTTAAGTCTGTCAGTGTAGTTCCCGCTCTTACTCCAGCAAACGCAAAATGCCTTTGCATGGAGCTTTATTTTTCCTGCTGCCCTAAGTACGAAATTTATTTTTATAGACAAAGGGAAACCCAAGTAGGTACATTAAGCATGCAGAGTTGTTTATTTTTCCTCGTAAAAGTAGAAAACGGTGATAACAATGTTATTATTGCATACCACAAACTCCCATTTTAAGTCAGCAGGAACCAAGCAACTGAGAATGGCAAAAAGCCATTTGATCGTTTACTACTAATTTGCAAATTTATGAACCAAATCCCCTGTACCTGGTGATTATTCCCTATAGCAGCAATTCTCATGCCATGAAAATAGAGGCAAAAACATACATACACTGTAGCTTTCTCTGCATGACCGGCTGAACTTTCTGAATCACAGCCCAAAAATAATACCCTCCATTGAAACAAACTAGCTCTGTGATACGGACAGACAAAAGCTAGCAAAATTTCAAATGCCCTAGTAGTCAAACAGTCTAAAATTAAACGGATTTTTGATGGGAGGGCAACATGTTCCCATCATTTCAGGCATGTCAGACTCTTAGGCAGCCCTCTACAAAGTCAGTCAGAAAGGTTAAGAGAATCCCGCCAATCTATAGCGTTAGTGGTTACCGTACAGAAACCAGAAAGAAAAAACATTTGTGGGCACACCCATCTGACTGCTAGTTTGCAACATGCCTGTCATCAGAACGAGCAACACCTGTGAAGCAATACAAGGACACAGTTGCTATACTCTTGTCACTAAAGGCTAAGGGCAAGGCTGTGCAGAAGCAGCACACTTGGTTTTGCTCAATCATTAAGTTGGGACTCTCCACTTTCATTATTAGGAAATTTACTTTCTGAACAAAAGGCATACACAGTACAATCTGTACATAAAGCACAACTCAGAACTCACGCATGGGTCAAGGAAATGAACTTTTTAATTTCTGAATGCTTTTGGGGAACGATCAGTTTAGACAAATCCTTATTCTTCCATACATGCTTCCATACTGGGGTACCCTCCCCTCCCCCCAGTAGGTCTTTCTTCTGTAGAGTTCAGTACTCATTCTTTGTCCTCATTGGTTTGAGCCTCATAGGCCCAATCAGCCACTCGAAAAATCTGGCTAGATAGAAGAAACTTTTTCCTGGAGTTCATGATAGCTTTAAGCAACCTTTATGGATTATCAAAGCAATTTCAAATAGCAGCCCAGAAAGAGGATACAGATAGTTCTGGACTTACAACAGTTTCTTTAGTGACTGTTCGAAATTACAAGAGCACTGAATAAAGTGACTTATGACCATTTTGCACACTTACAACTATTGTAGCATCCCCTTGGTCACACAATCAAAATTCAGACGCTTGGCAACCGTCTCATATATATGACGGTTGCAGTGTCCCCGGGGGCCATGTGATCACCTTTTGCAACTTTCTGACAAGCAAAGTCAGTGAGGAAGCTGAGATTCACTTAACCACCATATTACTAACGTAAGAGCTGCAGTGATTCACTTAACAACGGTTGCAAGAAAGGTTGCAAAGTGCAGCCAAACTCTCTTAATTGTCTTGCTTAGTTAACAGAAATTTTGGGCTCAGTCGTGGTCGTAAGCTGAGCACTACCTGTATTAGGAGGAGGAGGAGAGAAGGTTGAAACAGTATAATAGCTGTGCTAAATTGCAATAATGACAGAGAACTGTTCAAAACTGGAAGCCTATTTAGATACGCATAAAATGGGTCTGTCATAGGGTGATTTCAATTTAGTTCTAGATTTTTATGCCTTTCTCAGACAAGTTTAAATATTTATGAAGATGCATGCATGTAAATGTGTGCTGTGCAAGATTTTTATTTCTCTTTCTTCTCTCCCTCCTCCCTTTTATAGAGACTGTACGCAAACCAGACTGCAAGGAAGATGCGCATCAATTCTAAGAAGCAACTACTGGGTGGGCGGGGGATGTCTATAAAGATATAATTGTTCCATCTCTAGAACCTCCATTGTGCTTTGCTGGCATTTTATTACTTTTCAAATACAGAACAGGAAGGAGGTGCCATTTTGTACCGTCAGCAACCTTCAGGATATGTTCCCTATGTGGGGGGGGGGGAACAGAATCTTCTTAATTTGATTGCTCACTCGTTTACAAATTTATGATGCAAAACCCCCATACCTGCTGATTAAACATTTTCAAGACACAATTCTATTGCCAGGAAAAGAGAGGCAATAGCATACACAGTCTATTACATTCCTCCTCTGAGGGCTTTTTCCCACATGCATGTTACCATGATACAAACATCCACTGGCAACATCGCTGCTCTGCTGTGTCTCCATGGCACTGCTTTCGTCTTGTTTCTATCCTGTAAGTGAGACAGATTAAGTTGTCTTTAGTTATACCAGCATCTTCTTTTCCTTATTCCAATATTCCCCAGGTGTAGCCTCAAGGTACATGAAATTTGTGTGGTGTAGACCCCGTAACACTGGAAATAAGTCAGAGAATTTCAGTGGCTTGAAACAAAAGCAACAAAGGCAAGGATAGGGATCAGTGATTTCCCGTGCTGGTGTAATTTATTGCCAGGTGAAGGATAGATGTAGAGCACTTGAAGTCAACAGTGGGGAAAGGTCCTAGGTCACAACCAAAAGGAATGCAAATTGTATCTTGTGAAATTCTGTTAGAAATGGCAAGAAAATGCAGCTACAGGGTTTCCAGTCAAACTTTGCACATGATACCAAGCCATAAAGGCAATGCCATATTTAAAATATTTGCATATTTTAATGTGCAAATGAATTGTAAAAATAACCACTTTATCTTTGCGTCCTCCCTATTTACTCAGTCAAAATGTAGTACGAGGCTGCGAAATAAACATATCCCTTCTTGCGTGGTTAAAAAAAAAGAACGTAAGAGAGTGACCTTTTAAAAACTACCTGAAACGGTAAAACAATAGGAAAACATTATGTGATAATGTAACAAAAAATATAACACTAGTAATCGCTTATTAATTTAACTAATTTAATTTGAGTGTGTACGTATTTATTTATTTTTAATTAAAAAGGTAAAGTGGCAGCAATATAGACTGTCAGCTAAGGACTCTTAGGGAGGCCAGCTCAGAAGCAGCATTGAGTAAGCACAAGAGGGTCTATGATAATTTGCTGTGGCCAACTCGCCGCGGGATAACTTGCCATGAGATAACTCACTGTGGGACAAGAGTTACACTAAAATCAAAGAAATGGTGGAATAGGATCATTAAAGGATGCAAAAAAAGGGACAAAATGAAATGTGAATGACATTAAAATATTTTTTATTTATTTTAAATAATTAAATTGAATTGTTAAATTGCCCCATGGCAAGCTGTACTGCAGCGAATTGGCCATGGCGAGTTGTCCCGCAACCAGTTGGCCATGGGCAAGTTGGCCACAAAGAATTGGCTGTGACGAGTTGTCCCATTCCAAACACAAAATGAGGCATCATCCCATCCCAATCCCTTCTGTTGAAATCCAGCCCTGCCTCCTTCTTCTTGATTTGCCTTCCTCTTTACCTGCTTGGGCACTTAGTGTTGCCTAATCATGTAAGGCCATCGATATAATAGCCAGGAAACTCCCTTAGATGTTTATACCAACTCAGCTAGACTTTCTTTTTTCTTTGCAGATGTGCTCATTTCCAAACATAGCATTCATCTACTCATTCTTTTTCTTTCGAATTATGTCTATGAGTCCACAATAAGCCCAAAGACGTTCTTGTAATCAAGGATGAAATCGCAAGCTAACCTTTCTCCTGAAGTATCTTAAGAAGATCCATCTTCTAACAATTAAAATAATCATGAAAAATGAGATAGGACATCAACTGGGCACAAAAAGAAGTGCCTGTAAGAGCAGCAATCTAGGATTTTTGGAGGTCCTTAACAATGAGATACTTTAAATATATTTATAGTCCAGCATGCTAAAGTATATCATGTTTTGGTTGTTTCTGATACGGCAGATTATTTTTTTTTACAGCTTTATGATATTTCATGTTCATATAACCTCCTGATTTTCTGTAACTTCTTGCTCACTGTCCGTGAACTCTCATTAAAAGAGTTTTCATGGCACTTTCTTTGGGTAGTATTTTAAGAAATATTATATTTAGAAATGCTGTATTTCTTATTTCTATGCTGTCTTCTTTTCTGTTTTTATTTTAGTGCCTTCAATTCCCATCATTAAAGCTGAAAAATGAAAATAAGTGCTGAATGTCATCCTTTTATGTAGGCTGTTTGTTCAGAGAACTCGGCTGAGCTGGCAGCACTTAGCTGATCTTGATTGATCCTAAAAAACATCTAAAGCAGGGTCAGACATGGTTACAACCTACATCAGTGTTTCTCAACATACCTGCTGGGGAATCTGGGAGTGAAAATCCACACATCTTAAAATGGTTACGGTTGAGAAAGAGCGACCTAGATGGAAAACCATTAGGGAATTCAAAGCAGCAATCAGCACTAGGGAGTTAAACAAACCAGTGAAAAGTCCTTCCTGAAACTAGAAGAAAGCAATAAAAAACATTTCCCATATTTTTGCCAAGAGAACTACAGGGAGAGAAAATGTGATCTTTGCTTTGAGAGCAACGAGCAAACGACCTGCCCCGCTGGCTGCTCTGTCGTATTAGCATAAAGGAGAAAAAGGAAGTATAGGTAGTCCTCAACCTATGACCATAATTTTAGCACAAAATTTCTGTTGTTAAGCGAGACAGTTAAGTGAATTTTGCCCCATTGTACGACTTTCCTTGCCACCGTTAAGTGGATCATTGCAGTTATTAAGTTAGCAACGTGGCTGTTAAGTAAATCGGGCCGTCCCCTTGACTTTGCTTTGATAGAAGGTGGCAAAAGGGATCACTTGACCGCCGGGACATGGCAACTGTCAGAAGTACATACCAGCTGCCAAGCATCCAAAATTTGATCACTGTTACTCTGGGGATGCTGCAATGGTTGTGAATGTGAAAAACGTAATAAATCACTTTTTTCAGTGCCGATGTAACTTCGAACGGTCACTAAATGGTTGTTAGTCGAGAGTGACTAATAGCAGGTTGTCTGCTATAGGACCGAGGGCTGATATAGTTCATTTGCTGTCATGGAAGGCAAAAGAAAGGTTTTTTTTTTTTAAAAAAAAAAAAAGCTGCAAAGAGGGAAATAAAACATAGTAGAAAAAGAGAAAGATATATCCCGGAGATGCTGTCTCTCCTCCAAGTCCAGTTTAAAAGGTGCTGTTATAAATGTTCCCATATCCCTCCTGTTAAGAGATTTATTTTTCTTAGAGCACAAGTACTTCTTTTCCTTGGACGTGCACTTTCACACGCGGCACTGAAATCTGTCAAGTAATCTGAATTTTTCAGTCTCAAACAGCTGGCAAACGTTGAAGCTTCTCACAGCACACCACAAGGCACAGCATATCCTGGTCTCAGTTACACTGGACATTCCTCTTTCTGAGATGCACACAGCACGAGGGTTTAACACCTATTGGATTTTCACACCACTGAGCAAAGAGGGGATTTCCACTGGTGTTATGTTACCCTCTTGAGCAAAATTCATAGTGCTGGGCCAAAGGCAGTTCTTTTTCACGTTGAAGCAAAGAGGGGGCTTCACCTGTTTGTAACAAGAGCTTTTCATTGGTCCTTTGCCCTTATTCGGTACCAGCGTTCGTTCGTAGCTCAGCTTGATTTTTAGCAACCCCGAGCCCACCATAACTAAATAAGAATTATTCTCAATTTAAAAATGAAATAAATAACAATCTGAACCAGTGTTTCTCAACCTTGACAATTTTAAGGCCTGTGGACTTCAACTCCCAGAATTCCACAGCCAAGAACTAGCCTCCTCTAAGATTAACTGGGTAAGATGATGCTTTTCCCAGCCTTTCCAGGATGATCTCTCACACACAAACACACACACACACACACACAAATCATTACACTGATTGTGCCATTACTCTGACAGCCGACTTGTTGCATTCAAAGGCTTTGGGCTTAGAAATAAGAATACAAATTCAAATTAAAGGCGCTTCCAGACAAGAGCCTTCTAATGCTACTAGCACAAAGCCACAGTGCAGCTTTTCCAGGTGTGAGGGTTTACTGTATGCACGCTCACAGAATATTTAGTTGGCCCAGGAAGAACATTCTTTGTTGTGCTTTTCTGATGACATTTTTTGATGTTAGGTGTCCATTTTAAGTCCTGAGATATAGAACCTAGAAACTTGAAGGTCTCTATTGTTGATACTGTGTTGTCTAGTATTGCAATAGATGGTAGAATAGGAGGGCCTCTCTTAAAATCTATTATCATCTCTAAGTTTTGAGTCTGTTCAATTCAAGATTGTTCCAACTGCACCACAGGATCAGTTGTTCAACTTCCCGTCTGTTTGCAGATTCGTCATCTTGAATGATATCAATCACTGTTATATCATCGGCAAACTTCATTACTTTAACAGAGGGATCCTTTGAAATACAGCAGTTAGTACAGAGAGAAAAGAGTAATGGAGAGAGCACACAGCCCAGGAGGGCACCTGTGCTAATTGTACAGGTTTCAGATGTGATTTTGCCTAGCTTCACCTGCTGCTTCCTATCTGTTAGAAAGCTTATGATCCATTTACAAGTGTGGTCAGGCACAGCTAGCTGAGTCAGTTTAGTGAGAAGAATATCTGGAATGATGGTACTGAAACACTTAGCTCTCAACTTTTCAAACTTCTGTCTTGGATCAAATTGAACATGAATAAATATGTTTTGACTAGCTATATAGGTAGAAAAAGAAACGTTTGTTCACATACCTTGGCTTTAAAAATTTCAAAAAGTCTTCAACAACTTTTCAAAATGGGCCTGGACATGTCTGAAAAGATGTGCAGGGCCACACTATCACATGGTTATATTGGCCATTAATATTGTGGTAGCTCTGTTTTCAGTCACTTGAGATCTCTGAACTTTCCTATAAAATAGCTTCACCATACATGATGCTGCAGTTCTCTTTCCATATATTTCATAGTTCCCGTTCACATGTACACAATTGGATTTGCCTAACTGCATTATATAGCCAATTTTGGGCTCTGTTGCTGCCTTCATCCTATGCAGCTTACCATTTAAAATATATTTAATATTTGGAGATCTGTCCTGCTGCATAACTTTCGGAAGCAGATTGAGGGTGTATCTTCCCACTGCTCTTTTTATTCCTCTCTCATGCCATGTTTCTGCTTTCTCTACCATCTGCGTCCTTCTTCTTTAGTCTGTTGTTTAGGAAAGAGGTCCCCTTCATCTATCCCTCCATCCCCAAAGCTGATTTTAATTGGACAAACCAGTGAATGTTTCATGCCAGTAACAGATGTGTTGTGCCAGCAAAGCACGGCATTCACCAGATCTAGCAGCCAGCATAAATTGAGCATTTGCTCTAGATAGCTAAGTCCTAAACACTATGGTTGTTTGCCTTGCAAAATCCGTGGTTTATATCTGAATTTCCCCCCCCCCCAGGGAAAACAGTCACAGCAAATCAAAGAAAGCTGATTTAAAAAAAAAAAGCTAGGTGGAAGGGCCTGCTGAGTCGTTATGACAAAATAATTTATTTGTATTTTTGTTCTGTGGGAAAATATGTGAATTGACTGTAGGTGGTTTTTCTTTAGAGCTGAGGAAAACTGATGAACGTGGGGTCACAGCCATATTAAAGCACGTGGGTGTTGAAATTAACAAGTCATTCAAATTACATAGGGCTTTTACTAGACGATTACGGACCTCGCTTGAAATGCATACAGTATATATTATCTCAACAGTTCATTACATATTCACTGTGAACAGGGATTATTTTCTACCCTGCAAATTTCACAGACTTTTCAGTCAAATATTACAAATGGAAAAGAAAAAAAAAGTTCATCTATAAAATAGCATATCTCAGATAAGAGATCTGCATATGACAAGGCTGCTTCTACTGTTGGGAAATAAAACAGCCACCTTGAATGTTGGATTGAGATGGCCAAGACCCATCAAACCTCCTGATCCAAGGCGTGAAAGGAGCATTTGGTTACATCAGGGGTAGGCAACCTTGGCTCTTTTATGACTCGTAGACTTCAACTCCCAGAATTCCTGAGCCAGCCATGCTGGCTCAGGAATTCTGGGAGTTGAAGTCCACAAGTCATAAAAGAGCTAAGGTTGCCTACCCCTGGGTTACACTCTCCAAGTGATGTTAACAGACTGGCTGGCTGGTCAGATAATGAATGTAAATGCTGCTGCTAATAGGGAAATAATGATGTGGAATTGTCTTACCTGTTTCTATCCTCAGGAGGTAAGTCTTCTTTGCCTACTCAAAAGATTTATAGGTGAAGAACACTTTATTCCAGTGGTTCTCAACCTTTCTAATGCCGTGACCCCATAATACAGTTCCCCATGTTGTGGTGACTCCCAAGTGGGTGTGGCCACCAATAAGAGGGAGTAGGACAGCTAGGGAAAAGGGAACAAAATGGTGGACAGCATGGTTTGGCGACCCCCATGAAATGGTCGTTCGACCCCAAATGGGGTCCCGACCCACAGGTTGAGAACCACTGCTTTATTCTAAGGTGAAAGAGATAAAGAGATGTTCAGTAAAGAGGTTATTCTGAAGGAGAGAAGAAAGATCTATCACTAGGGCAATGGGTAGGTAATCATTGCTGAAGCCCAAATAAGGAGGGTTACAAAAATATCTGACAGGCACCCCTAATTCACATGAATATAAAGATGGGGAAGGGAAAGCACATTAAGAGTCGTGGTGGCGCAGTGGTTAGAATGCAGTATTGCAGCCTAACTCTGCTGACTTCCAGCAGTTCGATTCTCACCGGCTCAAGATTGACTCAGCCTTCCATCCTTCTGAGGTCAGTAAAATGAGGATCCAGATTGTTGGGAGCCAATATGCTGACTCTGTAAACCACTTAGGGAGGGATTTAAAGCACTGTGAAGTGGTATATAAGCCTAAATGCTATTGCTATTCAGATTTATAAGATTTTGTTCCTAAACCCAATCTCAATAAAAGTAGTTTCAGGTCCAGAGTATATGGAGTCTATTCCTTAATTGGGCCTACCCTATAAAATTAACTCTAGGTGAAATCTCCTTCAAGTTGTTTTGAACAGTTGAATAGATAAGCTCATATTGCTTACTTAGCAAAAACGCCAAACTTCATTGTTATGGTCTTGTTCCTTGATGTGTGTTATACTTTCGAACCCAAGAGAATGGGCAAAAGGAACATGAGATTCAGGAACCTAGTGACTGTCCATCGGAAGCACTACTATAGAGCAAAGGTCTCAGATTTCAAAGGGGATGGTGCAACCAGGCAATTGAAGCCTTGATCCTCTTTACATGCATGAAATGCATCAGTGCACATTAAAAGGGACACTATTTCAATTGCCTGGTAGCCCCAATAATTTTGAAGCTATTGAACTATGGCTGTAGACATCACGAGCATTACATTCAAAAAATGGCAACAGAATGGTACAAAAGATCACACGAAGTATTAGTACCACTTTATAAAACCCTAGTAAGACCACACCAGGAATACTGCAGCCAGTTTTGATCACCATATCACAAAAAAGATGTTGAGAGTTTGGAAAAAATTCAGAGAAGAGCAACTAAGATGATTAAAGGCCTGGAGACTAAAACATACAAAGAACAACTGCGGAACTTGGGTTTGACTAGTCTAAAGAAAAGAAGAAATAGGGGAGATAGCAGTATCCCAGTATTTGAGGGGCTGCCACCAAGAAGAGGGGGTCATGTTATTCACCAAAACACCAGAGGGCAGGACAAGAAACAATGGTTGGAAACTGATCAAAGAGAGAAACAACCTGGAATTAAGGAGAAACTTCCTGACAGTGAGGACAATTAACCAGTGGAACAGCTTACCCCCAGAAATCGTGGGCACTCCATCACTGGAGATTTTTAAGAAGAGGCTAGACAGTCACTTGTCTGAGATGGTATAGGTCCTCCTGCTTGAGCAGGGGGCTGGACTAGAAGACCTCCAAGGACCCTTCCAGCTCTATTCTATTTTAAAACTTGGTGTGACAGGATATGATGTCAAAATAAAAATCAATTTCAAAAATGGGTTGGATCAGACCAGGCGCTAGAGAGAGAAGTAATTGAAGAATATCTCTCCTGGTGCTCAGAAGGTCACCAATTCCTCTATTCTTAAGTCCCCCTCCATCCCGCTCATCTGATCAAGTTGGAAAGACTTCCAGCAGCCAAAATCTGCATGCTTCTTTGCTAACTTGTATTGGCTAATTTTTTTCCCAATCTAAAATTTTGGGAAGAAATTACAGATAGTCCTCAACTTATACCCACAACTGGGCCCAAAATTTCTTACGCTAAGTGAGACAGTTATTAAGTGAGTTTTGCCCCATCTTGTGACCTTTCTTGCCACAGTTTTTAAGTGAAGCACTGCAGTTGTTAAGTTAGTAACCCGTTTGTTACTACACATGACCCTGGGACATTGCAACCGTCATAAATATGAACCAGTTGCCAAGCATCTTGAATTTTGATCATGTGACCAAGGTGCGTATTCTTTTCCATTATTTCTAAGAGAAGCAATACTTTATAACAGAAAATTGAAATGGGGAGGAGCCCTAAGTGTTTTGCTTTCACTTTTAGCTGGGGTTGGAGTGAGCTAAAAGGGTTTAGATATTTTCTTTATTGCCCCATAGAATTATTTCTGCTAGTCCAGTGACAGCCTTTTGCTCCAATCAGTATAACTTCCTGTTAAATTAGTTTCTCAGATTGGGATGGGTTAGCCTTCGAACATACAGCTAACACAGATTGATTAATGAACTTGGAATTTATCTTTACCCAGGAAGTAAAAATACCACCCTTTCTTTAAAAATATACTATTAGAAAATGAATTACAGCAAAAGTAGGGCTGATAAAATGTAAACGTTAAAATTCATTGTTAAAATTATTACAGTACCAAAAACTATAGCACCAAAAGTAACATCAATATTATTGACTGGCTTTTGTAAATCAATAAAAGTGGGAGCCATCAACAGATTTTTGTTCTCCTTCTAGTCTTACAATTTCACTTAAACTGTGCAATTTACCATATTTACAAAACCTTTGAAGGAATTATTGGATTTCTCCAGTTTGAAGATTTTGTATTGTTTCTTGAATTATGATTGATTTGGATCACTTAAAATATTAGAGATTAAAAACTAACGCAGTTTAAATGCAGTTTGTTTCAAAAGTTCAAAACAATCTTATACTTTACTTTGTTTTGTTTAGAAAATATCTATTGATCCTTTCATAAATGATTCCATCATCTATGTATCTATGTATCTATGTGTCTGTCTGTCTGTCTGTCTGTCTGTCTATCTATCTATCTATCTATCTATCTATCTATCTATCTATCTATCTATCTATCTATCTCTTCTACATACACACACACACGCCTTATGATACATATATTATTATCCTAATTATAACAGCAAACAATGCTGAGAAACCAAAAATTTTACTTGCATGTCATATGTCTACATCGAGCCAGGTGGCAGCACTTAGTCACCTTTGGCTAAGTTTGAATAGCAAAGGAGTACCTGGTGAGTATTTGGATGGCCAACTGTTAGGAAAGGCCTAGGATTGTAGGTTACCCTGGAAACTCAGCAAAAGCAAATTAATTTTATATTAGGAAGAAAGTTACATGGACACAATGTTATGAAGACATCAGGAGTTGAGCTTCCTTCACAGCATCTCAATATCTCAACATTAAGTCAACTGCTTAACTTACACAACGTATACTACCCCAACCTATCTTACGGGGACTACTTCACTTCAAAATTCACATGTTTCCAAGTTATGGTATTATCACTTTTACTGGTGGAATACTCTGAGGAGAAATATGAATATGCTTGTTATATAAATAGAAAAATAAGCTGGGTTATTGTCTAGCAGCATAATGAAACTGATCTAATTTCAGGAAAATATTTTTTTTGTCATGCTTATAGCAGATGCTATTTGGACCTTTATATATTCATCAGCAAAAAGGACTAAAAAATCATTTAACATGCACAGCAGGTGGCAACTGCATTTCCTACTATAGTGTTAATCATTTTTTAAAAAATGGTATTTCTTCTAGCACTAATCTACTTTTCCTACCACATGTGCCTCATGTTATAATGCTTCATGTTATAAATACCAGATACAACTCTACTATTTTTCTTATGCCTACTGTGCAGTGATTACATTCCAGTATTTATCCTGTCTTAATACTAGAGGAGAGATTTCTACTATAGAGTTGGTGCAAAAACAATTTTTTTCCACATGATTCTGTGCACATATTCTACAAATACTGTATATAAGGGAATATTCTTATCGTGTTTTCTCTGTATGTCTAGTTTTGCCATCCTACCCTAAACATAAATAATATCCACTAGATCTGTGAGGCCAGCCAGTGTTCATTTTTCAAAGTAGTAGCAAATACGAAGATAGATGTTAGGCAGATGAAGAGTTGAAGAGACAATAGCTATGAGAAGTCTGTCTTAAATGTCAGATTTCTAAATGGGAAAAAAAATCACTTATTCTTCCATCATTAATATATTTTTAGTAAAGGACATCTGATTGAGCTAGCTTTCAACAAAAAAATGCTTAGGACCTCAACCTTTCCAGTTTACGAGTCCATTATTCACCACTACAGCAATGCCAGGGGGAGATAAAAAGACCAAGGTATTTGTCATAAGAGGTTGATTCCCTCACTCTTACTCACTTCTGGGACAGTCTGTATTGTTTGAATAGAAAAGCTTAAAGCAATACAGATAGTCCTCAACCTATGATCACAATTGAGCCCAAAATTTCTTTTGCTACGTGAAACATTTGTTAAGTGAATTTTGCACCATTTTACGACTTTCCTTGCCACAGTTGCTTAAGTGAATCACTGCAGTTGGTAAATTAATAACATGGTGGTTAAGTAAAACTGGTTTCCCTATTGACTTTGCTTGTCACAAGGTTGCAAAAGGTGATCACATGACCCCTGGATGCTGCAAGCATCATAAATATGAGTCAGTTGCCAAGCATCTGAATTTTGACCTTGGGGATACTGCAATGGTCATAAGCGTGAAAAACGATCCTAAGACACTTTTTTCAGTGATGTTGTACCTTTGAACAGTCAGTAAATGAAGTGTTCTAAGTCAAGGACTACCTGTATTTGAGATCACACTGTTGTTTCTGAAGTGCATGCATGCGGGTGTCCATGTGTGTGAACTGCATAAACAACACAAACTACATGACTACAACTGGGGGGGGGGGAATCTTGAGTTTAAAGAATACAATCTTCCAGAATAAAAATTCACTTCAGCACTGGCTATAAGGACTCCATAGAATAGTCCAAGATATGAAATCTCCTTTATGAAAGGCATTCCTTATAACTTTAGTGAAGAAATAGGCAATAAAAAAGATGAACAAATTATAGTAGAACACAAATTTAGATTAAACAGGCTGCAGACTACAAAGATTTATGCTACACAATATTTATTTTTGCTGATTTCTTATAAAATCCTTTGTCTTCTTAATATAACTTTTTTATGAGCACATTCATGAATTTTTATAGCTAGATACAGTATTTATTTTGTTAAATTATATGTGAGGAAATACAAGAGAATGAGCTAGCATTTTATTATCTTCTATTTTTGCAAATGGATCCTGAATATTTGTCCAGCCATATGAAATGGCTCATTTGCATACTTTTCTTTTACTGCTGCCTGCTTAGTTCGCTTCATAAGATATAGTTGACATTTTTATTTCCTTTTTTTATAAAAGGGAACAGCTTTATCATTTTTCTCTAAACTGCAAGCCCATAATTTCTTCACAAGTGTAAGAAAGCTCAACATTGGCAAAAAGTCAAAAGTGAAATTTCAGATTGAAGGATTATGATTTAACTTTAACCATTTTGTAGTCAGTGTCTCCTTATGACCCTCTTGCATTTTATTTATTTATTTATTTATTTATGAGACTTATATAGCGCTTTAAGTGCAAGCACTCTTCCAATGTGGCTCTGGTTCAAATAGTTGCCACAATTTTCCTCCATAATGCTCATGTTTTAACAGCAGCAAGAAGCAATGTGGCCTTTGTTCATATATTGAACCAAGTCATAATATGGTTTGATCTTGGTTTAGTATATTATGCCAAAAAACTAAAGCAGCGTGGCTTGTAATCCGACAGCTTTTGATATAGCACTGCACATGAACTTAACCAATTTTATATATCCAATGTATCATGGTTAATATTGAACCACAGCATGTTATGAGGCATGAACTATGAAGAAGTTTCATCTGTTGATTTTGTGTCTTTGCTAGTCATGCAAACTTTCCCCCCTTCTTACCAGAAATAAAGCTGGATTAGATTTATAATGTTTAGGTTAAGCATTTAACAAATTAAATTGCGTCAACAATTCTTTGTAAACACGCTGAAAAGGAGAACTCTGAAAAGCTGTAACTGCAATATCCAAAATCAATCTAAACTCCAGATTGTGGGGCTCCACAGGCAGCTGTCACAAGTAAACTGCTGACACGAAACAGTTAATAAATGTCCAAAGTTAGGGCGATCTCTCCCAAGTCTCCAGCTATTGGATCAGAGTTTCTAATAGCCTCAAGCAACATTGCCAAAGGTGCCGATACCGTAGGCATTAGGAACATCAGAACTCAAGACACTGGAACCAATCTAGTCTGGTACCAAGCTCTGCCAGCAGACAAACCAACATCTCTGAAAACCCAGAGGCAGAACATGAACGCTAGGGCACTTTCCCTACCCCCCACCCCTACCTCATGCCTGTTTCCAGTAACTGCTGATTCATGCCTGGGAAAGCCCAGGGAAATGAATAAAATGCCCTGGCAAGGCACCGGGAGAACTGACCGCAGAGGGGCTCCAGAAAACGATTGGATCAGCAGAGGTCGGGCAACCCTGATAACAAAGCCATATACCAGAACAAAAGCAGACTTTTCTATAGTGGTTTGGCCGAGGTGAAACTTGAAAGACCTTAGGAATGGCTACGGTTGAATTAAAAAAGGGGGGGGGGTGGATAATGATAGCAGCATGGCGCTCAGCTTTCTCCAGGAATAGGGACCCTGTGTCCCTACCCCTCCCGCGCAAATTTGCTATAACCGCGTCCAGTGTAGCCGAGAGGGCGGGGAAAGTAGCTGCGTTGGGTCGCCTAAGCAGGGGGCTCTTCCCTCCCTTTTTGTTCTCTGACGACCGGGGCAAGATTGCGGAGACCGAGAAGAGAAAGGGGTTCTGGCTGTTGCCGAGAGACAGCAGCGGCGGCGGCAGACTCGTCCTCCTGTGGATCTCTGCAATCCATCCTCGCCTGCACGTGGCTCGCTGCAGCCCGGGACGAGGAGAGTGTCTTTGTCCTGGCCTCGGGCAGGGAAGCCTAGGGCTACAGTGGAGTGTTGCATTTCGGATAATCCCTAAATGGCGGGGGGGGGGAGGGGAAGAGAACCCAACCGTGCCCAGATTTGTCGCCCGGATCTGGCAGCTCTGGTAAAAAGAGACAAATGAAACAAAGAAAAAGGTGTTTGAGGGAAACGCCTGCGTGACTGCGAGGGCCCAGAAAAAGTGTGAATTATAGATCCATATCCCCCCCCACCTGCCCCAAGGTCGTTTAGCTCCCACCCTGATTATGTTATTATATCAACCTTCAGGTAGGGTGATGGATGAGCTCTTGTAATATTTTTATATGTCTCTGTGTTTGTGTTTTCTGAATGCATATTTCTGTTTTATTGTGCTGACTTTTTTTAAATGTAAAACTCACAGTTGGCTGAGGTCAGGAGTTCTTTAAATCTATGAAATAAATAATTAAATTGGGTGTACAGTAAAGGGAGAGGTGCGTTTTACCCAAAGACCCAAGGATAATTTTTGCTAGAAATAGCACTCATCCAAAATACCAAAATGAAAGACTCCATTTGATTTTGACGGGTCAAAAAGACACCTATATTTATAACTAAGGGTAGAAAGGATCAGTGTCAAGCATTTTGTATCCCCCTGTAATAGCAAAATAACAGATGCTTTTCAATATTTTGTCAAATCACAGAGAACTGGTAGTGCCAGGAAAAGGTTTGATTATTAAACATTTTGACATTGTTCTAACTGGGATTGTTTAGTTAATTGTGCATTTAATTATTTAAAATAATCACTTCTCAATATCTGAATATATATCAGTATTTAACTTTGTCATGTTACAATGGAAATGAATGGGCTCTGATAAAAAAAAGTATTACAAATTTAGATCTTTAAATACAAATATGAAGGATTTGGATCCAAAGGGAAGAAGGTACTTTGGCTCCAACCTGTCGGCAGCTTTCCCTGTTTATGTTCAATGATTACATGAAAATATACATTTGAATTTGGGAGGTTCAAAGATGTGGCACAAGGGTTCAACCTGTTGAATTCCTTTCCAACACCCATTCAAAAATGCCAGGATGGGAAAGAACATACCAAATGAATGGCTGGTACAGTGGTGGTGAACCTATGGCACGGATGCCAGAGGTGGCACTCAGAGCCCTCTCTGTGGGCATGTGCGCCGTCGCCCCAGTCCTAGGCCTTCAGCTGGGTTTTCGCTTTAGGCTCTGCCGCCATGTGCAAAAAAAAAAAAAGGTTCAATCAGTCAATTTCAATTTCTCGCGGGAAAAAAAAGATCTTGCAAATTTGGAATTGATTGATTGAACTTTTTAGTCCCACCCAGTCTGCTGTTACCACCACAGTCATGCCGACCCAATTGGCCACACCCACCTGGCACTCGACAATGCATAAATGGGTTTTGGGTTGCAGTTTGGGCACTCAGTCTCTTAAAGGTTCGCCATCACTGTGCTAGTATTCTGGAAATAACAAAACTATCAGAGTTTAGGACAGTCTGTGGTTTACGCTGTATCTATCTATCTATATATTTTAATCCTGCCATTATTTTTTATAAATAACTCAAGATAGTGGACATATCTAATCGTCTTTCCTATTTTCCACACAAAAACAACCTTGTGAGATGAGTTAGGCTGGCCCAAAGTCACCCAGGTGGATTTCATGCATAAGGCAAAACTAGAACTCACAGTCTCCTGGTTTCTAGACTACTGCTTTAACCACTAGATCAACCCAAGTTATATACAAAGTGGATCTATCTCATGAGGTTTGTCTATGCATAATCCAAATATTGTTATAGATGGTGATAGCAAGCTGTGGAAGACTGTGTTGACATGGTGAAGGTGGCGCATATTGATAGTACAAATATTTCTGTGCTGTGTTATAATTTTTCTTCCAGTCATTTGCCATAATAGTTATGTGGGTAATTTCACTTCTTCATTACTGGATTGTAGTAACACCCTGTACTGAATTCTAGTGAAAACAATTATGTTTTATTGAAGCCACCGCCATCAGTGCTAATATGCAATTAATTTAAACTTTTCAATCTGTGCACATCAGACATTCAAATGATGACTTTAGAGTCTGACAGGAGGGCGTCTTGAAGTGGCATATTGCCCAATGAATCATTTGGTTCACTTTTTTCACTGATTTTTCTTCCATTCTCAAATAATTGGCAGTAGTGTGGTCCCACAGTACATGTGGTCTCTTCCTCAGGCTGTGTAACAAGAGGGGTTCTCTTTTCTCTCTCTCCAATTTGGATTTTTAATCAGCTGTCCTGAAATAATTACTCTTCTCCCTTTTAAAAACACTTCAGTCTATTATCTGGTTATGTTGTTGTAGACATAATCATTCCATTCTCATTCCTACCCCAAGATCATGGACTTCCCCCCCCCCCCGTATGTCATTAAATTCTTTGTGGCCTTCTATTGAGAGTTTCCTGAACCTTGTTCTAAAAAAATCCTAAAGACTTAAAAGTCCTTTGCAAAGTCCTTGGGGTTGTTCTGAATCTGTTGATATTTGTTGCTTATGTAGGGACCCCATACTTTCAGTCCAACAATCCAAAAATGGAAAATTTGAGCTGAGATAGATAGAAACTCATCTTGGCACCTTGTAGCTTCCATGAACCAAATTCAAGTCCAGATAGTCCTCAGCTTACAACTATAATTGAGCCCAAAATTTATGTTGCCAAGCAAGACAGTTATTAAGTGAGTTATATGTCAAGGACTACCCGTATATCTTTCTAGAGGCATTATTCAATAGAGAAAAAAAAATCTTAATTGCTGGTATAGTACTCTAAATTCTGTAGTACTCTAAAATCTGTATTTGCTTGATGAAAGTCTTTTTTCTGTGTGCTTGCAGGCTCCTACATTTGTAATCCTTGCTATTCACATTACTTCTACTTTTGGTTTCTATCAGTAGGATGTTGCCCTGGAAAGTCTTAGAAACCAATCAACAAACAAATAAAATGTTGCATCACCAAAAAATAATAATAATCAAATGGTAACCATCTGGTGCGGGTCGGTTATTATTTTGAATGCATCATGAAAATTTCCCAGTTTGCTGATGAGTTATAATTCTAGGCAGGAGTTGTACTCACTATTTTTACTGTGATGCTTTGTCAAAAGTTGGCAGAAAGCTAAAATCACAATGAAAGTCATATGATCATACCAAATAGCAAATATTCAGGGTAGAAATTCCAGTCTCGTTAACAAAAGATACAGAGATTATTTGCCAATAAAATTATGAAAATTGTGGAGAAGAAATTGCCAAGAATCAGAGGATGTGAAAGTATATGATCACTTCTTAATTCTGGATGTGTTGAGGACATATGTATGTATGTACCGTATTTTCCGGCATATAAGACGACTTTCTAACCATGCAAATCTTCTCCGAAGTCGGGGGTCATCTTATACGGCGAGTCATCTTATATGCCGGAAAATACGGTATATTTCTTTCTGATATATATATATGTTTTCGCGGGTGTTTATATGTAGGTCTTTGGTTATTTGGGTTTTCTCCCGTGTAAAATTGGAAGTGTCTTGGCAATGTTTTGACGAAGTCTTATTCGTCATCTTCAGGCTGGTGTTTTCGGCTTCATGTAGGAGCACGAAGCCGAAAACACCAGCCTGAAGACGAATGAGACTTCGTCGAAACGTCGCCAAGACACTTCCAATTTTACGCGGGAGAAAACCCGAATAACCAAAGACCTACATATATATATATATATCAGAAAAAAAATTTGCAAGCAGAACAGCAAACCTACTAATAATTTGTACCAGTTTGTTTGGGTGAGGTAGTTATGGATGCAAAAGTCTTGGCAATCTTATCACTGGGATGTTACTAGTGCAATGCTCTATCATGGTTACTGAGTTTTCTTGACATTAATAAACTATGCAAAAAAATAATTTGCCCTTATCAGAATAAAAGTATTTTAGATTTTTAATTTATTTTACAAATTGAAAGTTTCTTGGATTGCATGAGCTGCAGGCATGAATATTTGATAACAAAGCATATCCAAATTATAGAAGTCATTAAGCATTCTGTTTACTCCGTAATTGTGCAACTTTACAAAATGTATTGAAAGCCAGACTCTTAAGAGGCATTATGAAGTTTAAGACCTGCTGTTTCTTTGGAAGTTTAATGAAGATTCTAATTTATGGCATATATGGTCATAATTAGTTTCGCATAGTTATCACTATTATAGATGCGTATACCTTAATGGGTATACTTGGGTGCTTTTCATTGCAGTGTGTTACATATATGGAGCCATCTGGGAGGTGGACGTAAAGAGCAGCACGTCTTCTCCCACTTCTTTCTGTTAACAGGCAGTAAAACAAATAGGTGGCATCTCTTTTTTTCATTTGTAAGAAGAGACTGGACAGCCACTTGTCTGAAATGGTATATTTGACCAGGGGGTTGGACTAAAAGACCTCCAAGGTCCGTCCCTTCCACCTTTATTCTATTCTAAAAGTATTCTAAAAAAAAAAAAAAAATCTCCATATTCTAAGTTTCTCACCTCAGGCAGTGGTGAAAGAGAAGCAGGAAACTTTCAACATGCCAATGTCATATCAAGATGCTCATGGTAAAAATGATAATATATTATCAGCTTATCAGTAGGATATTATCATATTGACAATATCCAAATGATTGGGGGGAAAAATCCCTGAGTCAGGAAGAAAAAAAAAACATGGGAATGTATGACTTCAATAATTACTGAGACAACAAATATTCCAATGATGATAAAGTGGCAACATTTCTAAGCAGCCTAAATTCTGGTTGCGGTATCAGGTTCAAAAACAATATTGTCTTGTTGGAAAAGCTACAGAAAATAATGGACTAAAAAAAAATCCCCTACAAGGAATGACTATAATTTTTTTTAACAAAGGGAGTGTAGGAGGAGAAATGTTAAAGGTCTATAAGAGCTTTTCATGAAAACTGAAAACCGATTTAAAAGTATTTTTTTTTTAAAAAAAGTACACAATTCACTAAAAGCTTGGGCAAATTCACAGAAAACTGGGTTGTCGATGGTTACTATTCTTGATGGCTATATACTACTGCCAGGATCAAAGTCAGCATGCCATAAATAGCCACTGTTTGAAAGCGATAATGGAAGAGCACAGTCGGCCCCTATATTGCTTATGAGCTTCCAGGATGAGTCCTTTGTCTGATCCAGCAGTGATCTCCTTACGTTTCTGTATGTTCCTGTGTTCCTTTGTTGTATTTTACTAAATATTAAGCCTTGAAAAGGAAGAAAGACAAATGACATCCTGGCAGTTTGATTGCCCTTTAACCATTTCTGTAACACGGCCAAAAAAGTACATGGATGAATCAGCAGGAGCCAGATTCAGCTTAGGAAATTCTTTCTTATTTTAAACATCTAGTTTATGTATAAACATTCCATCTGGAGACTACTTTAAAAATACATCAGATTTGATAATAAAGCCTCTGTGTCTCCTAAATTTAAACTGCTTCCCTAAATATTAAATTGTCTACCTGATTGTTGGCAAAAACCAAAACTATTCAGTTTTTATAAGAGTGGTTCCTGTTTGGCCTATGTTGCTGCAGGAACCTCCTTTTGTTAATAACATTTTTGCTGTCAACCGCAAAAAGGAGGATCTGTAAACCAGTGGCAAGAAGTTTATAAAACCAAGAGACACATGTAAAAAATCCTCCAATCCTCAAATGATGCCTTCTGAAAAATTCCTTGGACAAAAGTTTAGTGTGGCCTTAGAAACAATGGCCTATAATTCTCAAAAGTCACACAGTATAATTTTAAAGTGTTCAGGTTGCAAATTGTATCCAGCAATTTCCTTTGCTGCTTTTAATTAAGGGTTTGCTAATGTACAACATATTCATATGGTTATAAACATAAATTGCACAGTTAAAGTAATCTTGCATGCCTGAACAATGTTATTATAACTATAATATAAGTAGCAGCTTTACCATTTCAGGTGATCTGTTACTCCACTGAGAATTTTTCAGACACAATAAAAAGCTTTGTCGTTTTCTTACCATCCATTTGGAAAGATAGTATGTGTAAATGTCTAAGCAAAAATTAATTTATGATACTGATATTTGTACTAGCTGACTAATTTGCAAGACAGAATGCTTTTTTTTTGTAAATTTATATTTTGTTCAAGTAATTAAACGCAGACTATGTCCACATAGTTATCAGGACTCAAATTTAATTTCAAGATTTTTTATAAAGAAAAACAAGATTGACTATAATCTTATATATAGCCTTTCCCCTTAATATTAGACAAATTTGCATGAATTCTATTTGCAGTTTGATGGACACTGAGAAAGTTTGGGGAAAAGATAGCTGAATAGCTCCATGTTTATTTTGGGAAAAGTGGTTCTTAGTACAATAATGTTATAATGTACAATTTGACTAAGGGTTATTGTAACATTATACCGTGAACCAATTTTCCCCAAACGAACACATTCAGAATCAGATATGATTTTAAATTGGACTGGGTAGGGAACATCTCCATAAAATCTTCTGTAAAAAAAAGTCAACCCAACTAACCCAATTCTTCGCAAGTTCAATGAAATCTTGTGTGCCTTAACAACACAGTCCATAGGAATCAGTGAAAGTTTGATTGTGTGATGTTTATTTAAAAAGAGAGCCCCTGCCCTGAATTCAGTAAGTCTTACTCCCGAGAAAGTATGTTTAGATTGCAGCGTATAGTTAGGCTAATTAAAGAAAAAGCAACTGGCACAAGAAGTCAGAACACCTGGATACAGCCCATATTGTATGTTTCTGAGCCAGGGAAGATTTTGCTTTTGTTGAAAGTATTCTTGATTCATCCTAGAGTTAAGTGCCACTAACTAGGCAAACTAATAACTCAAGTAATTCTGTTACATAACTGACTCCTTTCTGTTCAAACTATAATGTGCATTTTTTTTTGGCTGTCAGGGCTGAAGCTAGCGAGCAGAGCTAGTGCTGAGACAGATCCATTATATAGATAGGGAGCAGGGCATTCCAAGGTTCAGGAAAGTCAACAGCCAAAAGTGAAAAGTGGGAGGGATTTAAACTCATTTCATCTTGGGAAGCTTCTGCTGTTATCTAATTCCTCAGTGTGGGTTGACATTTAGAGCTGTAACCTGCCTTGTAACCTTACTTGACCGATGTACACATTTTTAAAAAATCCATCAAGTAGAATTTGCATTAGACTATATAATAAAAATGAGCAGTCAGTATCTTTTTTTCAGGATTCAGATGCTGCGGGTTAGGTATTCAAAGCTGGTGGTAAGCCTTTTTGCCTTGCTGCTGGATATCTGAGAAGAATCTCCTCAGTTAGAGGTGAAGAAATGGAACAATTTCAGAATAGCTGTTCTGTCACTTGACTGTGAAACCACAATAAGATTTTCTAACCAGCGGCTTAATGCAATTGCAATTAAAGTTGTGCAAGTTTTTTCCTATTCCTATTATCTTGCAGTTCAAAAAAAGACTCTTTTTAACCTCTGGAAGTGTCAGATCGTCCAGCTTTACTTGAGCAACTGATGATGGTGCTAGTATTACTAATGTCAACTTTTCAGAATCAGTCAGTTTTAATTTGAAACCTCCTATAAATAAGCATAAGCAGTGGATAGTATGGTCAAAAGCCCCTTGGGGCTTCACATACAATTCCTGAGTGTTCCACCCATCAAGTGCCTCTCTGTTCAGTTTCTCCTGAATTTATTCTCACTTTTCCTTCATCTTCCCATTCTTTTTCTCACCTGCTCCATTCAAACAACTCCAGTATCTTTCTCCCTTTAAACTTCTAAAAGTGTTTGGCTTTGTGGAGTTCTTGGTGCTGCCTAAGCTTGGCTGTTTGCTTTCTGGTGTTTCTTATCCAGATAACATCAGTGACTTTTGCTGCCTTTTCATGTACCGTATAATAGCCAGCTTGGTTTTGCTTTGCTACAAAAAGATCTTGATTTAAAATATTTGTTTCTTAAAAACATTAAACAGTGTTGAATTTTGGAGCTGTCTATACATACACTGAAAACAAAAACCTGTAAATAGGAAGTCTGTGTTTTGTATGTGTGGGCATGTACACATACATGCATAAATACATACATGGAAAGTGATTTCGAAGAAGTTTGTACTTTGCTCAAATGCAGCAACTTTAGTGAATGGATTTCTTGAAATAGCATTTTCTTCATTCTTTAGCTGAGCCTTCTAGCTGCAGGACTGTCAGGGTTTGGCAGAACCCCCAGAATCAATGTGCGTGGCTACATGCTGATTGGCACTTCTGGCGCACCTGGAAGAGAAGAGGAGGGGGGAGAGATGAGAGGATATAAAAGGAGGAGATTTTGGCAGGAAAGGGAGAGAAAAAAATGGGGAAAGAGAAGGGGATGGAGAGAGAAACAGAGCAGCACACCACCTGAGAGAGAAGTCAGCTGAGGTTTCACTGAAGAGGAGGAGGGGGAGAGAGGAGAGGATATAAAAGGAGGTTTTGGTGGGAAAGGGAGAGGGGAAAAAATGACAGGGAAAGAGAAGGGGATGGAGAAAGAGAGATGGAGAAGAGAGAGACTTCTTTGAGACAAGCAGAGGGAGAAAAAGGGATAGAACAGTGCAAAGATTAATGACAGAGAAACAGGCACAAGTTTCCCATTAAAAGTGAGGTAAGTGGGTGTACAGATAGTCCTCAACCTAGGACTACAATTGAGCCCAAAATTTATGTTGCTAAGTGAGACATTTATTAAATGAGGTTTGTCCCATGTTACGACTGCTTGACACATTTGTTAAGTGAATCACTGCAGTTGTGAAATTAGTTACACAGTTGTTAAGTGAATCTGGTTTCTGACTTTGACATTGCTTGTCATAAAGTTGCAAAAGAGGATCACATGACCATGAAACACTGCAACCATTATAAATATGAATCAGTTGCCAAGCATCCGAATGTAAATCACGTGACCCTGGGGATTCTGTAACGGTCATAAGTGTGAAAAATGGTCATAAGTCACTTTTTTACTGCCATTGTAACTTCAAACAGTCACTAAGCGAATTGTTGTAAGTTGAGGACTACCTGTACTTTATCGCTTTTTTCCTTTTTTTGGTCAAGTTTTTGACACCTTGCTAGGTGACTAGTGGTACTCAGTTATTGCCTTATCCTAGAAGTGGTACAATCTGTGAAAAGGTTAAAAAGGTCTGTTCTAGAGAAAGTGTTTGGTTTTGACTCTGTATAAAGGATGGAGGAGGTGGCATGGCAGATGATGCAAGAAAAAATTGAGTACACAAAGGAAGAGATGACAAAAGCATCCTGGCTGGAGAATTCTGGGAGTTGAAGTCCACACATTTTTTAAGTTGTCAACCTTGAGAAACGTGTTGTAGCATGTGGAAAACTGAGAATCAGCAGGACAGAATATGATCAGATGGGAAGATTCTGTCAAATACCCAAAGCAGAGATTAGACAACATGTGGCCAAGGAATGGAGAGTAAAGAAAGAATTGGCTAGTCATATGGACAAGACCAAACCAGGGAGTGATGGCTTTCAGAGGTATCAGATAAAATGAGAAAGACAAGTGACATCAAGTCTTCCGCAACACAACTGACTTACTAAACACTCAGTGGCACACAAGTGTGGCAGCCTTTTTGCAGATTGAGCAAAAAAGCAGCTGGAGTAAGATGGACAAGATGGCAAAATCATTGCAGATTCCAGAAAAGTGGTATAGCATCATTCAAGATGTCCATCTGTAAAAAGGTCACATGGATTGGATCTGTTTTCTCTCCATTGCTAGAATACCAAAGGTGAATCAATGAGGGTCAGGTGTTAGAGACGAAAAGAGAGGGATATCCAGTGATTAGGATACAAAATCCAAATTCTACTTAGAATCTGGCAGAATTCTGAACCGGAACCGAGACTGGCCTCAAATTTGCACCTGTAAATTGAATGGGAACATTTCCTGAGTTCCAATTTTCCAGGCCCAGTGGTAGAAATAATTCTAGGCACCAAGTCAGAAAGATCAAAGTCAGATGCAAAAAATGTGAGACTTGTAAGTCCATCACACAAACAATACATAGATATCAACTGCACCTCCTATTAAGAAATAAACTATTCACAGTCCATTAGGATACACTAGTGGGGAAAAGAGGTTAAGATTTGAACTTTGGGATTACATGGCTCAAGACTTATAGCTGACAAGAACTGGTTTTCTGCTCTATTATGTGTTGAAGGGAAAGTCTTCATCATGGTTCAGTCCAAGCCGGGAATAAACAACATGGCGACTGCTTTACAAAGAAGATTGTAGTTTATTGGAGAGGAGAGATAGCTCTGGAAGAAAAAAGAGAGCAAGCACATGTAGGAAGTGGGTTTTTATACCCTCTGGAGCCTTTTGTTTGGAGTTGTTCCTGTGCATGCTTTCTTTCACCCCAAACATTCGGTCATTTCTTCATATCAGTCTTGTTATTGTTTTTAAAGTTCCAATTATTGTTCCCTTTGAATTCAACAGATATATCTTCATTAACATCCTCCACCTAAAAGACAGCCTTTTTGAAATAGCCTCCAGCTTCATCAAGGAGAGTTGAAGAAATAGGGATTGTCTGAGAGGAAATCTGTATGGCTCAATCTTTGGTGATTGGTGAAAATACTTCACTGTGTTGGTTGATTGTTATACCTTGTGCTTGCATTTTTTTTATTGCGTGCTTGCCAGCAGCAAGCATTTTTGTTATTATAGTGAACATTTCAATAAAAAACTCTTAATCTACATTCATCTGATGTCAATTCATGTGACTAGTTAGAAGAAGTGAAGTCAACACTTTTCTATCAGATTCATCTTTCAGGTCACCAGAATTTTGTGATATTCTTTTGTAACCTAGGTATTTCTCCATATATTTTAAAAGAAAGACGCCCAGTCTATAAATATAGCAAAAAGCAGTTGTGTAATAAACTGTAACTACTTCATACTGCATGCCCAATACACAGACTATCCATAGAAGAAGTGAGGTAAGAAAGGGCTGGAAAATTTGCATTGGAATTCCCTAGCATTTTTGGATTTAGCTTGGTCCAGGATGTTCCCAGTTTTCTAGTTGAAACTATAGTTGAGTCTGTTCACGTATTGTGGCATTAAAGAGTTTTCATTGTATCTTCTGACTGCTGGTTGATGTTCATGGATTGCTCTGCTAGCCTTCTGAATATTCTCTTTTATTGGAATTTTTATACTGTGAAGCTGTTCCAGTTGGAAAAAACCAATTTTTCCAGCTCAGAACTCTGATGTTTCATCCCCATCTTAATTTGCTTCATGTAGAAGCCTACGCTGATTGATTTTTGGTATCCCCGTTAAGTACTAGGATAAGAATCACAGTACTGAGTTGAATGACAAAAGAAGAACATCTTTTTTTTTTTAAAGGGTGTATATTCTAACTTGAGTGAGATCGGTGAACTAATATTCTCAATGATTAAGAATAGATTTTGGTATCATACCAGTTTCTCATTGGTCCAGTGTGATCAATTTATCTCAGTAAAATGCAATTCAACATTATATATAATGACAGGCAACTTGTAGGCCAAAACCTGTAGCAATCCATTTTTAACCTTTGTAACAATCCCAAAATCATTTGTTTTCTTGAAAATAGATTTGATGCACTTACAGAAAAGAGCAGAAAAATTCAGTCGATCTATCTCCTCCACTGACATAACCAACATGCTCCTAATTGCCCTCAAGGTTTATCAATCCATCCAGGAATTAATGAATAAAATTATAGATGGGCTGCAAAATGTTTACCCATCCCTTTATACATGCCTGCCCAGAAATCCCATTTATCAACCTATGTATTTAATATATTCCCATATAAGTGAAATTCCTTTCATCCCTAAAAGCTTTTGAATCTGACCAGGACTAATCTATCTGAGCGGTGAGAAATTAGCATTTCCATATTTCTGTGCTACTAGTTCCACGATAGGCTTAGATTGACTTTTTGTGATATTACTACTGATAGTTATTTTTGCCCATTACCATTTTCATTTTTAAAAGGCCAATGCCCTTTTTCTACCACATTTTCCACATTATCTACCACACACACATACACATTAGAGCGGTGAGATTTCTTAGGCTAGTTTTATATTACAAAAGATTCCAAATAGTCTTTACCAAATGAGTTGTAAATGTCAAGAAATTTTAGTGGTCTCTGTGTGAGGCATTTTAAACATCATAGATACCAAGAAATCCTCCCAAAGTAGGTCCCTTTAAATGCATGAACTTTGCAGACACAAATATAAACAGATAGGAAAAGGCAAGAAGCTGGCTCTGAGCCATAAATTAATAAGAAAATATTTTCCTTCTTAGATTTTCTTTCAAAGCTAACAATCTGTCTCAATTACAAGGTGTGCAATGAGACCACCTTAATCTAAACATCTTTAGAAAATTGAGACTTCTGGTTTGCGTTGCGGCAGAATGGGACGCAGGAAGGCAGGGCTCTACCTTCTGTGCCCGATTTTGCCCTGCTGGGGGGTCTAAAAAGGGCCTAAAATTGCCCCAAAAAAGGCGATGAAGAGGAGGGGTGCCTTGCTGATCATGGACAGATGGTGGTCTTTCCATTCGATCCAAGGAAAGCCCTTCAAACCAGCAGGGGAAAGACCGGCTACATTCCTGTGGCCGGTCGTTAGCTGCTGAAAAAAGCACTACTTAATACATCGTAAACAGCTTGTTTGGAACTGGGTGAGAATCTTGATCCCTTCTTTACTATTTTACAACTGAATTTCCTGGGAAAGGCTTCCAAGAAGCTAAAAACCTCCAAATGTAAACGGAATGACATTTTAATTTTATGGGGCACAGAAGCATACAATATTGAAGTGGAAGTAACATAAAGCTACAGTTTCAATAAATTGGAGAACTGAGATAACTGTTAAGATTTTCTCTTTGAAAAAAAAACATTGAGACAAAATATAAGAAATCAATCCCTTGTTTTAAGAGTGGAAAATGGACTTTGAATGATATCTAATGGTGGATTTGTGTATAGCACTATAATTTGCTTTGCTTGGTGATTCCTACCTTGGGAGAACAGCTGGCAATAAAGGAAAATATTTTGGCATACTTATCATCCTGACCTTCTTGGATTATAAATACCTACTGAATTTGGACTTTTAACTTCAAGAGCTAGTGGGTGAGAAAGAAAAACTTGACCTTGGACTATGCCTGTCTGGGAGAGACTTTTGAACTGTTTTCAGAGAGTTGAACATTGTGGATTACAACCTTGTCTGATTGACAATTTTTGGGATACTTGAGACAAGGAATTACTATAAAATATTGCTTTCAAAATTGAACCTATACTTTGGAATATATTGGATTATAGAGGATACATATAAAGATCAGAAAACTAATATCCTTGAATGATGCCTCAAGAAAAAACAAACACCTTTCAGAAAGAAATATATTCTATGCTACAACTAATTCACCAGACAATTGTTGAATGCAAAGAGGACATAAAAAGAAATCATAATGAGACTAAAAACAATTTAGACAAGCAAATCTCCAAATTAAATCTACAACTAGAAAGCTCCAGATAACAGCTACAAAGTATGAACAAATAATCGAGAAATCAGAAGATGAAACAGAAGAAATAGATTTAGAGATGGAAGAAATAAAAGAAGGAAAATATAAACGACTATATACAAACAAAATACTGCAAGACTTAGCTATAACAATGAAAATGCAAAAGACCTTTTACCCCTTAGGTCTGCAAAATATAAAATATATCTGATAGCAAGGAAAAAGATTTTTAAAAAGGGAATATAGAGCTGTTAAGGGAAATGTCACAACTTGGAAGACAGGGAATGAAAAGAGAAATGGAGGGAGAAAGGAACTGGAAGCTGTTTAAGGAATATAAATGGGTAGAATTCCCCCCCCCCAATACCCTACCTAAATTGTCTTCCTCGTGCCGAGCAATTTTTACAAAAATAGAAAATTCCTGGGTGATCTAATTGCCCTGGCTTGGAAAGCGACTTGACAAAGAAAGAAAGTGAGAGATTAAAAAAACAGAAGATTTGACCTTTTAGAGGGGGTATTATATATTTAAATACTTCTTTGAATAAGATTAAAAGAATGGAAGACTCTTAGATATAATTAGACTTTTATAATGAAATATATGATTTAGAATTAAGAGAGCATTTCCCCCTCTTTTTGATATGGGAAATATGAAGATAAGAGGAGGATTGATTTGAATAAAACTTTCAGTTATATAAATGTAATTAATATTGAGAAAATCATAACTGATAAAGATGTTTCAAATACTGATGGGAAATCAAACTTTAACAAGAGCACAAAAACAGGATATTGATTAATGAATTGACATTATTGATTTATGAATTTATATTATTGTTTTGTATGATATTAGTAAAATATGATGAAGATGCTTATATCTAACTCTGTATACATTAACAGTACCAAAAATTGTAATGGTGTAATGAAGGGAAAATGTAAAAAATATGGAGAAGAAAGGAGGATCAGGGAAAAAAATACTGGATTGTGTAATATTGAACAGATTTATATTGAAGAAGTTAATGTTAAATATTTGAACCCAGACAACATGTTGTTTACTAAGCACTAAAGACTGTAATTTTAAAAAATTAATAAAACTTTTATAAAAAAGAAAATAAGAAAATTGATTTATATCATTTATAAACATGAGATTGTATGATTCAGCATATGCTTAATATGAGGTTCTTAAATCAGAGTTATAAATTCAGATTTATACTGATAAAGGGAAGAATTTAACCGGGGTCCATGCAAAAGCATCAGCCTTTATGACGGGAGAATAATGCTCCAGCCTTGAAAGAGGCAGTAATGTGCTTCCTGCTCAAGAGACCCTCCTTGTACATAATGGTTTGGGATATCTATGGATAAGTCCTCAACCTTCCCTTTAGGGGGAAAATTGTTGAGAAGGTAGTCAGTCTGCAGCTGATAAGGACTTTGGAGGAAATGGATTATCTAGACCAGGACCCTGTTTGCACATGTGCGCGGGCGCGAATGGGAATGCTAGCACGGGGCGGGTGTCTGCAGCCTGTTTACGCATGTGCCACTAGCCCGGGCAGTTTGCGCGGCCCGTTTGCACATGCACGAACAGGCCTCTAGCTGCCGTGGGGGATGCATGGCTGTTCATGCATGTGTATGGTGCCAGTGCATACTGCATATGTGAATGGGGCTGCTAGTGCCATGCCAGTGTGTGTCCCCCGTGCACACGCACATGCATGCACACCAATTTTGAAGCTGCTCTCCTTCCCTCCAGTCCTCGAGCCTGGAAAGGTTGGAGATTTCTGATCTAGTCCCATTTCAGACTGGTTTCTAGCCAGGATTAGTACTGAGATAGCTTTGGTTGTGCTTGTTGAACTACGATGAAGCTGGGGGTGATGGTTCTGTATCCATCCTCAATCTCTTAGTGGGTTTTAATAACATCAATCATGGTATCCCTCTGAGCTGGCTCTGTGAGTTGGGGATTGCAGATGCCAGTTTATTTATCCTTTCCCTGGTGTCATTTCTCATCAGTGTTAATTGGCTGGGAGAGATTGTCCTCAAGGCCCCATATTTGTGAAGTGCCACAGGGTACCATTCACTCTCCCCTCCTTTCCAAATGGTACATGAAACTGCTAGGTGAGTTCATCTGCAATGCTGGGTTTCAGAACAGTGTATTTTTGATACCCTATTATAACTTTCAACTCTAAGATGACCAAGTGGGTCTGTCAAATTCTACCTATGTGCCAGGAGGCTGCTTTGGAATGGACTGTCTCCAATCCTACCAAGACTGAGTTTGAACCACTCGAACTGAGTTTGAACCACTCGATGTGGGAATATTTCCCCATGCAAGGGTGGTGTACTATTTGGGAGTTTTCCTGGACTCAACAACTCCTGCTTGAAGAGGAGACGGCAACTTTGTTCAATTTCATGCCAGTTACACTTTTTCATACCTTAGATAGGGGGAGGGGGGAGGCTTCAGAGAGTCACTCATGCCATAGTTACTTCACAGAGTGACTACTGCACTGTGCTTTACATGAGGCTGTCGTTGAAAAGCAGACAGAAACTGCAATTGTTTCAAATTTCAGTGACAGGGGCAGTGATGAGCATAGCTCGGAATGATTCTCAGTTTGCTTCCAGGTGTGATTCAAGGTGCTGGTGGCCATCTATAAAATCTTACATGGCATAGGGCAGTGTTTCCCAAACTTGACAATTTTAAGGCATGAGGACTTCAACTCCCAGAATTCCACAGCCAGCGTTGCTGGCTGTGGAATTCTGGGAGTTGAAGTCCACATGCCTTAAAATTGTCAAGTTTGGGAAACACTGGCATAGGGCCTGGTTATTTTAGGGGCTACTTGCCTCCCATTGTATCTGATCAGGCGGTTCCATCTGTCAGGTTGGTATGCTCCAGGTTCCATCGATTAAACAGAGAAGTCCACCTGTCTGGACCTCACAAATGCCTTCTCTGTAACAGCCTGCCCTCTTTAACAAAGTTCCCCCCCTGAAATTCAAATGGCTCCCAACTTACACCCATTTCAAAGGGCTCTTCGCCCAGGCCTTTGGTGAGGACGTCTGTTTTTCTTTTTGTTTCCCTTTGGGCTTGTTATTCTCTCGTTTTACGCTGCTCTGTGGTTGGGGTACTGTTTTTTGTTCTTAATTTTTTTTAACAATTGTAAAACTCCTTGAGTTACTGGGTGTCAGGCAGCATATATATATTTAATGTATTATTCTTATCATCTGTTCTCAACAATGAGAAGTCACAGCTGCCATTTCTTTAGCTCAGCGGCCCCCAACCAACCTTCTGGGTGTCAGGGACTAGTTCCATGGAGGATGATTTTTCTGCAGACCGAGGGGGGGGGAAGCATGGTTTCATGCACTGCCTGGATCGCGCCCATGTGCAGGTGAGGCTTTGCTTGTTTACACAGCCCAGTTCCTGGTAGGCGGTGCACTGGTGGCAGTCCACAGCCCAGGGGTTGGGGACCCCTGCTTTAGCTGATGTTAGCCTCAAATTACAGTGGTGATCTATTTGTATGTTGGAGAACATTTAAATACACCAGTCGCTTAAACCCTATTATAGTTAATAAAAACAACAATTGCAGAAATTGCTCAATAACTACTTCTTTGAGATCTATTTACTGTTAAAAGGCTTGATTTCATGCATACGTTTGCTTTGTTTTAACTTAAAAGGCTTTGGATTAGTCCATGGACATTAAATTAAGAGTCTGTTGAAACAATTCTTCCAGTAAGGTACAATCAGCAGTTGTGCACAATGAAGTGCTGAATCAGATTTATTAGCCCAAAGGGCAGGGTTATTAACACTCTTCTGGGTTGTTTCCAGTGGCACCATTCCAGCCATGCAAAGTGTCTTCCGCTTGCGGAAATTCTGTTTTTAGCCTTTTATGTGTGCTAGAGCCAATATTTTCACAGTGCTTGTGGAACCTACTGCACAAGTCCACACACAAGGCATTTTAGAAGCCCTTGAAGTACTTTAGAAATCAGAGAAGTTCAGGCTCAGATGTGGTTGCTGAACTACACTCCCAGCCTCTTACCATTGCACGGCTGGGGCTACTAGTTGTGGGTTACAATGTCTGCACAATTCATCAGGCGAGTGTGTGTGACGGTTTCAATAGTGATTCTTCCATTAGCACCAACAACATGATATCACTTATATATTTTTTTTCACCAGAGCAACATTGTGGAAAGCCTTTTGTTCCAATGGAGGGTTTACTGAACCAAATCCTTTGAATAAATCACTTTCATTATCAAGGTTGCAGAAGATGATCTGCTTCAGAATAATATACTTGCAAAGCAGTTTAATACTACTTGCCTCCAGTTAACTGAAGAACAACAAGGAGATTTGCATCAAAACCTACAGGAAATGGTGCAGACAATCAGCTGAACCTTCTAAATACTTATTACTATTTTCTGACAGACCTCAGCAAGAGATCAATTTCATGAGCTAAGAAAAAGATGTGCTGCAAATCTTTTCCTTTCTACCTTTTAATTTTGTAACAAGAAACTTCAATTTTCTCTGCGTGTGTGACATTTTATAAGGAGAGCTTTACTAAAATTGCCTTTATGTTTTTTATTATCATGACTATATTAAGTGCCCTACTAATGAAAATTATAATTCTAACAGAAACATAGTTGTGTCCTTCCTACTGCTCCTTCATATTATTGTCCTTTGTTGGGATAAAACAAGAATACTTACTCTAGTGATTTTGACTGCTATAGTTTGTAGGGATATCATTCTACTGGATATTATTTGAATTAATTGTGAAACCTGTGGATTTACAATTTCTATTAATATAATACTATATAATTAATAAGGGCTAAAATAAGTATAATTAATAAGGGCTGAAATAAACTATAGTATAGGATAGTGATGGCGAACCTTTTAGAGACCGAGTGCCCAAAACCTGCCCCACCCCCGCTCCACCTGCCCCGCCCCGCCCTGCTCTGCCCTCACCCCATTCACCCTCAGGGCCATCCACAGCTCACCGCAGATCACCCAGGCGGCCCTGCAGCACCATGGTGGCCACACCCTCCACATCCGCACCCCGCAGCATCATCTGCTGCCCAGCTGCCATGTGCTTGGTTGTGCTGCTCTGCATGGGCTGCACCCGGGGGTGACTCTCCTCGGGGGGGCTGCTGGTGAGGAGGGGGCTGCAGGGGAGGCGGGGCTGGGGCAATGGCGTGAGTGCGTGCCCACAGAGAGGGCTCCGAGTGCCACCTCTGGCACTCATGCCATAGGTTCGCCACCACTGGTATAGGACAAGAAAGTATTAATTCTCATAAAATGACAGACTGGTATAGAAAAATATTAGAATTAACATTGTAACATTAACTTGTTTATTGAGGTTTAACACAACTCTCTTAATGGTAAATTTATACACAATACATATTATTTATCAAGCGAAGGTACATTTCAGAATAAAATCCAGTTACAGTTTTGTTTAATAAATCTTCCTATTACTCTTAGTCTTTGCTGTATCTTTTTTCTAAATATATCTTTTTCCATTATTCCTTACAAAGGAAAAGTAAATACTAGGATACTGTATAATGCTAAGACTCAGAATGAAATTTATTTTTTATACAGACTACCAGGAAATAAATCTACACTTATATTAAGCTGTATGCTACCATTACCATACTATACCATTTGGACATTTCTGTTATTTCTTTATAATCTTGTATGAACAATTGAGCATTGGGCCAAATCCCTGGATATACTAAAATGGTTTAAAATCCTAGTTTTAATACTCCTGCCAAGAAAGAAAAAGTGCTATCAATTCATTTTGAAATAAATGTAAGAGAGAATTTTTCCAATATAAGCTAAAATCATGACAGTTGAACCTACAGTACAAATATGGAAGTCTGCGGTATAAAATCTTAGAAATTCCCAAGAATCTGAGCCCAGTGAATGACAGGATTATTCTCTTGGTACACAACATCTGTGGCTCACTCATCAAACATACTAAAAACTTCCAAAGTGGTTTTTGTTCCTGTTTCTCAGTTTACAGAACTGTTTTATAATTTTTGCTGTCATTTTATTTATTATGATTTTTGATTGCTATGATTACTGCATTTTTGATTAGCAAAATAAAGTTGTATTGTAGAACTGGCTTTATAATACTTTTCAACACTGACTTTTGGTTCAGAGAAGACAAGAAATGTATGGTTAGGCAAATATGTATCTTATTTTAGTAAATGTGCACTTCTAAAGCGTATATCTGCACACCTCTTGTGCTGCTGTAGAAAGTATAGGAGATATACAGTACATACATTTATAAGATTTAAAAAGCAATCCTGAAACAGACTAAATGCTCTCTCATTTTTCCTGCAATTATAGCATTGCAGTTATGGCATGTGTTCAACACAAATATTAAAGCACTCATGACCCTTCCAATTCCTAACTTCTCCCACAATTATAATTATGTGTTGGTGTGTGATGCTTCGCCCTGTTACATATTACAGATTCTGTGTTGTATTCAGTAATATAATCACAGAACAACAATTGTATGTGAACAAATTGTAGGCATAATAATGCATCAGAAATGTCTATTCTCAATTCTGATTTCAAGATCACCAATATAATTGGGAAAATGCTATAAAACAAAATCTGTTCAATATAATTAACAGTTTTATAACTAATGTGCCTTGTGGATCAAATTCTCCATTGCTCATGTATTCAACCATAGAAGTCAAAGACGACAGACTGCAAAACTTGTAAAGACCACTGTTGTGGCCACAGATCCAGCTTTGACACATGCTGTTGTTGAGCTAATCCAAAGGCATGAGTGTTATTTGCTGACAAAGTCATTTGTGATGACTTCCATATATCAAACTCTAGAGAAAGAAGTTAAGTATCAGTTGATGCCAATAATTTCTGACCAAGAAAGATGTGATTAGCACTGATGTTCAATAGGTCTGATCCAACTTCATAATTAATTCACAATCCAGATTAAATTATGGGAGGTCTCATATCAAAGAAAAATAAGACAAAATACCATATTAATTATGAATCAACTTGCTGTTACCCTCATAACTGTTTCTAAAGGACTAGCAAATATGGTTATGTATCATGGGCATCTGTTCAAGGAATATTGTGCTAAAAGATACCTTTCTTCAATGTAACAACAACAACAATAATTAGAGTTGGAAGGGACCTTGGAGGTCTAGTCCAACCCTCTGCTTAGGCAGGAAATCCTATACCATCTCAGATAAATGGTTGTCCAGTCTCCTCTTAAAAACTTCCAGTGCTGGAGCACTCACAACTTCTGGACGCAGGTTGTTCCATTGATTAAATGTTTTAACTGTCAGGAAATTTCTCCTTAGTTCTCTCTGATTAGTTTCCATCCATTGCTTCTTGTCCTGTTTATTCTTTTTTTTAAAACAAAATATTATTTAGGGGGGGTGTCCCATTTCTCATTTAAGCAATGCCTTAAAGTTGTTCTTCACCCTTTCAGCATCTTTTGTTTGATTTTTAACATGAACATTTTTCATTTATTCTATTTGAATGCTGAATATTCCTCCTGAAAGAGTCATTTCCCCTAATTTCTTCTTAAGAAATACCGTTGCAAGATTTTTTTTTAATGACTGGGCTAACACAAGAGACTAACTCAACAATGTATTCATCACATTCTTTGCTCTTGAGCTCAGCACTTCACCCACCCAACTGATGGGTGAAGGAAGGAAGAGACCCTCAAAGCTGCAGGCTAGGAGACTGGGAAGGCCTTCACCCTCTGCTTCTGTGTATATCATCCCCTACACATTTGTCCCACTATTTATAAATGAAAAAAAAATTGTATGGAATAGCTCTGAGAAAACCTCCACTATAAATAGGGTTGTGGAGTTTTGTCTACATCCACAGCAGATACTCGAGACTAAATCTTCTCCATCCCCATTGACTGTATTGTCTGGGACACCTGGGGATTACAGACTGGGTCCCAACTTGCATTTCAGCCTAGGACAAATATGCCCTGGCAATCACTTTTCTTTTTCATGTCTCCAGGATATTGTTTTGATATTATCCCCAGTTGATACGTATACCGGTAGTAGCCTAAAGTCAATGGTTTTGCTTTATCATGCTCAGTGCCCCTGAATTCAGGGCTCCAATGTCCACTCTATCAACCAGAGTGGAGACCACAGCAGCAGCAGCAAGATAGGGATTTAGCAATGGGAACAGCCAATTTTATGCTGATAATAGTTTTTGGTTGTTTTAAAGATGGCTGCTTTGGGAAATGATTCTGAGTTCCTAGAGGCCACAGTTTCCTCTTATTTGCAACCTACTGTAATCTTTTTTTTACAGGCTGTCAGCATTCTGTTCCTCTCACTCCTTTTGGTGAAGTTTGGAGAATGTACAAACTTTATTCTTCTGTTTATTTGTTTTAAGAAAATATGTGCTGCTTATCCAAATCGAGGTTTTTCTACCACATAATCGCAGCGTAATCTTTACAAAATTTCTAAATGGTACTTTAAAATACTAAAGCAATATTTAACATGCTAAAAAGTACATTTCTTACATATTAATTCAAAGCGGTAATGTATTAAGAGATAACAAGTCTTGGAGAATAAGAACAGTTTTGCCCAGCATTTAAAGACAATACTAATAGACAAGAAGCTACTAATGTCCAAATGGTGAACATATTCCAGAATTGGAGGACAGTTGCTATTCCTGGATAGCCATTTGCAGCATTTTCACATGAAAGGGTAGGGAATAGGGCTTCTAGGATTACGTTGTTTTTAATGTGCTTCTGAGGATAACCAGAGCATCTTCTTCAGATAACGTAGACTCATGAAAGACTTTATAGCTTTAATACCATCACTTTGAATTGGGACCATTAATGAATCAGAAGCTACTGATTCTAAACTATTATAGGATATATATAGGTATCTCTTTCCCTCATTAAAGTATTTTCCCTCCAGTTTTTTTTTTAAAAAGTTGGATTTTAGAGATGATATCATCTGGATATTCTATACATTATCATGAACATTGCTTGGAAATGTACACAATCAGTGTACACAATCAAGCAGCAAAATCCAAAACAGTATCAAAAGAGAGTAAATAAATTAAGAATGAAAAACAAAAATCTCTTCCAATATACAGATCGCAAGCTGAAACCTATGAAAAACAATGGGCGTAGTGCCATGTATGAAAGAATATCTCAAGAAACTACTGGCAATGTAAATTACAATTTTTTTTTTCAATTAAAAAAACGGGAAAGGGACCTCTGTGGTGATATGCAAAGCCTTCTGTCAATCTTTTCTTACTTTGGAAAATCTGAGTAAGCTAAATTTTCAGATAATGTGTAGGTGGTCTTTGACTTACAATCATTCATTCAGTGAACATTTGAAGTTACAATGGCACTAAAAATGCCTTATGACTGGTTTTCATATGATTGTGACAGCATACTCATGGTCAGCTGATCAAAATTTGAGCACAATGGCAGTTGCATTGTCTCGGAGTCATGTAATCACTGTTTGTAACCATCCCAGTGGCTTCCAACAAGCAAAGTCAATAGGGGAAGTCAGATTCACCCAACAACCCCATGATTCACTTAACAACTGCAGTGATTTGCTTACCAACTGTGACAAAAAGACCGTAAGATGGGGCAAAACTCAACTGCCTCACTTAGCAACAGACATTTGGGGTCATCTTAAGTCAAGGACTACCTTAAAAGGCCAATGAACAAATGATGATGATGATCTCTCTCTCTCTCTCTCTCTCTCTCTCTCTCTCTCTCTCTCTGTGTGTGTGTATATAATTTTATGTATGTTATTATATACTTTTCAAAACACCATGTCCAGCATACTGAAAATAAGTGTACCTTCAGTTTATATAGAAAAATAACCCGTAGGACATTATATGGTATATATGGTAACGTCCACATCAATTTTAAGGTGATTTCAAGCTCCAATAGGGAAATTGTTTGTCTAATTGGGAATGTGCTTGACACTAAAATAACATTTTTCTAATTTACTCATATAATTGAATAGTAGTAATAAAGACTATGTGACCAACCAACCAGAAGTAAAGTGACGGGCAAATGAAAGCAAAAATAGTACCATTATAGTAATAGGTGCCTTGGGTGCAATCCCTAAAAATCTGAAGTACCACTTTAACACCATCGGCATTGACAGAATCACCATTAATCAATTGCAAAAGGCAGCTTTACTTGGTACAGCTTATATCCTGCAATGATATCTATAACACCATTAAACAGCATTTGTCTATCCCAGGACCTTAGGAAGAACTCAATAAGTGGATAAAAATACCAAATCCAGTGTAAACATTTGGCTGACTGTGTGACCAACTATAATAATAATAATAGTAATAATAATAATAATAATCCCCCAGTGAGGCACTACCTTGATGTGGTTGTGGGGCTTGTGTACTCTGAGGAAGATGAGAGCTATGCCAGAGGTTCAACCATACTGGACAGGTCTCATCAGAGGAGTCAGACAAAGAGTGTCTCTCCCATAAAAAATATGGTGAGACGTAAATTTCAGAATGCCATACTGGCTCGGACGTCGCCCGGGTTAACAAGGTCCGCGCTAGATATTGGAGTTCCTGGATATCTGGTGAAAAATGGGTTACAGGACTCAGGACTGTTGGCTGAGCAACCAGGGCCAGCAGCTGCAGAACTACTGGAAGAAAAGGTGTTTACCCGTCGCAGATACACAGTGATGGAAAACAAAGAAATAATGATCTGTTACTACAGATCAAGTCCAACAAGACGAGGATATCTAAAACGAATGCACCAATTCTGGAAAGAACAACATCCAGAATCAGAAATAACAGAACAGAGACTAGCAGATCAACGCCGATTTATAACACGAAATAAAGTATTCACAGAAACAGAATTGGACGAACTGCAAAGGTTTACCCAGGGCAAAGAAATCAAAGCCTTACCAGAAGTAATTCAGAATGTAGAGGCAAACCAGGGGGAGTTGGCAGTGAAGGAATCCAGCAGAGATATACAACTGTTCTCATTTGGAAACCAGGCACCTCTTCCTCAGGAAGAACAAAACCCTCTAACTAAAGAAATAAAAGAATTGAAACAAAGAATAATTGAGCATCTAGAACAGCACAAAAACAACAGAATAAGGCTGCCTGCATTGAAGCTTGTTCCAAAGAAACAGCTAGCACAAGCATTAAAAGATGCAAATACTGCAATAGCAAGTATAAGCACCAATTCACTGCAAGAAACAAACCAACTAATGTACAGCACAGCTGCAGTTATAACAGAATACCTGGGATGCAAAATCAACAAAAAGAAAAACAAACAAACAGTGCACCACAAAAATGGAAGGTTAGACTAGAAAATAAGATCAGCAAGTTAAGATCACATGCAAGCAAGCTAGAACAGATGAAAGAAAAGAAGCTGAAGAACAAGAAGACCAAAGAATACCTAATCAAGAAATACCACTTAGAAACAAGGAAGATCAAGGAAGCACTGGAAATAATAAAGCAACAAATAACAGCTATAGCCAGGAAAATCAGTAGATATGAAGCTCGAATTGCAAACTATAGGCAGAACCTCCAATTTCAATCCAATCAGAAACGTTTCTACCAATCCATCAATGGAGAAACTGCAAGGAATCAGTCAGTACCTGACAAGGAAGAAACAGTGCAGTTCTGGAAGCAGATATGGGATAACCCAAAGAAATACAACAAGGATGCGGCTTGGTTAAAAGAGGTGGATGCAAATAAAACAGAAGTTGAAATGAAAGAACTAGTAATAACAACAAAAATGGTAGAAAAAAGAGCAAAGAAAATCAAAAATTGGTCAGCACCAGGTGAAGATGAACTGCATGGGTTTTGGTTGAAACATCTAACTGTTATACACCCACTCATTGCCAAACAGTTCAACAATATACTACAAGGAGGAGAAATTGAAAAGTGGCTAACAACTGGGAAAACCTACCTAATAATGAAAAATCCAGCAAAAGGGGCAACACCAGGTAACTACAGGCCAATTACCTGCTTACCAACAACTTTCAAATTACTAACTGGTGTGGTAGCTGATGCAGTACAACAGCATCTAGTTGAAAACAATCTCTTTCCACCTGAGCAGAAAGGAAACCGCCCCAATAGCAGAGGAACAAAAGATCAACTCCTAATAGACAAAATGATCTTGGAAAACTGCAAGAGAAGGAAGACCAACCTGAATGTGGCATGGATTGACTACAAAAAGGCATTTGACTCTCTGCCACATGATTGGATAATCAAGTGCCTAGAAATAACAGGAGTCAGTAGAAACATCAGAAAATTTGTGCAAAAATCGATGGCACAATGGAAGACACAGTTGCAGATCAATGGTGAGAAGCTGGGAGAGGTTAATATCAAGAGAGGAATATTTCAAGGAGATTCATTATCACCATTACTATTTGTTATTGCACTGTTTCCTCTGTCAACAATACTGAATAACTCAGGACATGGCTATCAAACATCAAAAACATCTGCCAGACTATCCCACCTCCTTTACATGGATGATCTGAAGCTGTATGGAAAAACATCATCTGAAATAGAATCGCTGCTCAACACTGTCCGTATATATAGCCAAGATATTGTAATGGAGTTTGGCTTGGACAAATGTGCCACACTTACTATCAAACAAGGAAAAATAGTGAAAACTGAAGGTATCAAGATGCCCCACGAAAATAACATTAAGAGTCTGGATGAGGAAGAGTACTACAAATACTTGTAGTACTACTTACTACAAGCTGACAACATCAAGCACACTGAAGTCAAGAAAAAGATTAGAGGTGAATACATCAAGAGAGTGAAGAAGATCTTAAAGTCCAAACTCAATGGAGGAAATACCATAAAGGCAATCAACACCTGGGCAATCCCAGTCATTAGGTACACAGCTGGAATAGTGGACTGGACTCAAGCAGAACTAAAAGCAATGGATAGGCAGACCAGAAAAATAATGACAATGAATCATGCCCTTCATCCACGCAGTGACATTGATAGACTTTATCTACCAAGGCAAATAGGTGGGCGTGGAATGCTACAAGTACATCAGATGGTTGAAGAAGAAAAAATGGCTTTGGAAGAATATCTGAAGAACAATGATGAAGATGCACTGAAATTAGTATATCAGGAAGGCTTACTGACTACTGGAGAGACCAAACTGGCCTACAAGAAAGACCAAATGAAGAACAGAATAGAGGCATGGGAAGACAAAGCACTACATGGCCAATACATGAAAAAAATAGCTGGGAAAGCAGATAATAATAAAACCTGGCAATGGCTAAGAGCAGGAAAATTGAAGAAAGAGACCGAGGGACTAATTCTGGCTGCACAAGACCAAGCCTTAAGGACAAATGCATACAAAGTCAAAATTGAGAAGACAGCAACAGACAGTAAGTGCCGCCTATGCAAAGAAGCTGAAGAAACAGTGGACCACTTGGTAAGCTGTTGCAAGAAGATTGCACAGACTGATTACAAGCAGCGGCATGACAAAGTAGCAACAATGGTGCATTGGAAGATCTGCAAAAAATATCATTTGCCTGTAAGCAAAAACTGGTGGGATCATAAAATAGAGAAAGTCATAGAAAATGATAAAATTAAACTGCTCTGGGACTTCAGAATTCAAACAGACAAGCACCTGCAACATAACACCCCAGACTTAACAATTGTCGATAAGAAAGACAAAAAAGTCTGGATAGTGGACGTGGCAGTGCCTGGAGATAGCAGAATAGAAGAGAAAGAACTGGAGAAGATAACAAAATACAAAGACCTACAAATAGAAATAGAAAGACTGTGGCAAAAGCAAGCAAGGGTAGTACCAATAGTCATAGGCTCCTTGGGTGCAATCCCAAAACAACTGGAGCACCACTTGAACACCATTGGCATTGACAAATTCGCTATTAGTCAATTGCAAAAGGCGGCCTTATTAGGAACTGTTTCCATCCTGCGACGATATCTGTAATACCATCAAACATCCACATCTGCCTATCCCAGGTCCTGGGTAAGGACTCGATAGGTAGACAAAATGCCAAATCCAGTCTGAACATCTGGCTGACTGTGCGATGATTGATAATAATAATAATAATAATAATAATAATAATAATAATAATAATAATAATAATTATTATTATTTCTACTTTATCCACTGCCATGGATAGTGGACGTGGCAGTGCCTGGAGACAGCAGAATAGACGAGAAAGAACTAGAGAAGATAACAAAATACAAAAACCTACAAATAGAAATAGAAAGACTGTGGCAAAAGCAAGCAAGGGTAGAACCAATAGTAATAGGCACCTTGGGTGCAATCTCAAAACAATTGGAGCACCACTTGAACACCATTGGCATTGACAAATTTGCCATTAGTCAATTGCAAAAGGCGGCCTTACTAGGAACTGCTTCCATCTTGCGACAATATCTGTAATACCATCAAACATCCACATCTGCCTATCCCAGGTCCTGGGTAAGAACTTGATAAGTAGACAAAATGCCAAATCCAGTCTGAACATCTAGCTGACTGTGCGATGATCCATAATAATAATAATGCTTCTGAGTGCTTCCATTCATCTGTAAACTCCATGCCCTGATTGCCTAGCAGGAGCTAAGTCTTGTAGCACATTTTTCAATGAGTGGACAGGAATCATAGCATCCAATGGACGAAAGTTGATCTGGCATATAATTTTTACCACTGTTAGACTGTGAATCTAACTGCAGATTACTAGGAAGAAGAAGGAGGAGGAAGAGGAAGAGGAAGAGGAGGAAGAAGGAAGAAGAAGAAGAAAGAAGTTCTTTTTTAAGTTGTTATTTCAACTGTCATTTCATTGTCATGAATTGTCATGGCATACCTCTGCAAAGAAAACAAAAAAAGACAAAGAGAAAAATACAGATAAAAGTAAAAAATACTAAACACATTTTCCTATTTTAGAGGGTCACTCAAGTTAAAACTCAGATAGGAAGATATGGAAAACTGCTATCTATGTTCCTAGATCCTGCAATGATTAGATGAAATTATCCTTTGTTGTGCTTTATGGGACTGCAAATTCATACCTATTGTGAATTGTACTGGGCACTTGAAATAATTGCCCCAGCACTTGGTCAAATGGGACATGAAGTTCAGCCAACAAGTACATTTTATATGGTGTTGTAAATAAACTATAGTGAATATGTAAGAAGCAAGATAGAAACCAGCAAACTGTGTAAGTATGACCTTGACTGTGATGTGAGCAAATTATATCTATATATCTATATCTATACATATATATCTATATCTGGTATACTATATGTATATACATATATGCATTAAATACTGTACACATACACACACATATAATGCTGACAGAACATTGATGCAATTGCCACTTTACTGGTGAAATGATACTTCACTTTTCAAGAGTAAAATTAAGTATTCAAAAATACTTAATTTTATTAAGAAATTATGTGAAATTCCACAATAGAAACTGAAACTATATTTGGAAGTTATGTGAAGTTCCACAATAATTTGACTGGACCAACCAGCTGTTACTAGACTGAAATAAAGCTTTTTCAATAGTTTTAACTAAGACTAAAGGCAATGCTATGGCTATTTTTATTCCTGGATAGCAAACCAAGCTGATTGCCATCTACTGCAGTGACAAACTGAACTTGGTAAAATGGGTAAATACATTTTATACATCTATCAGCTCCAATCAAGGTGTTCAGTAAGAGTTCAAAATCAAAGGTTACAAGCATCATTCAGTTAACCCTTTTGTTGTAGAGCGCAGTATCATTAAAGAAAGAAGCATTGAGGACCCAGATTGTTGGGACCAATGTAAATATATATATACATTGCTTACTGGTGTACACCGCTTAGAGAGTGCTTGCACTTAAAGCGGTATATAAGTCAAATAAATAAATAAATTTGGACTATATTGTAAAATGGCCCAACATAATTAACTGTTTAAAACTAGATCAGCTGTTGGGATGATGAAGCCTCCTATGTAACTCCTCCTATGTAACTTATCTGGGAATGGTCTCCATTGGGGAAATGGGACTTTATTTCCATGTACAGCCAAAGATCTTCCAGGCATTTTAAGGGAATAGGCAAGGGGCTTTGAGTGACTGAACCAATTGTGTTTAATAATTAGAGGTCATCAACCCATAGAAAGTTTACTAAAGTGAAAAAAATAATCTATAACAATAGTTGACAGCCCGATTCTGAAAGCTGTCTTTGGTGCATTAAGGAGTTCTGAAGGCTTTATTGATGGCACTTAAGCAAGGCAAGCTTAAGCTTCAGGAAATTTACTCAAGTCAGTGCATTCAGCAAGGATTACAATAAGGTAAGCAATGTGGAATAGAATGAAAGCTTTATTTGGTTTAAAGTTATGAGCTACCTTGAACTTTTTAGAAAAATGAAATAAGACATGCTTCCAGTAAAGTAAAGATATATGAATCGATGCTTTGTGTTATTTTAGAAATGAGTGTGGAAAGCTATCAGACTCATTTCTGGATATTTAGTTATTACTTTACCATTGTTTAACAGCTATAGATAATTGCCTTTGGTGATATTTATTTATATGTCATCGGCATTAGACAATCTTAAGAAAAACTCGCAGTGCACAAATAGTGTATGCTTTTTTAAAAAAAAAAAATAAAGCCTTTCGTTCAGCAAGGATTTCGACAGGGCACTCCTTCCTAATCTGGAAAAAGATCCCGTTGCCCTCCTGACGATCTTTATAAACAGCTGATGATTGCAAAGCAAGCCAATCAAAGCAGCGCAGCGAAAACCCGGGCAGGGCCAAAGGGGAGCAAACGCTGGCGGATGGGGGGGGGGGGGGGAGAAGAGAGAGAGAGAGAAAACGAGTGAGCGAGCCTTAGGCGCCTCCCCTTCTGATTTCCTCTCACGCCCACTTCCAACAGCGAAGGGGATTGCCTTCCTTTTCTTTCGGCTTTTGTCGTTTCACGTTAAAACTTAACTGGTAGGAACCGGCGCCGACTTGGGTAAGTTTCCTTCTCCAGTTTTGGGACAGATTTGACAGCAGCGAGACGGTGCTTCGGCCGCTCGCGTGGTGGGGTGTGCATATTTGTGCCCGCGCAGTTTGGCTCAGTCTGTCGCAACGGGAAGGCGGCGTAGGAGGGGATTAAGCGTGGCTCCTGGCGAACGGGAAAACCCAACCAGGAAGGAGGAGGAGGAGGAGGCGGCGCCGGCAAGCGCAGCCTGCATGACCTGCCAGCAGCGAGGAGGAACCTCCGGGATCTCCGCGTCAGCAGTAGCCCCAGCGATGTGCATACATGGGAGGGTGTGCGTGTCTCTGCCCTGGAGGGATGGGCCTCTGCAGGGGGGCGTGTGACGGGCACCAGGGCTGGAGGCGGCAGCCTTACCGCTGCATGCCTCGGTAAGGATTCTTCCCGGATAAGTTTGGACTTTTCCCGGGGAGGGAAATCACCCAAAACCCCATTCCTCACTTTAACCTTTTCTTTACTGGACCCGAGGAAAATCTCTTTGGCCAAGAGACCTTGTGGAAGGATATGTGGGCTTGCAAGGTGGGGACTGCTCAGCCACAAGGAAGACCCCATTTATGAGCTGCTTTCACGGTCGTGTGTAGGATTACGCTAGGCGACGTTGTGGGTGTGCCAGAAAGAGTGCAGCTTCCAGGCAAAGCATTTATTGCAGAAGTATGCTGTTTTATCCAAAGGATTGTATGTTAAGTGCAGACAAAGTCTTCTCTCCTGTTTTTATTCACAAATTATCTAGTCTTCTCTCCTGTTTTTATTCACAAATTATCTCATTTTTTTTTCCAGAGAAAATCGGTTTAAAAAAAGTAAACTCCAGGGTGATGGCACCTTGCCCAGGCTGCTTTAGCATTAGAAGGCACCTTCTCCTGTGAATCACTCCAGACCAGAAAGTAATATAGTGGACAAGCATAACAGGTAAACACAGTTGCATAAATAAGATAATGTAAATGGAGCAATCTTTGAACATGGTCCCCTTGAAAGTATTTAGGATCTGATTAGTGTTGAATAAATGGAAGAATGTCTTAATAGCAAGGCATCCAATTTTTTTCCAGCTGAGAAGTACTTTTGGCCTTCAGAAAGTGCTATTCTCAGCTGTTGTCATCTTTCATTTTTGGTTGGGGTGGCTGAGACTGGGAATTTTGTAATATCTTGAATGCAGAGTACCTGTCCCTGATCATAATTTTACAAAATTGTTTCTTATTCTTTTTACATTGGATGCTGTTTTTTTTAGAATGCAGCATTCTTTTAGGTAGACATCCCAACGACACCAGGTTGGATGAATTCACATATTGGCCTGATTTCCTATAACTTCAAAAATACATTCCCAATCATTTCTCAGATTGTAAGAACTACTCTGGATAGTATGGTTGGCATATTGTTCATCAGTATCTGTCCTATTGTTCTAAAACTTAAGTTAGAATGACACAATAATAGAAGAGGCTTCCATTATGTCATTACCTTATTTACATAATTGTATAGTGAGCACTTGCAATCTTTCTATATTTCTATAAAAATTCCCTACTGTTTTCTTTTTATTACATCCCTGTTTTTGTTCATTAAGGAACCCCCCCCCCAATTTAAGCTGTATTTTGTAGAAAGGCTATGCTAGTGTTTCTATAATTAACTAGCAGAAGCTATCCAGTATTACTATATAACATTTCACAGCTTATTACATTTCTCAATACTTTTGTGTCTTTGACCAGATTGAATAGTGGATTTTAATTTTAATGAGGTAGGCATTAAGAGATCATGGCCTGTGTAGTGCTTCCTGTTTGATGGGTGTCTTAAAATGATATGATTATCCCTGACCCTTCTTTTTTAAAAGTGTGCTTCCTCAGACTACTTATGCCTTAATTAGCAATAGAAATTTAGCATACGTATTTCATTTATTTAGAAACACTTGGGAAAGTTTGAGAATTTCTTGTTTAAAAAAAGAGAAAGTGTCTGTATAAGCTGGTCACCCAATAACTGTATGTGAAATATAACCTGTTAATAACAACTTGCAGTAAAATTGGAGTTCAGCTTGCTGCCGAAACAGGCTGTACTACTGTAGGCAGTGTTGTAAACTAAAATATTTATACTGAAGTTCAATCTTGTGACTTCCAAGTCAGCCTGGCTGGAATTCTAGGAGTTGTTGAGACAACACAGCTAGAAGGCCAGGCGGGGGAGATAGTTTTGACGTTTAAAGAATGTTCAAAGCAATAATCCAAGGACACTGTTTCCTGCGAAGATCCCAGCTCCCTTGCAAACCAGGGCTTTCCAGAAAAGCGACTGCTGCTCAAAGCGACTGCTGCTCAGAGCTGCTGGGATTCTTTGGGTGGGAGGATCTAAACGGTAGCGAAGGAATTCCCCCTCCCCCCCCTCCTGCTTTAAGTTCTTAGTTTCACTTCTGCCCTTCCTCGTCGAGGTCTAGAGGAAGCGAGGAAAGCCCCTTAGCCACCCCTTCCTTCGTCAAGTCCCGCCCCTTCTCTCCTAGGCAGACGGAGAAGGGGGCGGGGCCCGGGAGACCCGATGACGTCACCCGGCCCGCTTCCTGCAATAGAAAGTGAAGGAAGGTAAAGCAACCCCCACTCCCACCCCCTTTTCCATTTAGCTCCTCTCCCCCCAAAAGCCCGGAGGTGCAGCCGGCCTCGCGCTCTACTCTCTCCCCGCCCGCTCTTACTAGAATGGGGGAAGGGCACCAGGAAAGAGAGAGGGGCGGGGGGGGGGGAAGAAAGAAAAGGGGAAGTGGTGGCGGCGGCCGCCTCAGCAAAAAGCCCAGCCCAACCCCCTCTTTAACCGTGTAGGGTATCTCCGCCCATTGGCACCTTCTTTGAACCTCCCTCCCTTTTGCCTATGGACTCCTACTGCTCTTGAATGCTCCTGTACAACTGCTCCTTTGCGCCTTAATTTCTCTTAACTTCCACGCCTAGACCTCCGAACACCTGCTCTGCTCTCTTCCGAGTACCTAAATGTGACATGCCCCACCAAACCCCTGTTTGGCCACCCCCAGCGCCCTGCAGACAGGGAGTTTCTTCCGTCCACCTGCTGCCCCCGTACCGCCGCACCCTCTCCTCTCCCTGCTACCTGGGATTTGTATAGTGGCGGGAGGGGATGGGAAGCTGGGCTTGAGGGGCGACTAGTTCAGGCTTCGCTGCTAATTCTGGGTGTAAACGACGGAAGAGAAAAGGAAGCAGCCCGGGGCTCAGTGTTTGGTCTAAGGGCGGGAAGAGGGTTGTGGGTTTGCAGGGGAGGGTGGAAGCCGGGGAGACTGTTGACGTGTAGCCCGTGAAACATGTGGAATACGCGGAGTAAATGATATGGAAAGGTAATCGTTCTGAGCAAAACAGCATCGAAGATCCTTGGAGGGAGCGCGGGTTCGAATAAAGTGCGAGTTCAACGAAAGATGCGTAGATGTGAAGTGGCGGAAGGGTTCCTCTCCAGAAGGCTTATCGGGGAAAATGGGATACCTGCGTCTTGGGAGGAAGGCAGGAGAGGCTTGCTAGAGCTGGAGTTCCTAGGTATCAGCAAACGCCTATGGACGTGAAGGAAGGTAGCCGCGGGGGAAAAGAGCCCGGGGAGATGATAGGCGGGCAGGGATCTCCCAAGTTGGAGCAGGTGTGGGGAGAGTTGGCTGTGACTCTCGGCATGGAGGGAGGGGCGCCGAACTTCCCGCCAGGATGAGGCGCGGTCCCAGAGGAGACGGCTTGCTAGAGGGTGCGTAAGAGCCAAGAGCCACTGGGGGTGGGACGGCCGCGGCATGTTTCTGCTGCAGCCATCGAGGACCCAGGCGAAATGTTTCTCGAGGCTGAACGGCGGATGTGGGCACCTGGCACAGCAGAAGAGGCTTCGCTCATTTCCCAGCCCCCGGTTTTATTCCGGGCTGTTTCGGCCCATCCTGGCGCGCCTGGAGCGACTGGGGTAGAGAGAGTTGAACCGAGGAGGAGGAGGAGGCGCTGGAGGGGTGGGGGGCGCTGCCGTGTTTATATGTCTGTGCGGAGCCGGCGGAGGGATGCGTATGGCAGAGAGGGGAGGCCTTAGTGAGGAAGAGGATTGTGGGGAGGGGTTTTTTTTTTAGCGCCGGGTCATGTTTGTGGAGGAGGCTGTCAAGTAAAGGAGGATCCCAGACGTCGCCGCCGCCGTGCTGGGGTCGCCGAGCTGCTCGGCTGCCGCCGCGGTGGCTGCTGCTCTTCACGCCGGCGCCGCCATCAGAAGCGGCGGCGGCGGCAGCAGCAGCACTGGCTGCCTACTGAGCAGGGTTGCGGGGGGGATCCAGGAAGGGTGGCGGAAGGAGAGAGCTAAGCGCGTATACCCCTCCCCCCCGTCTGCTAGCTTCCCCGCCGGCCGCTTCTTTTAGCCCCACGGAGCCTCTGCCTTCAGAGCTGGGGGAAAACACAACCCCCCCTCCCCCCACGAAGTCTCCTTTAATCATGAAAGCTTCGGGGCAAGGAGAGTCGGGCTTGAGCCGCCAATGCAAGGGCCAAAGAGAAGCCTGCATGGCTCGCGTTGTAGGCTTTGGCTGGCGCGGTTTTGGTTTGGCTTGCATTTGCGTGTTTGCTCCTGTTTCCTCCTGTCCTTTTCGGCTGCATGCGTTTTTATACTGTGGCGTCTGCAGCTTCAGCAAGGTAGGTTTTCGCGTCTGGGCTGTGGCTGTGGTAACCAGGCATCCCGGTGAGTTCTCCCTCCCTCGGGTCGGTCCTGGCTTGCACTCGTTCTCCTCCACCTCCTGGCATGTGTGCTGTGCTTTGTTCAGTTCTGCGTTGCACAGGGGTTTTCCCAAGCTCCTCCCTCTTTATTCATTCATGTTTTTCCCCTTTGCAACAGTACTTCTCACAGGGCTACCCGCCGTCACTGCGCCTCGTTTCATTTCCATTTTTCTGTAATGTAGTTTTGTTAATTCGAATGGTTCCCTCCCCCCCACACACAGTCCTTTCCCTTTGCTCAGTTACTCACATAAGAGATACGTGATGTTTTCCTATTTGAAAGAATTGTCACCCAAGCGCCTTTTATGTCCTTAACTATTCTAAAAAGAGAAGGGAAATCCTGCTGGTGGTCAGCGGAAGTACTACTCTAAAAGAATAAATATTATGTAATATGCTTTTTATATATTGAGTCTAAAAATTCTTGAATCGCTAGGTTAAAGGATTCATTTTCCCTAATAGCTGACCAACCAGTACTCCAGCATTCGGGATGAATTGTGAGGGAAAGGCTGAAATCTTTAAATACTGTTTTGTCTAAGATGTTGGCAGCATAAGTTTGATAAGAACCTTGATAGCCAATTAAAGAACTATCCATGTCTCACATAGTATTTTTCACATTCTTGTTTATCTAGCAAGACCCGGAAGAGTAATAATATTAAAAAAAAACAAGAGTTCTGAAACAAAGGGAGAAATAAGTTCTTCTCATATTGAGGTCAAAGAAAATAATCCCTTCCCTTCAATACTACAAATATTCATTTGTGAACCTCTCCCCTTTCTCTGCATTATATGATTCCCAACAATTATTTCAGGGGAGAAAGATGGCTATACATTAAATTCTCTCACAATTTAATCATTCTGTTGTGCTGATAAAATGAGTAGTCTAAGAAAGGTGAATTAGAATTGTTTTTCTCTTGAGCAATCCAAAGGACATTTTGTGTTTCTGCAGGGGGCATAATTTGTGTTTGATGGAAATCCTAAATGAGTTATTAGTACTTTAGCTTAAAGGCCTTTTGAGTTCGGAGATCTGGGGAAATATTAGCAGAACAGATTTGAAATACCATATTGGATTATTTATTATATGTACATAATAAATATTTCTGCAGTGGAGTTTTAAACTATTTGGGGAGGCATATCCTTCATGAAGAATTTTACAGTTCCTTAAAAACTGTAAGATTTAATAAATTTGATCTGATCCAGCAATTTTGTCACAATCTTAATATTAGAACCTATTATTCTGGTCCCATATTTTGGTGAGCTAACATAGTGATAGGTAAAGCAAAACTCTACTCAGGCTGGCATGAAAGTGAATTGTCCTGTTGAGATACTTCCATTAGAAGTGGGTTGAAACTTTAAAATAGTTCTGTTTTTAATAATTGTCGATACGGTTTTAGAGTGTTCCATATGATTGACTTCAGTAAGTCATAATTTATGTATTGCTTTTTAAGTTGTGATTTTTGCTTGAGGTGATTGTAGGAAAAAATTACGTTGAGTGTAAATAATTAAGGAATGAGCTAGTTAAACTTTTAGTTCTAAGTACATTTTTAAAGATTATCTGTGCTACAAACTAATGGGATGTTTGCTTCTAGACTATTTTCTGTGCCATATTCTGTAAAATTTACAAGTATGAAGTAATAATTACTTTGCATATAAAGTTTAGCCGGGTCTCATGTGATTACTGTTGTCCATATTGTTATAATGTAATCAGTTCATTAAATTGATATTATATGTTTAGACCATTGCTTCTGACATTATTTAATCTAATCTTTTCCCCCCCAGTATGTGGATTAATTGACCCCATTGGCATATATATGGATCTTCTTTTGATCTATTCTCCATTTCTGCAAAACTACCTATGATTGGATGAGAATGCCTCGAACAAAACAAATAAATCCTAGAAATTTGAGAGGTAAGAAAGAAACATGTATGTAGGAATGTTAATATTTCTATAAATTAATTTTAAGACAAAAATAAAGAGGCAATGTTAAAATGAACATTTCAGTATCCTTTTTCTATCTTGGACACATGCACTCTGGTCTGTTTAGTGATCTGTTCATCTAATTTTAAAGGTTACTAGAACGTTAAATTCATATATGCTATGATCTCCTATATGTACTGAATGCAACCTGACTTAAAGCTTTTTTTGTGGCACCTATTACATTTGAAATTGGTTTTGGTTACTGTTTTCTTCAAAAACCATTCTAATTTTAAATGCTTTGTGTAATTTACATGAATTACACCCACTTCTCGTTTAGTGGCTCAGTTACATTCCAAAGACTAGCTCTTGAAGTAAATGGTCGCTAAATGAATACATGGACATAGAGAAACAATGCAAAGGCCTCTTGTTGCTGTCATGTCATTCAGATAAAGTTCTACATATAGTTAGTCCAATGTTATTCTTTGGTCTACATTGTTGTCAGATAGATGAAACTTGGTCATGAATGCACAGATTGGTTGGAAAATGTTTTTTTTTTTATTACCATCATATTTGCGAATGTTTGCTAACTGTGGTAGTCACTAAACGGAGGAATGGGTGGAAAGTACAAGCAATGCATTCATAAATATACATATAAACATACACCCAATCTGTAAATCAGGATTTGTGATTATTTTATGTCGTGGCTTGTCCAAATAAATACACTGTAGTTTCTGGGTTGCACATTATGTAAAAAATTTTTTCCCCTGATTTGTTCCTCTCTTTGTGAAAATAGATTAAAAAAATATAAATGCATTGCTAAGTACTTTTCCTTCACTGCTTATCACACAAGCATATTTCGTTGGTAAGATTAGTGAGTAAATTAATTGATTTAATTAAGACAAAAAGAGTTGAATGAAAACTATACATTTGGAAGGTGTCTTTCTATGTACTACTTTACTCGTGTCCTCTCTAGTTAATTCAGTAAGCAATTAAATGACAATACTGTTATACTGGTTTTTATTTCTCATTCATTAAAATACATTATTTTATTACATTCAGCTTTTTAATTGAGGTTTTTCTCCTGATGCTAAATATATTCCACCTGTAAAACATGCACTCATAATGCTCTTAAAATGCTTTGATAAAGAATGTGATACATGTAAATTATTTATGAATTTGAAGGTTTGGTTCAAGTGAAGGAGATAATTTTTCCATTAATACTATTAATCTCTTCTCAGATTTTCCACTTACACTTTTGTAAAATACTGCAAAATGTTTGGGTGGTTCTGTCCAATTTCTGTTAGCCCTCTGAGTTTTACGATCATCTTTTGATTTAATGCTTCTTAGAATTAGGATACTTGGCTGAGCTAAGGAAATCTAACTATAGAAAGTATGCAAACTTGAATCCTCATCCTTACCCTCATTATCCTGTATGACTTCCACTGTATGTGCATTTGATAATGAAGCTTTTTGCTGACCATTCATGGAGGACTCAGTCTCTCTGATGTTAGTTTAGAATCCATTTTCACTTTGGCATTCATAATTTTTAAGAAAAGATTTGTCTTATTCTAATACAGGGGTCTTAATCCATTACCTGGCCCATTACCAGGTTGCTGCCCATTTGGAACCGAGCTGCAGAAGCAGTGGGTGAGCGCACATGTGCGCAGCTCCATTTGTGTGAGCAGTGGGCATGTGTGCCCACTGCTCATGCAAATGAAGCTGTGCGCACATGCTGAACCATTACCTCTCTCTCTCCCCCGCCAGTCCTTAAAGCTGGAAAGGTTGGGGACCACTGTTCTAATACAACAATGTATGCTTAACAGCTATTAAGAATCGAGAGAAATGGTTAAATCTTTTGCCAAATAAAATTATACATAGATAGCTTTATGCCTTCTCTCATGGTAGAGCTCATGGTAGTTTACTAGGTAAAGTTACTATTATGTTTCCTGTAATCCTAGATTCCTACAAGTAGAGCTTGATTTACCACCATTCATTTAGTGACCATTCAAAGTCATAGTGACGCTGAAAAAAGTGACCTACAACTGGTCCTCACACTTACATTGTCATAATATCTCCAAGGTCACATGATTAAAATTTGGGCACATTGGCAACTGGCATTTATTTATGATGGTTACAGCATCCCAGGGTCATGTGATCGCCATTTCCCAGATAGCTTCTAAAAAAGCAAAGTCAAAGGGGAAGCCTTATTTGCTTAATAAACACATGATTCACTTAACAACTTCAGTGATTTACTTAACAACTGTGGCAAAAAAAAAAAAGATTGTAAACCTGGACACAGTAATAGAAATTCTGGTCCCAATTGTCATTGTAAGGTGAGGACTTCAAAGACTCTGGTTCCTTTTTTGCCTGCTGCTAGTGATAAAATATCCTGTCCAAAAAGTTCTTGCTTGATGGCAAATAAAGTCACACATGTTGGTTCTGCAAATTTTCATTAGTCAACAACTCAGTTACATAACTATACCTATGCAAGACAACTGAAATAATCAGCCAAATCTCACTGGCAGACAAAAAAGAAAAAGAAAAAATATATTTCAACAATATATTGGTGTTTTTTCTCTAGACCAGTGGTTCTCAACCTGTGGGTCGGGACCTCATTTGGGGTCGAACGACCATTTCACGGGGGTCGCCAAACAACACAGTCCGTCATTTCCCCCCCTTTTCCTTAGCTGTGCTACTCCCTTTTATTCTATTGGCTTTTGAAAGTCAATAGAATAGACTCTCTTGAATAGAGTCTAATTCTATTGGCTTTCAAAAGCCAATAGGAATTGTCCAGGCTGTCTCTGCCCTGCTGAGCCCGCCAAAAGTCCTATTCTGCAAATGGTGCTGCACCAGTTGAGTAATCCTCGACTTACAACCGGTTGAGTAGTCCTCGACTTACGACCGGTTGGGGGGTCGCGGCATTAAAAAGGTTGAGAACCACTGCTCTAGACATATGTATAGATTGAAAGTCTCCATTCATTTTGTTAAAAAAGTATTGATTTGCTGGGATAGAAACCCTATCTGTGTCAAAACCGTATGAAGAAATGTGAAGCAGTTTTAATCTAAGCCAGGGGTTCTCAAAGTTAGCAAAACTGCAACCCCTCTGAAAAGATAAATTAATTCTGCCACCTCTCAGGAATAAGACAAAGGATTTCATTCGGGTTAGGATTGAGCAAGAGATAAATGAGCCCACTTGTATTATGAAATTTTAAGCTTTAATATTTTTGTTTACAGTTTTTAAAATAAATATTAACAAACTTATAATTGCAAATATGTAGATTTCTACAGATGCTCCATAGAATATGTATTTCTTATTATGTGCCATGCCTGCAAAGATGGTGGAGAAGACAAATATTTCCAAGAGAAACTAAAACCCACTATTGGTGAACAGTGTCAATGCATCACTAACATGAAATGAATTTTCCAAAAAGATATCAGCTGCTACAACTTGCAGAATTAGAATGTTGTCCGTATTAATGCCATTAAAAACCCTACTCCATAAAGTATATACCGGAAGTGGTGTAATCAAAGCAAGTCACAAAACCTTACTGTGGTAATGATGAGGTAATGATAGATTTTAATGGATACAACATTAAAACAATTTGTAAAAGAAATAGATAAGTGATTATAAACATTTTCATTTCAAAAACTGTGTATGAACATCAAATCAATTTTTTCTTTTTGAGTTCAAAGAACCCTCATGCCTCTGCCAAAAAAAGAGGAACAAATTGGTAGGCATACAAAAATTCAAAGTCCAAGCTTGACAGAGGAAAATTTAAAAAGAAAATTGCAAACCTCTTGTAAATTGTTCACAATATTCCTGGGAGTTGCAAGTTACAGTTTGAGAATTATGAAAGTTTGCCCCTTGAATGAAAATAAAAGGATGTTCTGTTGTCATTAAATTTTGTGTCTAGATTAAATATTATGTCTTGAGTGATGTCTCACTGCATGTCATAAGATTTTATTCAGGATTACATATTAACCATGACTTATCTGTTGGCCACTGAGGCTTTAAATGGTCACCATTATTTGACCAAAATGTTCATCAGTGTTGCAGAGACAAAAAGAAATATCCTTGAGGTTTTGCTTGCAAGAGTTTTAAAGATACGCTATCTGACGCCAGATATGCTATTTGACGCTGAAACCAAAAAGGCTTTTCTAACAATTTGATTCCAGTATAAACATATTTCAGTTTTGGAATGAACATAATGCAGAACATCTTGACACAATCCCATCTGTGCTTCTAATGGATCAGAACTAGGCTGATTTGCAAAATCTGGAAGAAAGCTTGCAGGAAAGAAATATTTTGTCCCATTAAGATCAATATTTTTATTTCAGAAATTGACACGTGCATGACTGTTTTCAATCTAAGCTCAGGTCTCATCATAATATGAATAAAAGAAATGATAGAAGGGCTGTAGAATAGGATCTCTGCATATTCATGTGTGAAAAATAGTATTCTCATAGATGCTAGGTAAAACAGAAGTCAAAATCCTGTGATCTAAAAAGTTCTATTCATATCATATTATGAGCTAGAGGTTGACTCAGCAACTATTTTATTCATCCTTACTAGTATGTCACTATTTTCCAGAGCTCCATAATTATGCACATTACTGAGAACGCAAGCCTAGGATCTTTTAGGGTTTGGCATGTCAAAAATTCAGAACATGTTTACCTTAATTCTATTGGTGTGTCACTCCCCCTTCTCCCCACCCACCCCTTGCCAAGGACAAAAGAAGGTTGTCTGGACCTCCTGTCTGGACTTCTGGAAGTTGCCTGAGATAGTAGCCCTCCTCTCACAGGGCCCACAGAGTTTCTGAAAATTGCATGAGAATGCTTGCATGATTTTTGGAGGCCTCAGGCCCCACATGTCAACAAAAAATGGCATGACTTGTCGCCTGTGACATTTGTGTTATAGGTTCGCCATCACTGGGCTAGATAATGTTGTCCTCATATTTCTGGGAATAATGACGTCTTAGAAGAACCTTTAACTGAGCATCTCAATTAATGTTGCTAATCATGATGTTCCTGTACTAGATTCTGTCCTGGGGCTAGATATTTAAACTTCAATACTTCATGTGATTATTGAACAACAAATGAAGGCTATACTCAAAAAGAATCATACTTTTCTTTATATTTAGAGATTGCCTTTTCAAATACAAAGGGAACGTGGACAAATAACAAATCAGTGATTTAGCTTTTGGAAAGGAATATTAGTCTCAGCAGGTGGTGGTCCATGGCTGACCTTATCTTGACTTTGCAGTTGAGTAAAGTTCAGCCTGGCTAGAATTTGGGTGAAAGATCACTGGTGAGAACCAAGATTATACATCATAAGGAGTCTTATATAACTTTTCCTGAGTAACACATTTTTTAAAGGCACAAGTTTTTTAAGCTCACAAAAGAGTATGCTATTAAATGAAATATATTTGCCACAAAAAGTGTTATCGGACTCCTGATTCCCCCTCCCCCACTATACAGTAGATTAACATAGTTCTTCTACGAAGTCTACTCCAAGACTGAGGGTGAGACTAAAAAGAAATTTTAAAAACACTATGGAAAAAAAAATAATGTCCTGTTATCCTAAAAAGAATAAATCAAAGATTTAAGCCCAGGAATTTATTTTGAGCTCAGGAATTGAAATCGAGGGTTATATAAAATCCATTCCTGGATACCTTTATTTTCTCAATTGATAAAGTGAAAAAAGTTGTTTTGTTGTCAGTGTTAAAAATGGAGAGTCAGTAAACCTTGCCAATATCATTCAAAAATCTCCCAAATATACCAGTTTGGCCTGATCTGTTTCCTGCCCAGCTCTGATCTACTTAACAGATGCTCTAGGTTATACAAATTTAAGCTATAATAAATATGTGAATTTTCCAGATGGTGCAACACATTTGTTGTATTTAAAAAAAAACTTCTGTGCCACGAGAGCTATATTAGAGCAGTTTTATTTATCAATCTGTCTCTTATCCTCCTGTTATATTTATTATTTGTATAAGTAGACAGCCTAACTTGAAAAAAAAACTACACTTAAAGTTTCTGTATTGCTCTGTATACCATAATATTTAAGTCAGGGCAGCATATAATTTGGCTGAGAGACTTTTTTCATTTTCCAGTAGAAATACTGGTGTTGAAATGGTAGCATTAAACATTCAATATTTTAGTAATCATCCAAACTATGAAAACAATTAAAATGTATTCACAAAATTTTAACAGCATTGTTTTAGTTATTTATTTTATCACTTCAATTTCTATGACTGCTGACTTACAGACAACTTGGGTTCATGTCTCAGAGTACTCAAAGCTTTGTTAGTAGTGAAGAAGAATGAGTAATACTTTCCGTGAAAATTGCAAAAATGCTTTCTGAGAATAAATTTTAAGTTTTGAAGTAATGTAACTTGCTGACCAGTAAATTATAATGCGTACAATACCAACACCATCCCAAACCCACTTTAAAAAGTTAGAGAAAGCAAGAAAAAAATTGTAAGGTCAGAGACCTGCCATGTCTACTTTACTAATATTTTCTTGGAGTATGTCTGCAAACATAACCTTTAAAGGGGAAAAAGGAAGGAAATAAAAACACCAAAGCTGCAATTAATGAGGAATCTAGTGTAGTAAATTGATTAAATATTAGTGCATGTTTGTTTGAACATTATATAAGTAAGAATTGGTTGAAAGGCTTAAAAGGAGCACAGAAAACAACACAAACTGAAGCTAAACATCTGCAACTAAGAAGACAAAAATATTCTTGAAATAAAGTGATTCCAAATGTAAAGGCAGAATAGCATAATGTACATTATGTTACTGTACCCAACAAGTGTTAACTGTGAGCAATTTGATAACAGTCAGTTCCTTAGAGGTAGGTTAACTATAGGAACACAAGGACATGGGTTTTTTTTTCATTTCTCCTTAAGCTTCTACCTTTTTAGAGATGTTAAATATTAATTTCTATGAAATATTTAAAGGACAGCATTGTTTTTAGAACTTTAGATTAGGTGTTCTTTGGTATTGGGTTGGTCCATTTTTCTTGGATATCAAAAAAAAAAGATTCATATTATAGTCGGAAATGGATGCTAATAATCTCTAGGATGAGAAGGTAGTCTATGTTTATGATCGCATTGGATTTTCCTTACATTCTCAGCTGTGAAATAAATTTACTATGTGAAATTCTTCCTGATTTATCGTTCTTTTTATCTTTGTTGAAAGTTCTATACAATTAGCTGTTCATTGGCCAACAGATAAACCATGTTTATCTCCCAGCATTTTAACAACTCAAAATAGTTTTTGCCTCTAATTCGGTTAGGTTAGAAATGTAATTTTGAAGCTATTAGATTGTGTACTGTGTATATTGTAAATTGGTGGCTGAGTTGTGCTAAATTTGGGCTTATGGGAAGATAAGGCCATCTGAACTTTATTTTAATTTGTGCTTGCAATTCTAATGGAATTCTGTGTTTTTCCCTTTTTAATTTTTTGGGTTAGCCTTCTAAAAAAAATGTTTCTGCCATTTTCTTCCTTTTTCTTCCTTATCTGTCTTCACTTAACCACTAATCCTTTGGGAGTCTCACCATGCATTTTAAGAAATAGGCAGTTGAATATAGTCATGGACTTGTACCTGCTTGTTAATTTGAATCCTGTGCTTCTGGTAAACAATTCTGCAAATGTATCTCTTGAGTCAGTACCCTAACGAATCGGTCTTTCTCCCGTAGGCTTTGGAAACACAGCTTTGGCAACTGTAGCAAAAACAGTTTGAGGCGGGGTTGAGATTTCTAGTAAACTGAAGGTTTTCACCCTTTCTGAGAAATCATCTGATAGTATATTATTTCTTTTAGGTTCAGTGCTTAAGTCTGCTCCATTATTGAAATAGGAATTCCCAGATTACTTTTTTAAAAAGTTGCTTAATAAATATTTTTAAATGTATATAATTTTGACCTGATTGTTTTTGGAAAGGAATGCTTTTGTATAGAGACTTTACAAAAGTCTAGTAGGTTACCATAGACCAATATTTATGAATTCATTACGGATACTTTTATACAGGTCAACTTTCCTCCTTGTTTTTATTTGGACTTCTAGGGCTGCAAGATGTATAACTGGTACTGCACTGACAACACCAAATTGGGTAGTATTGATTTTTTTCCCAATCTCTTTTTAATTATTGGAAAGGGAAGTATTGATATTTTCATTGAGTAAGGCTTCTTTCTTGATCAGTCACAGTTAGCTTGCAACTCATTAATGTATAATGTAAAAGCTGAGTTTTTAGAGCCAATATGCGTCACATTATACTTGCTTACATTTTACTGCATTTGCCATTATAAAGCCTATTTCCCCAGTTTGTGGTGATCCTTTTGGAGCTCTTTGCAATCTGTTGTTGATTTTATTATGTGAACAGCTTGGGTATCATCAGAAAATCTGGCCACCTCACTATTCTTTTTCAACTTCAGAGCATTTATAGATAAATACAAGCGAATTAGCCAAGCTGTGATCCCCTGAGGACTTCATTTGCACACCTCTCAGATATGAAAATTATTGTTTTCTCCTTAATCTCTTTTATGAGTAACTGGTCCATTATAGTGCTTGTCTTCCTATCTATAGTTGCTAAGTTTGTTTAAAAGACTGATGAAGGACTTGACAATCAAATTCTGCAAATTCAGTACTTCATCCTTATTCTTATCAACAGGCTTGTGGTAGTTTTAAAAAATATGTGAGATTAATAAAACAAATGTGTTTATTGTAGAAAAATAATTATTCTTCTACAATTTTTGTTTTGTTGTGAACAATCTTTAGACTAACTGGTGTATAATTTCTTATGTAGACTTGATCTCTCTTTAAAACTTATGTTACTCCGACTGTTTTCTAGTCCTCAAGAACAAATGTCTAATAATTGCCTCCTTTAAATAAAAGAAAATAAGCCCTAGCCACAAGGCAGATCCTTCTCTTAAACAGGATGCCAGTTTGATTCTATTCAATTTAATCAAAAGATAAGAGAAGCGCAAAGAAGTATTGTAACCTTTACCTTTCATAAGTCCTATTTATATCTTCAAGATTGACAAACTGAAAATAATCCATAGTAATAGGACAATAAATTGCTATGGTTTCAATGGTTTGGCCTATCTCAGCAATTTGGCTTTAGGATGGGCTTACCTGTTTAATTTTAGACTGTCTAGTTTATATGTAAAGTTGGAATCTAATGTAAAGATTTACCTACTTGCCTAAAGAATTTCAAAACTATTTTTTCTTTCCAACTGGCTCTTGTCCCAGAGAAAAATAAACCAGGGATCACATCTGATATTAAGTGGAGTATTCATTTTCCTTTTTTCCTTTTACCACTGTTTCGTTTCTTTCAGAGAGAGGAAAACCTGGGGATGAAGTTCTTTCAAATATTGTAGGCCAACATAATCCATAATTTGGGATTGTTATACTTTAGCTACAGAACAGAAATGATCTTTTATGAATAAAATTTGATTTTTTTTCTTAAGAAAAAAAATAAGTGGTTTTTTGGTTGTTCAAAAAGTGTTTAATCTCAAACTTCAAGTTTTTAGAGACGAGAGCAGTTGACTTTATCTACTGAAATGAACATAGACTGTACATGATTTCTTTCCAAATTAATAGTATTAAATCTGGCATAATTAACCACTATGGTAAATCTCCATTTAGGAATATTAGATATGTTCACTGTCTTGAGTTATATATAAAAATAATAAAGGTGGAATATAAACGAACAGCTGTTGCTTGTTCCAAATATACTTATGTTGAATTTAGGGTTTCCTGCCTGAGCAGGGGGTTGGACTAGATGACCTCCAAGGTCCCTTTCAAGTTCATCATCATCATTATTATTATTATTATTATTATTAGTAGTAGTAGTAGTAGTAGTAGTAGTAGTAAGTAAATATGCAGTTAACTACCTATTTTGGAATTTTAAGAGTTTTAATAATTTTTTGAAAAATCGTAGCTGGATAATGATAAAATATGAAAGAAAGATGAATCATTTTTCTTTATACTATGAATACATCTTTTTCTGGTTTAAAAATTACAAATTTGCTTATTAAAAATTATCTACAATGTTGCTTATTTAAAAACCCAGCAGAATTAATGCAAGAACAATTAATACTGTAATAAGAGCAGTCAGGTTTCAATAATAGCACAGTGGTATAAACGGGGATAAGAAAGAATATATTGATCATTTATTTTGAGTGATTCACCTAACTTAGTAATAATGGACACCAGAGATGCAGTAACAATGTGGTTTTGTTTCTCTGATGCTGAATCATTAAAGCATGCCAGTCAGACTGCTTAGATAGGGAAGAAGATCAATAGTAGATTTAACATTGTGTTTCTTATTGAATGGATAGCTATGCAAACTGAAATGATAATTAAAACTGGCATATCATCTGAATGTGGACAAAGACCTTCTAGGCTGGGGAATTTTACTTGGAATTTTATTCCAGGTTTTCATCATTTATGCTTAGAGAGATCATAACCCACCCAGAATCAAAAGTAGAAAAGTTCTAATTTTGTTTATGTTGACTCTTAGCGTTATCCTGGAGATTTTCAGAATCTCCTCAGCCAGATTTTGGAAGCCTCCAAATACCAAATCATGACCTCAGCCACATCTCCCATTTTATTCTGGATGGAAATACAGAATTGGGTATCATCCACACATCTATTGTATATCATACTAAATGTCTATGAATGACCTTTTACAGGTTGGAAGAGAAGACTGAGCCCTGGGCCACTTCACATTACAGTGCCTAAGACCTCTTTTTTTTCTCATCATAGGCACTGACTAGCATTGCCACTTTACAAAGGAGCAAAATCACTAAAGCATGATAATACAGATAATCCTTGATATATGACTGTAATAGAGCCTGTTTATCACGGTCACAAGTGGTGTTGGCCATTAAATGAAATGGCCTGGCTTATACTGCCTGCCCCCTGCTCTACTTAATGCAGCCATTAACTGAGTGCACAGGGTGCCTTGAGTTGGGGAGATCTTTAGAGGCCTAGTGCAAGTCCAGGCCTGCCTGGCCCGGGCCTCCCCCATTACCCAAGATATTCCATGCTCCGCTTGCTGCTCCTTAGGTTTCCACAGACCCTTCCCTTCCCTACCAGATCACATAATTATTTCTATCCTATACTCAGCTGGATGAGAATCCAGATAACCCCTTTTTCCATGATCATCTGTAATTGACAGCTCACCAACTTTATGACTTTCCTCAAGAATGGGAAGCAAATTTGGGTAACTATTCCATACCACCAACCTGCCATAAAAAAGGAACATTTACAATAGAGTGATAGTTGGTGGACTTAAGGCAACTTTCTTGAAGAGGAGGCATACAGTGTCTCTTTAAAAGTAGTCCATACTTGTTCCTCCTGCAGTGAGATCTTAACTACTTACCAGATCCAGTTCCTTATCCCATCCCAATAACCTAAACCAGCTAGGTGAGTGGGGAATAAATTTAACAGAATAGGAAACATGTGCTTGAAATTCACATGTTAGAAATCTCCCAGTTAACATTGTATTGCAGACATGTCAAACCTGCGACGTCATGTGATGTTGCTCAACGTATCGGGACAGTTTTGCCATTGCCAGCAATGAGGTGGGTGTGGTTTCATGTGACACATCCGGCCCGCGGGTTGGCAGTTTGACACCCCTGTTGTATTACATCAGTGTTGTATCAACTAATCAGATTTTGACCATCAAGCTTTTAGCTTGGAGTAAATGTGAGCAATTTTATCATTGCCCGGTTAAAATATCCAGTTAAAAAGTCACAGCAGAATTTTCAGGCCAACATTCCTTAAACATTTTTTGGGACACTTTGAACATTATAGCTAGATTGCATTCCATATATGCAACATGGATAGAAAAAAAGGCTTGCCCTTTTCACTATGACATATAACTGAATCTGAGCTTGAAATCTATCTACATTCGCTCTTGGTCTTCACTAGTGGAAGAATAACATGTAAACTTTATCCCTGGGAAAGAGGAGCCAATGATACGTTATTCGTAGTTTAAAGAGTTTCATTATGCAAGAATTAAGGTTGAAAGAATTTGTTTCTACATTTCTTCTCAAAAGTGAATTGGAATTAATTCAGAAAAAGGTTTAGAAAAAATCAGGTAAAAATAAAATATCTAAATGTGAAGTGTCCTAATTATTTTTCCTACTTTTTGCATGCAAAAAATAATTAAAGAAGAAAATTGATAGGCTTAATTATTTTACACATGTGCCAAATATTTTATCTTTGAATCTCAAGAATTGTTTGGAAAAAGGACTGAATATGCTATCTCCACATTTAGATAGAAAACAGCATATTTAATTTTTTAAAACTATTAAGGGGAGGAAGAAAAGCTGAAACCATGTTGGTTTCATATTGTTCTATAGCTGCTTGTATTAAAATGTAAATTGCTACAGGTAAATTGTTTGAATAAAAGTTTAATTCATAATATGTGGTTAATGTCTATAAATTTCTACAAAGTTCAAAATTCCTACAAGTTGCTAGGAGCAATAGTACAAAATACTTTACAACGGAAAAGTTGATGTAAAGTGGAATGTTACTCATTCACCAGCATAAATCCTACTTCAAATTATTGTGCATTCACTTTTAATGTACCTGGCTGGTCAAACCAGCTATTCTTAGACATGTAGTACACAGTAACATCTATGCTTGTTATGTTTGGAAATAAATTTCAGTAGGTTCAGTGGATCTGATTCCCACATATGCTCAACAGATTACAACTATACCAAAATCAAAGTATAAGGAAATGTTAAATTTTTAGACACTTTAATATAATTATATTGACTGTATGTTGGTTACTTTTTATTTTATTAAGATTATCATAAAATAACATAAAAATGAAAAGAAAAATAGGGAAAAGAAAAAGAAAAAGGAAGGAGAAATGTAGGATAAAGGGGAAAAGAAAAAAAAGCATTGACTTCCAACTTTTTTCAGTGCAATAGAATGCAAAATAAAATTACAACCTCAACTTTTGACTTTTACACACTTGGTAAATAGTAGCCATTTCTATAACAAACTAATCAGCAATTTCTAATCCCAAATTCAAGCTTTCATTTTCTTCTGTCTTGAGCACAAAGTTTAGAAGAGGTTTCCAGGTAGAAATGAAACTAGTTATATTTTTTTCTCTGATTAAAAAAGTTATTGTAATCTCTGCTAACTCTATCACTTTTTCCATCCATTTTTCCATTGTGGGGATTAGTGTATCTTTCCATTTTTGCACATAAAGATTTTTTGCAGCAGTCAGCTTATACAATAACAAAGTTCCAACTTTGCATACAAATTAGATCAACATTTAATTTCCTCTAATAGTGAAATATCTTCTTTTGCTTTGATGAAGCATTCACTCCATTTTTATTCCATACTATATATTTATTCTCCATCTTTAAATAGTGTGTCAAAGTCTTGTGCAATTGTTCCCTCAGTTTCCTCCTGTTTTTAAATATCTGCTGTTTCAGGTTGATCCAGATCAAGTTGATTATCAGTATTCATTTTTTTGCATTTGTTCCATGGTTAATTTATGTTTAACCAGGAAATCTTTTGCTTTTTTCTATAAAGTTCAATCTGAATCTTTGTTCTTGATAGGTAAAATCATTCTTTCAAGTTTGTCCCAACAAAATGGAATCTTTCTCTTCTTTAAAATATTTGTTAGGAAGGCCTAATCTTTTATTTTTCTCAAAATTCTAACAGGAATTTCCTTCAAGATGATTATGTCTACATTGTCAATCTTCAATTTGGATTTGAAGTGGCAATCCAAAACTTATTTTGTTCTTCTCCTTACAAAATGGACTTTTAATCCCTAGGAACTTTTCTGGTTATGGCACAGCGGGAAATTATCCATACCTTGTCTATTTCTAATTCATTTTTTTTCTCCCCTAGCCTATTAATTGGGCCAAATATTGAATCATCCTTTTTCTTACGTTTTCCCCAGCTGCCTCAGGGACAGCTTGAAACTGTCAGTTCTTTGTCTCATAATTTCAACAGGGCCATGTTGGCTAGATCACCCTCCTACATCTCTATTCCAAGAAATCCACTCTATTTTTTAACTGTTAAATGTCTCCTGCAAGTTGATGAATTTATTTATGAAGTTCCTTTGAGAGCTAATCAATCTTTAGTTCAGTCTTTGTTTCCATTGCCTGAGTTGCTTAAAGAGTTTTATTTGAATATTTTTCCAAAATACTTCTTATTCCCTCAGCCACTCCTTTCTCATTTCAGTCTGGTTGCCCTGTTATGAACTCACAAATTGTCACAGAAATACATGTTATAAGCTTTATTCTGATAAATCAGTAGATTGGGCAATGTTCTGCTCTTTGATTCTCTCTTGTGATTAAATAGCAAATATTCAAATACTCAGGAATTATAGATCTGTCAGGTGCAAAGAATTAGATTAGGTAGTATAAATTTATTCAAGCCTATACACAGGAAACTGGTCAACTAAAGTTCAGTACTAAATTGGCATTAGATAAGGGTTAACACAATTCAGGAGGGGTTGAACTTGGAGTGCTTGTGGGAATGAAGTGACTCTTAAGTTGATGATATGTTTAACTTTGCTCACCCTCTCCCAGCTCGGCTTGTCTTCTCCTAAAAAAATCTGACCACATATGTATGTAATCGAAGCTTTTTCTTCTCATACAACAAATTTCTTAAAATCAATACTTGCAGAGCTCTTTATTGTGTCAAGCGGGCTTATTAAAAAAAAAATAAAGTCCTCCCCAAACTTTAAATCCCTATGTTTCAAAGGTCGATTTAGAAACTAGTGTCAAGCGTCCTTATTTTTGCACAACTCCAACAATCCCATTCCTCGCCTTTTTCAGTCACAGAGCTCTGCAATAACATAGTTTATCAAAACAAAAAGCAGGCTGCAACCGAAAAACGCTTTAAAACAGTAAGGTAAATATGCAAAATTATATGCCTAAGAAGTAGAAGGCTCATTTAAGCATCTGTTTTAAAAATATTTAAAAATGGCTGGGTTTTCCACAGTGAACTTGCTTGCTTGCCTTGCTTTCCAGTTAAGTTCAGTTCCAGAGCCCTTTCTGCAAGTCACAGCTGTCCAGAGGATCAAAAGGTTTGATTCTGAAGAATTTTCCTTTCTGACAAGTTTCTTCAGACTTTGGAAACCTGCTAAGCCTAGCCAGTGGAGAATTCAGCCCTCAGAGCTCCTCTGGAAACACATTCAGATGGTCATTTGTTCTACTGGAAATCAGCTGTAAGTTGCTTACTGAGAAGATTCAACAGACAGTTCATTCCTATGTTAAAAAGACCCATCTTAGGAACTTAAGTGATCTGTGCTTTGAAAAGCTCAAATCTTGTACACAATATCTTTGAGACAGTAGGTTTTTAAAGCAGAAATTTCACGTACAAAACATAGATGAAGTTTTGTGGTGCCACAAGACTGCATAACTACCACAGCAAGTGAATGCCTCTATCGTGCAAATATCTATTGGAAGCAAGGTTTACTTGGAACAATGAGGTCTGAGCTAACCTCCAGGATCGTCTGTTAGGCATTGTGTCCTAGGCAAGGTTTTGTCTTGTCACTCTTTTTTCCTTTTTTGAGACCCAAATCCCTTTAAAAATGTATTTTTACTTTTGCTTGTTTGCTGGTCTTTACTGTGGGATGTAAAGTTTATCAAATGCATTTCTGTCTATTATTCTTCAGAACCCTGCTATGCTCTTTCTAATAATTATAACCCTTAGGTTTCCAGTAAACCCAGTTTCTACTCTTCAGTAAGATTGTGGAATTACAGGTAGTCCTCGACTCATAACAATTTGTTTAATGAGCATTCAAAGTTACAATGGCACTGAAAAAAGTGACTTATCACCATTTTTTTAAAAAAAATATTTTATTGGTTTTTTAATTTTTAAAGAAAAGTACTCAGGACACACATGGTGTTTGGGTAATCAGACATTCAAAAGTAAAAACATAAATAAATAACTCAACTTAATACATTCACTGTCTCCTCTCTATTTCCCTCAAATAACATAATACGTTTAAAATATTCCATTTCTAAATTAAATTTCTATTACTACTAAACCTGTTTTAAAACTTTATCAGTTTACAATTACCAAAATCAAATTTAACTTTAAATCAACAAGTTATCAATTCAGGTATCCCTTCCAGACGTATTCTAGTTCTTAATTTCTCTCATCCCTCCTTTTATCACCAATCTCATTTATTTCTTCTTCCATTACACAATAGCTAACTTAGTTAAAAAAATAATGTTAAACCTTAATTCACTTCAATTCATTACACAAATTTCAAATTTCATCCAGTTGATTATCATACCTTACTTATCACATCTATGTTATTGTGCAAAAAAATCATCTAAGTTAAAACATTCCATTAATTATTAAAACCATCCCACTGTAAAAAAAATCAACATTTTTTCAATTCCAATACATAATTTTCGTCAAAAAATTATTATTCCAAAAAGTATTCTTAATCTATTTAAAATATCCATTCTAAAAATCACCATCATGTATATATGTTTATATTTTTTCTTGCTTCTAACTCTAAAATCATAAAACAAACCATAAATCCAACATTGCTTTTTAATCCATTACACAATTTTAAATTTCTCTTTTCAGTCTAATTCTGGCTTTTTTCCTGTGTCAAGCAGGTTTCCATAGGGACGCTTCCCTTTCAGCCAGTGGATCTATCTTTGTTGCTTGCAGTAGCCTTTGAAATAATAGAAATCCCATCCTCTGCATTAGAGGTCTATTTCTCTCCTCCTTGAAGCGTCGTTGCTTTGTAGTTTGAAATCTCAGTCTTTGTTTCTTCTGTTCCTCAAAGTTGCAGATGGAAGGTTTGTAAGATAGAATAAGTTCCTCTTTTATCTCTGTTGATTCCTCTTCTAATATATTTTGATTTGTACCATAGTCAGATGTAGCCTGGACATCCATTTGAACATTTGGAGTGAAATTTCTGGCTCTTAGTTCTGTAGTAAACTTTTTCATTATAGCAGTTATTTTTGCAGTAGCCTCATAGATCTTTTCCAATATAAGTGTACAGTTTAATTGTGACTGAGGTTTCTCCATTTTGATAGTGATTAAAAAGAGTCTCTCTTTTCTTTTTTGTGGAGGCTATATTTGGTATAATTTAGGCAATATCCACCCCCACAGTTCCTACAGTTACCCAGCTTATCTTTCCTCTTCAAAAGTGTTTTGAAGGTCAGCTATCTTCAAATCAAGTAACCAGAAGTTGCAATATTAAATTTTCACCACTAGATGTCCTCAGTAGGTTAAAAAAGGTCTTTTCCAAACACCATTTCTCCTTTTCTATCTTTTAAAGTATAATGCAAAAAAGAAATAATCTTCCAGCATAGGATGATAGTACAGTTATTAGAAAAAGAGGAAAGGAAAATATTTTTTTTCTGTACCCCCAAAAATATAAAAGTAAATATAGTCTTTAAAATTTTGTTCTATTTTTATAGAACGCTTTTCTTCCCAAAAAATGTAGAAGCTGCCTTTTCAAGCCAGGGAAGTAATTCCAACAAGGCTCTTTCAGGTACCAAATACAAAATAGAATAGAGAGAATAGCAAAGAAAGGTCTCACCCAGATTCACCACGGGGGTTCTTACAGCTTAGATGTTCTTTGACTTGCGGTTTGAAGCAGCAGGGTGATTGGCCATTTTACTGGCCGATCTTCTTCTCCATCAGCCCTCAGAGATAGCTCGGACTGCTAAAGGAGCCGCCGCTCCTCAGCAGCCGAGCAGAGCCTCCTCGACAGAAGTCGTGCCCTTCAGGGCAACTTTGAACCCGCATAAGGGTCTGCCGGCGGAGGGGAACCTAGCCGATGAGACAAGTCTCCCCGTGCGACTAGAGATGCCGCGAACCGGAACCGGAAGTCCTTATCACCATTTTTTACATGACCATTGTAGCAACCCGATGGTCGCTGGATCAAAATTCAGACTTTTGGCAACAGGTTCATATTTATGACGATTGCAGTGTCCCCAGGATCCTGTGACCACCTTTTGCGACCTTCTGACAAGCAGAGTCAATGGGGAAGCCAGATTCACTTAACAACCACGTTACTATCTTAAGAACTGCAGTGATTCACATAACTTTGGCAATAAAGGTCATAAAATGGGGCACGACTCACTTAGCAACTGTCTGGCTGAGCAACAGAAATTTGGGGCTCAGTTGTCGCAAGATGAGGCCTACCTGTGGTCAGTATAGTGTGGATAAACTGGGGCTGTAAACTATAAGGTAGATTATTAACTAATTTTCTGAATTAATAGCATTGCTAAGTAGTGATTTATACAAATTGCCAATACAATCAAAATACAAAATGATGTAAAATGTTCAGTTAACATTAACATATTTTAATGCAATTTTATATTTGGCTTCCAAAAACTAAGAACTATAGTGTAGTGATTGATACACACACACACACGTGTGTGTGTGTATGTGTGTATTGATTATATACATTTTTCTGCAGCATCTTAAAACAATTTGACCCAACAGTTCTTGATGTGTCTTTGGTTGTTAACTCTTGTACATGGTTCAGATACATTGTTTTTGCAAGATAATTTTTGACATTCAAAAAAATGTCATTGTGGAAAATGATATATCTTGCAATTTATGCTTAAATCATCAAAAGTTGACTTTAAAATGATTGGTGTCTTGTTTTTACACATACAGTAGTGAAGTCCATTCCTCTTGATGAAGAAAAAGCTGATATTTGTCAGTTATTGTTTCCTTTTTCTCACTTGATAGCAGCAAGCAGATAATAGAATAGCTGGGTTGGCACATCACATTATTCACCAATTACATTTTCATGGGTTTAACTTACTGAATTAAATTATTGTTTAGCTTGTTGTGCAAAGGCCACTCACACGAAGATAGAAATATATTTCTGTGATCTAATTGTATAGTTGATTTCAGTATTACAGGAATTCTATATCCAGTTTTCCACTTAGTGCTGTCAGAATGATTTATCGTAAGTGTTTGTGATAGTTTTGGATGTACTATTTTGATGTAGGGCAATAAAAATGGGTAAGACTTTCAATAAGTATCCAGGTTCTTAACATGGAAAATATGCACAATAGAACAGCAGTGAAGAAAAGCATAGCATTTATTGGGGAGGGGGCCAAGTGATGAACTGTGAGCCATAATGTCATGACATAAATCTTGTCACAACATAAATCTTGTGACTAATATATTGGCATCTGATGTTGGAACAGAAGTGTGAAAGATAGGTTCAATGTACATTTCATCTTTTTTTTGGTCATTATGCTTCGATCTGGAAGCTTATAGATTTAGGCCATAAAATATTATGCTAAAATAAGTAGGGTACAGACCAATATAACCAAGGATGGTGGTAGTGATATAAAGAAAGGAAATTGGGGCTGTGGTGGCAGGGGTCAGTTACCACCATCTTTTTTGGAGGATTTTTTGCTGGACAGTGTTACTGAGGAATCAGATGGTTCCTGACATCCCAAGTGCAAAGCCTGCAATACTATTATTTTTCTTCTATGATGAGACTTTGTAGCATAAAGAACCATCTATTCAGATTAATATTTCTATACAAATAGAAATCTCTTTGAACCTTTGTATTTCTTTTAGTGCAGAGACAGTTTATCCATGCCCCCGATAGCTTCTAAATTAGATTATTGAGTGGCCATTGTTGCTTTTTCTAGACTAACATTTCTTAGCTTGACTGAATATCTTAACTTGAATATCCTGATTGTTTTGAAGCATGAATTGTGGAATTATTCTGAACATAAACCAAGTCATTAAAGTCATATAACCTCTATAAATGTTTCTAATTGTGGGATTTTCTGAAATTGTATGGATTCATCATGCAAAGTTGCCCTTCTCTTGCTGCAATTGTCCAATGATATGGGAGTTCTTCTGGGGATGATCAATAGAGCGGCATCTCTGTTTAACAACATTATTTACAGAGCTTGTACTACACCAAAATGCTTTAATACCTCCATCAATGTGTAACTGTCCTGGAAAATGGACAAGAGAGTGTCATGATTAATTTGCCCCATTGATTTCGGTAGGTTTATGGTAAGCATGATTAATTCTCATAATGTGCGTGAGGACCTTCCAGAGCCGAGACCTAGGAAGCTTATTAAAGGCTTATTTATGTCTGCCTAATAATCATTTTAAAACTTCTGTTACAATTCTGTTTCCATGCCTGCTTAATGGGAAAAAAAACAACACTTGTAAGTAGGAGAGAATGACCACTGGCTCTATGAAAGAAGGTTGCTGAATCCTGGGTTAATCTTGATATTGAAGCTGATCTGATATTTCAGGGTCCTACCCAAAGATGAATGAGGTTTTCTTCTGACTCTTATCATTCTATATATTTTTTAAAGTAATTGTTTAAAATAAACCTCTGACTCTAGTTTCACTTTATTAAAATATCTGTAAAAGCAATCCAGTGACATATTCTTTGTTAGATGATGTTCCAAGAAAACAAAGGAAGCTTTTAGTTTGAGAAACTTTTCAAAGATAGGATATCGTTGTAGTCTTTGGCTTAGACTGTTACTCGCACTGAAAGATGACAAATACTGTGCTTGACACCCTGGCAATTAAGGAGCAGAAGGCAAAGCCTTTCTGGAAATGTTTGAGAAGATAGTTTTTTTTCAAGTGGGGGGGGGGAAGTACTTAGAGTCCTAATTTGCCATTCTCTGGGGCAATGTTCCCCCCCCCTCCTTCCAGCTACCCCAATGCAGATCAACATGCACAGGCCTTTCTAATAGGAAGAAAATCAAAATCAAATTGCTGTTTCTTTAAGACAACAATGAAACAGGGAGGAGTAAGAGTGATGTTTTGACTGCTGGCATTTGTGGCCTCTTTCTTGGCAATGTTTCATATTCCCTTTGCTTGCGTAAGAGGTGGACTGTCTTTACTGTAGCTACTGTTGCCATGGAGAGATAGCGGGGGAGGATTCCTAGGATCCCTAAGCCTGCAAGAGATTACGTCTTAGAATTGCGCTTTGAATATAGCATGATGTGGCAGGGCAATTCAGGTGTATTGTGCCATTATAATGGGGGATGACCTGTCAGCTCTCCGGTAATGTGACTATTAAAAAGCTCTCTAATTATTCTAGACTACGAGAAAAGGGTATAAAGCAGTGCATACGAATTAATTGGAAGGCAGGATTTAGGAACAGGAATTATTTCTGTGGTGTTTTAAACAACGTTGCTTTTCCTTTTATTTATATAAAGGAGAAGTTTACAATATTAGGACAGCTATAAATAGAAAGAATTTGTGAGTGATATCTGTGTGAAGTCTCTGTTGCAGTTTGGATTGTCATGTGAACAAACTTTAAATGTAAGATTAATTTGCTTTAGAATTCAGAATACAGTATATTTTGCATTTGCTTGCAATCCAAGTGTTACATTGCAGTGTAGCAGTATGCAATAAGAGTAAACACTGTCCTTAGTGCAGTTAAAGTATTTTACCAGCCCAAGAGTTAGTCACTGGGAGATTTTTAGCATGAATGAAAAAAATTACTGTATAGAAAAAGGCTTTGTTTGCTTTGGTAAGTTCTTCTAGGGGTTTTTCTTTTCATTTTCTCCATCAGTTATTACTGCACTAATTGGGCATTTGAACAAAGGTAGATATTGCTACTTTTATTTTTAAAGACTCTGTAAACTGTAGTTGGGATTTTTTTTTAATCATAAATTTTGATGACTTCTTTCTCTGTAATCCTAACATTTCAGTATAATATTTTAGAAAACATGGATCACTATTTATGTCTATAATTAAGAGAATATAAATATGATTTTGCCTTTAGTGTTCATATTTTTCATATTTGATAGCTTGCAAATGTTCTAGCAACAACTTTGAGTAAATGCCTTATATTAAAACGACCCTATTGCAGTTGGAAAGAGATATGGAATGGAAAAGGATAAGTAGGAAAGAAGGTTGCATTATAGGTACAGAGCAATTCATAGTTATTATGTGATAATGTTGGCTGCAATTAATGGACTGACTTTTTTTTCCCGGCAACTGAATTTGCAGGCTAAGCATATTGAATTTTGAAAGACCAAGTGTTCTGAATGTAGATAGTCCTTACTTCTTGCTTCAAATCTTGAGATATAATGTAGCACTGTGAGTGGATAATTATGGACTGTATAATAGAGATTATCTCGCTTATGCAAATAATCACTGATGGGGTTTGAATATACTAAAATTACCCTGTGAAATAGTTATTAGTTACCATGTACCTTACTGATGTTTGGTTCTTGTGTAGTAGATGTTTCAAACATCAAGTGGGACTAACAACAATTGATTTTTGAATGCTTGCGCTAATATATATTTGTTCCAGCATTCTAGACATATTATAGATTTTAATGGTCTTTTAAAAAAAGATGAAATAAATATTCAAACTTGTATGAATATCAGCAACAAGGTGGTACTATCATATGGTGCAATAATTCATAGGAGAAGGAAACTGGTTGTGGTGGTGTCTTAAATAGAGTTAACTGAAATATATTAATAGGTATTAGTATTTATATCAAAATAAGTTGCTTTTTTAAATAAGAGTTGTAATCCAAATCTGCTTTAAAATTATCTGTTCAATTTTCTGTTTTATATGATCACTGCAAGTAGTGATCATTATAGCTGACCTTTTTGTTAACTATATAAAGTATGTTTGTGGTTTCTTGTGTTTGTGTAACTTTCTGGTTATTCTTTTTTTTTTTAGTATTCAGTTGGGGAATACTGTGCTGCAGACTATAATGCTGCTTTATATTTATGTACTAACTTTTTTGTTGCTGTTCTGGTACGTCTTTCTCCAGCTTCATAAATATTGTACAACAACTGCTGTTTATAGCTATCAAATGAGTTTTTTTTTCCTTTAGGGAGGCACATAGTTGTTTTACTATTAAGCTTCTTAAAGGCTTGAGGATCTAAAATGATTTGCTTTTTTGGGAATGTATTTTTGAAGTTTGTCTGATTGTTAGCTTGAGTAGTGAAAGTTATTTGACAAATAGATTAAAATCAAAACTGTGTTGCTTGACCTTACAATTATTTTTAGCTGCATTTTTAGCTGTATAATCAACTGAAAGAAAAGAATAAACTGTTTGACTGTGATGTTTCACAGTGCAGGATTTCAGTAAATAATTCTTGTGCAACGGAAGTAAAGCATGACACATCTCCTGATTTTATTGCAAAATGCCCTTATAATTGAAGGGAACCATGGAATGTTTTCATCTGTATTACGTTGTGTACTTGAAGTGGATAGTATGATTAGAATTAGATCTCATTACAATTACATAGTGAATTGTGACAACATCCAGAACAACATTTCAGAATTCCAGTTCATTATATATACAATATATTTTGGGCAACTGTATCATGCAGGCAGGAACAGCATATACTGAATGGCACAATCAAATAGCTGACATTGTGTTCAGAAACATCTGCACATTATATGAGATAGAGAGAGAGAGAGAGAGAAAGAGAGTAAACTACGTAGGCATATAACAGACTCTTGTAGCATTATTGTAATCCCAAACAATTAAAAATGTGTGGGTTTTTAGATAGTAAGTTAAAGGCTTCCTCAAGGATATGTTCTAGTGACCTCATGACCACTTGTGTAGAATACTCTTAGAAACTTTATAAAATGGCTTGCTTTTATCACATTCTGGGATGTTTTTTTCAAATTCCCTATCTAGCCTATAGGTATTGGGGTTTCCTTGTTTCATCTAATATTAATGAATCTAACCTTGCCTAGCTTTTTCTAGATGTGCTAAGGTCAGCTTGATGCTGCCATCTACTGTGATATATAAAGTATATCAATATTTGAAACTTTTTGGTTCTATCTCTCTTCTTTGACTCAGATAAATCTATTTTGTTTTGTAAAAACTCTTTTGCTTTTCTTAATTTTGATAAGCCACCTTTGTACTTGAATTATAGTTCTTTACATTCATACATTGTATTAAGCCTAAGTTTGTTTAAAGCATGATTTATTAGACAACTCTGGGTTAGTTCTGTAGATGAGCAAAATAATGATGATTGATTTCCATTTCTGTTTTAGATTATTTGCTTTGCATGTCTCAGGACTGATTAAAAGTTTAGCAATATACAAACAAATATCTATAAATAATTCAGGAAGTCAAAATTGTATCTCATAAGCCTGTTCATACATCATGTTATGATGCTCAGGTGCTACTATTAAGTTAACAAACACTAGTTTTATATTAGTTTAGTGCTCTTAAATGAACAATATATTTACTGGTGCATATACATAAATTTGTGCATGATATATAAATCAGAAAGAAATGAACCATATTATGGCTTAGTGTGATTTATAGAAACATCATGTTAAGTGGGCTAAATTCTATTTTATTAAATGGTTACCTTCAATAGGAAACATGAAAATACAAGGAGAATTAGAGAAATGCAAAAAATACTATGACATTTCTCCATTTTTATTTGCTGATACTATAATAAATATATTTTATTAAGGAGATGCTAGTTCACAAAACCTCATACTATATTTGTTGATCTTTAGGTTTTCATAGGAGTTCCCCCTTCGCTTTAAAGTCCCACTTTGTAATCTCTATTGATGTATTTATTATTCTGAGTTATTATATCTCTTGTTTTGAATAGTAAACTTTAGGATGCAGTATTGCAACATTCTTTTGGCGGTTAATATGATGATAAAATTTAATTATAATGTGGCATTGATTTATTATACAATAAAGACCTTCAACAAGACCAAATATTCAACTGCTGGTAAAAAAACTTCTATCTACTTCTATGTCCCAAATCGTTGCAATATCATTACAGGGATCTAAAATTGAAAGCTAGATGTTTAAGGTTATGTTAAATCTCATACAAAGTTTGAACTCTTGGGTAGTTAGCTCTTATTGAGGGAAACAAGGCCCTATGGGTAGCTAATCATGAGTGAAAACTGGACTTTAATTGGTTTATCCAAAACATTTTTGAAATAAGGTAAGAAAACCTGGATGCAGGTAGGGAGTGGGCATAGAATGAGGCTTAGATAGATTGATGTGAAAGGACTTATAAGATGACTGTTTCAGATCTGCTATAGCCTTGCTTAACAACCAATTGCTTAGCAACTGTTTGAATTTATACCAGATTACCCCCCCCCAAGGTACTGACGACCCAATTTTGAAGTTCCAATGGCCGCATCCCCTCCACCATCCCCACAGTGATTGCATTTTGGATGCTTGGCAACCAATTCACTTTACAGCCATCTGCAGCATCTCATGTTCACGTGATCATAATTTTTGATGGTTTTTTTTTTTTTGCCAGTTTCTAGCATTTATTTCCTGTTTCCAGCAAAAAAATGTCCATTGAATAAAGTAGATTCACTTAACAACCATGATGTTCACTTAACTGCAGCAAAAATGATAAGATCAGGCTTGGTCACTTAACTGCAACAATTTACTATTGTAATTCTAGGCTCAACTTCGTATGTAGAGGATTACCTTTATTTGAACCAAGGGAAGGTGAAATCATTCAGGCATGATCAAATATATTGTATGGTGTATTCAACCATGCTCTTGAACTGCAAGAAATTTGTTTTCTGATAAATGAGTATTTTTGTGGTAGGTATGTTCCACATAGCATCACTTTGAGAAGAGTTGCTCCACTGGCAGTCCTTACTCTCCTTGGCATGCTCTCAAACTTTCAGATCTACCTACTACTTCATAGTTTTGAATTACATATTTATGGTATCAACTTGTGTAACATTACTGGTGTGATGAAACTCACAACTCAATGCCCATGTTACTGGAGATCAAGGGTGGAGTATCATGAAGACTTTTTAAAGAAAAATTTGGTAGCTCAACTGCTTATACATACGTTCTCCAACTGCATTACTGCTTGGTATGCACATGTGAATCTTTGAAATTTAACATCTATCTATGTGTTTCACACATCAATGAAAATAACAGCCACTGATGGTGCTTTCAAGTGTAGCTTGAGGAACGGTAATATTATTAAGTCCATTTGTCTATTTAGCAAATGGTGGATTAATGTGCTGCATCCTGACTGGGTCAATTTAACTTTATAGAAAAGCTTTCATAGCATGCTTATTAATTGCTGTTGCTGCAACAATAGTTGTAAGAGTTATTTACTGACATACTGTATCTGATGCTAGAAAGGTTGTATTGATACTCTTCCTTTCTTAACATGTACAAAACGTTATCCATGTTTATTAGCATTAACTTTTCTTGTACACTGGAGAATGTTTGACTTTAATAATTACTTATACAAAGCTGACTCCTAGTGGTAAGTCTAAGTCTATACAAGCTCTCATTGATCTTTTGTTTTGTAGGAGTCAAGTCAGTTTTTGATACTCTCTTTAATCTTTATATTGAAGAAAAGTATATCATTTAAATTCTCGATTTCAGAAATGTGGAATCCAATTACAAGTTCTTCAAGCTGTTGGAAGGAATGAGGAAGTTCTAATTTTGTGAAAAAGAAAACACTAATTTGGAGATGTATAATACAGGTCATTAGAGAAGCTAGTGCTTGGACAAAGTATTCATTCGTTCAGCAGGAGAATTCCAGTAGGTTTTAATCATTGTACTTAATAATGTCAACATTCTCTATTTTAACAAATATTTGAGGATATAGAATATTGTCTGGAGTGAACTGCGTGTGCCAGTTATGATAAATGGGAGGAAAGGTGAGGTTCATTGTGTAAAGGCTGAGAAAATGAAGCAGCTCTTCAGTGAATTCTCAGAAGGAAAGCTGTGGGTCATACCTGATCATTCAGTCTGTTACCATGGTTATATAGCCTTGTGGTCCTAAACGAGAAATAGTCGCTGAAAATAACAAATCCATGTGTCTTTATAGTCTGTGAATTCCAAGATATTTGTGAAATACCATCTGCTTGTCCCCATCTGTTTCTTTGGAACAAATAATTAGATATGCAATGCTCAACACTGTACATTGTTTAGATTACAGTGAACTAGTATGAGAAAATATAAAATGTATCCAGTATTGTGAAACTATTCCATGTTTTAACAACATGCATAATATCATATTGGCTGTGGAAGTCCATATAGTTGTAGAAGATGTTGGACTAAAACAGAGTGGTTTTCCCGTGGCCTATTGGTTGTAAAAGGTCTCTGTGAAATAAGATTGGCGGCACGTGGATCTCCAGTTATTTCAAGTAACAGGTAAACTTTGGAAGAGGTGAAACCTATTTTAGAATCTATGTTTAATATACAGGTAGTCCTTGACTTACAACCACAGTTGAGCCCAAAATTTCTGTTGTTAAGTGAGACAGTTGTTAAGTGAACTTTGCCCCATTTTACAACCTTTCTTGCCACAGTTATGTGACTTACTGAAGTTGATAAGTTAGTAACCTGGTTGTTAAGTGAATCTGGCTTCCCCATTGATTTTGCTTGTTGGAAGGTCACAAAAGGTGATACAGCAACGGTTTTAAGTATGAACCAGTTGCCAAGCAGCTGAATTTTGATCACATGATCATGGTGATGCTGCAAAGGTTGTAACTGTGGAAAAATGGACATAAGTCACTTTTTTCAATGTCGTAACTTTGAACGGTCACTAAATGAATTGTTGTAAGTTGAGAACTATCTATACTGCATATGGATGTTCTATACCAATCACATAATTTGGGGTTAATGAAAGTTTTCAGTCTTCAGAGGCAGTCCAATAGAAAATGGGTTGAAACCAAGAGATTTTCAGCCTCCGTATGACATTGTCACCAGTTACTCAGTAATGGCGCAGTAAAGGAACACTTAGATGAAGGTACATTTGCTTACTATCAATATAATTCAAGTGCATTCAGTCTATAAAACTTTGCACAACCTAACCTATTACTTACTTTTTAGGCTGGGCCCCAACATTTTACTTCTGTACAAGTAGTCATTGCTAACTAACAGTAATTGGGACTGGAATTTCGATCACTAAGTGATGCAGTCACAAAGTGAGATGCCACATGACTGTGTAATGGAAGTCCCAGCAGTCCCTGTTGCCTTCATTAAATGAAGATCATGGATCATTAAGGAAAGACTTCACATGACCGGGACTTGCAACTTTCTGCCGGCTTTCAAGATGCAAAGTTAATGAGGGAGCAGGTTTTGTAAACCCTGGCCATAATAAGTTTTTTCATAAGCAGTTCACAAGTAGGTTGTTGGGTGGGTGAGTGCTGTGGAATATTTTTGTAAAGTTGCACTACTGTGAACCAATGAAGTTTTACTCCACATCCACCAATCTTTTAGAATCTGAGTGTTTCAAGACCAGTTCACTGTTAGTGAATAAAATTTACATGATAGAAATATAACTGAGTAACCATAATATTACTTTTTTATCAGTTTTATTGGGAATATATTTTTGGGAAATTCCCAGTTCTTTAAAGCAGAAAGTTCTTGATATATTCTGTAGCATCCAAGATTACAGGACAGTTTAAGTTATAGGAAGAATTAATTCAATTGCATTTTAAGATAAAATTTTTAATAGAGCAGTTCTACTGTGGAACCAGTTATTTAAGGAAGCTGTGGACACCTTTTTACTGGATGGCTTCAAACAGAAGTATGAATTTTATGGCTTCCAATTTATTATTGCATGACTGTTTTTTTCTTTTTCTTTTTGGGAGCTGTCAGCTGAGTGCAGCCTTGTATCTGCAACATTATTTTTTATCAAGTTTGAGCTCTCCATATTTTATGCTGAATCTAAAAAGAGCTATTGCATTTTATAGAATCATAAAGAAGGATCTGGGAAAACATAGCTTGAAGGTGGAGGTGAGACTGTAACTGACATAGAAAGATGTCAAATAACAAGGGTAAGGCACAGAACCATTGTAATTGCTTCTTTCATTTCTTTTTTGCTTTCAGCAGTCGGTAAAGCTGCTATTAATTTTTATTGTCTAAAACTCTGGCTTTGGGCACACAATAATAATGATAATTATTATTCTTCAATGCCGTGGTAAGGCTGCACTTGGAATACTGCATCCAGTTTTGGTCACCACGATGTAAAAAAGATGTTGAGACTCTAGAAAGAGTACAGAGAAGAGCAACAAAGATGATTAGGGGACTGGAGGCTAAAACATATAAGGAACGGTTGCTAGAATTGGGTATGTCTAGTTTAACGAAGAGAAGGACAAGGGGGGACATGATAGCAGTATTCCAATATCTCAGGGGCTGCCATAAAGAAGAGGGAATTAAGCTATTTTCCAAAGCACCTGAAGGCAGGACAAGAAGCAACGGGTGGAAACTAATCAAGGAGAGAAGCAACCTAGAACTAAGGAGAAACTTCCTGACAGTGAGAACAATTAATCAGTGGAATAGCTTGCCTCCAGAAGCAGTAAATGCTCCAACACTGGAAGTTTTTAAGAAGAGAGTGGACAGCCATTTGTCCGAAATGGTGTAGGGTTTCCTGCCCGAGCAGGGGGTTGGACTAGATGACCTCCAAGGTCCCTTCCAACTTTACTACTACTACTACTACTACTACTATTACTACTACTACTACTACTACTACTACTACTACTACTATTATTATTATTATTATTATTATTATTATTATTATTATTATAATGACCCATAAAGTTTGCCACAAAGGTGGGACAAAATAGCATTATCATTGTGGTCATCATCAAAGAAAATGGTTGCTTGCATGGGATTGGACCTATTCATGTACTTGAGTTTGATTGATTTGGAGAACTGATAGCAAGGAATAGAATTGCATTACTGGAATTAGAGTAATCTGTTCAAATCATACACAATCAAGCACCCAGTTCTACAAACTAAGGAGTGTTAGCATTAAGAGGTTTTACTTTATTTTCAATTTTTGTTCAGTTATTTTAGGTAACAAGGGGTACTCATCAGCCATTTTTAATCTTAGAGCACTTGATACTAATTCTGCCATTCGTAAGGTGACCAACGTTTTTACAATGAGAAGGAGGACACAAATAAATTGAAGAAAAAAATATGAATAAATAAAATTAATTATTAAAACTGAAACAATAATATAAGCGAATAAACTTGTAAATAAAATTATACATATTTGGAAATTATTAAATAGATAATGAATTAATAAAACGTGAATTATTGTGCTCATCTGTGTATGATTGAATATTCACTGAGAAAGAAGTGAGTCTAATGTGTGCGTGTGTGCCGTTCGTGTTTTGGTAAAAAATAAACAAAGCCACTTGTGCGCCGCGCACTCTTGCATGCAGTGCAATCTCTCAAAACAATTTTCCTGTGCGGAGGGCATGCGTCTCATAATCGCGTCTCGCCGCACTGTACCAAGCCTTGACAAATCGTCATGTCAAATACAAATACGTCACATCACACGCAACGGATCGGATTGGCATCAATTGAATACAGAGATTTACAGATTAGTCTTCAAATATCGAAAAGGAGGACATGTAGGAGGACACTTTTCGAGAGAGGACAGAACTTACAAAAGAAGGACTGTCCTCCCTAAAGGAGGACAATTGGTCACCTTAGCATTCGGAAATGATTTGCAGTGTATGGGGAATTCTGAGTAGACACTGCATCTGCTTTCCGTGTTTTCAGAAATACTAGATTACTGTGGGCATCAACATTTGAAGCATCTCCACTGTTGATGGATCAGCTAGATGTGTAGGTGGAATTGATTATCATAAACATTTGCTCTGTAGGCAGTGCTTATTTTCCATGCATATATGTATATATATATCAAAACATTCATTGTAAAAAATAAATTTCTCATTCATCCACCCTCACAATATCCTAATGTTTTAATGAATAAAAATTACACATTTTGGGAAATATAGATGCACGCATGCACACATGCGGATGCATGATTTTGTGAAAGATTATTGGACTCTAATCTTGATTCAAATCCTAGTTCAGATAAGGATTCATTGGATGGTCCTGAGTAAATCTCATTTTGACTCAGCAAGGTGATGTGAAAATAATAGCAACCTGTCATGGTTGTCATGGCAATAAGTTGAAACAGAGACTGTAAATCAATTTGGCAAACTCACCGATAAAGAATAATGGTTTCAGTTTTTTTATTTATATATACACATGCATATATACTGAGAAAAAGTTTTAAATACTTGGGACTTTATACAATCAATTAAGCAGGACATTCTGGGTAGCTTTATTGTAATCTTCATATATTGCTGATGATCACTGAGCACATGAAAGCACCTTGATTAACTATTTGATAATCTACTGATTCTACTTTACTGAATCTGGTGCTTTTTGAATATTTTAGCCTACAACCTTCATAATTCTAATAAAATGAAGTACAAACCATTCGTATTTCCCCCCCCCCCACTAAAACTACATGGCCATGTCAATGAAGTCATTGAGAACGCTTCATGTAGTCTTCTTTTTCTGTCCAAGACAGTTGGAGAGTTAAGAGGAGAAAAGACATTAATATCATTCTCATGTTAATTTAGATCAGGTATGAGAAAAATTCTGACATGCCAAGCTATCTCATTCAAGGAAGAACAGACAGCCCAAGTAAGAATTAATAGGAGGCATGCCTAATAGATAAGTTTCTTGCTGTTTTTAATTCTTTTCACTATACAGATTAGCACATTAGAACTCATGAGTGTTTTAATTTTGTCCTTGTGTATTCCCTTTCTGCCAGTTTTATTTATAAAAGTAATATCCTGCATTGTCATTGTTTTGTGCTTTTTGGGAAGCTGCCATATACAAATAACTGGCTATGATGCTTTTCAAATTGCAAAAATGATATTCCTTTGAGAGCTTCTATATTGTTTTTATGTGTTTGCACGAAACATGTCAGATAAAAAAAGTGTGCATTCTGCATGTGCCTTAGGAAGAAGTCTCAAGTTAATAACTTGAAAGCTACATTTTTTTTTGTATTAAAGTGGCATTCATTAAATGCAAAATGAATCCATTGTTATTGCTTCTTTATTGGGCTCAATTCTATGATTGTTCAGGTAGCTACAATACTGTAACTAAATATGCCTCCATTGTTTTCCATGCTATAAAATTTCCAGAATGAACGATTTGACAATTTTTCTATAAGCTGGGTAGTAAGTAGTACTTAACACATACTAATACTGCACCAATCTTTATAGCTTTAGGACAAGAATGAAGGAACCAGGACTTATTTTGTGGTCCTGTTGTTCTCTATGGTTAAACATCTCATTTGACTTTGTTCTGTTGGAGTAAAATGCAGAAGAGGGAGATACCTTGTTTCAGTTTTTCAGTTCATGTACACCTTGTTTTCTCCCTCCTTTGCAGAAAAAAATAAATAGCTTTAATGGACATAGTTTTACCCTAGAGCTGGAACACTATCATTAACATCTGGCCTATTGGAATACGTGGCGATCAGTAATCAGCACCTCTGATTTAGAATTCGAAGATGATCAGTTATTTTCACTATATATGTTAAAGCTTTGACATTTGAAAGAAATTTATTTCTACAGCTGTTTAAAATGATTGCACTATGGTAAATCTCATCACTTTTCTGTTGCCTTAGACTGAACTTCATCATCTTAAGGCATTCTTTCATATTTCATTCATTCATTTATTTATTTATTTATTTGACTTATATATCGCTTTAAGTGCAAGCACTCTCTAAGCGGTGTACACCAGTAAGCAATGTATATATTTATATTTACATTGCCCCCAAAAATCTGGGTCCTCATTTTACCTACCCCGGAAGGATGGAAGGCTGAGTCAACCTTGAGCCGGTGAGATTTGAACCGCTGACCTGCTGAACACAGTCAGCCTGCAGTATTGCACTCTAACTGCTGCGCCACCTCGGCTCTTTTGTCATATTTGATTATCTTCATTTTAAAGCATTCTTTAATCCCACTACATTTGGTGTCTATTTGTTAAATTGAAGCTTCTAGATTTTTATCACAGAGTGAGCATTTTCCTAGGGACAATATTAAGTCTTATTTCTTTGTAGGACCATTTTTATTCAACAGAAAAAGCAAGAATAGTTTGTGCTAATTAATACTTAACAGTTTTTAATACTAAAATGGGTTTTGCTCTAAGTTTCTATAGTGAGCAACATTTACATTATGTGTAAACTACTCAGTAATATCAAGAATATTTTATAAATGGTTATTCAATAACTGTTAGCTGGGAAAGTGTAATACTTAAAAATAAGTTTTGCTTTTTTAGTTTTAATATTCTTTTTCTTTTAGATAAAATTGAAGAAGCACAGAAAGAACTAAATGAAACAGAAGATTCTAAAAAAGGTAAAATCAAGTTCGTTTTTATTCTTCCCCATCAGCCTCAATCTAAAGACTGTTGTTCTAATGTGAAAAAAAGTTTAGCCTAATTTGGAATAATTTTAATGAAGAAAAAGCAGAAAATAATTTTTTACAATAAAACAACAAGAAGTTTGAATTGTACTAGTATGAAGAACATTTTTTCCAATGGAAAGATTAATGCTCCATGATACCCAGAAAGTAATTATTAGAATTATGTTATCATTCACTGCACATACTCCTTTAGGCTATTAATTTATTTTCTTCATGGCTGCACACACACACACACACACACACACACACACACACACACACACTATATATATATATATATATATATATATATATATATATATATATATATCACACACACACACACTATATATATATATATATATATATATATATATATATATATATATATATATATATATATATATATAGTATATTATTAATTCTTTAAAATATAACTTTACATCCTGTAAGATAGTATTTGCCCTGCTTGAAATGCTGTGAATTATTTTTTGGAAAAGAAATTGAGAAGACTAGTGACAGGTTTCAGAATAGACCATAAGGATCTGTCTGTCCTGATCTATTTGTTATGGGTCTTAAAGTATGCATCTTAATAAATCTCTGTACTGTACAATATAAAACACTGGATTCTGATTCAATAACTGACTAGAAAATTCATTTTTGATACAGAATTTCAAAGAACAGTAGCATTTGTAATTGAATATGTTTTTAAATCTTTCAGGGCTGAAATAATGCATAAATGCCAGAACCATCGGAGCAGAGATTATTTTGACAATAAAGAAGGAAGCACACTGTGTGTGTTGATTTAGTTCTTTAACTTTTAATGCCATTCTAACTTTATTATGTAGCAAAAGTTGAATGCTTTTTTTTTGCCAAATATAGAATTTCCACAAAGATACACACTACATTTTCAAATGGTTGTAGCATAAAGTTCTGTGATGCGTTTCATGGTTGTGAAATGTTCAGTTTGAACAGAACCAACAACTAGCTCAGAACTAGCCCATCAATTGAAGGTTGGTAAAATAAAAAATGTTATGAAACCATAATGCAGTGTTGAAAATAGTCTAGAACCAGAAGTATTTGTTGATTATAGCCAAGTATTAATCTGGTTTGTAGTAGTCTACAAGAGCAACTTGTAGAGGTCACAATACAGAATAATTCATGCAGCAGTTCCTTGGATGAAGATTAGACAGAATTGAATGGGAAACAGTTGTTTCCTGCTTCTGACTTTGTGAAACACTTTACAAATAAGCCATGCAGAGTTATTCTTTCTTTCTATCCTTGCAAATTAGAAGAACTTATTATCCATAGTTAAAGATAATTCGTACAAGTAATTATCTACAGTTACAGATAATTTGTGTTGGACAAGACTCTTGAGAGTCCTTTGGCTGCAAGGAATCAAATCTCAGATCAAATCCTAAAGGAAATTAATCATGACTATCCTTTCGAAGGACAGATACTGAAACTGAAGCTCAAATATTTTGGCCACCAAACGAGAAGAGAGGACTCATTATAGAAAAGATCCTGATTTTGGGAAAGATTGAAGGCAAAAGGAGAAGGGGACGGCAGAGGATGAGATATGTCATCAACACAGTGGGATGAGTTTGGGCAGATTCAGAGAAACAGTGGAGGATAGGGGGGCCTGGCATGCTATGGTTCATGTGTCAGACATGGTTTAGTGACTGAACAACAACAACAGATAATTTAGGTATTATCTGAATTTGGCTCTGATTCAATCAGTCATTTTGAATTGTCCTTCGCTTCGCTTTCTGGATTGTGGACTCAGAATGGCCTACTTTATTGGTTACATCTTAAAGCAACCCAAGGAATTGAAAGAGAAGGATTGGACTGACCATATCTGGTTAGCCATATCTGGCTGTGGAAAGAGGGCCTATGGGAGTTTGGAATTGTTTCCTCTGCTAGTTTGAGAGATGGGGGTACATATCTAGCCAGCCCAGATGGTTGAAATGTATAATCGGTCCTGCTCCTGGCTGCCCAGGTGAGAGTGGTATGGCTGAGGAATGGTGTGCATGGAAGAATTGGGTATTGTGGGATTTAAGCAGATGCCCCAAATAGTAGGTCATGTGTGCTAGGCAAAAGTACTCAAGTGCTTGGGTAAGTTTGTCATCCATCTGATATTGCATGTGTGAGGGTACTAATGATGGTGATTGGGGATGAGAAGGCAAGGAATTGGACATAGTGTAGGAGGATTGGGTAGATGTAGTCTGGGAGACTGAATGTGCAGCAGGAGAAAAGCAAAAACATGAGGAGATACGGCAAGGGACAGAGTGGTCTGTTCTCAAGAATTGCAGCTTCAGTGTTTATTACCAATGAAAAATTTTACTGCTCTGCACATAGTCGTGAGATTAGACCTTCAGTGGCCCTGCCCATCTGTTACTATTAAATGTAAAACAGCTGTAATAAGACTCATTGATGACTTCATTCAGAGGTCCAGCCTAGTTTGTATTACTGAAACCATGTGTGGCTGTATGTGTGGGTGCTCTTAGAAATGTGCATTCTGGGTTTTGAGCATGGCATCAGCCTTGATCCTGGGACAAGGAAGATAAAGTGGATATTGTCATCTGGAAATCTGATGGCTCTCAGGAGTTCTGTGCTGAACATAGCCAGACCTAAGATCCTGTTGATGAAACTAGGATGGAGGGATCAGTTGGGATTTTTACTACTGTATGCGCTTCCTTGCTGGGTAGCAGCTTCCATGTCTTTACTTCTCAACTCTGTGGTTCAGTTGGTGGTGGATTTGCCCAGTTTTATGATTATGAGATATTTCAACCTGACTCTTGTAGGCCCAGAATCAGAGGCGGCTTGGGAGTTCAATACAGTCATGGAATTTGATCCAGCTTATTAGGGGCCCTATACATAACTGGAAGGTAAAATACACTAGATCTGGTATTTGTTGTGGGCAATGATGATGTATCTGGTTTTGAGGAATATTGCCATTCAGTCCCTTGTCATGGACAAATGACTCACTTGGAGCCTTAGAGTTCGCAGCTAGTGGGAAGGAATTTGATTTGTTTATTCTAGATGACTGATGGACCCAATTGATTCCCAGAAGTAGTTTGGAGGAGTTCCTGAAGCTATGTTGAATGACCTGTAAAAGGTCTTAGAAATGAGCAGGTTGAAATGAACAGGCAACAACAATCCTGGATCTAATCCTTTCTTTGCAGATTCTCTCCACCTGTGAATCCCAGAACCAGACCTCCCACCCCACCCCGGTTGTCAGAGAGACTCTGAGATGAAATGACATGAGATGCCTAGAGTGCCACTGGAGGAGACAAATATCAAATATGGGCACAGATAAAATATTATTAAAGTTTACTTTGTTGTAATAAGAGCAGTGAAAATGGGCTCATCTCACTCATCTGCTTGAAGTTGGATTCTCCCTGGGCAAGTCATACAGAATTGAACTGAGGTGCAATCTCAGTTATCTGAAAGAATTTTGGCCTGTCAGTCCTGAGGAAGTGAACAGGATCTTGGGATCATGAGTTTGGATGTCTGTATCCCTTCTGGCTGGTTAAGACCTCCTGGGAAGTTACTTGTTGAATCCAACCCGTGGTGAATGCTTCTTTGCCAGTCTCCCAAGCCTTTCCTTTTGGGGGAAGATTGTTGAGAGGGTCCTTAGTTCCCAGCTGCAAAGGACCTTGGATGAAGTAGATCATCTGGACCTTTTTCAATCTAGTTTCAAGTTAGGCTTAAGCATCAAAACAGCATTGATTATGCTTGTGGATGACTTGTGGAGGGCTTGGGATGGAAGTGGTGCATCTGTCCTTATCCTTCTGGATCTTTCAGCATTCAATATCCTTCTGGATTGGCTTAGAGGGTTGGGAGTGGGAGTTTTGTGGTGGTGGTTATCCTCTTACCTTGATACCCATTGGGAGTGGAAGAGAGATCTAACCCTAGGCATCTGCTTTTTTGAACCTCAGCATTCAACTCTTTCTCTATTCCTATTTAACTGCTGTTTAACATCTATATAGGGTAAGATACCATTATGTGGATGCTACCCAGTAGTACATTTCTGCCGCAGGCTGTGCAAATGATGATGTAGAGGTGCTTACCCAGTGACTTGATGCTGGATTGGGATGAACATGTTGCAGCTGAACCCTAGCAAGATAGAGTGTTCTGGATGTCTCGGGGTTTTGAGGCCTTCTGATTCTGATCTGTTCCAGTTATAACTCTGGATGAAGTAGCACTCCACCAGACAGAATTGGTGTGTAACTGGGACTCACAACCCCTGCTTGAGGAATAGGCGGTAGATGTAGCTAGGATGATCATTGCACAAATCATTGTGTGCATCAGTTGCATCAATTTGTAGATTGAGAGGTTCTAACGCCCAAGTCATTTCTTGTCTGTATTACTGTAGTGCAATATGCTGTACGTAGGGCTGTCTTGAAAAGCATTTGAAAGTTTCAATGCTTTCAGAATGCAACATCACACAGTATTGGGTACATCAAGATTGTCAATGTAATACTTCTACAGCAAGAAGCTGATTTATTTATGAGACTTATATACCGCTTTAAGTGCAAGCACTCTCTAAGCGGTGTACACCAGTAAGCAATGTATATATATATTTACATTGCCCCCAACAATCTGGGTCCTCATTTTACCTACCTCGGAAGGATGGAAGGCTGAGTCAACCTTGAGCCGGTGAGATTTGAACTGCTGACCTGCTGAACACAGTCAGCTAAAGTGGCCTGCAGTACTGCACTCTAACTGCTGCACCACCTCGGCTCATTAATGATTGGTTCTAGTATGCCTCTGAGTACAATTCAAAATGTGGTTTTTACCTTTAAAGCCATTCATGGTACAGGGCCAAGTTACTTGTGGACTTATATCTCTGGGTCCCTTCTGTAAAACAATGCCATCTTGTGAAATTCAAGAATATTGTAGTGCCTTCCCTCTGGAACATCCCCCCTCCATAAATCTGGGTGATACTGACTATGTTGCCCTTTGGGAAATCTGTAAAATCCTGGTTTTTCCCATAGGGATTGGGAGGTGTTTTTTTTTTTTTTTTAGTGAAACCCAGTACTGGTCAATATTGTTGACAGAGGGAGCCTCAGCTTTTGTATTTTGCATTCTAAGTTTGTTATATGTATGTATGTATGTATGTATGTATGTATGTATGTATGTATGTATGTATATACGTACGTATGTATGTATGTATGTGTGTGCTTTGTTGTATTTATGCTGTTTTTATTGTTTTGTATTTGAGCCACACAGAATTATATAAATAAATACAGAACATATTGAACATATGGAATATTGTTGACTCAAACTTCATTTTAATATTGAATCCAGTATCCAGACAGGTAGTATTATTAATCTGTTCCCACCAAAACATAAAGCTATAGTGGACCTTACTTAAGAGTGCATAAACACACTATTTTTTATTTATTTGCTTGTTTAATCAGTTATGCAAGTGGTTTGCAATGGAGTAGTAAATGATGGAAATGGAATAACACGTATTGATACATTTCTTGTCTTTGTTTAATATAATATATAAAAGAAATTTAAGAGATTATAAGAAAGCGAAGACTCTGGAATTGTCCAGATTCCTGAAGTTTTCTGTTGGACTCATTCTGCTGAAGCATGTACAGTTCAGGTAAACCTGGGCGAGTTACTATGAGTTTTTTTTAATTAGTAGCTTAATAGTTACCAATTCTAAAAAGCATGGATTAAAAGGAATTCAGCATTGTGTGAGTTGAAACTGCTTTGTAAATTAAACTGCTCATTTGGTGATGTGATTTTATTTCTTTGTATTTGGGCAGACATCTCCAAGGCTATTACAAGAGGGAGCACAGACACAGTTAAAGGTGTGAAGCGTAAAAAGATTGTAGCTGAGAATCACCAGACAAAAATACCCAAATCACCTTTGAGGACTCCAGCTCAGGCAAAATCTAAAGAAAAAGTAGAAGACCGTTCATCATCTTCTAAAATTCTTCCTAATACTTCAGAGCTATTAAAAGAACCACGTAGTTTGGCTTCACAAAATGGGAAACAAAATAAACAAAATGTGGGGACTTTTAATAACGAGGTAGCTATTAAAATATCTACAGCTGAGACTATACTACACACAAAACCATCTCTGTTACCTCAGTCCTTGGACTTAAATAAATGGTCAGTAGAAAAATACAGTTCAACTCAACTAAATTTACCAGTGAAGAAAGGTTCCGCTAGCTGTTCAAATTTATCAGAGATAGATAACAATGAATGTATTAGTTTTGTTGATTGTAATAACTTGTCCTCCTGTACAAATACTGCATTTGATGTCTTACTGAAAGCTATGGAGCCTGAACTGAACACTTTAGCACACGAGTGCCCTTCTAGTGGAAAGCAGATTGATAAACAGAGACCACACAGAACTGTTAACACCTCTTCCTCTCTTGCATCCAATACACTGAATGCCCAAAGTCGTGATGCTTCATTACAGCAAAAAAATGTAGCCGCATCTCAGTTTTATCCTTGCACTTCACAGACTGTGCATGTAACAACATCAGGGAAGACTTCACAAGCACAGATGCCCTCAGCTGCTCACTCAAAAGAACAAGTTCTTGCAAAAGCTGGACAACACAATCAACAAGTAACTACATGCCCAAATTTCACTAGTTCGGTGGTACATCAACAGAATCAGGAAAATCTCAAACTCCAACATATATACAGCACAGCAGTAAGTACTTCAGTAACCTCCCAGTCTTCTGTTTCTCAGGCTTTGTGTCAAAACCGTCTAGTAGCAAAGTCGTCTTCTCCTTTGTCAATTAATCCAGCTCTACTACCCAGCTCTACTGCCCAGATACCTATAGCTCCCTTGTACAATTCAGCCCAGATAGCCTCAGTTGTCAGCCATGGCGCAGAACAAATATGTAACCTTCTTAAAGTCCAGAAGCCTAAAAAAATGGGAAAATACGTCTGTGAATATTGTAACAGGGCATGTGCTAAGCCTAGTGTTCTCCTAAAGCACATTCGCTCCCACACAGGAGAACGACCATATCCTTGTGAGACCTGTGGATTTTCTTTTAAAACTAAAAGCAATTTGTACAAGCACAAGAAATCCCACGCCCATGCTATCAAAGTTGGACGTATCCTCCAGCCAGACTCTTCCGGGCTGTTTCTCTCCCATGAATCAGATAAAGCACTTAGCATTCATTCAGATGTAGAAGAAAGTGGTGACAGTGATGATGAAGGCACGGCTGATGAGAGGCAAGATGATCAAGGATCATTAGAACTGGAACCAACACATGTAGTGAAAATCCCTTCTAATTCTGAATGCTTACGCAAAGGTAATCCCATCTCATTAAGCAACTCAGAATATACGGTAGGCAATTCCTCATTTCAGGAATCAACTATTCAAGCAAGAACAGCTTTACCTAAGGTAATTGTTTACCCCATAAATATGTCTCCTTTACAACACGATTGTCCCAAAGTAACAGTCCCCAGCTCTACAGTCACAAATGTGAAATCAGATATAACTTACGGTGACTTGATAAAAGATTTTGATACAAACAAACATCAGAAAAAACAAATAGATATTTCTGAGGAACAGCCCGGGACCCCTATAGGGGCAACAATACATGCACAGTTACAAAGACAGCAGGCAACAGATTGTTCTCAAGAACAAGGGAAATGTCTCCTGAGTCCTAGAAGCCTAGGTAGCACTGATTCAGGCTATTTCTCACGTTCAGAAAGTGCAGACCAGACCATGAGTCCACCAGCTCCATTTCTGAAGGGACCCCCCACAACTGAAAAAGACTTAAGTAAAATTTGTGGGCCACGAATGAGCACCACAGTGGTAACTGTTGCACAGACTACTTGTGCTGACAAGTCTTTTCTTTCATCTGGTCAAATGAAACCACCTTTGGCCACAAAAACCCTTGAAGAACGCATTTCAAAATTAATATCTGATAATGAGGCAGTAGTGGATGACAAGCAATTGGACAGTGTGAAACCACGTAGAACATCCCTTTCTAGAAGGGGCAGCATTGATTCTCCCAAATCCTATATTTTTAAAGATTCTTTCCAGTTTGATTTAAAACCAATGGGGAGAAGAACTAGCTCAAGTTCTGATATACCAAAGTCTCCTTTTACACCAACTGAAAAGTCAAAGCAAGTTTTTCTATTGTCTGTACCAACCCTTGATTGTTTGCCCATAACCAGAAGTAATTCTATGCCTACTACCAGTTATTCAGCTATACCTACCAATGTAATACCTCCTCCACATCCACTGCGTGGAAGTCAGTCTTTTGATGATAAAATTGCCTCTTTGTATGATGATGTCTTTGTGCCAGGACCTTCTACTCCACAGCTCCAGACTGGACACACTCGCACACTTGTACGTCAAACAGCAATAGAAGATTCGTCATCCAGTGAAGGGCACACACTTGGACCGGCACGATCTGTAGATGAAAGTTATGGATGCAGTGTATCAAATGAATTCTTAATGGCAAGAAGCAAGTCATTTGTACAAGGCTCAAATTTAGATAAAATAAAAAAATCACATCAAGGCCGAGGGATAATGTTTGAGTGTGAAACTTGCAGAAATAGATATAGAAAACTGGAGAATTTTGAGAACCATAAAAAGTTTTATTGTTCAGAGTTGCATGGACCAAAAACCAAGGCAGCTATTCGAGATTCTGAACATAAAACTATTGTGAACAGTACACAGCCACAAATCCTACATTACCGAGTAGCGACGTCAACTGGTGTGTGGGAGCAGACATCTCAGATAAGAAAAAGGAGAAAAATGAAAAGTGTTGGAGACGAGGATGATGAAGCATCCACAAATGATGCTAATAGCCTGTCCAAGAATATTGCAGAAGTAGATTCCCAAAATAAACTAGGAGACACTGCCTTTAAACAAGCTGCTCTCCTAGATTCGTACAACACTTCAGTTCAGAAACTGGCACAAGATGACACAGAGACTCAAATCGCTGAGCAAGCCATAGAGCCAAAAATGTTGCTGCATGGGAAGAATCACAGTGTTCCAATTGTGCATGAAAGAAATGAACTGAAAAGGCAAGGAGCTGGAATTTCTGTGATTCAGCACACAAATTCTCTAAGCCGACCCAGTTCGTTTGAAAAAGCAGATTCTTTCGAAAGAATATCACCTATTTCTTTCCCAGCTAATAAGCCTGAGAAGTTCCATTCCTTGAATAATGCAATTAAAGAAGAGAAGCATCCACTCTTAAGTGGTTCCCAAAGTCTTCAGGCAGTCGAAGCAACAAGACATCAAATTCATCATGAATGTAGAGTTTCTCCTAATGAAAAGAATGTAACGGTACAGCCACTAAGACTTGTTCGCCAACATAACATACAAGTTCCTGAAATACTGGTTACAGAAGAACCAGATAGAGACCAGGAATGCCAGTGCAGTGATCTCGAGAAGACTGAAAAATTTAACTGGCCTCAACGAAGTGAAACACTATCAAAGCTACCCACCGAAAAACTTCCTCCAAAAAAGAAAAGAATTCGTTTGGCTGAAATTGAACATTCATCTGCTGATTCCAGTTTTGAATCTACACTTTCTAGAAGTTTGAGTCGGGAAAGTAGTTTATCACGTGCGTCTAGCGTCTCGGCATCTTTTGATAAAGATGAACTTGCTAAGAATGAGAATATTTCCAAAGCAGACCCTGTTAATAAATCATTGGATTTCATCATAATCCCCCCCTGTTCAAATACACTCAGTGTGCCTGGTCCTCATTACAGAGAAATGCGACGTGCTGCTTCCGAACAAATTAATTGTACCCAGCCTTCCATGGAAGTATTTGACTCTAGGAGCAAGAGCTTTGATTACGGAAGCGTGACTGCATCAAAACCTGCCTCACTTAAAGAGATATCCTCTTCCAAATTGACTATCAGTAGTGGTGGCACTGGACATGTACCTCTTTTAGAAAGGAGGAGAGGACCTCTTGTAAGGCAGATCTCTTTAAATATTGCTCCAGAAAAGAATCTGCCTGACATTGTATCACATGCTTCTTTGCAAACAACTCTTCAAGCAGATACTTCAACAGAGTCTTTTGAAAGGTTGCAAAGTTCTGAGACACCTTTGGAGGACATTTCTTCAGGTTCTCAGCACCCACAAAATTATAGCAAAACTTTGCAGGAATCAGTAAAGAGCAACAACTTTCTTAACTTTCCCTCCACTGAACAATCTATAGGATCGAGTCTAAATCACTATGATCAGCAGTCCTCACTGAGTCGTAATTCCCAAGCATCTCTTAAAGGAACAACATTAAGAACTCAGAAAAATGCTAGCCAGCACTGTAAGCAAGGGGATTGTTTTGCACCTAAATATCAACTTCAGATTAAAACCTTGCAAATAGAACAGCAATATCCTTCAGGTCTTCCAGGAATAGCTGGCATGGATCAAGCTGGGCCTTCGTTAGAAATATTTAGCAAATTAAATAATAACATGTCCAAGCCATATGTAGCCCAGCCGTTGCAACAAACTGTTCCTAGTAACAGCAGCAGCTCAGTCTATCAGACAGTACCTTTTGTTGTTCCTGTACGCATTCACAGTAATGTTCCATCTTATGGCTTAGCTTCTGTTGCACCCATTCCTCAAATTCTAGTTACCCAGGATCAAGTAAGCCAGCCTCTTTGCATACTAAATACTGCATCAGTGACAGTAGCAAAAGATCAAGCTTTGATGCCAAAATCCCACAAAAATTATCTGAGGTGTGTGCCATGTTCCCAGCCAATATCTTTGTTTGAAAACTTGGTTTATGAGACAGAAGGCAAGATGCCAGTTTCATTAGGATCTTTAAATCTGATTCAGAAAGTGCCAGTTGGACTTTTCCCTCAACAGGAAGCCACAGCTTCAAGTAAACGCATGCTTTCCCCAGCCAATAGTTTAGACATTGCCATGGAAAAGCATCAGAAACGTGTTAAAGATGAAAGTGGGGCTGTTTCTGTCACTGGTGCTGTATCATTGCATCCATTGAACATGAAACCAAATGAACTTAATAAGCAAAAGAAACCACTTTTAGTACGACAGAGCTGTACCACCGAGCCCCTTGAAAGCTTCCCATTGGATCCGGATGATGAAAATGGTGGCGTCAATAATTCATCAGATGTCTTGTCTGGTTTACCTGAATCTGCTCAGTCTAAAGGTTATTCATTTGTAAAAGACTCCTTAGAACAAGATAGCCTACCAACTTCTGGAACCACAAACTTTGCAGTCGGAAGGCCTCATCAGTCTGTTCCATTGAACACTCCTTCATTTCTAAAAATTCTAGGTGACGGTCAAGAAAGGATATCCCCAGGATTTAATGAAAACAAGAAACCCGATATTCACAGCCAAGCAAATTCTGGAACTAATTTTTCTGCTGTAAATACAGGTGATACACAGCGATTATCTTTTCCAAGCCTAAAGACAGCAACAAACTTTACATGGTGTTACCTGTTAAAAAGGAAACCAGTACATATATTACAAAATGACCAACAGTCTTCAGCTTATTCTTCCTGGTCTATCAGCCCCAATAATCCCAACCCGCTTGGTTTGCCAACAAAGGTTGCACTTTCCCTCTTGAATTCAAAACAGAAAGTTGAAAAATCATCTTATACTCAAGCAATAAGCACCACCTTCAAATCTGACACATTGGTCTACTCAAGCAAATGGGAGAACAACTTACTTAAGGTATTTAATAACTGCATTTATTATTATCTTAAAAGGGGAAATTCTAATTTTAAAGTATTTAAATAGCTTTTTTTTTAAAAAAGTAACATTTGCATTTGGGAAGAACTTTATAGTGCTCTGTATATTTTTGTATTACTAATACAGCTTAATTACATTGCTGATTAGAGACGATCGCATTTCATGAGAAGCATAACTTTAGCAGTAAAAAAGCCAGCTGATTCTGGAAGGAGCTATGTATATTCTTTGAACATTTGACATTTGCAGAATGGGATATATAATTTCTCTTAAATTCACCAGTTGAATTTGAATTTGTTTTTAAAAAAGTGAGATGAAATATTAAGGCCTTCATGTTATAGTACAGTTTCACCAAATCAAGGTTAATCATACTAGAGGTGTGTAGTAGTTGGATAATATTTGCATGAACAAATAGATATTTTTTTATAAATATTTTATTAATTTTCTAGTTTTGCAATCATAAGTACTTAATAAACAATGTGTCTGGGTCCATTAGTAATTCAGTTGTACATATTAACTTCCTCAATCTAGATCCAATACTATATCATCCAGTGCTTCCTCTCTTCTTCCAGTGGTATACATTTTTCCACACTAGGCAAATACAATTATTATTGCTGTTAATACATATACAATTGAATATCAACATCTTTATCACATTTTTCTAATATTATACATAATATCAATAGTGTCCATTTAAAATATCTTTTCTAACTAAAACATCTCAATTGCTTTTGCACTTAAAATCCATTTGTTCAATCAATGTCCTGTTTTTCCCATTTTTAAAAAATTTTGATTTCCCATCAATGTTCAAGTGTCTCTATCGCTTATAGTTTTCTCATAATAAATTATATTTGGGTAATCAAAAGCTTCCCTTATTCAGACCCTCTTAGGATTTTCATATTTCCCTTCTCATACCAAAATATAATATTCTAGTTGCAGATCCTATCTTTCTAGTTATAATAATACCTTTATTCCTAACAATTATCTATTCTTTTAGCCATGTTCAGAAATCTATTTAATAATATAATATCCCATCTAATGGGTCAAAATATCTATTTTCTTCAGTCTTACTCTAGCTTTCTTCCTTTGCCAACTTTCCAAGTCAATGCATCTGAATCATCAAGTAGTTCTTCCTCTGATTTTTGTGTATATTGTCTGAAATAAGAAAGACAATTTGATTAAAGTATTTTTGGAACAACACTCAGCCCATTTATATTCATTAAACAGCCTCCCTCCTTCTCCAATTTTCCACAGTTCTTCTAACAGCTTTATCTTCTGTTCAATCAACTCTTCTTCCTTATCTTCAAATGTGTTCTGAGATCTTGACAAGTAAGATATCTTTTCCATTTCCAGTATTATCAGTACGTCTTCTAATTCTTCATTGGTCTGAGTCTGTCTTGCTTCCTTCTTTTAGGTCCTCCATCTTTGGATCTGCTTCCTTTAATTTTCCTTCTATTTTCTGCGTTACTACTTCCTTCTTCGTGGTCATTTTCTGAATTTGTAGGTTTAGATTAGAAATTTATTCTTTTATCTCCTTTGCATTATTTTTAGTCTCATCATGAGCTAAGACAATTGTCTCTTGTATTGATTTCAACATAGAATTTCTTTCTGAGATTCATCAACATTTCTTGTTGGTATGTCAAGCCGGGGACCTTGAAGACGAGTGTTAGGGATGGTTTTTTACCATTTAAGGCTAAGTATGGAACATCCATTTTATTTCTGTATGTGGTCTTTATAGTTCAATCTATTTAAGGATTTAAAAAGTTTCAGTCAATTGTCATTTGAACTCCAAATTATCAAGCCAGCCTATCAGTCCATCCTTAAGCCTCCCCTAAACAAATATAAGCAAAAATTCAAGTTTTTCTGTCCAATGAAAAATATCCTTTCTGTCCAGAGAGAAAAAAAGCAATTAAAAATTATTCATCAATCAAAGGTTTGTAATCCAAAGTATTCCATCATCTCAGTCAGTAATGCATGTTTCTTCTATAGGGAAATAACTCACGACATAGCTCTAAAAGTCAGTTAGTATTTGTATTTGTAATCCAGGCAGGCCAGTTTCAAAATAGTTTATTGTCTCTGCCAGACAGATAAGCAGCCCAAAAGGTTTTTTTTTTCCCCTGCTTCAGTCTTCAAAAGTGAAAGTTTTCAAGGACAACAAAAGTCTTATCTGAGTCTGGGCTTCAAGCTAAGTTTCCTTTAAGCATAATACATTGTAGTGCTGTAGTTTGCCACTAGATGTCATTGACACCATCTTCCAGTTTTTTTAAATCCAAACTTATATTGCAAGCTTTTCAAATCTTTTTTCTAAAAAAGTCTCAAAAGCACTTTTAGTCACCAAATTTCAAGGCTATATAACTGTATTGATTCCAAATTAATCTTGTACTTTTCTCTGTTTTTCCCCAAGCAATTAGTTTGCCGCTTTTCTTTTCCTGGGGGAATGGGGCAGAAATTCCCCTTCCCTCTCTCATGGGGGGGAGGAGGATTCTTTGCTTTGGGCGGGTTTTTTTTTTTCAGGAAAAAGTCTTAAAGTCATAGAGAGAGGATAAAGTCTCACCCAGTTCCATCTACGTTGCTCAAAATTTGCTCATTAGTGCTTATTTTCTTTGGTTGTCAGCAGCTTCTGACTGACCACAAGAATGTGGCCTGACTAGATCAAACGGAAGGGCCGCTGCCTCTCCGCGATAAACAAAGGTCCCCTCCGTCACCTCTCTGGGGCGACTTTCGACCCTTTTTAGGGTCCCCAGCAGGGCAAAATTGAATGTGGAACATGGAGCCCCGTCTTCCTGTGCCCATAATGTCGCGGTGCCTAAGTGGAAGTTAGATAAAATAGATACTTTATCAAGCTAAAAAAAATATGTGAGGAAGATTTATTTATTTCAAACAATATATTGTTCCCCAGCTTCCAAAGACCACAGGCAGCTTATAATTAAAAAAAAAAAAATACAAAACACACAAAAGAATGATGTATGGGTCCAGAAAGAACATATAACCAATAACCCATCCGATAGGAGCTCACATTTTGGTCTAATCAGAGCCTGGGAGAATAGCCAGGTCTTTAATAACTTCTGGACAGCATCGTGATGGAAGCAATCTGCATATCTGAGGAAATATTGTTTCAGAGGGCAGGCACCATAACAGAGAAGGCACATATCCTGAGTCCCACAAGATGACATTGCTTAAGTGATGAACTTCACAACACGCCCACTCTTATCTATCCATTCTTATGTAACATGATGCAATTTAGACTTTTATGTGCTTATAGCAGCAATAATCATGATAGTGACCTGTTAAGAGTATCAAGTGAAATTCTCAGTACTCAGTTCAATTTACAGATCTATTAGTAACATACATTCCATGAATCACCTACCATTTTTTAAGAAAATGGTAGCTGTTTCATGGAATTTATAGTATTTTAATGAAAGGACAAAACATAGATGCTTCTGTAAAGCAGTTGCACTAAAACTAGCTATGGCAACATAAGAGTAACATTATATACTATTAACTGAAGTAAAGATTAAATAGCTCCCCCTCTTAGATCCTTAATTGCTAGCCAAGGTTATTTTGTGTTAATATTTTAAATTATATAAGAATTCTGACTTCAGTTGTTACTACTTTGCCCAAATGTAAAATTACTTAATTTACTGGAAAGAGCATATTATTTTTCATTTTTTGTTTAATCGCCCCTCCTTACTCCAACATTACTTTTGTAGCAATCTTCTCAGTTGAAAGCTGGTAAAATGATTCTGGATTTATTGAACAGTACACTAAAATGTAGAAGATTTATTACCTTGGTTATGTAATTTTTATTAGGTATGCTCAGATTAAACCTGAAAGACATAAAACAAAGAATAACTATTTGTAAACATAAATGTCATCTTCAGAAATTACATGTAATGTTCTTACAAGTTTATACTTACTTTTGAAATGCCATGTGTATATCCAGTATTAATGAGAGCCCAAACATAGAAATATCCCATATTTAATTAAGCTAATCTTTGTGTTATAATTTTTTGAAGTAATTACAGTTCATACTATGGACGTATTACTATTATATGGTTCTATTTAGTAAGTTCTTCATCTTTTTTCTTGATAGCTCATCAAATATTTACATGAAAAGAAATATGAGAGGCACACTTTAAGTCTCTGAAAAAAATGCATGATGCCTACAGCCTGAAAGTTGCCTCTATGCATTCATTTTTTTCCCCTTCAGAGTCCTCACTCGCAGTGAGGAAGAAGCAGTGATTCTGACTTCTTTAGTAAAAGGCAAGTGGAGTTAGCTTGCTTTCATTTTACTCTCCCTTGAATTAAACTATTGCAGATTTCATAATGATTGAAGTGAGCATCCTGGTCAACGTTGTCTAGATTAGATAAGCCTGTTTAGTATTTGGATAGAAGACAATTAGAAAATTCCTGGGGAGTTGGCAGTAGTGAATGTACTGGCCTCAAGAAAACTTTATGGGTGTGCTTATGTAATTAGTAGGAATCAAACTCCACTTGTGAACACTTTTGAAGCATGTGAGTAAGAGTCATACAATTCGATGGATTTACTAGAATGCATTGGCCATTGGTTGTCTCTTTCCTTTATTCTTTTGCCCAGCACCATTTTCTTTTGTTTCATCACCTTCCTATTTCATTCACATGCTTTTCCTGTTTCTGGCTAGCCTTTCTATTCATTCTGTCTTTACAATTTCTTGTTTCTTCCTGTTTCTATTGATGTATATGTATGAAAAATATATACCGTGTTTCCCCCAAAATAAGACCCAGTCTTATTTATTTTTTTGCCTTCAAAAGAGGCATTAGGTCTTATTTTCAGGGGATGTTTTATTTTTTCCACTGTCTCACCTCGCTGCGGTGGCACCAACAGCCTCATCCAGCAGGAGCCCACGTGGCTGCCACCGGCCACTCCTTTTGCGGCCGCTCGTGGCCTCCATTTCACTGGCAGGGGCCTTCAGGAAAGGCCTCTGCAGCTGAGAATGGAGCCCCATGTTGACACGTGTGTCATCCCCTGGCCTCCATTTTGCTGGCAGAGGCCTTTAAAGGGCCTTTTTCCTGAAGGCCTCTGCTGGCAAAACAGAGGCTGGAGGGGTGATGCACGTATCAACCAGGACTCCTTTCTCGACTGCAGAGGCCTTTCCTGAAGGCCTCTGCCGGGAAAACAAGAGGCCAGGAGCAACATGCATGAGCAGCAGCAAGCGGCCACAGAAGAAGTGGGCCTGCTTCTGCAGGACCGGGCTGTTTGTGCTGCTACCGCAAGTGAGGCAGGTGTCAGGGCATGGGAGGCCTGGCTGCAGGGGCCCTGAGGTTAGCGGGTGCGGGGCATGTGGGCAGCTCCACCCCCTCCCCCACCTGCCTCAGCTCACCTCATGGTGGTGCACCTCCAACAACCAGACAGAGTGGGTGGGCAGCCAACTACACAGGCTCTTAATTAGGGCTTATTTGGGGGGCAGGGCTTATATTAGGTGTATGTGTAAAAATCAAACTAGGGTTTATTTTCAGGTTAGATCTTATTTTCGGGAAAACACGGTATGTATGGATATGTAATGTATCTGTGTGTGTGTGTGTCTGTAGAAAAAGATAGAAAGAAACAGAAAAAGAGATACTTTAGATAGAAGTGGATGGCTTAGTGGTTAGAGTGCCACACTTAGTTGTGGGAGACCAGAGTTTGAATCCCTGCTGGTACTTACACTACAAGTAGGGTTCCTTTGGCAAGGACCTTCTGATGCTTCACCTGTATATGAGAGTGACACAAGGGAGTCATGCCACCTCAGACATCACCCGGATTAACAAGGTGTTTGCCAGATATTGGGGAAACAGAACAATCTGATGATAAGTGGGCTACTGGAACAAGTCATACATGGATGAGACGAAAGACTTAGAATTGATGGAATGCTACTGCAACAATAGACCAAATGAGGGGGGGATATATGAAACGTATAAGGGAACTATGAATGGACAGAAGATCTACATCCATGCCAACTGATAAACAGCTAGTTACCCAGTGCTTCAACCTAGTGAAGGGGAAGCTGTTGCCATAGCTTAAGTCAGACCAACTACATATTATATCCTGGTGACCCAGAAGAACAACTGGATGTGCAACCAACACCTAAAGCTGAATGTTACTGCCATCCCCTCCATTACAAAGCACAGCAACTGATACAAGGCATAAGATCATGGATAAACTAGCTACAGTCAACCCTTGGGACTGATTACCAAGGTTCTTTGGAGAAGTACCATCAGTTAATACGCTAGAATATGCCAATATAGCCTTCATGGCAATCTGTACTACCACCATAACTCAAAGAACTGGTACATACTACAGAAATTCTGGAGATGCTTGATTATGCAATCAAGAAAAACAGCAGTACACAGAGAGAGAGAAAAAGAGAGGGAAGGTATGTTGGAGGCAAGATCAGTTCAATTCAGAATTTAGTCAGCTAGTGGAACTACAGAAGTGTATGGAGATTAAGGATAAAATTCAGCTACTGAAAAAAATGCAAGGGCTGACTTCATCTGAAGCCTTAAGGACTGCTAAACAAAAACTCAACGCACTGGCTAGCAGGCTAAGAGGATACACTAGAGCAGTGATGGCGAACCTTTTAGAGATCGAGTGCCCAAACTGCAACCCAAAATCCACTTATTTATCGCTGGGTGCCAGGTGGGCGTGACCCACTGGGTGGGTGTGGCGGTCATGGCAGATTGGGTGGGTGTGGCCAAGGTGGGTGTGATCACCTTGGTGTTGCTCATGGGGAGGGACACCTGTGGGAGCCGGGCACGGTTGAGGGAGATCCAGGGGGTCTCTGGCAGGTGAGGCAGTGGGGCAGGAGGCTCGTCCTGCGGGGTGAGGCGAGGCAAGGTGGGGGTGCCATTGTCACAGGGCAAGGTGAGATGGGCTGAGGCAGTGGCTGCCTGACACCATTAGCCCCTGCACACAGAGGCCAGCGAACACATGGGTGCTGGGATGCATCTGGCCATGTGGGACCTCAGCAAGTTAGCAAGCAGCTGGTTGAAGAGGGATGGTTGCCATCTCCGGGATATGGTGTGTGTGCCCACAGACAGGGTTCTGAGTGCCGCCTCTGGCACACGTGTCATAAGTTCGCCACCACTGCATTAGAGAATCTGAGGCCAAGAAGAAAAAAATGCCCTGTTCTCCAAAGACCTATTTAAGGTGTACTCCCAGCAGTGCAACAACACATTAACAGCAGAGCCACGAACTGAATAGTGCTGGAAGAACATACAGGAGAAAATAAAAATACATAATACCAGTGCAAAATGGCTGTAGGATCTAAGAGCAGACTACAGCAATTTCCCAAAACAGGAACCAGTCACCATCACAGTAGCAGACATCCAACAGTGGGACAAGAACATGAAGAGCTGGATAGCACCTGGCCCAGATGTGATTCACATTACTGGCTAAAGAAAGTAATAGCAGTGCATGAATGTTTATCTTGTATAGATGAACCAGCTGCTAGCAACAGACTCCCACCTAAACTAGCTAACACGAGGAAAGGACAGTGCTGATCATAAGGATGTAGTGCTATCCAACTATTGGTCAATAACCTATTTCCCTGCAACATGGAAAGTCCTACTGGGCATTATTGACGCAAGTTATAGGATTGTATGTGCCAGTACATGAGCACATAGGTTCAAAACACCAGTTGCTCATAGATATAAGCCTAAACAGCCAATTTGAGCACACCATGGATTGACTACAGGAAAGCCTAAAACTCAGTGCCCCACATATGGATCTGACTTTCCTCAAGAATTCAGTGGAACTGTGGAAAACAATACTGGAAATAAACTCAAGGCTGCTTGCACAAATGGCCATCAAGTGTAGCATATACCAAGGTAATGCACTGTCTCCTCTCTTATTCTTCATAGGCTTGAACCACAAGGATTGAATATAGATACAAGTTCAAGAGTGGAATTACCCTTCCGATACCACCTCTACATGGATGACATCAAGCTGTATGCTAAGAGAAAATGAGACTTAGGGGTGATGTTGATCTATGGAAAAAACATTGGCGCTGGAATTAGAGAATTGGAGGCCTGGACACTAGCCTGATAGTAATCATGAGAGGGACATTAGTTAAGACTGAGGGTGTGGAATTATCAGGAGGCCACATAACAGACCTACAGACCAGCTAAAGGTATCTTGGTTCCTACAGTCACATGGGAATCACAATGAAGTGCAAGGAAAACAGCAACATTCAAATACTGCCAAAGGAGTGGGAAGAACAAGATCTATGCCATCAACCTATACATCCTTAATCATCAGATACCTGGCAGTACAGTGAGCTGGCCAAAGAAGGACATGGTACCTGCTGATGTGAAGACTTGAAAGCTCCTCACAATGTATGGAGATTTCTACCCCAAGTACAAAAGCCAGAAAAGGGGCAGGTAGGGTTTGGTGAGTATCAAAGCCACTGTCCTGAATGAAACCAGTAGTATCTAGGAGTAAGATGGCACCCAAAGATGAGCTACTGAGAGAAAGGGAGGAAGTTCAAGCAGAGGAAATACCTTGACAAGACCCTGCATGGGATGTACCATTGACAGATAACAGAAATAGCCGACTTTGGAAACTCCTATCAGTGACTGTAAAGGACTGGACTAAAAGATAGCACTGAAGCACTTATCATAGCAACACAAGAACAGGCACTAAAAGCCAGGTTCTACCACATTAGATAAGACCCAAGATTGTGCAGAGAAGCTTTAGAAACAATCCAACACAAAGTGGCAGAATAAAGATGCAGGCAAGAACTACATACACTGAAGGACACAGCCAAGTAGGTGGCATTGTGTACAGGAACATCTGCACAGTATATGGACTAGACTATTTAATGTCCAGATGGGAGGTGTCGGGCATTGAAGGCCTAGCTGCAATGGTAAGCGGGTGTAGGGTGCATGGGGTATCTCTATCTCCCCACCCCTGCCCTAACTTGAAATGGAGGCCGGGGGCAACACACGTATGAGTGGTAGAGAGTAGCCACAGAAGAAATAGGCCGGCTGGGTGAGGTTGTCGATGCTGCCACCACGAGGTGAGACCGTGGAAAAGACATCCCCTGAAAATAAGACCTGGTGCCTCTTTTGGAGGCAAAAAAAAGACTGAGTCTTATTTTGGGGGAAACGTTATGCAGAACCCTCAAACTCTCAGGGCTATTTTAGGGGACCCGAGATTGAGGAAGACATGTACCACCCATAGGGGTAAGAAATTCATATATGTTGATTAAACTTTTGGAGAAATATCTTAAATGCAGCGTTGTCCTTTAGAAAAATTGAATATATCTTACTGGTTTTTAATAAAAGTGATCATCATAACTATGGGAATATATAATATGAATATCTTCTGCTAATGTACAAGACTGTTCTGGATCAGGAATATGAATTGGAGAGGCAAAAGCATATTACATAATCCAAATTCTGATTCCGAAAATGATACCTATGTTCAGATAGACATACACAAGAATAACTCTGCTTTATATTACATACTGAGGCCATTTAGTCTGTAGTATAGCTGCATTTGTTTTGCTTTTTACTGTGATGAGGCATTTGAAAGAAAAAATAGAAAAATAAATGAACAAGAAAAATAATGCAGTAAAAAATTAAAATATCACAGAGAATATATTTTGAGTATATTATTAATTATGAGTAGCTGAATATATTACATTGTTTAAAAAGATTAAAAATTGCCATTAAGCTTTAAGTTAAACATGAATATTAGGAACCATAGTCAGCACAATATAAATCACTGATAAAATTATGCTCTATAATACATTCAATCAATATTGTTAAGAATAGGTATCCTGTAAATCTGAAATCACAGAGAAACCCAAACATTGGATAATTGTGTAAATTCATTATTTAGTTGTAGCCAGGGAATGGTATACATCTATTTCAAAGTGGCTTCTTTTTGTAACTGTATGTTCATTTAGGTTGAGTAAGTGTACTGGGAATCTAGGTCAGAATGTTGAACAGACAATCTTAGGCTAATATAAACTGATTTTGTCCAGGTTCCATATGGTTTAGGCCAGGGGTAGGCAACCTTGGGTCTTTTATGACTCGTGGCTCAGGAATTCTGGGAGTTGAAGTCCACGAGTCATAAAAGAGCCAAGGTTGTCTACCCCTGGTTTAGGCTTAGGATTATAGAAAAGGAACTTTTTGACCATTTTAAATAATTTGAAATCTCATTATCAGAATTATTGGAAATATTGGTGGAAATTATCTATATTATCTAATGAAGTTTTTGATTTTGGATTTAAATACATGTACAGGTAGTCCTTGACTAACAACCATTTGTTTAGTGACCATTTGAAATTACAACAGCACTAAAAATGATAACTTAATGACTGTTTTTCACACTTATGACCATTGCGGCATCCCATGGTCACATGATCTAAATTAGGATGCTTGGCAACTGGTGTGTATTTATTATGGTTGCAATATCTTGGGGTCATGTGATCACTTAACAACCATGTTACTAACTTAATAACCACTGATTCACTTAATTGTGAATCTGTGAACTGTGAAAAAATGGGGCAAAACTTACTTAATAACTGTCTTGCTTAGCAACAGAAATTTTGGGTTCAATTGTCATAAGTTGAGGAATACCTACATACAAGGCAAGTTTGTCATTCATGTACATCCTAGAATTTCTGTTACTACAGTATCAACATTCTATGAGTCAGCTTTATAATTGTTATATTATGTGGCAATTGGTGTATGCCAGACATGTCAAGCACAAGGCCCGGGGGCCGGATGCGGCCCGCGAAGTGGTTTCATGTGACCCGTGAAGCCATCCTGGAAACAGTGAGGGAACTGCCCCCGCTGCCTTGGTCCTGACCCAGGCTGGCCAGGAGCCAAAGTATAATTTTGTGGTGGCCCTCTATGCTGAAAACGCATTCAGTCTTAGCTCCACAAGACCGTCCGGAAACAGCGAGAAACCATCCCCTGCCGCGTCGGCCCCTCCCCCTGGGTACATGCTGGGGAAGTGTCACCCTTTGTGAGGAATGAAGTAATGCACCATGCCTTGGCGCTTGCCCCAGTCCCACCCCCTTCTGCCAGAAACCCTCAGATCTGTCCCACTCCTGCCCAGGCCCCCAGAGGCAACCTTGATGCGAACGATGTAGAGCTGGCCATGCCCACCCAGTAAGCCACACCACTCTATCCATGCCCACCCAGTAGACCGCACCCTGGCCACACACCCCCGCCCCCCCCCAAGAGCAACCAGAATGCTGATGAGACCCTCAATGAAATTGAGTTTGACACCCCTGGTGTATGCGAACTCTATGCCAGCACAGGATGAGATATTATCCAACAAAAATGCTAAGTTTCTTCAATGTGATTTACTGCAAACTAATTCCATAGGATTAAAGGATTCATTGGTAAGATCATCAGCAAACAGGCTTCTTGGCTCACTAAATTAGTTATGGGAAATAAATGGGAAACACAATCTGGTTTATTTACATAGTTTATGTACCGTATATGCCGGCGTATAAGACGACTTCCGGAAGCGCTAAACTCTGCGCCAAAGACGGGGGTCGTCTTATACGCCGAGTCGTCTTATACGCCGGAAATACTGGTAGTTTCTGGCGTATAAGACGACGTTCTAGGAATGTGGCTCGGCGACAAAGACGGGGGTCGTCTTATACGCCGGGTCGCCTAATACGCCGGCATATACGGTAGATTGCAGAATTTAGTTTTCCTTGACAAAAACTTTTGAGCTGTTATGTAAGGAACACATAACCTCTTCTTTTGACTGATGTCCTCTTTCAAGTGCCCGAAAATAAGGAACTATATAAAATATAGGTAGTTCTCAACTTACAACAGTTCATTTGAAGTTACAATGACACTGAAAAACTGACTTATGACCCTTTTTTCATACTTACGACCATTGCGCCATCCCCATAGTCACATTCAAAATTCAGACGCTTAGCAACTGACACATATTTATGATGCTTGCAGTGTCCTGTGGTCATGTGATCATCTTCTGCCACCTTCTGACAAGCAAACTCAATGAGGAAGCCAGATTCACTTAACAACCGTGTTACGAATTTAACAACTGCAGTGATTCACTTAACTGTTTCAAAAAAGGTCGTAAAATGGGGCAAAATTACTTAAAATGTCTTACTTAGCAATAGAAATTTTGAGCTCAATTGTGGGACCATTTTGAGGGAGCAATGCAATTTTTTTTTTAAAAAGTGATGTTACAATTTTCGTCGATCAACTGCTGCTGCTTCTCTTTTCCCTTGTGCTGATTAAACCTATTAAGATTAAGTAGTAAATATTTTGAAAATGTGAAACTTACAGTCAATCAGGATCATGTGCATGATGATGTCAGTGGAGGCTAGAATATTTCAGTAGAAAACTGAAAACAATAAAGAAGAAATCGATATGAATTAAAAGAATATCCATTTTAAAGGCTCTGCCCAAGTCTGTAGAACTGAATTTGTTTTGACTACAAAAATTATTACTCAAAATGTGAGTACCTTTAATTTAGTCTTAGTTGCATATGTTTGATTGCATATGCTATTTCCAGATGGTTCATTCTTTCAACTAGCCTCAGCTTTCCAGAAGCTAGTTGCCCTATATATGTGTGGGCATGTTGTTGTTGTTAGTTGCGAAGTCGTGTCTGACCCATCGCAATCCCATGGACAATGTTCCTCCAGGCCTTCCTGTCCTCTACCATCTTCTGGAGTCCTTTTAAGCTCACGCCTACTGCTTCAGTGACTCCATCCAGCCATCTCATTCTCTGTCGTCCCCTTCTTCTATTGCCCTCAATCTTTCCCAGCATTAGGCTCTTCTCCAGTGAGTGCTTCCTTCTCATTAGGTGTCCAAAGTACTTGAGTTTCAACTTCAGGATCTGGCCTTCTAAAGAGCAGTCAGGGTTGATCTCCTCTAGGACTGACCGATTTGATCTCCTTGCAGTCCAGGGGACTCGCAGGAGTTTTCTCTAGCACCATAGTTCAAAGGCCTCAATTCTTTTGCGCTCAGCTTTTCTTATGGTCCAACTTTCACAGCCATATATTGCAACTGGGAAAACCATGGCCTTGACTTTACGTACTTTTGTTGGCAGGGTGATGTCTCTGTTTTTTAGTATGCTGTCTAGATGTGGCATAGCTTTCCTCCCCAGGAGCAAGCGTCTTTTAATTTCTTGGCTGCAGTTCCTATCTGTGGTGATCTTGGAGCCCAGGAAGATAAAATCTGTCACTACCTCCATTTCTTCCCCATCTGTTTGCCAGGAATTGAGAGGGCTGGATGCCATGACCTTAGTTTTCTTGATTTTGAGTTTCAAGCCAACTTTTACACTCTCCTTCTTCACCAGCACCAAGAGGCTCTTTAGTTTCTCTTCACTTTCTGCCATTAGAGTGGTATCATCTACATATCTTAGGTTGTTGACATTTCTCCTGGCAGTCTTAATTCCAACTTTTGATTCATCTAGCCCTGCCTTTCTCATGATGTGCTCTGCATATAAGTTAAATAGGCAGGGCGACAGAATACAGCCTTGCCGGACTCCTTTCCCAATTTGGAACCAGTCTGTGGTTCCGTATCCAATTCTCACTGTTGCTTCTTGACCCGCATATAGGTTTCTCAAGAGACAAATAAGATGGTCTGGTACTCCCATCTCTTTAAGAATTTGCCACAATTTGTTGTGATCCACACAATCAAAGGCTTTAGCATAGTCAATGAAGCAGAAGTAGATGTTTTTCTGGAACTCCCTAGCTTTCTCCATGATCCAGCGTATGTTGGCAATTTGATCTCTAGGTCCTTTGCCTCTTCAAAATCCTGCCTATATTCTGGAAGTTCTTGATCCACATACTGCTGGAGTCTAGCTTGTAGGATTTTAAGCATAACTTTACTTGCATGTGAAATGAGTGCAATGGTGCGATAGTTTGAACATTCTTTGGCATTGCCTTTCTTTGGAATTGGAATGTAAACTGACTTTTTCCAATCCTGTGGCCACTGTTGAGTTTTCCAAATTTGCTGGCAAATTGAGTGTAGCACATTTACTGCATCATCTTTTAAGATTTTGAATAGCTCAGCTGGAATACTGTCACCTCCACTAGCTTTGTTGTTGTTCAGCTTTCCTAAGGCCCATTTAACTTCACATTCTAGGATGTCTAGCTCGAGGTCAGTGACCACCTCATCGTGGTTATCAGGGACGCTAAGCTCATTCTTGTATAATTCCTCTGTGTAATTTTGCCATCTCTTCTTAATCTCTTCTGCCTCTGTTAGGTTCCTGCCATTTTGGTCCTTTATCATGCCCATCTTTGCATGAAACGTTCCCTTCATATCTCCAATTTTCTTGAAGAGATCTCTGGTTCTCCCTATTCTATTCTTCTCTTCTATTTCTTTGCACTGTTCATTTAAGAGGGCATTCTTATCTCTTCTAGCTATTCTCTGGAATTCTGCATTCAATTGGGTGTATCTTTCTCTTTCTCCCTTGCCTTTCACTTCCCTTCTTTCCTCAGCTATTTGCAAAGCTTCCTCAGACAGCCATTTTGCTTTATTGCATTTCTTTTTCTTTGGGATAGTTTTAGTTGCTACCTCTTGTACAATGTTGCGAACCTCCGTCCATACTTCTTCAGGCACCCTGTCTATCAGATCTAATTCCTTAAATCTATTTGTCACCTCTACTGTATATTCATCAGGGATATGATTTAGTTCATACCTGAGTGGCCTGGTGTTTTTCCCTACTTTCTTCAATTTAAGCCTAAATTTTGCAACGAGAAGCTCATGATCTGAGTCACAGTCAGCTCCTGGTCTTGTTTTTACTGACTGTATAGAGCTTTTCCATCTTTGGCTGCAGACCACATAGTCAATCTGATTTCTGTGTTGACCGTCTGATGATGTCCATATGTAGAGCCATCTCTTGGGTTGTTGGGAAAGAGTGTTTTTTGCTATGACCATCATATTCTCTTGACAAAATTCTATTAACCTGTGCCCTGCTTCATTTTGTACTCCAAGGCCAAACTTGCCTGTTATTCTGTTTATCTTTTGGCTTCCTACCTTAGCATTCCAATCCCCCATGATGATAAGGACATCATTTTTTGGTGTTAATTCTATAAGGTGCTGTAGGGCTTCATAGAACTGGTCAATTTCATCCTCTTCAGCACTAGTGGTTGGGGCATAGACTTGGATTACTGTGATATTGAATGGTTTGCCTTGGATTCGCACTGAGATCATTCTATCATTCTGGGGATTGTAACCCAGTATTGCTTTTCCTGCTCTTTTATTGACTATGAAGGCTACTCCATTTCTTCTGAAGGATTCTTGCCCGCAGTAGTATACCTGATGGTCCTCTGAATTAAATTCACCCATTCCTGTCCATTTTAGTTCGCTGATTCCTAAGATGTCGATGTTCAGTCTTTGTTTGACCACGTCCAGTTTGCCTTGATACATGGATCTTACATTCCAGGTTCCTATGGAGAAAAGATCTTTACAGCATCGAACTTTCCTTTTACTACCAGATGCATCCACAGCTGAGCGTCCTTTTGGCTTTGGCCCAGCTGCTTCACTCTTTCTGGCACTATTAGTACTAGCCCTCTGCTCTTCCCCAGTAGCATATTGGACACCTTCCGACCTGAAGGGCTCATCTTCCAGCGTCATATCTTTTTGTCTTTTGGTACTGTCCATAGGGTTTTCATGGCAAAGATACTGGAGTGGGTTGCCATTTCCCTCTCCAGTGGATCACATTTTGTCAGAACTCTCTGCTATGATCTGTCCGTCTTGGGTGGCCCTGCACGGCATAGCTCATAGCTTCATTGAATTATGCAAGCCCCTTTGCCAAGACAAGGCAGTAATCCATGAAGGGGGTTAGGCATGTTAGTTTCTGGGAATTCTAGAAGTTAACATCCACATATCTGAATTGACCCCAAGATGGAGGAAACAAGGATATCTGTTCAAATAGAGAATTAGCCTTTTAAGTACTTGCTAATACCTGAATTAAATGTTTCTGAACTGCATTTTTTTCTAGCTTCAGTACTATAGGTGATACTGGATACAATCATAGTTTCTCTGTAAGGTGTCAGGATAAATAGAATGAATAAATGCAGTGGCATAGAGAGAACAAATGTGGTCATTGGCAAAGAATTTTAAATTCTTTAAAGAAGAATTGTTAAAAACTTACATTTAACTTTTGGTTAGCCTAGTCTGAAAGCAAATTTTCTACTTTGCATTCACTGTCTGCCTATGAATATTATAATTAACAGCCATAATTTACATTCAGGAGCCAAAAGATTTTGAATAAATGCCCTCTTCAGTGGTCTCAGTTTTTGATTCCAATTAATATGGGGCAAAGTAGGGAATCTAGTGAAATTCTACTATTGTCCATATTTAGGCCAGTGATTGTTTCACTAAACAGCAGCAGAATTCCCTATTACTAGTGTAGCTGTAAATATTTGTGGAGGAATTACATAATAAATATGCATGATTAACTGCCTTCCCCATCTAATGTATTCCTTATGTTGAGAATACAACATCCTGAATTCTCAGCCAGATGGGCCATATCAGGTAGGACAGTGATGGCGAACCTTTTAGAGACCGAGTGCCCAAACTGCAACCCAAAACCACTTATGTATTGCCGGGTGCTGGGTGGGCGTAGCCCGCTGGGTGGGCGTGGCTACAGTGGTCATGGCAGATGGGTGGGTGTGGCCAGCTTGATGTTGCTTCTGGAGAGGGATGCCTGTGGGAGCCGGGCAAGGTTGGGGAGATCCAGGGGGTCTTTGGTGGGTGGGGCGGTGGGCAGGAGGGTGCCATTGTCGCAGGGCAAAGCGAGGCAAGGGCCGGGGCAGCTGCTGCCTGACACCATTGGCCCCCGCACACAGAGACCAGTGAGTGCAAGGATGCTGGGATGCATCTGGCTATGTGGGACCTTGGCGAGTTAGCGGGCGGCTGGTTGAAAAGGACAGTTGCCATCTCTGGGGCATGGCGCGCATGCCCACAGAGAGGGCTCTGAGTGCCATCTCTGGCATGCGTACCATAGGTTCGACACCACTGAGCTAGGATTTCTGGAAGTTTTCCTAGGGTTAATAAAAGTAATACACTACACACACATTTCTGAATGGACATGAATTGAAAGCGTTGCATGGGTGGTACCCAAGTACATAGTGGATGTGGGTATTATACTGTCTGCAGTATAGACAATCATTAGGAAAAAGGATATAGCTAAGCATTTGTTATTCTTTATTTCTTTGTAGCCTTTTTATCTAGTTCTTGAATAAAAACCATTCAAGAGTAGCATAAATAATGGGTTATAGAGGGAAGAGGGTAAAGCATTGCTTGATTTTCTTTTCTCAGTATGATAATTTATTCAATATACATGTAGTAGCAGAGGAATAATAGATGAATATATAAGTTTTGCTTCAAGAAAAGCTGAATTGGCCTAACTGTATGAATGATAAAAGTTGATCAAAATATTTGGCATAATTTATTGTGCCATTATTAGTAATACAATAAATAGTTCTAGAAATTGTATCTTTTGATTTCTAGAGAGGAAATTTACCCCTCTAATATCACTAGATATAAAAAATCCGTATTTTGCCTAACAGTCTTATCAGAAATATGAAAATAATTTTCCATTGTAGTGAATTCCACACCTGTGTTTTACATCTATTTTACAATGTGTAATTATAGGATACATCCCTGCCTTGAACTATATAGACAGATTTATAATCTGGGCATACATAGGAGAAACTAGGCCCTTGAAGACAATTTTTAAATAACATGTAGTATTTCTCTGTGATAAAACTGACATATTGCAACAGAGGCTTACAAAAAGAGCATAATTCATATATGTAAGGTTCTTTTATTTTACAAGCCATGCATGTACTTGGCTAATTCTATTCCTAATTGCATAAATGATTAAACCCATTGTAATCAATGGTACATAAAAATACATACATTGCATAAATGATTAAACCCATTGTAATCAATGGTACATAAAAATACTTTGTCTCAGGTGGGAATCCTATAATTTGAACTAAAGATAATTATTTTCAATCTTATATAGAAATTGTGTATTGCTTATGAATCTATCAATCATGTTAGACAAGGAATATTAAATCAAAATGTAAAGAGCTGATTTGTAAAATATACATGTATTTTGAGTTGGTTAATATTAGCTGCACAAATGGATTGAATTGTACCCTACTTACAGAATAATTTTGTTTGAGGTGGTAGATTTCTATATTAAGAGATGCTACTAATCTGCTAGTTAAATTTGTAAGAGTTTATTTACATTTATCTCAGCAGGCATTAGTTAAACAAAAGGCAGCAAAGAAATTCAGCAATAAAGAAAACTCTGAACTAAGTACTGATCAAGATATTGAGAACATAGCCAAAAATGAGCCAAGAAGAGTTAAAATATTTGATGGAGGGTGAGTGTTTTTTTTTTCTAAAACTGTTGCAACTTTTATTGATTATTTTGAACTGAAATCTGATTATTTCATCCTCTGTTTTTGTGAAATAGAATTTTGTATTTCATTATGCAAAATATGGTTAGGCTGAGATATTATTTCTAGATTTAATTTAATGGTTTGGGTAATTTGGTAGATCTAGTGTTTTGGTTTTCTAAATTGTTATCTTTTCGTTTCAGCATTTATAGTTTTAATCGTTTCCCCTTTTCTATTTTGCATTTTCTTATTTAATTATTCAGACTCAGTTCTTTATACATACAGACCTTTCCAAATTTAAGAAACTTTCATTCAATTTTTGTATTGAATCAGGTATTCACCCATGTGTTATACTTTGTTGCACTACTAACATAACATCTATTTTTATGCACCTTAGATGCAGCATATGGAATCCTTTATAGAAGGTTGAAATTACATAAATGATATCTTATGTAAACCATAAGATGGGTCGATAAACCCTAAACCACATTCCATGTATCCAGTCCTTCTGCCAGCTCCTATTCTTTTGAATTAGTATCATCACTCAGTTGTTCAGTATGAAATATATTAGGCCCATGGTTTTTAGAAATCCTAGAGGGGTCTGCTCTGACTGGAAATGTGTTATTCCCAACACATCTGGAAACTGGCACATTAGGAAGATTGCTTTAGAGCAGACATGTCAAACTCGCGACGTTATGTGACATCGCGTTATGTATCGGAACTTTTTGCCATTGCCGGCAATGGGATGGGCGCGGTTTCGCGATGACGCGTCCGGCCCACGGGCCGGCAGTTTGACACCCCTGCTTTAGAGCTTGTTAAAGGTTCAGCTAGCAGAACATCTGATATGCTGTATCATTTGATTCTTTTAGCACAATTTCTGGCAAATTTGTTGAACAGTTTTTGGGGTAGAACTTAGAAAACAGGCATCTGAGTCTTTTGTAGCCAAGTAGAAACATTTGACAGTTTGAATCTATTAGGGTGTTTCTCATAGTCGTTATGGGTGCATCAAATCATAAAACATGAATTTTTGGGAAAACAAATTCATGAGGTTAAAAGAAGTATAGCTTGGTGAAAAGTAAAATAAAAGGCCTAACGCCAGGACACAAAATCATAACTGGGCAGTAGAAAAGTCGCATTCCAAGCTTCAAAATATTGCTCCGAAACAAACTATTTCATTAAAAATACACTGTGATTTTCAAAAAAACACACACACACACACACACATACAGAACTTGCAAGCAAAACATTCCACTGTGCTTTCTCTTCAATAATCTAGGACAATGTTTTTCATACTTGGTGTGGGAAATCTGACTGGGAAATTCTAGGAGTTTATGTCCACACATCTCAGTTGCCAAGTTTGCAAAACTGCTCTAGGAAGTTTCCTAGTACTCCAAATTTATCATCCCCCCCCCTTTTTTTAAACCAGACTGCAGAGCCGGGCTGCTGTTCTCAGATTTTCAAACTGTAATTTAAAAAATTGAACTTTTAAAACATTGCAGCAGCAGAGTTGATGTGCTGATTTCTCTTTCAGGTGTTTGCCAAATTCCATGCCTAACATTTATTCCCATAATATTATTGCTCACATTAGATTATTTTCTGTCCCATTTAAACTAGATATAAATCAAATGAAGAATATGTCTATGTTCGTGGGAGAGGAAGAGGAAAATATATATGTGAAGAGTGTGGGATACGCTGTAAAAAGCCCAGTATGTTGAAGAAACATATTCGCACGCACACAGATGTCCGTCCATATCATTGCAATTATTGCAATTTTTCCTTCAAGACTAAAGGTAGTTCAGTTGTTCATGGATCGTTGTTTTGGGGTCCCCTCCATTCCCAGGATGCTTTAGCACAGTAGTTCTCAACCTGTGGGTCGGGGCCCCATTTGCGGTCAAATGACCATTTCACGGGGGTCACCAAACCATGCTGTCTGCCATTTTTTCCCTTTTCCCTAGCTGTCCTACTCCCTCTTATTGGTGGCCACACCCACTTGGGGGTCACTACAACATGGGGAACTGTATTATGGGGTCACGGCATTAGAAAGGTTGAGAATCACTGCTTTAGCAGATACTTTTCTGCTCAACATGTCAGATTTAAGTTAATAAATGATCAAGGTATTGGAAGTTTTCTGTAAATTATATAGACTTTATAAATGATAAACTATAGAGATTATAGAGATTTTTGTAATTTTTAAAATTGTTGCTTCAAGATTTGGAAAGTTGTTATAAAGCTATGAAAACTTTAAAAGAATTTGTAACCGGCCATGTCTATTACTTAAGTACGAATAAGACTTTCCTTGCCTGACAAAACACCCAAGAGGAATTTTGGATACAGAAGGATCTGCCCCTTTTGGGAACACATCCTGTATATAATTGGTCATATAGCCATTTGTCATGCAGCCATACTCTGCAACGGTATTGATTTTGCCCATTTTAATTCTTGGAATTAATTTAGATTTGACTTAGTATTAAAAAATATAATTGTGCTGATTTGGGCAAGCTACTGTTTCTTCTGCTTTTTTATCAGGAGTTACTATAGTCAAGGATGTATAAGAAAAATGTATTAACATTTTGAATATATTTGATTGCTCCAAATACTAAATCATTAATTGTGAACAAATTTAAAAGGCACTGTGTGTTAGGGGCATGCTGGTGTCTATTTGTTCCGCCATAAGTCTAGTCAATTAAAAAAGAAATTAACCTTTTTGTAAATTATATAAAACTGAGATGACATTCACATCAAAACTTTGGTTTAATTTTCTCCCTCATAGCATTTAACATTAACAAATTGGTTTATTTTATTGCTTATTTTAATCAAAGGCAATGCAAATATAAAGTTAAAATTGTATGCAACTATAGAAGAAAAACTACTGCATGCTATTATAAAATTGGTTCTTTTAATTATGTCAAGACTTGAATAAATCTAATTATTTTACAGTATAAGAAGCACTGCAAAAAATATGAACGAAATGGCAAATTTCAGAAAACCAGCAATTGTCTGGGTTACTTTCTTTTAAAAATCTCCTTCAAATCAAGCTCACTTCCTGGTGTCTTCACTGATAGATATAGTTTTCTTGACAACAGTGTAGAAATAGTTAGCCATTGCCTTCTTAACCACTGTTATATTTATAAGCCTTATTTTGCTTAGTCTAGGACAGGAGTAGGCAACCTTGGCTCTTTTATGACTCGTGGACTTCAACTCCCAGAATTCCTGAGCCAGGTGGCTCAGGAATTCTGGGAGTTGAAGTCCACAAGTCATAAAAGAGCCAAGGTTACCTACGCCTGGTCTAGGAGTATCAAAAATAATGTTGGGAGCAAAAATAATTTATTGATTTCCTATACATTTCTATAATTTATTATAAAGCTATCACAAACCACAATATCATGCCCCATATGATGTGTGACAATTGGCATGCTTATGGTCATTTCTGTGCTGCTATGCATCCAACTTTAAAAATAAAACAGTGCATTATTGCTTTTGTTTTTGTTTTTATTTTAGGAAATTTGACAAAGCATATGAAATCCAAAGCGCATAGCAAGAAGTGTATGGATTTGGGAGTCTCGGTGGGATTAATAGATGATCAAGATGTAGAAGACTATGGTAACGTTTTTCATAATTCTTAAAAATTCAGTTGTATATTTGTGCTTGTGATATTTCCCTTTCCCTGCTCAGACCTCCTATTCAGCTGCTTTCATGGAAGAAGCATTTCAGATACATTGCACAGCCAAATCAGTTTGGGTTTACATGCATCTCAAATGGTACACTTCCAAAATGTAATTTACTCATCAAATTTCTTTAAGTGATAACATAGGAAAAAGAGTTTTGAAATCTCATAAGCCTCCATTTAATCAAACATAAATTAATTAAATCCAATTTAATTCTGACTAATCTAAACAATAAAATCAAAATCTCTATTTTGATATCCTAATCTGAGTCATAGGATAGAGCATATTAGATACAGAATAATTTTATCAGCTGAGGTATATAATAAATTTAATTAGGAGTCTGGCAAAAGAGGATCCAAATAAATGTTTGTAAGCTGCCCCAGAATTGCATCTGGACAAGATGGGCGGCACATAAATCCAATAAATAAAATAAATAAACAAATTGCAAAATGTATACACAGGGATTCAAATGGGGAGATTATTGTTTAAATAGACCCTATGAATTAGGATCTAAAGCAACCTTTGCTAATTTGGATCCCCCTCCCCGTATATTGGACTATAAATTCTAACATTTAATTCAGTATATACAGACAGCACTGGGTTTAAAAAAATGTTGAATGGTATTTCTTTATATTCAGTTACTGCAATGGTATGTCGGTCATGCCTCTACAACAACTTTGCCAACCTGTTACTCTTTAACTGGTCTTCCAAAGGTTATATAGTTTGACAGGGTAGAAATATCAGGCTGAGGAAAGTTATTGTGTAGAATATGAAAATACTACAATTTGATAAGTATATATCAGATATTTAGATCTGAATATGTTAATTTACATGGCCAAATTTCAAAAAGATGTACCCATTGTCCAAAATCTACCAGCAAATATGAAGGTTTAGCCTATGCATCCTGCAAAATGATCTAATAAGGGGACCACAGAATTGTGATTCACTGGAAAAGAATGAACTAAATGGCTGCAAATCTAGAGTTTAAGATTTATTTTATTTATTTAATAAATTGAGATGGCCACCTATCCCATAAACATGACTCTGGGCAGCTTGCAATTAAAACCAGAGTAAAAACAATAAAAGGCATAGAAATTGAAAGTAGGAGAAATAACAACTTAGAATGCTCATAATACTCACCTTCAAAATACTACCTATCGAAGTGAGAAATCCAAAAATCAGTGAAAAGGCAAGGAGCATGGTGGCTTGCTTAGTTAAGACCCTGGTTTGGAAGTTAGCAAAGCCGCGTTTGAAACCCAAGTGCCATCGTTGGGTGTCCTTCACTCCAGCTCTTGCTGGGGACATGAAAGGAGCCCCTAACTGGGCATCCCCCAGGCAACGGAGATATTACCAGCTAATCCTTTCAACCCAGGAGCACCTCAAGCTTGTGACAGGAATGTGATGTGAGTGAAAAGGCCCAAGCCATTGTTACACAAATGATGAATTCTGCCTTATCTCTTCCTTTCCATTATTTTGGACATTCAAAGATGCAATAATGAGCCAATTTAATCTCTGCTTGCTCTATTTTATACTTTTAGGTATTGTTAGCTAATCAGAATCACTAGGTTGAAATGCTTTAATTAATTAAATACTTTGAATCTTTAAAAATCAGAGAGCATTCTATTTAGTAAAATATGTGCTGTGTATTTGTGGGGTAAGCCTCCTCCCAGAATACCTAAGGATAGTTTTTGGATGCAGGTAGTCCTTGACTTATGATCAGTTGCTTAGCAACCATTCAAAGTAACAGTGGAGCTGCAAAAGGATACTTATATCCAGATTTGAAGTTCTGACAGCTCCTCCACCCCTGCAGTCATGTGATCGCATTTGGGCACTTAGCAACCGACACACATTTATAGCCATTTCCAGTATCCCATGGTCATGTGATCGCAATTTACAACTTTTTTGCTGGAAACCATCGTTTACTTCTGGTTTCTGCCAAAAAAAAAATGACCATTGCAGATAATGGGTTCACTTTCAACCACAGAATTTGTTTGACAACCACTGCAAAAATGTCATAAAATCAGGTCATGTGGGTTCTTCGATTGATGACCATCATGACATAGGACAGAAATTTGAGGACTGTCTGTATATATTAAGAAAAATAAAATTTAAAATTTATATTTCTGTTCTAGGTTTAAACCTTGAAGCTGCTCAGGTTCATGAGCTAAAATGTTACAAACATTTTAAAAAATTGATAGGGATGACAACAGAACATGATGATCTCAATCTGGCCAGTAAGATTCTAAGTTATAGGTAGTGCTTACCTATATTATCCCAAGGAGTGGCTTTTGATTTTATATCTGCAGCCAACAGACTGATTTTTGTGGTTGTCTCGATTGTAGCTTGTATTGTAGTGAACATAATTGCACTTTAAATAATAATAATAATGATGATGATGATGATGTTGGAAGGGACCTTGGAGGTCATCTGGTCCAACCCCCTGCTCAGGCAGGAAACCCTACCTATACCATTTCAGACTAATGGCTGTCCAGTCTCTTCTTAAAAACTTCCAGTGTTGGAGCATTCACCACCTCTGAAGGCAGGTGTTCCACTGGTTAATTGTTCTAACTGTCAGGAAGTTTCTACAGTTCTTCCTCAGCATCAATTATGTATTTGTTAATAGTATCATACTGTTAAATATATGGATTGTTTTTCCTAATCTTTTTCCATTATTTGTTATTGACAGGAAAATTGACAGGAAAACGTTAAGGTTAATGCTCAGATAGAAATTTAAGCCACTCTATTAGCTATTCTTCATCCTTGAATGTTTCTTATTTGGTTTTCCTATATTTTAAAGCAGAAGAATAACTTTGAGATTGGACCATTTTTGAGTGAAAGGAGGAACTAGAATGTATTCGTTAGAAAAGCTATTGTTGGTCAACAAGAATTTGTGAAGTTTCCATCATAGTTGTCCTATAGTTTCAATTTGGTTTTGTGAGACTTGCTGATTAATGACTGGAGGATTTAGAAGAGCAGAGTTGGTAGATTGTGTGATGTTTTCTTGTTTCAAATTCACTATCAATTGGGTATTAGTAAATACATTTAGTTTCCCTTTTATGTTCCAAATCACCCTTGCATCTTTCATCTCCTGATCTAAAGAATGTTCTTCCCACCCACAATATAAGGTTAATATGTTTGGAATGCTGGCTTCTGAGCTAAGCTGTCAGACCAGGTGAACCATTCAACGTGATATAGTACAACTTAGGCGTATCATTTTCCACAGTGCTTGCCCGAGCTTTCATTGCACATTCCATTTAGATAACAAATGCCCAATCCTAAATTCGTTTGTTTGGAAGAGGTTTCTGTTGAATTCCATGGAATTTCTATAAAAGGACTAGTTTAGTTCAGGACTAGTTTCAGGTCACTCACAATTCTTAAAGTGTTGATCTGAACTTTAGAAACATTTAAAATGTGACTCTTCTCCAAAATTTAAATGTATATAAATATATAATAGTATATATTAAAATATACTATTTTAATTTCTGCAGAAGATTACAGCATAATTTATCAAGCAGTTTCCCACCAAGATATACATGTAGTAAAATCTATATATATTTTACCTTATGGTTGATGACAAGAGCCCCTCCAACAGTAGAGAACTATTTGAATAATACTTTAAACTACTTTTATAAAAAGGAGCTTGACAGCTAGCAAGCAGTATTATTTCAGGATAAATTTTAAGTCTCCAATGCTTTTAAGTTGCTCCAGTGTGAGTTTCCCTAGTGGATGTCAATATCAGAAAGAAAAAATAAAAATAAAACAGATATAAATATAATCCAAATTTTTAGACGTTTAAAATTTAAGCAAGGAAATATGTAAAACTAAAATTGGGATAGATACAAATTGATATAAAAACATCTTTTTTGCACAGAAAGAGATTTTCATTGTGAAAATATGAAAACCTTTCCATCATAATGTTTTTATACAGAAATACCTTTATTTACATTTATTTAAATTTGGTATTACTATACTTTTTATAGCTTTATGTCCCAGAAGGAATACTTTTTTTCACTACTATGTGACTAATTAATGAATATGTTATGCATATGGTATTCTACACATAAAAGAAAATTAAATATTTGGATCTTTACACATAAATTCATTGTTAGTTTAAATAATAACCATATTTTATATAACTATAGCTGAATTTTCCTTGAGAGTTGTAAATCTTCAATGATTTAAATAAATAAATAAATACTTTTAAAATTTAATAGTAATTAAATTACAATGCAAATAGCTCGGTTGAAGTAGAAAAACATTAAGTAACGTGCAGTACAGAAAGAACAGCTACCTTATTCGATACTGTATTATTTCTTCAACATTTATCATTTTGATCAACTCTACTGTTTAAAGTTAGTGTGGATGGCATTAAAAAGCCTTTTAGTGAAGCTCCTAAGAAATATTTTATTAGGGAAAAGGGTTTCTTCTAACCACATTATCAATACCTGTTTCAGACCTTACTGATAACATTTTTAGCAAGGTAAGCATCTCCCATTTGTTGTTACTCAATACTGGAGCATGCAGAGGGAATAATCTTTATTCTCAAAAGCAACTGCACCTTGATTATTTGTATTGTTAAATGTCTGCATTAATCAATAGTTTCATATGATTCAGAGTTTCAGAATGAATTTGAGAGCAATCAACAGCAGTTCCTCAATTGTTTGGACTCTATACTTTTTCTCCCGGGTTGATTGCTGTGAATTTAACTATAGCGTTGTTTGTTACAGGAAGTTCTAAGGTGATAGCCACTGATTCAGAAATAATAGGCAAATATAAATGGCTAACTTATGTGAGATAATAGAATTTTTGTCAAGCAGAATACAAAATAAAATCAAAAGAATAATTGGTGGCAGAGGGATATAATTGCTAATAGTTTTCTTATTTATAGTTATTAGAAAGATTTAAAATAGAATATGCTTTTGAACATTGTAAGACTGAGCTTGAAATAGAATTGTGTACAAATGGTGAACATGGAATTGCTAAAATATATAAACTTTTATTGAGATTTGAAACAAAAGAAGAAATGAAAGATAACATGGGCTAAAAGTGGGCTAAAAGTTTTGATTATAATATACAGTGCAACAGGAAAATATAGGGTTGAAAGGATTGAAATTTACACTATGTTATAATTTTAAAGAGAATTTTTATAAGATGCACATGTCACCAGAGGAATTGTCTTGAATGTATAAAGGCGCTTCAAATTTACATTGGAAATGTGAGCAATACGAAGAGATATTTTATCATGCTTGCTGAATGAGGGGGACTAATGACTGATCCTCGGAGTTCTAGCTATTGCGGTGACCCTGCTGTCATGATTTTGCATTCTGGGCACTTGGTGCCTAGTTCATGATTATGATGTCACAGCAAGCTGCAGTCACATGATTGTAATTTCTGATGTTTTCTGCCAACTTTCCAAAGGCAAAAATCAATAGAGAAGTCAGCAAGAAGTCAGAAGTTGCTCCCACCATTTCTTCACCCCATCTCCACTCTCTGTAGTGACTGCCTGTGGCACTCCCTGCCCCTCTGTGGCACCTGCACAACAGCCCATGCTTTGTAGCTCCCCTCTGCAGCAACCCCCTGTCTGGCTCTATTCTCTCCCACAGCTTCATTTCCTGGGACTTCTGCCCCTATCCTCACTGAGGTCACGTGAAGTCCTTGCTTAATGCCCCATGTAGTCCTAGGGTTACAACAGCAAGCAGGATTGCCACCGCTAAGCAATGTGATTACATGTCTGCCCTTTACAACTGCATCATTTAGGAACGGACATTCTGGTAACCTGAGGACTTCTTGAACGGAGTTCAAATCTCAACTTGACCATAAAATTTACTTGGTGATTTTTGTTCAGTCATTCTTTCAAAAGACCCTTGTGGTTGAAAGTTGCAAAGAACTATGCAATTCCTGGCCCCTGTGTGTTCTAAATAGTCTTTTGCTCTTTGAATTAGAAGCCCTGCATTGCTCTAATAAAAAACCTCTGACTACTGTATAATACCTCTTCAGCCATCTCATAGGAGCATTCTCCACAAATTTGACAAAATGAACCATGATCCTTGAATAAAAAAAATCAAATTAAAATAAAAAAGTAAAAAGCTGGATTATTAAAAAAAATAACATGAGCTTCTGCACTGAAAAAGACTACTGTGGCTATCCCTTTGAAAACTGTTTAAAAAGATACTGGCTGTCCATCTGTTACACTGCATAAAGTTGGCTTTCATAGGGCTTTATTAAATCTTAGTAATGTCTTAGTGAGTGTACAAACTGATTAAAACTGAAATGTACTGAGGGGGGATATGTTACATGTCCAAATACTGCCCCTTATTTTTTTTCTTTTAAAAAAAAGTCTGAATGCTTCTTCCATAAACATCACAGCTACATCTTCCACCACTTATGGAATCAACCAGTTCAAAGTCCTTCAATCCAACATGCTACTTTTTGGCTGGGGTGGGTGGGAGGTTTCAAATGGCTTTCTGTATATACTGTACTTCCATTTACTTGCCTGAAGTTAATGTTCAGGAACGTAAAGTAAATGTAATGCGAAGAATCTCCTTTGAACTGTTGGGCTGTTAGAGGGGAATTTAATTTTGTTCTCTTTCCTAGGTGAAAAGCAACGTCTAAATTATGAGCAGTCTGGATTTGATCCAGAGGACTCAGATGGGCCAGAAGATGAAGACAACGAGAACGAAGATGACGATGAAGATAGCCAAGCGGAATCAGTTTTATCTGCGACTCCCTCTGTTTCAGCCAGTCCACAGCATCACCCCTCAAGAAATGCTTCTCATGAGGTTTCAAGTGCTGACGAAGAAAGTAGACTTTTGGACTGTTTTGCTGGGGTTCACACAGACTCTGCGGATGGCCTGCCAAAAGCACTTCTCACAAAAATGACAGTACTTAGTACAGTGCAGTCGGACTGCAGGTACTCAGGGCCACCAGCAGCAGCTATTTCCAGAGAAGCAAAAAAGGAAAGCATGCAAGACAGAGCAACAAGCACAGAGCCTGCTGGGTCTTCAGAAACATTTCACACGTCACCATGTCATCAAATGTATGTGGATTTCCCAGATGCAAAAGAAGTCTTAGGAAGCAACTCTCCTTCTGTTAGTACTACATCAACTTTGAAGGTGAGAGGAAAGAAGGTTTTTTTTTTTAATTGCAGAATTTATTGCAGGGAAAGCAGGCAGTGCTTATTGTTTTATTGGCAAAATAATGCTTTTCTGGGACACAGGTATTAATCATGCTGACCTGGGCATTTTCAAAAAATGAGTCACTACAAAATTGGAGAATTAGATTGCATATTGTGCACCTTGGTTGCAATGAAATGTATGGGATTTGTTTTTGAAAATGTTACACCGATACAACTTGCATCCATGCTTTAATGGCTGAATTGAGGAGAATGGATGTTACCAAGTTATATCCATCAGATGTACAGAAATTCTTGTTTCCAGTTTTTCTGCCCAACCTGGTTGAGGAATTTGAAAATGTAGGATTGAAGCATTCTAGTTTCAGTATTCACGTTAAAAGTTGTTTTTGTGTAGTCCAGCTGAGGACTAAGATGCATATCACACTCTGGATTTGCTATATTCTACTGCCTAGGTGTGAGTGATTTTGTATTGGGGGAAAACAGTGGGGTGTGTGTATGTGTGTGTGTTCATTTTTGTTATGGTTTAAAACAAATTGGTTCTTTTTGCAAAGTAGTGGATCAATTAAAACCAATCTGAAGTGTTCCAATTACTTTGAGCATCACTGCTGTTTATGTCTAAACTTTAGGCTATCCATGGAATGGTGTACAAAAGAGGACTAAAGACGCATTTGCCAAATACTGCAGGCTCAGCCCACTTTATCTCCCAGATAGATTTTATCCATTGGGATCTAGGAAACATGCCCTCACTGTTGTGGTGCTACCCTCTTTGGATGAAATTTCTCAAGTGATCCGTGTGGTTCCCGTGTTCTATAACTTGGTTGTTCTCCAAGGCCTTAGGGTAGGATGGTCGTAGAAGACTTTCAATTATGTTTGTGGAAAGTGGCTTGCCTGGACATACATGAACATTTTTTATTGTTTTCTATTTATCTTAAGTTAAGCTGCCCAGAATTATTCTGAAGTCAGTTTGCCTCTAAATTTTATAAATAAAACTGTTCTTATTATTACTGATTAAATTAGTTACTGAGCCCATTTTAAATCCTTACTTGGCCTGATTTTAACATTAAAATGTTTATTTTCAGGTTTGGATAGCACTGGGCAGTTCTGCTCAGTTCCATGGCATTTTCCACCTTGGATGTGCTATTGTCTGTAGAAAAGCCAACTTCATTTAAATTACATCAGCAGAGCAAGATTTAATTGAAGTGCTCATTTAATTGAAGTGATTGTTTCGGTTTCTAAATGCTTGAACAGTGCTACAATCTTGACACAGGTTGTCACTGGTACTAGTGGAAAATACTGTAAGATTATTTTTAACACCACCACAAGGCCATATTGCCTGGATAATTCTTCAGAAAAAGAATATGTCCTAGCTAATGTTTGCAACTGTTCCACTAATAAATTAGAATATTGAAAGATTTAAATAGAGTTCAGTCATGTGTCAAGTATAGAAACAGAAAGGATATTTGGGGATTCTTAAAATTAATTTGAAACCAAGTGACCAGGAACTCCACCCATATTTTTAGTCTAAAACATTGAAGAATTCAAACTCAGTCTCTCAGCTAAATCAAATTCCATGCATTTCAGCCTAAGAAGGAACTAGCAGATGCATATTTCAGAATATTACCATAATCACCTTTCTCATGCTTTCTCTTTTCTTGTGCAGAGCACAGCTTCTTCTAGACTTCCTTCTGTACCCATAGACCAGGGTACACAAACTACAGTTGTTGTTCCTTCAGTGGCATCCCCTTTTGCAGAGATCCAAGAGCAAAAGCATGGAGAACACCAACACACCATGAAATTATCACCTCCGCAGACTCATCTGTTTAGCCACCTCCCTTTGCATTCTCAACAGCAAACCAAGAGTCCCTATGGAGTGGTTCCAATGGGGGGGATCCATGTGGTACCTGCTGGCTTAGCCACATACTCTACTTTTTTACCCATTCCAGCTGGGCCAGTACAGCTCACTATTCCTGCTGTCAGTGTGATCCACAGAACTACAAGTGCTCTTGGCGAGCCAGCCTGTGCAGTCTCCAGCACCACCAATCACCTTGGTATAGCAGAAATGAACAGTGTGGTTCCCTGTATCCCTATAGGCCAAATTAATGTGCCAGGCATCCAGAGTCTGAGTGCACCAGCCCTGCAGCCTCTTCCATCCCTGAGCATGGAAACGGTGAATATCTTAGGCCTGGCCGGCACCAGCCTTGCACCACAGATACATCATTCGGGATTAACGCTCAATGCCGTAGGGTTACAAGTGTTGACTGCAAACACTTCCTCTCAGCGCATCTCTAGTCCTCAGGCACACATTCCGGGCCTGCAAATATTGAATATAGCACTGCCAACTTTAGCTCCTTCAGTGAACCCTAAGACTGCAGATGATCAGGGGATTGTAGAACTACCAGCCTCCAGAAATAACACTTGTGAAACGTTCCAAGACCAGGGTTCTGGAAGCTTAGCTACTCCAGACCCTGCTCAGATTGCTAGTCCTCTATCTTCTCAGAAGGCACCTGCCGATAAGCGGTACAGCATCGAGAATCGATTGGAAATAGTTCCTGCAAGGGACTATCGACGGCATGATATCCCGGATAATCCAGACTCTGAAAGTTCTGACTCAGAGAGTCCCAAAAAACCAAAGTGCAATATTAGTGCTATTCAGGTGGGACAGCCTTCTGGGTTAGAGCCTCCTGCAAAAGTGAATACAGACATTTTATCCAGTTCCCCCAGACATCAGATGGTCCCTCATGATAAAGAATTCCATCGGCCAAAAAGGCTGCCAAAGGTGGACTTGAGCGATGGCAGCAGTGATGATGAGGACAGACTAGTAATTGCAACCTAGGGTGTTTTGGTTTCATGTTGGGTTGTGTGTGGGATTGCGGGTGTTTTGTTTTGTGTGTATGTTTTTTTTAAAGTAACACTTAACTAGGTTTCTTTGCAAACCTTCCTTTTACTTAAAGCACATATTTTCTGACACAAATTCATTACTAATCTTTGTGCAATCATGAACTCTTGACCAATAATTGTTGTTTCTTGTCAGCTCCGGCCATTTTTTTTGTACATGTTGTATAGACAATTGTGCCTTTTTTGTGTTTTATGTTTAGAAAAATGTACAGATTGTCAAAATTATATATTATATGTACATTAAACCTGAGTAGTTACTTTTGTTTCGTAAGTAAAAAAAAAAATCTCATGTCAAATGAAATGATTAAATTATATGTTGCACTGTTAAATGTAAATTTTTATGGCTGTGGGGCGAAGTTTGTATGTACAGATTCAGTTATGTACAATTCCATATTTATTGTACCCATATTAGTCTGGGGGGAGGGAAAAAGTTCGGTCCATTTTTCTCATGTATGACATTAGCTTTACACTTAAAACAAAAATCCCGTATCTGTGTTATTGAACTATTTCAGTAAAATTTTTGTTTACTGACTTTACTACTGGCTTAAGTTGTACCTCTTTCTAAATGAACCAACAAGAAAGAACAACTTTATTCTGTGATGATGATAATGATGATGACAAAAACATTAAAATTGTAAATACATTGCTAATAACCTCTCCCTTGTTCCTCTCTATCCTGTCCAATTAGGTTTTTTTTAGGAGAGTTACTGAAAAAGTTGTATATTCTTTTGTTTAGCAGTATTGTAAAAAGAACTTCCAGAATACGAAGTTTTTTTCTTGTTTCAATAGATTTTTTTTATATTCTCAAAAAACAACTTCGCTTTTTTTTGTTGTTAAAGTCCTTTATTAAAAGAAAAAAAATGAAGGAAGGCTCATGCTATTTCTTGTTAAGTTTGGCTATTTTATTAAAGTCAGGCTACCACAGAATTAAATATAGTTACCTTTATGACAATGGAAAACCTTTCAGGCTACTTTTTATTTTTTTACCGAAAAACAAGCATAAAGCCTTGTTTTATGCAAGAGCAATGTTGAAAAAGGGGCGTTGTCTTACCTGAATGCCTTTTCTCAGCATGATGATGGAGAATCCACGGATGGGTTGTCTTAATCTATCTGCTCCAATTAGACTAAGTCTGAAATTTTTGTACCGCCCCCTCTGTGCCAACTGCACCCCAGTTTTAGGCTAAGGCGATACTCAGACTTTAGTCCGACGCGTCTGATCAATATGGGAACCAGGCCAACTGACCTTATGGGAGGGAGTGGATTCTCCATCATCATGCTGAGAAAAGGCGTTCAGGTAAGACAACGCCCCTTTCTCCAGCATGATTGGATGGAGAACCCACGGATGGGACATACGAAAGCCCTGTGTCCCTAGGGTGGGGAATTAGATTGGGCCTGGTTCCCATCCAACGTTAATGCGTGTTCTAGAACCTTGCGGCCAAATGAATCCGTAGAAGAGGCAAATATATCCATCTTGTAGTGACGGACAAAGGAAGAGGGCGATGTCCGTGTTGCTGCTCTACAAACTTCCTCTATGGAGGCCTGGGTAGACCAGGCAGCTGTAGTAGCTGCGCCCCGGGTGGAATGGGCCGTGATATGCCTAGGAGCTTGCAGTGACTGAGTCTGGTATGCCAGAGAAATACAAGCTCTAATCCACCTGCCTATTGTTTAGCAGAGCCTCTGTTTTGCGGAAGGATGAGGTTCTCTGTATATAACAATATAAAGCCCTGCGCACATCGAATTTGTTCCACTGAACCTCTATATCATTAGATGGGTTAGGACAGAAGTCCGGCAAAACTATTTCCTGAGATCTATGATACAAGGAATTAACCTTGGGCACGAAGGAGGGGTCTAGCCTAAGGGTTACCCTGTCCTTATGGAAAGTGCACAGGTCCTTCCTTACTGAAAGAGCAGCCAGTTCAGAGATTCTTCTGGCTGAAGTTACAGCAACAAGAAATGCCACCTTCATCAATAACTGTTTGAACAAACAAGTGTCAATAGGTTCAAAGGGTGGGTGAAACAAGGGCCTGTAAGACCTGATGGAAGATCCCACAAGGGGTATCTATGTACAGTTGGTGGTCTGGCGTTGTTAGCTCCCTTTAGGAAGGAGCGTATCATAGGGTGATGTGTTAAGGATTCATTGCCGCAGGAAATAACTGTGGCAAGAGCAGCTACCTGCCTGCGGATGGTGCTTGTGGAAAGCCCCTTGTCCAGACCATCCACCAGGGACTCCAAGATAACTGGCACTGAAACTGTCAAAAGGTCAATTTTGTGAACCGAACACCAATTACAGAAGCTTTTCCATGTGGCATCGTATATTCTATTCGTCGAGGGTCGCCTGGATTGCTGAATCATAGCTATGACCCTTGACGAATATGAGTCTCGGCCTAAGGCCTGCCTCTCAAGTGCCAGACGGTTAACTGGAGCCATTGAGGGTCCGGATGGCATATTTCCCCCTGAATGAGGGAGATGCGATTTTCTGGGATCCTCCATGGAGGGGATGCGGAGAGATCCATTAGGTCGGCGAACCAAGAGTGTCTTGGCCAATGCGGTGCAATCAGGAGGACCTCTGCTCGTTCGCGAAGGATCTTCCTGATCGTGACAGGAAGAAGCGATAGGGGAGGGAAGGCATAAAGCAGTTCCCTGGGCCAGGGACTGCGGAGCGCATCTGTTCCCTCCGCTGCTGGAGACGGGAACCTGGAAAGGAATCTGGGAAGTTGTGAGTTGGTTGGGGAGGCAAAAAGGTCTAAGGTTGGGGAACCAAACCTGTCCACGATCTCTCTGAACACCTTTGGATCCAGCTGCCATTCGGAATGGTCCACGGTGGCTCTGCTCAGTGAGTCCGCCTGCTGGTTGGCCACTCCGGATATGTGCTCTGCCCTGATGGAGGCAAGATTCAGCTCCGCCCAAGACCCCAGCAATCTTGCCTCCTGCTTGAGAGGCTTGGACCTTGTCCCCCCGTCTGTTGACATGGGCCTTGGCTGTGATGTTGTCGGTTAGAATCAGGACATGCTGGTCCAGTACTATGCTGCTGAATCTCTTTAGGGCCATGTGTATGGCTCTGAGTTCCAGCCAGTTTATATTGTTCTTTAGATCCTGCCTGGACCACCGACCCTGAGCCCAGTGCGTGTGGAGGTGTGCCCCCCACCCAAACAGGCTTGCGTCTGTGGTGATGGTGATCCTGTCTGGTTCTTTGAATTCTGTTCCCCGTGACAGTGCCGGAGAGTCCCACCATCGAAGGGAGTTCAACACCGACCGTGGAACTCAGACCTTCTGGTGGGATGTGCTGGTGTGAAGTCTCTGAAATGGAAGAAGAAGCCACTGTAATTCTCTGGCATGGAGACGTGCCCATGGCACAATTTGTACGCAGGACACCATCTTCCCCAGTAGTTGTGATAGAGATGCCAATGAGACTACTTTGTCCTTTCGGATCTGATGTACAAGGGTCTGAATAGAGTTCTGTCGGTCCTGAGATAGGTAGACCGTACAATTGTCTGTGTCTATAACAGCGCCCAAATGGAGGAGCCGAGTTGTTGGTATGGTCTGACTTTTCTGGAAATTAACAGAAAAACTGTGTTCCTGAAAAACCTTGATGGCTAGGGCGAGATCTGACTGAGCATTTTGGAATGATGAAGACTGAATTAGTATGTCATCTAAATAGCATTGAATTCTGATGGGAATTTGTCTAAGGTGGGCTGCGAGCACTGCCAGTACCTTCGTAAATACTCTCGGTGCAGATGAAAGGCCAAATGGTAGGGCTCTGTACTGGTAGTGTCGTCGGGCATAACTGAATCTGAGGAACTTGCGGTGGTCAGGAAAAATAGGAATGTGCAAATATGCCTCAGTCAGGTCTATCGAGGTAAGGAAGTCACCTTGCCTGATGCTAGCCAGGATCGACTGAAGTGATTGCATCTTAAACTTCTTATACCTCAAGTAAAGATTTAGACCTTTTAAGTCTAAGATTGCCCTCCAGCCCCCTGAAGTCTTGGGAATGACAAAGAGGTTTGAGTAAAACCCTCGTCCTTCTTGGTCTTGTGGTACTGGTTCAATTGCTTGTATTTGTAATAAATGAGCTATAGCTTCTGACATAAGATCAGCTCTGGTCCTGCTCGTTGGAATAGGGCAAGAGCGGAATCTGTCAGGTGGTTGGGAACAAAATTCTAGTCTCAGACCTTGGGTGACGGTGTCTAACACCCATGCATCTGTAGTGGTGGCTGCCCAAGTGCTGGAATAAAGGGCCAGCCGGCCTCCTATGGGAGGTGAGACTGCGAGATCACTTGCCTCGTTTAAAGGAACGGCCCCCTGCGCCTCGAAAGGACCGCTTGGTCTGGAACTGTGATCTGCCTCTGTATGCTGAACGATCTTGCTGTTGTTCCTTTCTCTGAAAGGAGGAGCGAGAAGCCTGGGCCCAGTCCCAGGATGGAGCTGGCCGAAAGGGCTGCCTTCTGTAATTACTCTACGACATGTTGCTCCCTGAGCGCTTGTCTTCTTTCTTTGTTGAATTAACCAAAGTTTTACGTTTGTCCTTACCGTCTGTTAAGTATGGCTCTAGTGCCTTACCAAAGAGATGTCCACCTGTGTAGGGTTTAGAGGCCAGACGCCACTTGGCCTTGGTGTCTGCTCGCCAATTCCTGAGCCAAAGGAGCCTTCATGCTGAGATGTCTGCAGCGATGGTCCGGGCGGTGTATCTGGCCGTGTGCAGGGAAGCGTCGGCTAGGTACTGAGACGTGGCCACTAACTTACCCAGATTCTGGTGAGCTCTGAGCTGGTCCGGAGGGATCATGTCCTGGAGCTCCCGTAGCCATAGGACTGAAGCCCTGGCAAAGAAGGCCATGGATGTTGCCGCCTTTGTTGCCCAGGCTGATGCCAGGTGGGACCTGTGCAATGCGGACTCAATCTTTTTATCTTCTGCCCTAAGTGCCTCATTTATATCCCCAGGGATGTTAGCATTGGGAAACAATGAGTTCAAGGGCTCATCTATCTCAGGAATCTCCAATAGGGAGGTCAGGGAAGGGGCAACATTGAATAATGTCTTTTCTACAGCACCGGGACTTGTGAGGGATCCTAAACTCTCCCATTGTTTTTGAACTATATTCAGAAAAAGGGGATGGCAGGGAATATGGCTTTGAGAGACTGAGGGCTCGGTGTATATGGCGTGAGGACCTTTGGATGTTGTAGGTAGGGTCTCCTGCTCTTGAGGGAGGTTTGTAGTAGTGCAGGCCTTGAGTAGCAGGGAATTAAAGAGTGAATGGTCAAAGAGACCGACAGGAGGGGTGGGGTCAGATGGAGTGATGCCCTCATCCTCAGACATAACCAGGCCTGATGGTTCAGCCCCTGTTGATTCCAGATCTGATGAAGGATCATCCATCATCTCTGGAGATTGGGACTGATACATGGATTGGGGGGGGTGGCTGTGGGGTGTTGGATGCCATAAATTGAGCCACAGCCTGGGCTATCATGGACTGAAGATAGTCCGGATTCAAAGTCTGGTTCTCAGGAGGGCAAAGCCCTGCTGCAGTGGGGATGAATGTGGCTTGAGGGCCCAAATTGAGTGTGTCCTGGCCAGTTGTACCCATTCCTGGATCCACTCTTGTGGCTGATTGTGATTGGGAAATTCCCCTGGGGGGGGAACGACCAGGCCCCTGGGGCTGAGGCACAATGTGAGGAAAGGGGTTCAAAAATGGACCTTCCCGTTGTGCCTGTCTGACCTGGGGAGGCCACCCTCAGTCTTTGGGACTCCTCCTCTCTCATCTGTGGATTATTGGTCTCCCTGCTTGGCTTGGCTTGCTTGGAGGTATTTTTTCCACTTACCTCTGGATGCTTCCTCTTGGCCGGCTCTTTAGTAGCCTTCTCTGCCATGACGAATCTGTTTTGGGCTCAACCTTAGCAAAACGCCCCCCCTCAGCGTTGTAAACTTACTAAGGGAGCCCGCAGGGATGATCCGGCCCGGTGAGGGGGGGTGGGTGGGCAATGGGGGGGTTGGTAGGCACTGCGTCCTTCCAGAACGAGCTGGCCTGCCCCAACCCAATCAGTCTGTGTGGCAATATCGTAGCCAAATCAAGAGGCCTCTGCCTCAGTTAGTCATAAACTGCCCTCTGGAATTGCTGCAGGCAGTCTGGGCCTCAGTCAGTGACAAAATGGCGGCCGTGAGTCAATTCAAAATGGCGGCCGCCAGATTCGTGCCAAAAAAATGGTTGTTGGAAGAAGGCCTTGAGGCCTGAGGCCTAAGCTGCGATGAGCCCTCGCTCCGAAGAGTCGCCTGGGCTCCTAACGCAGCGGATGGCTGTTAATTAGGTCAGCTGGGAAGAGCTGAGGCTGGCCGAGGACTGATAAGGCCTCCAGGCTTCGAAAATTGGGTCTGTGCCCAAAACTTTCTCCTGCTGCTTGGGGTGGTCTGCTGAGGCCGAGGGACCTAGAAAAGTCTCCCTCCAGGCCTGACGAGCCTCGTCGCCACTTGCAGAGCCCCCCAGACGAACGGCAAGCTTACCCTTGTTTTCGCAGCCGCAGGCAGTCAGCGAGTGCAATTATCGTCTTCCGACGATCAGCTGGCAGTTGGGAGATCGTCGGAGTGGCGGCTGGTGAATCGGAGCCTCTGAAGCAGAGGAACAGCCCCTGGTAGGAGATTTACCTTGCTTCTGGAATTCAATTTCGAGCTGGCTCTTAAGGTGGGAGGCTCTCAGAAGAGGACAAAAAAGGGGGTTTCTCCCCCCCCCCAAAGGGAAGGGAAGATGTCAACCTGTCAGCCTTGGCTAGGCAGCAGGTTGAGGATGGATGATCACTGGAAAAAATTTTTAATACACAATCTTCTGCTCCAGGAGCGAAGAAAAAACGCGTCTTAGAGCAAAGAGACTAAGTCTAAAACTGGGGTGCAGTTGGCACAGAGGGGGCGGTACAAAAATTTCAGACTTAGTCTAATTGGAGCAGATAGATTAAGACAACCCATCCGTGGGTTCTCCATCCAATCATGCTGGAGAAAAGGTGCTTCTATTGTTTCCATTTTTAACCAAGTTAAGATTTAAATGTTACAGTAGCTGTTCATTTCTCTTATAAGTTTAAGTTATACTTGCTGAAGTATAACTTAAGATGCTGAAGATGAAGATTTTAGAGCAGGGGTCCCCAACCCTGGGCTGTAAACTGGCCCACAGAACTGAGCAAAGCCCCATGTGTGTATGCATGGGATCCAGGCAGTGCATGAACCCGTGCCCCCCAGTCCACGGGAAAACCACCCTCCACAAAACCAATCCCTGATGCCCAAAAGTTTGGGCGCCACTGTTTTAGAGTATATCTTTAAAATAGATGTGTTTCCTTCAGTAAGGCAAGACAGCAGGTAACATGGGTGTCACCTGTTTCTTGTCTTTGAAGGATTGAACAATACTGAATTATACAACAGATGTATAGAAAAAAAACATCTATACAACAGATGTATAGATTTCCATGGGGAATCACATTCTATACAATCCTAGTCCGTAACTAGATAGATATGAGAAGTAGGAGTTCATATTTAAAGGCAACATTCTTAATACTAAGGGGAGGAAGGGATAGAATGGAGAATTCTCCATTCAGTCCTAGACTTTATTTGCCATAGAATGCACAATTCCTGGTCACACATCCTGGAAAAGAAAAGAAAACTTCATCATTGCTTGCTGAAAACAATACCCTTTACATTATTAAGATGACAAGAAGCGGATTGTATGCTTATATATAAGCCATTGGAATTTTCACAAATGTTGATTAGCACTGTACATTCTTAATATGGTAGCACAGAATAAGCTTGACTAGAGGAAGAAACATATGGCAATAACAATGCTAATGTTTCAGTGGAAAACTCAACCTAATCTGCTGTTTCATATGTCAGTGGATTATATGATTACCTTTCAGAACACTGTTGAGCAGACTTCCAAAATCCTGCAAGAGATCGAGCATAAAGTCACTTGATTTTCTTGCCAGACTCTTGAAACGTTGATGAAGGTTGTCTAGGCCAGGGGTCCCCAATTTCCAGTCCATGGACCAGTACTGGACCGCAACATGCCAGCAATTGGGCCGCACAAACAAGCAAAGCCCCATATGCAGGATGCAGTCAGCACACAAAATCATGCCCCCTCCGGTCCGCAGAAAAACCTCTCTCCATATAACCAGTCCCTGGTGTCCAAAAGGTTGGGGACCTCTGGTGTAGACAGCAGAGTTCTAATGTTGAGTAGAAGCTGTACGGAAATCTGCTGTAGTTTAAGACACTTAATATCCAGATAAACCTATATTTAACCATATGAAAGACTGTTAGCAAGGACCATTAGATCACTGTGGTTTATCCCTACAGAATACCATTCTAGCCACTCTAAAATTCCCCTGAAGCGAACGAAACAATTCTGCATTCCTGAAGTTCAGTCAGGGAAGCAAAACCTTTGCATTCAGATGAGTTAATTAACCAGGCATGCTTAGCTTTATTTTGTTAGACAAGGTTTGTTTTGCCCAAAGAGGTCAAATGTTAAAACAGACTTGTTTGATTTGCCACCAAACTGTTAAGAAGGTTTGCGTGAAGTTTCTTGCATCCAGAAAAAAAGCTGCTCTTGGCATATATGTCTGACTTAAACACTGGCAAGCAGTTTTATGAAAATGGTTATTGAAGTTGCGTGCCTGCCGAGTTTTGTGATGGTTTTGAACTGCAAGGTTTACAATGTCATATGCTGAAATTCAAAAGTAATTCAGTGCTATCCCCCCAAAAAAACTGGATTTGTCCATTCTCTTTTCTATCCCTGCTCTTATGTCCCCAATAAGTTCAACGGCTGAGTAGGAAAATGAAACTAGATTTTCATAGCCCAACACCCTCCCTATGGTTACACACAATACTTCTCCAAACTTATCTAATGTCATCCAAATGCCTCATCAAAAAAATTTCCCGAGCAAATGCTTAGTAAAAGGAGTGCTATGGTAGCCATTTTTATGAAAATGTATTGGATTCAAATGAATCCAAAATCCCCTATGAACTTGCTGTGAATTGCAAGCTGAGTCACTTAAATGTTTGGAATATGATTAATCGAGACAAGGAAGGGCTTGTCCCCCTTTCAGAGGGATTAAAAGGTCAAAGGTCTGGCATAGAAAAAACAGGGCAAAATCCCAAACAAAACCCTGACTGCAAGACCCTCCTAATAAGCAGAGCAGAGGGTCTTCTCCACAATTGCTTAGCCCTCCCCACCAGTACCTCTCTTGATGATACATCTCTCAGCAGACAATGTCTGTTCTTGCACTACATTGTGGCCCTCTTCAACACTTGCAGACTGTCAATTTTTATTGAGATGTATTGGTTTTTGGGGGGTTGCTCCTCTGCACTCAGCAGAAATGGTCTTTAATGGTCTACCATATCCCAAAGTTTGCACTTTTAAAATTTAACTTAATGATCAGCTTTTATTTGCAGATGTCTTCCTGAATGGCATTGTGTCTATTCTTGGATAGCACAATATTGCTTCCTTAGCAATTGAACTGTAAATCCCTAAACTGAAAAGTTAAAGGCTTGGAATTCTTCCCAAATGTTTTTTTTTTTTTTAACCCAACCCCAGTGCATATTATATCCTGAAGAAGACATCTCCTCTGGTATTGATAGCATAATCCTATATATGCCTATTCGGAGGTAAATCTATTAAATTCAATGGGAATTACTCCCAGGTGAGTAGAATATAGGACTGCAGTTTAATTTGCAACTTTATCTTCTTTGCAAGTGCTAATCAGTAGCGATAAGAAGATACTTTCATTAAGAGCTTGAATCTCAAATAATTTGCGATAGCATGGCTGATTTGAATGCTCACAAGCGGGAGAGTTGTATCTAAGTAACAGAGCACTTCGTTATTTAGAATATATGCTAATAATCCACCTGGCTCATTTCCTTTAAAAAAAATCTGTTTAGTGCAGAGCAAATCTAATGAGTCATTAAAGAGCAAAATTCAAAGGAAAATAATTGATCTTAATATGGCAATATCTTGTAAGATGCCTCTCAGAACAAAAAGCTCAACAGATTTTAGAAAATGGTTTTATCCAAAAGGTCTTGCCTACTACACACACAATACATCTTACCTCCAATATTGTATCTATGATAGCTTATACCCCACATCCAGGGTCCATACAATCTGAGCATCTATAGCAGGGATGTCCCACCTTGGCTTGTGGACTTCAACTCCCACAATTCTTCAGCCAACGTGGCTGGCTAGGGAATGGTAGGAATTGTCCACAAGTCTTAAAATTGCCAAGGTTTGACACCCATGACATATAGAGCGAAAGAGCCTTTGTGAGGACATTTACCGGTATTTACAAATGTCCCTACATGCATGAAACAGAACTCTGGGTTCTTATTCCTATGGAAGCTGCTAACTATGCCTCTGCTTTAGATGTTTATGTTATATGGAAGATACTGCAATGTATCTGTTAGAGTAGACAGAGAAGCCTAGTTTCAATATATTTATATTAAGCCTAATATAAATGTGCTGGTATGTTTCAGATGCAGGGAAAGCCATGAGATAAAATAGCTATTACGAATCCTCTTACATTTTCACTGATCTATTGAGCATCAGGACTTTATTTTGTGTCACGTTCAGATGGATTCACATACTGCACTAAACCATAACATAAGGGTTTGCATTTAGCTTAGTGCAAAGTGTGGGGACGCTGATATTGTGATTCCTCAACTATGGCTTATGGCTTGGTGTTATATAAAAACTAGTGTTAAGCTAGTGTTAACATATTTGAGCCATACTTTTAAAGTCAAATTCAAGCTTAGTCAAATTCAAGCCATACTTTTAAAGTCAAATTCAAGCAATCTATGAACCAAAATGTATGATAACAGGGAAGTGATAAGCATATGTATATTTTGGTGTAGCTTTTTTCTGTTGGCTAGGTTCTTGGATGCAAGTTTGAGGTTTTGGATCTATCTTATCTCTTAGCAAGGTGAAGCTCACTGACCTTCAAACCAATCAAAATTCTGGATGGAATTTTGTTCAAGCCTGGAACTTACTACCTTTGCAGCTTTGATCTAATGATCCATTTCCAATCTAAACCCACATCACAGGGTGAAATTGGTGTAATGGTAAAGTGGAAAGATGACAGAACCATGTATGATGCCCTGAACTCCATGAAGGAAAGGAAAAGTGCACCTGTAATCAATAAATCAGTGAGAATTTCTGCACAGTGACAGTTACCTCTGGTATTATGGAAGGGGAAAAATATATTATCTTGGAGGATCCCTGAAACAACCTGTCTCGTTGTGCTATTGCGGTCACAGTAACACTGTGTATAAAATATTTCTCCTGGTCCCTCTAATAATAGTAGTATCGTCTCCTTCCTCCAACTCAAAGTGCAAGAGGGCTGTTTTTAGTGTTCCAAAACTACTTTTTCCTATTTTTAGAACACTCCTTTGAGATAGGCTAGAATGAAATATTGTTGCGTGGTTCATACAACATGAAGCCATTAAGCCTAGTATGGTTGGCTTGCTTTCAACTTGACATGACTTCTCTCATTAGTATTTAACACTATGTGCAAACCAAGCCATTATGCCTTGTTCAACAAACTTGGTACAACACAGTGTTACCACTGATTAGCTTAAAATCTCCTAATGATCCTCATTGCTCAGTGGAAATTTAAAAGAATGTCTGCAAAGCTCTATTCCTGGTTCTCTAAAATTGATTGTGTCTTCAAGTTGTATCGACTCCTTTGGCTTAATTGTCCCACCTTATTTTTATATGGAGAAAGCAGGAAGGTTGAATTTTTGTTCCATTACTAAAAGCATTGCAAAAAAAAAAAAAAAAAAAAAAAAGTTACCGCTGACTACTACTAAACTCTATTTTGCCTTTTACTCCATTCCAGTTTTTTTCCCTATCATAAAAATGTAGAGTGCAGCACCATCTTGTGGCTTGATTCTTTTACTAAAGCAATATCATTGCTAGAGAAGAATCAGTCTTCGCAAGAAACAACTCAAACCTGTGATCAGCTCTAGAAAAATGGGGCACAAGATAAGGATGGATTATGTACTTCTTATATAATCCTATCTGCCCATTCAGGAGGAAGACAGACACTAACATTCATTCCCAGATAAAGAGGTAATTTTCCCCAATGTGATACTCCCAACCCCCAATGTAGATTGCAGCTTCCCAGGTGACAAATCTCCTGCCTAACAAGGCAACTGAATGCATTTCTTATTTTGTTTTCTTGAATCCTACATTTTGAAGAACCTAGTAAAGGCTTGTCATCAAGGCAGGATCTGAAGAAGAAGAGCACACATCTACCATCCCGTTGCTAAGTAGATCTAGATTTGGGATCCCAAAGGTGCTTTTTCCATAAGGCAATTGAACTTCCTTGGTTTTTTTTTCCCTTTGAAAACATTTCGCTTCTCATCCAAGAAGCTTATTCAGTTCAATCATTTTCAAAGAAAAAACAACAACAAGGAAGTCCAGTTGCTTTTGGAAAAACTACGACTTGAATGATTGAGAATCTCCATAGATATCTAGATTTGGAATATTTATTTAGTGTTTACATTTATAGAATATAGACATTCAATGAAATAGAAGAGACTATAAATAGGAACACTTTAAAAAGACAAATCAACAACAGCAGCAGCATCACTCAGATCCAACACAAACTAAGGGGGACAGGTTGATCCATTCTCAGAAGTTGTGTTTCAAAGAAAAAAAGCATGTGAGTCATCAAGATGTCCTCTTGAAATTCACTACGGAAGAATGACATGGTGCCAATTAATTACAATGTGAAGGTCCAAAAGTCCTACTTGATAAAGTCACATGGACTTATAATTTAATATTTGGTCACCAGGCAAGGCCAACACCTGGGCATTTTTTCATGACATATAACATTTCCTCCCCAAATAGATCCAAACCCAATTGCTGTTTGACAGATAAATAGGGTAGAATATCCTGTTTTCAGTATGGCCATTAGTCTTCTACGTAGAGTTTTAAATGTAGAAAAAATACGTGTTTGAAAGCTTTCATCATACGAATGGCTATTACCATTATTACTACTGTAAAAATATAGTATTATGCAGTATATAATACACTACAGTGCCTATTGAATTAGTTTGCATTTTCTCCCAAATTCATTAGTGCATGCCCTCTATGTAGGCTCAGAAATTGTGGGTTGTTTACCATTTCAGTTTTGTAGGAAAATACTCTTAAGAACTAATGTATTTTTTACAAAACCCTTCCCTTAGGATAGCTAGGAGCAAAATCCAGGCATTCATTCTTTGCTGATTTGATTTGATTCTGGCTGAATGGATTCCTTCCTCTTTCAATAGTGCCACTTCTTTAATCACAACCCTAGATGGAGAGCTGCCCAGGTCCTCTCAAAACTTGAAATCAATTCCTTTAATAATCGGTAACAAATCTGAAACAGGCAACAAAGCCAAAACTCATTCTATTTGATAGCTCATTCAAACTCATTACCAAATGAATCTGATTAAGGCAGTGGACAGGAGCAAAGTAATAAAGAAAATAACTAGGACAATTTGGGGAATGTGTTATAGGCCATGTTAATGAATCCAACATCACTGTACAAGAGTTTAATCCTCAGGCATATTGAATTATGGTTTATATCCTGATTTATAATGTTTGCTTCAGTCTGCATTTTACGTTTAACCAAACAAGTTGAAAGACTTAGTTGCTGCATTTGTACAATGTGCAAAATTTGGATAGCATTGACTTGTTTGTTTGTCTGTCTCTTAGCGTCTTGCCTGAATGCAGTCTGTTTGGTTGGTTAATTGTTCAGCGTTTTGAGCAAACCCAGAAAACATCACCAGGCTAAGCATCCTGTGTGGACATAGCCTATCTTTCTGCTTTCACATGACCTTCTTCATCAGAATGAGCAGCTTCCTCCAGCAATGATGGGGAAATTACAGGTATTGACCTCTTATCTGCTAGACACCAATTCAGCAGCACTGGAAACCTCACTGATTTTATTTCCAAAACTAGGTGAAAAATGGGCAAACAAAATATGTGCATCCCATTCCATCCTCCCCCATGGGTGGAACTACTCAAGAGCTCAATCATTTTCTCTTTTTCCTTCTCTCATCTGTGGTCCTAAAGGAATGCAGCTGGGTTTGGAGATATCATCCTGGAATGTATGTGTGGGAAGAAACATCCTCACTGGCAAGCAAACACAATATTGTATCTGGATATTTTTTTTAAAAGGTTGAGCAGATACATTCATAACAACATGTTTTATCAGCACATTCATATGTCTTGGGGTTACAGGGGTGGGGGGTCCTTGAAAACGCACTTCCTTTTTTTCTTTTATTATTACTTTTTCCAACACAATTTGTATCTGGTGAGCATTTAAGCATCACCAGAAGAACATCATTAGAAGTAGAACAAGCAGTTCACAAAAGCAATGCATGCTAAATTATAGGTATACATGGACATGTGGATGTAATTCCATAATCTAGATAGAACTGTAATCGAGCTATCCACAGTCAGTTGTACTAAAACTGTTAGAGGTGAGCAGTTCAATCAGAACCTAAGTGATTGTTGTGGTGTTGGTGAAAAGCACGATTCCTATTTTTTTTTATTAGAGTTCTGAACCTTTACCTTGGACTTGGCTGGGACAGCCCTTCAGACAGTAGAATAGGGGTGTCCAATCCTGGCAACTTTAAGGCTTCTGGACTACATCTCCCAAAATTCCCCAGTGATGGCTGGGGAATTCTGGAAGTTGAATTCCACAAGTCTTAAAGTTGCCAAGGTGGACACCCCTGAAATAGAATGTCTTATGTAAAATATGTCACATAACTCCTTTAGGTTACAAACCAGTAGCTAGCCTACCATGGAACACAATGAAACATACTTCTTAGTAAACATGTCTAGGGTCACACTGTTAGCCCCTCAGCATGCCTACCTGTTAATTTAATTTTTAACAATGAAGACAGGAGATCAAAGATGTGTTTTGTATTTTTCTGTGTCATACAATACAAAATGCAAAATTATGTCAGAAGCATTATGTGCTTTGGTGGCGAAAGAATCAACGGGTGACATCACCATTGCCTGAAGTTGGGGGCTCCTTACATATCTCCATTAAGTTGCTCAGTGAAGTGGTACCCCTCTATCTACTCACGATAACATGCTTTTGAACTGCTGGGCTGGTAGGAGCGGGAGTGAGTAATAGAAGCCCATCCCGCCATGTGGCGGCAACTGGGTCTCAAACACAAGACTGCTAATGGACACACCATTGTCCTAACCATGTGAGCCACTATGGTCCAACTATTTGTAAATACAAAGAACCCTTGCTATTGGGAAATATTAAAGTGACGATAAAGCAATATGTTCTATATTCAAATGGATGGAGAAAGTTTTACTACAGCCAACTATCTCACTAGGCTTGCAGCTGAAAGTCAGAGAAGAACAGTTACATGTATAAGCAAACAAAGTCATTTGGAAAGGAGAGTTTCAGTGTCTAGCCTATTGAGATCCTATGGGCTCATTGTGGTGCTGAACCACAAGCTCATATATTATTGCACTGTTTATTAGATTAGAAGGGATCACACTTCTGTTTCTAGGAAGGACCTAGGAGACCTACTGTTCTTATTAAGAGATCCATGCCCAGGAAAAAAAAAAAAAGGAAAATTGAAGAAACTGTACCCAAATATACTTAATGTGAGCTCTCTCTGTGTACTCTCTCTGTATGTTGTGTGCATGTGTGCTTCTGAGTGCATATACACACAAATTCTATAAGTGTTATTTCTCTAGCCTTTTTTGTACAATTGAATGATCATAATCACTTAGTTACTAAATGCATTTTTAAAAAGTGTGTCAGTTGTCTTTTTACTCTAGTGAGCATTGAATAATTTACCATCTCAGTTGAATAGCAATGGAATCATGGAAAACTTCGTACTTTGTCTGTGTGATCTTACCACTGCATCTTTAGGGGAAGATTCAGTAGATATATAGAAGAGGTAATTTCCTCCTTCTGCATAGACCATAGTTTGTCTTTGCATGACACACCGAATCACAAGTTGGCCTGCTGCATTGTAGCCTAGTAGTGCATTGTGTCAAACTAAGCTATGCAATAAATATATGATTCTTATGTTTTGCAAAACCAGAAAATTGGGTTAAATAAACCATGGACAGATATATTGTGCAGTTATAATTATAAAATCGCCTTTGATTTAGAATGCTAGTTTGCCACTAAGTAAACTGTTGTTTTATTAATATAGTTTAGCGACATTCCAGATTTGTTATAATTTGCTTTGAATTTTTCTATACAGCTATAAAATGCCTTGAGTGTGATAATCTAGTACAGGGTCTTCAAACTTGGCCCTTTTATGACTTGTGGACTTCAACTCCCAGAATACCTCAGCCAGGCACACTGGCTGAGGAATTCTGGGAGTTGAAGTCCACAAGTCATAAAAGGGCCAAGTTTGAAGACCCCTGATCTAGTAGAAAGATAAGTGTAAATTTACGAACTAAGCACTGAGGCTGGGATATATTTCAGTGATTTATTGGATAAGTGTCCACAAATATGCCTGAAGTAAGAGATTTCCCCCCTCTTGCATCTTTTAAATTATGACTTCATCAACGTTGGAAGAATGCAGTGGGAAGGGAGGGCATCACATGGAAGCTCTTTAATGTGGGTGAGTGCCCAGATTTGGTGGTGTGCTTTACCATGCCTCTTTCCAGCAGGCAGGCCAAACTCCTCCAATGCTGAAGCAAGGTTGTAATCCAAAGTGCCAGAGCTTCCAGGCTGTCAGTTCGAATCACTTCTCAAACAATGCCCACCTTTGGAGCACTAGGCCTAACTATTCCAAACTGGGCCTTACAATGGTGCTTCCCAGTTAAAATCCGGCTGTCTGTAGAAAGCAAATTGCAGCGCTAATTAACTGTTAATGCCTGCAGATGTTTGATGTTTAAGAATATATGTTTTGTGGTCTGCAACAAAGGATGAACAGGGGCTGCAGAGGGGACTTCAAAGGTCCACTAATCCCTCACAGAGATGGCTCCTAAGGACAAAAGGTGTGTGGAGCTTCAACGATGCACCATTTCTGAACGATTAGGCTTCTAATTATGGAACAGTAATGTCCCCTGGCTCAACAGAATGAAAGAACCAGAGAGATCAAACCTTCCTAAGAGTGGGTGGAGCCTTTTGAATCCAGGTCACAGAAGGACACAGAGAAATCTATAACACAGAGACAAAAAATAGATTTTAAAAGACCTTCCAGAATCACAAAAGTCATTCTGCTCCAAACGTGTGTATATATGCAAATATACACAACTATATCTGATAAAAGGATTCTTGTCCTCTTTTATAATATGGCTGTGATTGTAAACATTCACTTTCTTCCTATTTAAACTATTTATAAGGTTGTTGTGGGACTAAAAGCGGAGGGCCAGATGCGTGTTTCCCAAACTCCTTAAATATATTATGAATAGGCTGTACACATAATAGAATAGAATGTAATGAAAATGTGAACTTCTCCACTAAATATCAAGGTTCCACCCCTCCCCCCCAAAAGTTCAGGGTATTTTTAGGATTGATAGTGGAGAGGTGAAAAGTATTACCATAAGTGGCCTCTCTATCTTGAACCAAAGCTTAATGGGCAAAGAAAGCTTTTTGTGGTATACTGAATACATTTTGATTTACTGTTAATTGAGCTATTTCTCAAAGCACAGAAATAGTCAAGAAAAAAAGGCTTTCTACAAAAAGGTCCCGTTCTTTGGTAAGACAGTTCTTTTAAAATAACAGATGCTCCAGGCTAGTAAGGATTGCATTTGTCACTTTGTCTGTTTATCTTTACCTTTAACTATACTTGTTATTCAAGAAATAGCAGGTGAAATTGTTCACAACAGGGAGGTTCCTATGATATCACGTGTTAACTGTAACATGTCAAGTGTCCGGAAATGTAGCAGCTCTGATAAGAGCAAAGAATGAACTTTACTCCCAGTTGTTAACTGGGTATTTTATTAAGCCACAGAGTTGAGGGGAACAAAACAAATTAGCAATTTGATGATTACATGATCCACAAGTGCTCTTTTTTCATCCAAACTGGACAAGTAAAATTTACTAGGGACACTTTCCTAACTACCTGCCTAAGACCCAACCCATATATTTTTCAAAAGCCTATAATCATTTTTTTATCACCCATATCCCCCCCCCCCATTTTCAAGCATTCGTTAACAGACACCTACTTTGAAAACTCCTCCAGATTTAAGGAAATTATGTTTTTCAATACTCTACCTCATATTCCTTGTTTTAGTGTGTCATTTAGAACTAGGAAATGTCTGTTCGCGTAGTGATGTCTGTATCGATCTGATGACTGCTGTATGATCAGTCTTCCTAAAAGCAAGATTGGGTGTTTGAATGCCTATCAGCGTATTCAAAGGCAGAGAATTTTATGGACACACTGGGATTTCTGAGGGCCCAGGCCTTTGGAGAGGATGATTGAAATCCCTTTCTTCCTTTCTGTTCCCCTCTGCCATCGTTGTCCCTTTGCCTTCTGCTCTTTTATGTCTTTTGCATTGTTCTCTATAATTAAAATGTTTTAACAATTTTAAACTGTCCAGAGCTTCTGGAAATTGGATGGCATGCTATTATTATTATGGTTGGTTGCACAGTCAGTCCGCTGTTGAGACTGGATTTGGCATATTTATCCACCTATCAGATCCCTCCCAAGGACTTGGGTGAGGCAGATATTGCTGCTTAATAGCACTAGCAATAGCCCTTAGGCTTATATTACGCTTCACAGTGCTTTACAGCCCTCTCTAAACGTTTTTACAGAGTCAGCATATTTCCCCCAACAATCTGTGTCCTCCTTTTACTGACCTCGGTAGGATGGAAGGCTGAGTCAACCTTGAACCGGTCACACTCGAGCTGCTGGCAGTTGGCAGAATTAGCCTGCAATACTGCATTCTAACCTCCGCACCACCACAGCTCTTAATATTAAAAGTATTGTTGCAGGATGTTATTATTATCTGTTCACAAGAATGTGAACAGCTGCCAGTTCTTTAGCTGGTGTTCGCCTTCATATAATCAAGTTCTTCCCAAGAACTTAGGATATCATAATGTATTAGCATACTCTTATCTATGGATCCAAGCAGTGTGGCCTTTTGCAATCAACTAATGAAAAATTTGTCAATGCGCAATTTTTTTTAAAAAAAACGCTATTACTATTACATTTATGTACTTATACAACACATATGTTTAAAATATATATTTAAAAATATCAGCCCAACCAGGACCCGTGAAAACTGGAAATAAAGAGGAGAAAAAAAGGCACTCAGTTTGCTCAGTGCCCAGAAGGGCAAAGGTAGAGGACGTGTACTTGGCAGAGGCCCACATACTCGAAAGAATGAAATTTCACTGTTCTGTTTCCCTTCCTCTGCAAAGTACCACACACATTTTTTTTTCTGGGCCAAGCATGCACCTTTTTTTTTTTTTTTTTGGACCTCTAAAGGCTCCTGGGAGCCTGGCCAATAACTGTGTAACATCCCCAGAGGAATTAGGTTGGAAATTCTGGCTTGTTCTGTATGCATGCATGTGAGAGCACATGCACTATTTTATATCTTGGTTTTGAGAAGGAAGGTGAAAAGAATACAGCCATGTTATCAAAAATAGGCAATTGCTGCTGAAGGTTGGCAATGTAATCTGGCAGTGAAAAACTAAGGAACCTGTTTCTAGTAAGTCCCACTTTACAATCAAGTAAACAATCAAGTAAACAATACCCCAGTCATGAAACTGCCAAAGAAGCCAACAGCAAACCAAAGAATCTCTAAGACCATCCCCACCAACACTAACAGGGCAAGCCACTAGAGCAGTGGTTCTCAACCTTTCTAATGCCGTGACCCCATAATACAGTTCCCCATGTTGTGGTGACCCCCCAAGTCAGTGTGGCCACCAATAAGAGGGAGTAGGACAGCTAGGGAAAAGGAAAAAAAATGGCGGACAGCATGGTTTGGCGACCCCCGTGAAATGGTCGTTTGACCCCAAATGGGGTCCCGATCCACAGGTTGAGAACCACTGCACTAGAGTATAAACTGACAGCAAAACGCACTCCTTATTAGCACCGATGATACTTAGTTGGATAATGAAATGTCTGCAAGAAAACGAGCAAGGTCAGAGAGCACTAAGGACCCGTCAATAATTCTTTCATAATGGTTTGGTTCTACTTCACCTCTTGTGTGTGTGTGTGTGTGTGTGTGTGTTGGTCAGCACATTTTTCATAAAGTCATCTCTATTTCATGAATGATAATACCCAATAACAACCAAGGCACACTTGAGCTTTTGAACAGAGCACGTGTAGTTTCAATCTTCTTCTTCTTCTTCTTTTTCTTCTTCTTCTTCTTCTTCTTCTTCTTCTTCTTCTTCTTCTTCTTAGTAATAGTAATAGTAGTAAAGTTGGAAGGGACCTTGGAGGTCATCTAGTCCAACCCCCTGCTCGGGCAGGAAACCCTACACCATTTCGGACAAATGGCTGTCCAGTCTCTTCTTAAAAACTTCCAGTGTTGGAGCATTTACTGCTTCTGGAGGCAAGAACTGTTTTTTTCCCCAGGTGTCAATCAGCTCCGAAAAGCTGCTTAAATGAGAAAAGTCTAAGGGAAAATTCACAACACTACTTAAAGCTAGGCCTAAATCTAGGAGAGCTCATTTGCAGTGTTGCTGTTAACAAAATCTGAAGAACATTTGTCTAGAATGAGTGTTATTTCAGATGGACTTTGCAAGAAGCCTCCATTTCAAGGAGCTGTTCTGCAATACAGTACAATGATCATGATCACCACCTTAGAGGAACGATAGGAAAACCGTATATTGTATATTATACAATATAACTGTTATTTTACTGGACGGGTCTATTTCTACAACAGAAATTTGCAGTCTGTGAAACCAAATACTTGGGTAGTTTTTTTTAAAAAAATCAATACCATAATAGATCAATCTGCCCAAACCTGTTGTCCACCCCAATATTTGGAACTCAGTTCTAACACACTAGCTAGTTTAGACGAGTTTGCGATCTGGGTGGAGAGTAATTATCACCCAACCATATTTGGAAGACATTTGTGAAATTCAAAACTGTTAAGGAATTGGTCCATGGTGAGGGAAAAGAAAAAGAGAATGCGCTTGCTTAATCAGGGAAAGATATAATTAGGCTCCTTATTGTTCAATTCTACACCAGAAAGAACTCACTATACAAATTCGGGGCGGGGGGGGGGGAAACCGGCCGAGGTTCTTGGCCAGCAGCACGCCCCCTGTGGGCAAAGTGCCGAAGGTGCTCTTCGTTTCGGGAGTCTTCCTTTCCTAAAAAGTCTGCGCCGCGTATTTATTTTCCTGTGTAACCCTGCCAGACGGCGTCTGCCTCTCTGAAGCTTGCAGCGATTTCCTTTCCAGCCTGCCCTTATCTTCTCCTGCACGTTGACTCCGGGTGACTAATAACACAATAACATAATAAAGTCGGATTTGTTTACTCCGCTCTCCAGGGGTGCTTATAAAAGGAGCCGCCGAGAGTCCACCAAAGGCAGAAGCGCTCGCGGAGCCTCGCTGTGGAAGAAGCAGCGCCTGCCCACCTGCTCCACCAACCCCTCCTCTTTGCGCGCAGCCTTCCTCTCGGTTGCCCAGCGGACTGCGGCCAGGGGGCTCAGCTCGGTGGCTTCGGGGGATCGAGCGATCGGACGGTCGCTCCGCTTCGTGTCTGCCTCCGCAAAGCTGCCTCGGGACTAAAGCGGGTTTAGAAGGCGTGAATTGCACTGCCCGCCCCTGGGGTTAGCCGGAGGAACCGTCGGGATGGATTACAAGCGGATGATCCTTCCCCTGCTTTTCGTGATCAGCCAGGGGGCTCAGCACGCGGGTAAGTTAAGGAGCCCTTTAGGATTCTAAAACTCTTCTGCAAATGTCTTAGCCCAGGTTGGGCTTTGCCTCCGTCCAAGGAAGACTGCGAACCGTTGATGCTCTGTGACCGAAAGCGTTTCCTCAACCAAGTCAGGAGCTTGCTTAGCCTCGCTAAGGGGCACTCCAGGGCTACGGTCCTCAAGGCAATTAATCCGAAATAATTAGTTGGTCCCAGATTCCATCCCGCAGGCAAAGTCTGCTCTGAGAGGCGGCGGAATCGACTGCTTTACCTCGCTATTTAGCGGTGGCCGTGGCAAATTTGGTTTACCTGGTGGAGGTTGGGGAGCAGGTTTTAGCAATAAAATTCTTTTTAAAAATACTTCCTAGGTGGGGTGGTGGTAGGAATAGTTCTGCCTGCTAGCTGCCCACTAGCTCTAGGCGATTAGCCAGAGGGATGATTCAAGAGTTGGAAAGTTAAGAGATCCAGGCAGCAAAATTTTGGGACACTTGAGCGGGTGACTGTGAGCTGCCGCTGGTTGGGCAAACCCTAAAAGAATTCAGAGACTTCACATTCACTAGCAAACCCCACACTCGCTAGCGCTGATGCCGTTACCTAATTGGATAATGAAACGTCTGAAAGCAAGCAACCAAACTCAAGAGAGCACCAAGGGCTCCATATAATTAGGAGAGCGCGAATCCATTGATTTAAAGGAGGCGAGGTAAATGGGCTTAAAACTGGGCATCCTCAGCTGCGATTCCCCCAAGGCGCTAAACCTGAACAAACAAATTCGTACGATACGCGGCCGAACCAAAACAATTGTAGGCTGGCAGGGCTCGTACCTCCTCGACGCAGAATATGTTTTGCTCGGCTTTGGCTCAGCCACTGTGCTACGTAAAGCACGCTTTATAGCTTATCGTATTGTGCCAACTAGAGGTTACTAACTCCCGATTGAAGCAACTTGCTCCCTTTTTGCAGTCGAGCGCGAGTTCAGATAGCTTTTCCCAGCCTCGCCTCGTTCACAAGTGCTGGTTTGGCATTTGGGGAATAGCGATCTCAAGTTTGTTTTGAACACGAACTTCGACTTGGACGATCCCGCTGAAGCGCACGGTCCTCGAAAACTGTCCGGAAAGGGCTTTTCTCCTCTCCTTTGCTTCTGCTCGGAGAGGTAGCCGATCCCAGTTCCCTGCAACTCTTGGGGACTACACTTCCCATGAACCGCACTGCCTGATAATCACCGGGGGGGGGGGCCTCGCTCGCCTTCGCAGTCAGATTGACCGTCAAGCCAAGAGAGAGAGAGAGAGAGAGAGAGAGAGAGAGAGAGAGAGAGAGCGAGCTTGGTTGGCTTCAAGGGACGACCGGAGCGGGCTGTGCGCTTCGGTTCCAAACCGGCCGCCGCGGACTAGCCGGTTTGTATTTCCCGGTCTGGCCCTTGGCGTTTCTTAATGACGCGGCTCGCCCAGCGAGAGGAGCCGTGTGCAATTCTTGAAGCTGCGGCAGCGGAGCTGCTCCACAGGCTTCCACGGGCCCGTCAGGCTTCCCCGAGTCTCCTCCGTTTGTCTGAGATTCTCTCCCTCCCTCTCCCCTTCTCTCCCTCTCCCTCCCTCAGTGACGCTCTTTTTCTTGCCTTCCTCAGGTGCAGCGGTCGATGCCACCAAGCAGCCCGCGAGCGCCCCCTCGCCGCCGCGCAGAGTGAAGCGTTGCTCCTGTTATTCCCTGATGGATAAAGAGTGCGTCTATTTCTGCCACCTGGACATCATCTGGATTAACACTCCCGAGTAAGTAGGGCCTCCTCCTTGGCACTAAGCCATTAATGTGTTTTTTTATCGCTCCGCGGCTGTGTTTAATTAGTCTAGGATTCCTCTGTTAAGGCGAGTTCAGCACATCCCTCCTTTATCTGGCCAGGGCTATCTGAATTATCAGCCAGATTCAAAGCAGCACAAATGGGAAGTCTAATTGCACTTTAGACCCAGGATAATCTTGGGAAAGTGCTTTTGGTTCGAGCAAATGTTGCTTGCTCCTAGCACGTGGAAGAAGCAAACAAGAAAACTTGGCATTTTGCAGATATGTTGGATTATGGATTCCATCCTACTGATTGTGGTAATGGGTGTTGTGGTTCATTGAAGTGGAGAGTACCAGGTTAGAATAAGCGGGTGCAAAGATGAGCGTGTTAGCGTAACAAGTGCACAGCACAGAACTGTTCCTGGAAACATAAGTACAGGTAGTCCTTGATTTACGACCACAGTTCAGCCCAAGGCTTCTGTTGCTAAGTAAGACATTTATTAAGTGAGTTTTGCCCCGGTTTATGACCTATCTTGCCACAGCTGTTAAGTGAATCACTGCAGTTGTTAAATTTGTAACACGGTTGTTAAGTGAATCTGGCTTCCCCACTGGCTTTGCTTGTCAGAAGGCTGCAAAAGGCAATCACATGACCCCAAGATATGGCAACCGTCATAAATATGAGTCAGTTGCCAAGTGTCTGAATTTTGATCCCCTGACCGTGGGCATGGTGCAATGGTCATAAGAGTGGAAAACGGTCATAAATTTTTTCAGTGCTGTTGTAACAGTCCCTGAATGAACTGTTGTAAGTCGAGGACTCTATTGACACAATTCTTTTGGATTGGCCTTTACATCTAATACAGTTGCATTCTTAGCTTTGCAATCTTGACCTTTGTAGCTATGAATTTAAGGATGCCACACTGCAGCCTGGGCAGTAAGGATTATTAACAGCAGCAAAATTTGTTTGGATATATTTCTTAATTTTGCAGTGTATTTTCATGGGCTGTTTTTATCAAACTGACAAAGCCTTGACTTTGTCAGTCTACTACAGCATAATCCTAAACTTTAATATAGGCTTTTCTGGATCATATTGTATTATACACACACACACACACACACACATGCACACACAAACACACAAACACAAACACAAATATATATGTTTGATAGTAGAGCACTGTTCAAACAGGCTCAGCTATTTGCTTTCATGCGTGAAATCTGATTTTAATTGGTTCATTTGTGGTATTAAACTGAAATTGGCTTGGTGCATTATGAGCAAAGTCTGTAAAGACAAACTCTGGCCACTGTGTTCTCCTATGGGACTCTGCTGCATTAGCTGCATGCAAGGCAGAACTGCAGTTAATCAAATTAGCAGAGGCAAGCCAAAGACAGGCTCCTATCAGACAAATCATGTTGTGTAATCCTTGACAAGCATGCTGAAATGTATTTGAAAGCCACCATCTGCTGCTAGCACATACCAACCTTCTTTAATTATTTGGCTCAGAGGAGACATACTCACAGTGTGTGAGGCAGTTTCAGGGTGCTTCTTTGCTAAGAGGATGTTAATGGTGCTAAATTATTAGAAGTTTGAACTGACCTAGGCCTCGTAGATAACTGTGTGGTGTGTATGGAGCTTGGTAAAACCAGACGTTTTATACCAAACTGTAGTTCCAGCCTGATTCTGCCAGCATGGTCTCAGTGGTGAGGGATGATGGGAACTGTAGACCACATGTTACTCATTAAATAATTTTTCTATTATTGTTTCATGATAGGCGGATTGTACCATATGGGCTTGGAAGCTTTTCTCGAACCAGGCGGTCCCTAAAAGATTTAACGCTTGAGACACTTCAGCCATCTGACAGTAGATGCCACTGTGCTAGCCTGAAGGACAAGAAGTGTATGAACTTTTGTCAGGCAGGAACAGAGCATAGGTAAATTTTGTTTTGCTTTCTTCTAGCCTTTAGTGAATAGATTATAAACTGGATTCCAGTATATCTACTTCATTTCTAAATGTTTGAGCTAGCGTAGCCTGAACATTTAGCATTTAGACTTATATACCACTTCACAGTCCTTTACAGTCCTCTCTAAGTGGTTTATAAAATGTCTGTACATTCCCCCTAACAATCTGGGTCCTCATTTTACCCACTCCAAAAAGATAGAAGGTTGAGTCAACCTTGAGTCAGTCAGGATCGAACTCCTAACAGTGAGGTGAATTAGACTGCAATACTGCACTCTAACCACTGTGCCACCATGGCTCAGTTAAGTTAAGTGACCAAAAGTTACAGACTTTGAAGCATGTAAAGAAACAGGTTGGCATTAAAGATAAGCATATTCAATTAGCATTGGGATCCTAGTATCTATTTAGACATGATACCCAATGGATGATTTTGAGCAAGGACAGGCAATTGATGGCCTCTTTTGAACTTCAAGTGTCATCGTTCCCAGTCAGTCTGACTAATGGTAGAGGTCTATCAGAGTGCAGCTCTTAACATTTGGAGGACATGGGATGGTTCTCTCTGATCATGGATATTTTCTTCCAACTAAATCAGGGATCTGACTGACTGAGGAATTCTGGGAGTTGAAGTCCACAAGTCTTAACATTGCCAAGTTTGGAGACCCCTGAACGGAATCAGTGCAATTAAGATAATAAATATGAACCACCTTAGCCATGGAAGCTCATTTTGTGGCTTTGAGCTAGTTACCCTCTCAATTTATTCTACTCCGTAGAATTATTTGGGGGAAACAGGGGAAAAGATAGTGATATGAGATCCTGGAGAACATCAGGGTATTCATTTATTAGATTTATATCCTTCCTTTCCTCAGACCCTCTAATTGGCACATATATACTTCTTCCTCCAAACTTATTCCTCCATAACCTTATGGGAGAGGTTGGGCAGGATGAAAGGCCAAGAGTCACTCACTAAGCATCTGTGGCCTTGGTAGAGTCCTAGTCTTGCTTCACAACCCCTATACCATATAGGCTATCTAAATCTGAATAATTAAATGAATGGATGGATGTTGTAAAAATAAAATAGAGGAAGAATAAGATTTAAGATTTAATACATGTACTACAATATGGGCAAGAAGTATGAATGTTTCTCATAGCTGCATCTTTTTTATTGATATGAACAGGTCTCAGTCCACTACAGAGAAGAAATGGAAACATCTGCTTAAAGGGAGAGATTGCAAAGGGCTTGGACTGAAGTGCACATTTCATCAACTGGCTGAAAGCAAGAAAACGAAGAGGTAAAATTTCCTTTCCACCTCTGGAAAATGATTGATTCCAATAAATGTACTTCATACCACAGCAGAATAAGTAAAATCTCAGACAAGGAAAAGTTATTGTTTTTTTTCCCCTAGTGGAAGCTGAGTGGACTCTGCATTTTCTTAACTGGTGTATATAGCTGATTCCAGTTTTTGGAAATGAAGATTTATGAGTTGCGAAATTTTCCTTAGACTGACTTGGCAGAGGGCTTTTCCCCAATGTGCAGGGTTTTTAATTAAGCTACCAATTTACCAGACCTTGAGCTGATAGTCTCTGCAGGGAACTGACCAATTTTCTGCACTGATTAAGGTCATCTGCATAAAGATGTAAATGGCACAATTCATATTGTTATGCAAATCGCCCAAGGAGATAGTCTTAATTTAATGAATGTTTGTTAATAACCAACCCCTTCCCTTTCCAATATTCAATTAAAATGAGGTTTGGTTACCTATGATGATGGTTATCATCATTCTTATAGATGATAATGTCATTCTTCCCAGAGCCTTCTTTTTAATTTTGCATGTGGGATCTTCTTGTTCCATGTGCCATGTTGAATATGGTGGGAGAGATTTCATTCATATTTCCTTTCTGCTACAGCTTTAACAGAACTCAAATATAAAGGTGCTTAGCAAGTGGAGGCTTTTAGTATCCTTTTTCTTGATATATTATATTGATTGATATGTGCCCTCAAATTGGTGTCAATTCTTAGTAATTCCATAAATAGATGATCTGTCCCCAGCCTGGTTCTTTAAGTCTTCCAACAATGCACGTTGCTGTCATTGAGTCTATCATCTGTCAAATATTAGTTATCTCCTGAACTTCTTCCCAAAGTGAGGTAAATTTGCATGCTACAAGAATATGTAAATGTATATGCCTTGCATAACATCTCCAAAAGTAGTATGAAAAAATAATAATACACCTTTAGATATTCATATGTAAATCTGGGTTACAGAGATTAAAAAATTTGTATTTCCAGAAAATGATAATTAATTAAATGTTCATGTGACTAAGACAACTAACATATTTGACATCTCTATTTATACATACGCCAACATATTTGATCATTTAAATTGATGAGTTCTCTTTTATTTTTGCAGGTTGGATACTCTTCGAAACAGTATCAAAGCTTCTTCCAATATTGCCAAACTGGTAAGCAAGCTGCACAAACTGAAGCAGTTGAAGCATAACCGAACATATGAAAAACAAAACATCTGGCAAAGTATGAAAATGACATCGTAGTGGAAAGATCACCAGTTCTAATCCTCAAGTCATCAAGACTTTCTGGCAAAGCTTCGCTGAGACTTTGTTTTGGCTTCTTAATATTCCACTTCAGGAAAAGATCAAGGAAAGTTGATCTAAATATTAACTCTGTAAAGTAAAGGAGATCCCACATAAATATACCATTCAGACTGTTGACAAAGCAGATAAACACTGGCATCTTATTGGAATTCAGTTGGTTCCAGTGGGTCAAAGAACATTTTTTCAACCAATTCCTTTAAAGATTGTCAAATGAAGAATGGACAATTTTGGGTCCCAGCTCCAAAAAGAGAGTAACATTTAAAGCATCAACTCCTTTGATTTGTCAGGTTTCAGCCACAGTATAACCCAGGCAAGATCAAAAATAGAAAGATCAAGATTTGAAAGGGAAGATGCCTTAGTTCTGACCCTGATTAAAGGCCAAATAAGTGTGCTATTTTGATGGAGGCGCATATTCTAAATTACAGGTCTACCTCATATGCTCGAAATTGCACTCCTGTCAAACTAACATTACAACTATTTTGTGAGTTTTGAGTGTTGGCTTCAACCTCTTACCTTTAATCACGATTGCCTATAGTCTAGTTAATTTAGTTTCAGACTTTCACGATTGCAGATTAAATTTGTCTACAATCTGGTGGTAAGGGAATGAAACAAATTGCCTCCATCCCAAAGATGCAATGTCATTTGAGAATATAGATTTCACTGTTTTTCAGTGGATCATGTTTTTAAAAGAGTGTTAATTAGAATCGGAGTGATAAAGGATTGTTAATACATGAAGTTCAACATATATGAAAACACCCAAAATTTAGTGCCATTGAGTGAAACGTGAATTGGATGACCAAAGTTGTACTAAGAGGTTGGACTGTCTACTTTTGTTCTTTATAAATAAAATTTGAAGGCAACAACTAGTTTAAAACTAAGATCAAATGCTTATCCTGAGCAAACATGAATAGCAATGGATTTATCTATATGATAAATTTTCTGTATAATGTTTTTGGATCATATTTTGTATGATCTGTTCTTTACCATTATACATTTATATTCAGGTGATTGTCAATTATATTTACTATGTTGAACGTATATTGAAACAGGCCATATTGGTCTACATGTTTATATGTTTTATAAATTTCTGTATGAAATTGGAAAATTCTTTATGCCTGGTAAGGTAAATATACTAGAAATAAATATTTTTAACTATTCAGTTTATTTTATAGTATATTGAATTATTATTTTTGTACTCTTATGTTGCTTCTTCACTTTCATTAACTTAGCATTTTCCATTGCTACAAGATTTCATACACATATTGTATATGGACCACATATCCTGTCCTTCTCGCAAGTACCTAATTTGAACGGAGTCTTAGGAAACAAAATGTTTTATTCCATACTTGGATCATCTAAATTGCATTATCTAGTGTTCCTTGTAAGTACTTCAGAAGAATGGGTACTGTATATCAGACATCAAACAATGGTATAACAGACTTGGAATTAGCTTTAATATACACCCTCATAAAACAAATACATATCACTCAGGTTAATGATTGCTCAAAATATCAACGCAAATAGGTTTTTCATGCATAATTTATTTTTAAGTGATCTATATCTACAATGCTGGCAACCTAAACAGTCTCTTGAAATTACAACCCCTTGTACAAGTAGTTACAGTTGACTTACAAACATAATTGGGACAAGAATTTTCATTGCTAAGCAAGGTAGTTAAGAAAGTCATGCCCAATGTTGTGGCCTTTTTTTTGGCACAGTTAAGTCATTATGGTCATTAAACGAATCCAGCTTCCCCAATTGACTTTGCTTGTTGGAAGGTCGCAAATGATGATCAACCTTGGAAGCTACTACCATTGTAAATACATGCCAGTTGCCAAGCACTCAAATTTTGATCACGTGACCATTGTAGCTTTGAATGGTTGCTAAAGGAATGATTGTAAGTTAAGGACTACCTGTAAACTATGAAGAAGAAAACAGATTGTGTTTGCTCATGAAGAAGGCAACAAGACTCCTACTCTGAACTAAAGCAGGGGTCCTCATCCCCCAATCCGCAGACTGGCATTGGTCCACAACATGCCAACAATTGGTCTGCACAAACAAACAAAGCCACATCTGCAAAATGGAGGCAGCACATGAAACCACGCCCCCTCTGGTCCACGGAAAAACCTCTCTCCACAGAACTGGTCCCTGGAGACAAAAAGGTTGGGTGCCACTGAACTAAAGCACATATAAGCTGCCTCTTGGTTAAATGAGGCTGGGGAACCCACAAATGTTTGACTGACTCAGCTTCAAGGACCTACACATAGGGAAATGAAGAAGGACTCAAGTTAATTCAACCAATTCACAATGGTTTTCAAGGCATCCTTGATGGAACCACTAGTAAAAGCAGTCAGTGCAATGTAAAGTCTTTGTGTGATATTTCCCAAGGAAGACAGGGTGGAGCTGAACGTATCCTTATTGTAGAATGCTTGCGGTAGGGGAGGAAAGGGACCTGTTCATCTTCTTTTTGATTCCCGTAACATTTCCAAAACAGTCTCTGGTAGCTCCCAACTGTCCCAGGCAATTAGTCACATTAGTACTAGTAATATTAAAGAGGGTTAAGAATTCAGGTGAGTTTTATACTTTCAAATGAAAATCCTACACACAGACACATTAAGGCAGCAGGATTCTTGTTGCTTTCTTTGTCCTTTTCAGCAGAAATTGGAGGGCGCTTGTTGTGGGTTGTTGGTGTGCGAATGAAAGCAGAGCAGTCAGCACCTGTTGCTTGTTTTGGAAACAGCCCCAAGAGTTCTTGTCAATGTGAGAATCAGCTGTCATAATAACTTTATGTAGAGGCCTCATGAGTTGCATCTGCAAGTCGACTTGATGCAAGGGCTGAAGTTGTCAAAGCAGAAACTAGGGATTTTCAGGCTGGACAGCAGCATTAGGCAAATAGGAAACAAGTACAATTTGCCCTATTTTGCGACCTTTCTTGCCACAGATGTTAACTGAATCACTGCAGCCGTTAAGTGAATAACACAGTTGTTAAGTGAATTTGGTTTCCCCGTTGACTTTGCTTAGAAGAAGGTTGCAAAAGGTGATCAGGTGACCCCGGGACACTGCAACCATCATAGATATGAGTCAGTTGCCAAGCGTCTGAATTTTGATCATGTGGCCTTGGGGGTGCTGCAACTTTCATAAGTGTGGAAAACTGTCATAAATCACTTTTTTCAGTACTGTTGTACTTTTGAACAGTCACTAAGTGAATTGTTGTAAGTCGAGGATCATCTGTATCACCAACTTTCGAGGTCAGGAAAAGAATGTCCAAAAGCTCACTGACTTAGGAAAAGGCCTAGGATTTAAAGCCCAGAACTGACATTTCTGTTCTTTTGATTTTTTTTGTTTTATTTTTTCCCAGTATGCATATTTCTGCATATATATAATTCTTTTCTATATAAAAGCAACTCGTCCAAGTATCTGAAATCTGTGAAGACTCTGCTATTAGCTAATTATTGAATATATGACTAATGTTCTAGACTAGAGTTAAGATTTATTATCATGCCTTGTGTAATATTTGGAAAGTGTCCTCAGCTAGAAAAAGCAGAGTCACCTATAGTAGTCTCAAGGCCCCAAGTCCTACCTTTCCTACACATAGGATTGGGCACCAGACTACAGCATCTTTCACAGTCAGTTATCAGTACTTTTCTTGGCGTTGGTCTGTCTTCATGTCAAAAGGTTTCCATAGTGGTCCTCTGTACTAAACCACCACCCATCCATTGCTTGCTTTTGTGAGACTTACACCTGCTTTTCAAGATACTTGAAAAAGAGCAACATTTTTCACCCTCATACATCACATGTCTGAAATAGCCTTTTAATATTTTGCTAGATGCTAAGAATGATCTTTCATCTCATCAGGCTCTACAAATTAAATAATTATTTCTTTGGGGAAGCATCTTTTGACAGAGTTACACAATGTGCTTCTTTTGGGGCATCAAAAGTTACCCATGGTATAACCAATATAGTGAGTCTGGATAGATAGGTACTGTATCTTACTACTGAATGTCCTGCTCTCCTGTAAGTAAAAGTTGATATTTCTCATGAAGATACTTTTTCTACCATGTAGACAGAGCATCTAGGTCAGTGATGGCGAACCTTTTAGAGACTGAGTGCCAAAACTGCAACCCAAAACCCACTTATGCATCGTCGAGTGCCAGGTGGGTGTGGCCCATTGGGTGGGTGTGGCCCATTGCGTGGCTGCGGTGGTAACGGCAGACTGGGTGGGACTAAAAAGTTCAATCAATCAATTCCAACTTTGCAAGATCTTTTTTTTCCCCACGAGAAGTTGAAATTGACAGATTGAACTTTTTTTTTTTTTTTGCACACGGTAGCAGAGGCCTAAAGTGAAAAGGTTTTATAAAACCCAGCTGAAAGCCTAGGACTGGGGTGACAGCACGCATGCCCACAGAGAGGGCTCTGAGTGCCGCCTCTGGCACCTGTGCCATAGGTTCGCCACCACCGATCTAGGTCATCTTAAATGTTATTATTAGATGGAAGGTGCTTATAAAATACCTAGAGTTCTTTTAACTTCTTTGTTTTTACATAGTTTTTTTCTCTCCTTCCGATAACCTATGATAGCATAAGACTTGATTATCTAAAGGCCATCTCTCTTCTGTGGTTTTTGTTTGGCATGTATGGGGCAGGGTTGACATGTTCCAGGTCCACCCATTAAGCAATGTTACCTGATGGGACCTAGGAAGGATGTCTTCTCTTTTGAGCATTTGCCCTTTAGTACAACTATCTCCTGTGAGATGTGTTTGGCCCCTACCCTGACTGTGTTTATAAGAGTCCTGACAACTTGGATTTTCCCCATGGCCTTGAATCAAAGTGAGTTCATTTCTTCTTCTTCTTCTTCTTCTTCTTCTTCTTCTTCTTCTTCTTCTTCTTCTTCTTCTTATTCTTCTTCTTCTTCTTATTCTTCTTCTTCTTATTCTTCTTCTTCTTCTTCTTCTTCTTCTTCTTCTTCTTCTTCTTCTTCTTCTTCTTCTTCTTCTTCTTCTTCTTCTTCTTCTTCTTCTTCTTCTTCTTCTTCTTCTTCTTCTTCTTCTTCTTCTTCTCCTCCTCCTCCTCCTCCTCCTCCTCCTCCTCCCCTTCTCTCTTCTCCCCCCCTTCTCTCTTCTCCCTTTCTCCTTTCTCCTTTCTCCATTCTTCTTCGTGTTTGGCTTTTAACTGTATTTTATTATCCCTTCTTATTGTGTGTGGTTCAAAGTTTCACAGCATTGGTGGCCCTTATATATTTAAACCAGTTATAATAAAAAATGTAACAGCCATTACCTCTTCAACAACAAGTTATCAAAAAACAGGGGACAGGCACTCTTAAAAAAAAAAAAGAAGTATTAAAGAACATGGTCTCCAGAGGAAATGGAAGGATTAAATGCCCTTCTTGCGTAGAAGAAAATAGGCCTTCAGTTAAATATTTTTATTTTACGTGCACATAAAATGTCTGTACTTTAAAATGAATAATGTTTCTTTACCATTGGACTGAGCAACTTGGGAGGGTATCACTTTTTAATCAGGGTAAATAAAATGTCATAATAGCTGGGGCCAGAGAAGGTGGGCCAGTGACATAACAATAGTAGCTGCCACATGTTTAAAACTAAAAGAAACAAAAGATTTTTTTCTTTTAATCTGTATAAACCCAGTATCCTTTGCGGTTGCATTTAGTTGTGGGCTGCTAGGTGATAAGCCAGTTTAGACAAATGATCTTTCAGAATATCTGCAAGGAATCAATTTCCATCAAAGTAGGAGTGACATTTTTCCATTAGCTGCATCACACAGTAGTCAGTTCCTATATGAACATAAATATAAAGTTAGCAGAAGCTTAAAACTGAAAGCATTTATGAACTTACAGATAACAAGAAATTAGATGAGAAAGAGAAAAGCTTTCACAAAATTGTTCATAACATTTTCTACTTAATAGGACTCTATTCCCAATGACATTTCTTGTAATTTGAAGCCTTGAAAAGGTGTCTTTAAAAGACCTTTTGGTTAACTAAAGTCTAAACAAGCATATAAAAACCAGACTGTTGGCTTGCTTATTGGAGATAATAATAAAAAGGAACTTTTTTTTTTCTTTCTCTTAGGGGTTTTAATTTTGAAGCTTCTGTTTGTTTTCATTTATGAGAAAGTGTTTAAAACCAACTTGGATTCCTCTCTGACAAGGAATGAAAAGCAACTTAACATATTCCAAGGAACTTACCTTTCCTCATAATATAGATAGCGCCAATTTTTTATAAAACCAACTTCTTCACAAGAGGTTCAAATGATTTAGGGAAATAACTCTTTATATCAAATAAATAATGCCAGGGGTTGATATGTGAATTTTATTAGTAGATCATTATTTCTAAACTTTCTCAAATGAATTTAATTGTCACCTCATACTAAGCCATAATGTGGTTTGTCTGTTACTGCTTTTAACATGACAGTGTTATATGGGTTACATTATGTGTCAACCATGCTTTTGATGGTGGTTCAACAAACCATGACAAACATTTTTTGTTTTTAAATTGGACATTTTAGAAGACTGTGATCTAGAGATGGGCTGGGACACAGCCATAATTCAACCCAACTTGCTCAAAATGCATAAAAACAAGACATAATCCATTTGGATCCATCCCCTTCCCCTCAAAATTAAGGGGTTAAATTAGCTACTGTTGAATTAGATATTGTTTGCTGTTCTCTCAATACAACTGTATATTTATTGTAGTCGGAGAGTGTGTTGCTTTTGATCAATTTTGGACTTGTGAATGTTGCAGTGTATTGTTTTTATCAAAGGGTAGGTTTCAGAATAAATCCATTTATTAGACTATATTAATTTACTTTTAAAAAGTAAAATCTTGTTTTGTACCATGCTAAAAAAAAAACAAAACCTTGTATGGTTGGATCCATGAAAGTTACCCCAAAAGTTATCAAAGGTTGAATGTAACAGTTGAATGTTGTTTTTGTTAGTTAAGTGAAAGGAACAAAATGAAATGATGCCGTATTCCAGCTGTTTTGGTCAGAAATAATGAAGAGTGGTTATCAGGCATTAAAGAACAGGAAATGGAGAACTGTCATATTTCCATATTTCAACAGTGCCCCAAATATCCAAGGTTAACAAAATAGCTAAGGGCAGCTAATGGGTCCAGAGGTCACATTCTGACAGGTTGAGTCCCCTGCCTGCAAAGATCAAAAGTTGTCTTCTCCTTTCCAATCTTGTATTGAACTTGCTTGCCTGGAGCTGCCCTGGGAAAGGCAATAAAATAACACATTGTGGGATGTACAACACAAACAGTGACACCCCTGTTTACCTGCAGAGCCTCACCTTTGCTGATGTCCTCTGGGACAGGGGCCCTGCCAGGCACGTCTTTCTGCTAACTTTGAGTGGCATTTTCACCATTTGTCAAACAGTCTATTTTGAGAAGCTGCAGCAGCAGCAGCAGGCCAGGATAAAAAATTTGTTTAACTCATTTATTGCAGAAGCTGCTGCTTTTTAAATAGCAACGATATTTATATACTGCTGACAGATGTTCAGGGTGCCTCATGTACAACATTGGACTAAGGTTCGCCCCAGAAAATTAGAACAAACCAATATAATTACTCCTATGCTGGATGGGAATTATGGGGTTGTAATCTCAGCATTGTGGGAGAGCATCAAGTTGGGGAAAATATATATTTTACATTCTCTCCAGCAATGGGTCCTGATGCTGGGAAGTCGCAGATATCATAGAAGGAGGTCATGAAGTTCTTTTTAAAGATCTTCTTCTTCTTCTTGTGCCATATCTGTTATCAGATGTTGGCGATCCTTTTTTTATCAGCAGCCACAGGAAAAAGTGCTGCTGAGTTTTGTCCAAACCAGTCTCTTAGATTTTGAAGCCACAATGTTCTTCTTCTGCCTGGACCTCGTTTGCCTTCAATGTTTCCCTGGAGGATTAACTGGAGTATGCCGTATTTTTCTGGGTGTCGCATCACATGTCCGAAATATTCTAATTTTCATTTTTTAACTGTTTTGATGATTTCCCTTGGCTTTCCCAGGCAGCTTATCACCTCCTCATTCCTGATCTTGTCAACCCAGCTTATACGTAACAGCCACCTATAAATCCACATTTCAAATGCTTCTAGTCTCTTCAGGTAACCTTCTGTCAGAGATGAACTCTCTACTCCATAGATGGCAGATTAAAAGCAAGTGCTGTCAGAACTGGCTTCCACTTTGGGCAAGTGGAACAAAGTGCAAAGGAAGTTATGAGATACATCTAAATACACAGCTCCAATCATCTGTTAAACCATCTGCCAATCACACCAATGCTATATTTGATACATAGTTTTAGTTTCCTTGTTGATTGGTGCCTTCCCGCCTGGCAAGTAACAAAATCTGGGATATTTGTAGAAGTGTATCTGTTAGTGATGTTCAGTACTTTTAGTCTTAATTATAAAATTCTAGACTTATTCGCTTTATTTTTTCCCTTTCCCCTTTTCTTTACAATTTTTTTTGTATCTTTTATTTCCCTCCCCCAGTATAAATAAAAAGAATAGCAAATTGGACATGGCTGAACAGAAGGAAAAGTACGGTGATGATAAAAAGTAAGGTGAGTGGAAAAACTGTAGTTAATTTGTCATTATCAAAGAATTGAAGACAAGGAGAAATTGCTTGATATTGAGCATTGATGACAAAAGTATGTTCACTTAGAGATTATTATCTTTCTTACTCACCTTTCCCCATATTGATGATATGGTACACAGTTAGATAATCAAAACCATTTTAAAGGTTTTCCTAGTTAAGAAACATCATCCTAAACTCACATTCTGCTTATAAATAGGTTGATTTGTGCCCCAAATCTCATTGAACTAAATCATCCTGTGAAGACACTGTAGGACATTGGGAGAAATTTTCATCCGTAAGCCACCGTTCTTATCAAATTCTATCAAAAATGAATCAATAGAAGTGAATTGTTTTTGTTAGATGATGACATCCCAGTATTTTCAGTACAATGTGAGATGAATTTCAAATGCACATTTTTCCGATTCTGCCTGAAAAAGCCAGCTTTCCTGAAAACTTCATGAGTCTGCCTATGCATGCAAAGTCTGATCCCTCTCCAACGGGCTCTGAACTTTCTTTCCTGCTTCACTTCGATAGGTCAGTTTGTCCAGGCAAAGCAGGAAAAATGGGCTCAGGCATGCAATGATTTATCATTTAGTCTCATAAAGTGCATTGTAATTTCCTGACTCAGTGCTACAGTATTAGGGTTCAAGCAGGAATTTTTTCCACGCCTATCTGAAAATGCCAAGGATTGAACATGGACTCAGTGTGCAAAAATATCTGTTCTAACAATCAGCTGCAACTCCTCTGAAAAGACGAATCTCTTTTGCTGAGAATATCTCGTTGTGGTTCAAGATTTTCTGGCACTGAGTTTGTACAACGTTAGATTTCAGAACGTGTAGTTTTTCTCGCAGAAATAATGGAAAGTTATACATGTCAGTGTTTCCTTTTCTTTAGAAATATTAAATGCACACCCTCCTTGGTCGCTGAAAAGTAGAAGAATGGGCTTAATATAACTGGCTGAACAACTTAATCAAAGGTAACATTAACCACATTCCCCAGCATACCAGGAATAGTTTCTTGAAAGTGAAATGACAAGAGTTAAACATGGGGCAGAAGTTTGTTTGGCAACACCGAGATGTCCCTGTGTTGTAATTCTAGGTTAAAATGCAAGCAGTTGGTGAAAGGTGCTTGTAAAAACACTCTCTTTTGGCAGCCTCTGTCTGTGCTAAAGTGAAGTTCTTTCAAATGCATAACTTGTCTTTGTGCATAACTGCATGTCGGAGAAGATTTTTTTTTTTTCATTGCTGGCTCTAGATATTGCACAGATTTGTGATTCTGCTCTTCCGCGTACTGCTACTAAGATATTTTTTCCATGCTTCTATAGGTAGATATTTATTTATTTATTTATGAGACTTATATACCACTTTAAGTGCAAGCACTCTCTAAGCGGTGTACACCAGTAAGCAATGTATGTATATATTTACATTGCCCCCAACAATCTGGATCCTCATTTTACCTACCACGGAAGGATGGAAGGCTGAGTCAACCTTGAGCCGGTGAGATTTGAACCGCTGACCTGTTGAACACAGTCAGCTAAAGTGGCCTGCAGTACTGCACTCTAACTGCTGCGCCACCTCGGCTCACTATATGCAAACATAGTGAGCCAGATAAGACATGGAGTGCTCATCTGTCACTAGAAAGATACTACACAAAGTTTTATTTTCTTTCATTGCGTGAAGAGTGATTCAAATATACAATATATCTGAATTGGACTTGGATTTATATCTAAACTTATTTTTTTTTTAAAATATACTGTATGTGCATGCATATATATACATTTATATATATATATATATAACAGAATAATGGAATAACAGAGTTGGAAGGGACCTTGGAGGTCTTCTAGTCCAACCCCCTGCTCAATTAAGAAACCCTATACCATTTCAGGCAAATGGTTGTTTAATCTCTTCTTAAAAACCTCCAGTGTTGGGGCACCTACAACTTCTGGAGGCAAATTGCTCCACTGATTAATTGTTCTAGCTGTCAGGAAATTTCTCCTTGGTTTTAGGTTGTTCTCTCTCCTTGATTAGTTTCCATCCATTGCTTCTTGTCCTGCCTTCAGTTGCTTTGGAGAATAGGTTGACTCCCTGTTCTTTGTGGTAGCCCCTTAGATGTGCGTTTGTATGTGTGTGTGTGTTCCGCCTTTATTATTTTTACAAATAATTCAAAGTGGCGAGCATATCCAACACACCTTCCTCCTCCTATTTTCCCCACAATAACAACCCTGTGAGGTGAGTTGGGCTGAGAGTGACTGGCCCAAGGTCACCCACCTGGCTTTTATGGCTAAGGTGAGATTTGAACTCATGGTATCTTCTTCCCATCTTCTATTCCCCCCTCCACCAATAAATTTAACTGTGAATTGAGGGAGTTTCAATTTCAGCCAGCTCTGGAATTCTAGGAGTTGAAGTCCACGAGTCATAAAAGAGCCAAGGTTGCCTACCCCTGCTATAGACAGTTCAAAGATCCCTTTGAAAATTAGATCATCCATATCACCCTGTTGTTCTTTGTCCCCTTGATTAAATGCATCACTCCAATTTAACCAAGATTGATCTCCACAAGCCAGGAGAACAGCCTACTAAATATGTATATAAAATCTGCTAGGCTTTGTGGCCCATTACTTTGCAGGGAGACAAGGTGACTGCAGTGACTGGAAATAGAGGCAGGATAGGGATTGACAATAGGGACCAGTTTCAGGTCAGTTTTATTTTCTGCCAACTCAAGGAGTGGTAAAAGGCCCATTTTCATGTAACTTCCAACCCAGTCTTTTTCAAAAGCAAATGAAAACGTGTGTTAATGAAATGATTTCCATGCATGTGTGAATTGCGATTAGGACCAGCTCCAATAAAGAATTTGTGGATTGTCAGTAACTCAAGAGTAAGGTGACCAATCATCCTCCTTTAGGGAGGACAGTCCTTTTGTAAGTTCTGTCCTCTCTCAAAAAGTGTCCCCCTACATGTCCTCCTTTTTGATATTTGAAGACTAAACTGTAAATCTCTGTATTCGATTGATGCCGATCCGATCCGTTGCGTGTGATGTGACGTATTTGTATTTGACATGACGATTCGTCAAGGCTTTGTACAGTGCAGCGAGACGCGATTATGAGACGCATGTGCTCCGCACAGGAGAATTGTTTTGAGAGAATGCGACGCACGCAAGAATGCACCGCACGCAAGTGGCTTTGTTTACTTCTTACCGAAACACGACACGGCACACACGCACGCATTAGACTCACTTTTTTTCTTCAATTTATTTGTGTCCTCCTTCTCATTGTAAAAAAGTTGGTCACATTACTCAAGAGGAAAGTTAGCAACATCTCTTAAAACCTCCGAACGTGATCTGAAATGCTTTTAATAGACTTGCCAAGTCACGAAATTTGAAATGGGGTTGTGGGGTGGGGGCAGTTTCAAGAATTTAAGCATAGTTTTATCTGATTTGGATTTCCAGTCCAGAATTACTTTGCACTGCTGTCAAATCATCAAATTTATTAGCATAATAAAACCAAAAGCAGGAACACAACACAACACAAATGAGGAAAGGCAAAAAACAAAACAAAACAAAAGACCCTATATCCACTTTAAGTTGCAAAAAGTTTGCTTTAGCAAAATGGACATCTCCTAAATTTACTGTCATATAAGGCATTGGTTCTACAACTGTTTGACCCAATTCACCCTTTTCCCAGTCTGGAATTAAATGATTATGCAGACTCTATTGTTTTACACAAATGTCCAAACAGCAGCAGTCCCAACCTGGAACTTTGATTCACAAGCAAGCAATTATAAATTGTCCCACTACCCATAAGATAGGCCCAAATGATTCCCTTGAGGGTTATTACTCCCAGTTTAAGAACTACTGCTGTAAGATGTTCTTAAGATGCTGTTTTTGTTTGGTTTTTTTGGCATGCAGTTATGCTTTGTCTACAATTTCAAAAAAAATGTCTTTGCTCCAAGATGGACTGGTTATAGTTAAAAGAGAAAGTGTTTTCCACCAATTATTGTCTTTAACTCCCAGTTCCAGGCCTTGCTCCTGAGACAGAATATAGCTCTGGTTGTGCACACATTTATGACATGGAAATAACTTTATCTGATAGTGTAATTATGTTTGTTTGTGGACTTTGCTAGCCTGAAGTCCTTGTGCTTTAGATCAAATCTTACAGTCATTAATATCTAGTGTACTATAACAAAGATACCATGATTCTCAGATTAAAAAAATGAAATAGATTTAAAATACATTGAGGCTGTGATCCCATGTACATTTAAAGGCACTTGGACACTGATAAAACCCCCAAGATTTAGCTGCTGTCTTTCTGCAGGCAACATCACTATTCTCTCCGAAAAGTAATGTGCATTGTGCAAGGTTTATTTCAGCAATTTCAAAGAATATGACATTTGTTATCTTTTATGACCTGCGTGATACAGGTAGTCCTCAACGTATGACCACAATTGACCCCCCCAATTTATGTTGCTAAGTGAGAAATTCATTAAATGAGCTTTGGCCCATTTTACGACTTTTCTTGCCACAGTTGTTAAGTGAACCACTGCAGCTGTTAAAATAGTAACACCATTGTTAAGTGAATCTGGTTTCCCCATTGACTTTGCTTGTCAAAAGGTTGCAAAAGGGGATCATATGACCCCTGGACTTTGCTACCATCATAAATCTGAGTCAGTTATCAAGCGTGTAAATCATGTGACCGTGAGGATGCTGCAACGGACATAAGTCACTTTTTTCAGTGCCATTGTAACTTTGAACGGTCACTAACTGAACTGTTGTAAGTTGAGGGCCACCTGTATCTTCTTTCTTTCCATCTATCTTTCCACCCTATCAAGGATAAAAATATGTTTATTAAAAATAACTTGAGTACTCATAGCATTTAATTCCTTAAGTTGTTTATATATTATTTTGATATCAAAAGTGATACTTGCTGATTCTTCCCCAGTTTTTTCTCTTAAAGTTACTCTAAACACGTGTGTAAATATTTCACCCTGTTATGCATGTTTTGATTGTTTTTTTAAAAAAATACTGGCATTCTAAAATTTCAAAACACTTCCTCTGGAAGCTAATTTATTATTCTCACTTCTAATTCTCGGTTCGCTTTTCATGTTCAAAGTTTAAGAAATGTTTCTCTCCCCCCCCCTTTTTTTTTTTTGCCAGCAGAGAAGTAGAGGAAGAAGTTATAAGGCACCAATTCTTCCTTCCCATTGTAGCTGTGAGTCTTCAGGATCTCTTCTGGACAATCTTTCAACCCTTTGGAACAGATGTTGAGGGCATCTAGAGCAGAGGTCCACAACCTTTTGGGCACCAGGGACCGATTGCGCGGAGAAAGGTTTTTCTGTGGACCAGAGAGTGCGTGGTTTATGTGCTGCCTGCATCTTGCGGATGGGGCTTTGTTTGTTTGTGCAGACTGGTTGCTGGCATGCCACAGACGGGTACCGGTCCACGGACTGAGGGTTGGGGAGCCCTGATCTAAAGGACAAAATGGAGGGAAATCAATTCCACTGCATCATCAAATTGGGTACTGGTATTGGGCACTGCTACTGACTGTGTTTATATAATTAGCAATAGGTTGTTTTTTTGTTCTGCTGGAATGACAAAATTATTTTTTAAAAATGTAGAGCTGTGTGCACAGACATAACTATCTCTTTGATGGGAGGCAGATAGGGGAGAGAAGAGTGGCTGATAGCAGGGCAAACACAGACACAGATAGTCGTTGACTTACAGCCATTCGCTTAGTGGTTTGAAGTTACCACAGCAGTAAAAAAAAATGACTTATGACTGTTTTTTACACTTACGACCTCCCCATGGTCATATGATCAAAATCTGGACATTAAACCGCTGGCATATATTTTTTGACAGTTGCAGTGTCCCAGGGCCATGTGATCACCTTTTGTAACCTTCTGACAAGCAAAGTTAATGGGGAATCCAGATTCATTTAACAACCATATTATCAATACAAGAACTGCAGTGATTCACTTATAACAACTGTGGCAAGAAAGAATGTAAAACGAGGCAAAACTCACTTAAAAACTGTCTTGCTTAGCAACAGAAATTTTGGGCTGAATTGTCGAGGACTATCTGTAAGGACAAATAAATCCTTATAACCTGTCATGATGCGCACACTGATCTGGACAGAATACCATAGTTCTTTTGAAATAACACAGAAAGAATGAGTGATGTTGACAATATATTGCAACTGTGCAAACAATCAAAACTGGCAAAGAGTCAGCCTAATGCATCTGGAGAAAGCCTCTGTAAACTCTTTGCAGCAGCAACTGCTGCTGTTTAATTAACTGCTTTTTGGACTTCATACTGACAAAGAATTCTGGATAATTCATGCTTGCATATTCGTTTTTACTATTTTGGGTGGTCTTGATCATCACTGGTTTGTCTCTGAGATTGAAAGGCATAAATTGAATTTTTTTTCTAAGGAGTACATTCTTTATATCAAGCCATTGCACCATTTTTGGACTCTTGAATTCTAGAAAATATGTCAGAAAAATGTTTCTCGTAATTTCTTATGATTGCTGCAAGATAAGATTAGAGCAACCTGACAAACTCACCAGGGGCAGAATGTTTTTATTATAACGAGGAACGACAGAATAGTTATGAAAGAATGTTTGCAGTATGAAAATACACTTTTTTTAAATAATAAAAAAAAGATAATTGCTTTTCTGATTCTGGGAAAGTACAGTTTCTGACAGACGAGCTGCCACATTCTGAACAGCCATCTGTGTCTGCAATCTTGAAAGGTAAACATTTCGAAGTGCCATTAAAATCTATAAGATTTAACAATAGCAATAGCAGTTATATACTTCTTAATAGTGCTTTACAGTACTATGTCAGCATATTTCCCCCAACAATCTGGCTCCTCATTTTACCAACCTCGGAAGGATGGAAGGCCAAGTCAACCTCGAGCCTGTCAGGATCGAACTCCTGACAGTGGGCAGAGTTTGCCTGCAATACTGCACTTTAACAATTAGCCACCCTCCTATGTATGTCATTAAGATGAATATTGAAACCGGTTTTATTTTACTGTATTTTTTTCAAATTACTATTTTTTCCCCCTCAAGCTTTCTAGGTTTCTCCTGGGCTGTTTATTTTCAGTAAGGCTACCAATGGGCCCTTTCTTTGTGAGGGGAGGATCCCCATCAGTAAAAAAATGCCAATTACAGTGCAAGGACTGGCCTAGGAGAAAATAAAGCACAAGAGACAAACCAAACTGCAGTGCTTGAGCCTAACAAAAGCAGGAGTACACTACTTGAAAGGAGAGAAGGAAAACACAGTCAAAGTCACATTTGCTGGGAGTGGGATGAACCCAAAACGGTGTTTCACATTCCAACCCCCACCTTTCAACCCCCCCCCCCACTCATTGTTGTCTCCTACTGTTGACAAGCCTTCATTAAATGCAACTCATTAGCTAAACCTCTAAGAAATGCCTAACATTAGGGACTCTTATGTGCTACTTTTAAAACAACTGACATCAAATAAGATAGGAAGACAATCACACGATTAAAGGCTTCTGTACAGGTAGTCCTCGACTTACAACCATTTGTTTTGTGACCGTTCAAAGTTACAACAGCATTGACAAAAAAAGTGACTTACGACCATTTTTCACACTTATGACCGTTGCAGCATCCCCATGGTCATGGGATCAAAATTCAGTTGCTTCGCCACTGGTTCATATTTAGGACGGTTGCAGTGTCCCGGGGGTGTGTGTGTGTATGATGTGATCACCTTTTGTGACCTTCTAACCAGCAAAGCTCTTGTATAATTTCCAACAAGGCCTGTTTGGTCTCCTCTGAGTACTCTTCTCATGCATTTTGGTCCTTTTTCATCTAATGCCATCCCTTCATCCAGTTCACATGGATTGTTGTCTGTGAAGTCTTCATTCTGGTATTTCTTTCTACCTGCTACAGAAGGGGAAAGCTATTAGAATATGCTTTTTTTTTTACTTTCTTAGATTTTTATCCCACCTTTTGTAAAAAGCTCAAAGCAATGTACACGGTGTTTCTTCCTCCTTTTTGTTCCCTGTGAGGCAGGTTGGGCTGAGAGAGAGTGACTGGCTCAAAGTCAGTGAATTTTTGTGGTTGAGTGTGAGTCCCTCCGCTCTTAGCTCACTATACCACAGTGGCTCTCTTAAGAAATTAAAGACAGATTATTTATTGCCACTGTGGGGAGAACTCATGTACTTCCTTGCTCATATGTGACTGCTATTACCTTCACAACAATGCGTAACAAAGTTACATATTAACATAGCACTAAAAGTATTATATGTACAACATGATGTTATATAATGGTACCAATATACTGCTATTACAATGTACTGATACAGGAAACCCTTAAATTAATGGATTAATGAGGAAAGGATATCTATTATAGCATTATAGTATTAAGCTAATAAACAGTCCTAGGTGGAAAGACCCATTTTACTGATTACAAAATACACAATTTGAGAAAAAGCGATTAGTGACACAATGATATTAGCTGGGTCATAAAAAGTCAGAAGTGACAGAATGATTGGACAGCAATGAAGTAGTCAAAATATGACTCTGAACTCAGTGGGAGACAGAACCTTTTTTCATTCCCATCTCAGCAAGAGCAAAACTATGTCCATGCCCATCTACACAGCTGGATCTTGAAACTACTCGGATTAGGAAACAGGAGTGTCTGCGGTGTTGTTAAAAAAAAGTCAAGGTGGTGGCCTCAACGGTGTGATCAAAACTTCAAAGCATACATAAAAAAGGAGGAGGAACTTTGATTGTACCACCATCTTGAGATTTGGACCATACCCAGCAGACACTCGACTAGGAAAGGTTAAACTGAAACACTGAAACATGGAGCTACACAGAAGCCACGATAGCATGGTGGGAATGGACTATTGAAAGAAAAGTCTGGAGTGTGGAACTGAAATGGCAAAGGCGACAAGAGCTGAACAGTGTAAAGTAATATTTTCACACATCCTTGACTATATTTTATAGGCCAGAGACACACAACTTGAGGCTCTGAAAGGTTCATGTGCAAGTGCCAAGAAACCTTCAAATTATCATCTTGTCATTTTTAATGAGGCCCAAAGGAAATTTCTTTCCACTCACATACTATATATATCAGTCCATTGTGTACTTTATGCTCACAGTGACTTCCCCATCTATTAGCTACGCTGAACACGAATGAGGAGATAATAGTTGAGCACATTTGGATGGCATTAGGTCTGAGGAAGGCTGTTCTAAGAAAGAATTCTATAAAGTTGGGAAAAGAATTGTAGTGCAGGAGCAAATGTTTAAAGGATATATTAGAGAGCTTAAATGCACATCTACTGAACGTTTGCTACTGCTGATTCATTCCTGTTTGTTTCAATTGTCCTTTCGATTGTCCCCAATTCTCTTCCTTGAACTACCACCTAAAATGCCCCCAGATAAGTGTAAGGTCTAACCTGAACTTAGGCAAGTACAGTGTGGTAGTCTTACATTCCTGACTGCTGAGTGAACAGTACATCAAAATATAGTCAAACCCTTGCAACCAAACAATTCCTTTTTATGAGTTTTTCACCCAAATTGCCCACTGACAATTTGTTATGATGATGTAGGCCTAGATGTAAACCATTCAATTCAGGGCAATTTCTATCAGATTCTACTACCTATCAAATCCTTTGCAGGTATCAACTTCATGATGCTGTAATAGGGAGTTTCAGAGCAGGAAAAGAATCGTGGTTCAATGTAGAAAGTTGCAAGTTGCAACCTCAGGCATCTTCAACTAAAGCAGTGGTTCTCAACCTTTTTAATGCCGTGACCCCCAACCGGTCGTAAGTCGAGGACTACTCAACCGGTCGTAAGTCGAGGACTACTCAACTGGTGCAGCACCATTTGCAGAATGGGACTTTTGGCAGGCTCAGCAGGACAGAGACAGCCTGGACAATTCTTATTGGCTTTTGAAAGCCAATAGAATTAGACTCTATTCAAGAGAGTCTATTCTATTGGCTTTCAAAAGCCAATAGAATAAAAGGGAGTAGCACAGCTAAGGAAAAGGGGGAAAAAATGGCGGACTGTGTTGTTTGGCGACCCCCCCGTGAAATGGTCGTTCGACCCCAAATGGGGTCCCGACCCACAGGTTGAGAACCACTGAACTAAAGGATCTCAAAGGGCCTTGCCAACAGGTAATGTTGGACCAGATACTAGGAACCCTTTCCTCAACCATGTAAATGACTTGATTGGATTAGTCTTGCTTGTTATTTTTAAAGAAAGCAAATGGTTAGGAGAGACTCACTAGATTCAACACTCAGCTTTTGCAAAGACCATGATTAAACTTAAAGAACTGTGCAGACACAATTGCTATAAAAGCTGTATAAAATAGAAGCAGCATGTTACATTTATTTATTTATTTATTTATTGCCACCCATCCGTGGTGGCGCAGTGGTTAGAATACAGTATTGCAGGCTAACTCTGATGACTACAGTACCAGAAGTTCAATCCTGACCAGCTCATGGTTGGCTGAACTTTCCGAGGTCAGTAAAATGAGGATTCTTTCCGGCAATATGCTGACTCTGTAAATCGCTTAGAGAGGAAGTGTAAAGCACTATGAAGCAGCATATAAGTCTAAGTGCTTTTGCTATCTTACAGTTTGAGGTGTCTCTGGATAGATAGCTTACATGACCTGAAAAAATTTGATCTTGAGATCCTTGGAAAGAAAACAAAGCAACGCAAAAGAAAACATTTTAAGTGAAACAGAAAATGACATAGTTGTCTAATTAATAAAAATTACTAGCCTTAAGCCAGAGTAAATCAACTCTATTTCCTGTTGAGGTATATTGTTCGTGTTGAGTTAGCCATGACCTCATAGCCTAGGCAACTACACAGGACTAAAAGGAAGCCAAGATGTCATATACTGCAAGTTAAATCCTCAAGGGAAAAACAGGTACCAGCGTTATAATGAAACACCCACCTGTATTTTGTAAAGATGCAATTGTATCTTGTATGTCTTTCAAACATTGACAAAATATAACTATTTCTAACGATGCTATTGAAAGTTGGATTAGGCCTTTCTCTATGTATAATGCTAATAGGGATGAATAAGTTGGTGGATAATATTTTTCACAGACAGGCTCATATTTTGAGGGAAGAAGTGTATGTCTTTGTGAAATTAACACCAGTGTTAATTGGTGTTAACTCAACACTCAACCACACAATCTTGACTGCTCTGAAGCATCTTGTTGCCCCTGCCAGCCACTCTTTAACTCACAGGTGTACTTCCCTGTAGCTATTATGAGAAACCAAAACAGGTGCAGCTTTTATAAGAAATCACTAATAGGTGCGCCCTGTATGCCCACATGACTCCAAAGTACCTATTTAGCTAAAGACTCAAGGAGCAGTATATTCCTAAATATTGGTGATACTTTTGCATACTCTTAAATACGAACTTGCAAAGGCCACATCTGTCATCTATCAGGACCCCAGAAGTGTGCCTTCTCTGTACCAGCATCTCCCTCTGGAAAAACCATGTTCCTCCACTCAAGATCCAGATACAGTAGCTCCCACTCTACTGTTGTTTAAAAGAGCCATGAAGACTTACATCTCCACCCAGCCTTTAGCGGGGGAGAGTGAGGTCCCCTCAATTCATTGTGCTTACCATCTTTTATTTTTATTTTTATTGATTTTATTGTAATTTCTTTGTTGATTGTTGTCAGTCACCCAAAGTCAATGAGAGTTGGGGTAGCATACAAATTTAATGCTTCTTCTTCTTCTTCTTCTTCTTCTTCTTCTTCTTCTTCTTCTTCTTCTTCTTCTTCTTCTTCTTCTTCTTCTTCTTCTTCTTCTTCTTCTTCTTCTTCTTCTTCTTCTTCTTCTTCTTCTTCTTCTTCTTCTTCTTCTTCGTCTTCTTCTTGTTCTTCTTCTTCTTCTTCTTCTTCTTCTTCTTCTTCTTCTTCTTCTTCTTCTTCTTCTTCTTCTTCTTCTTCTTCTTCTTCTTCTCCTCCTCCTCCTCCTCCTCCTCCTTCTCGTTCTTCTCTGGCATCTTAGGTTATGCACCTCTATCCTAGACTGGGCAAAGGCAACTACTGTTAGCTTGACTTGAAACATATAATTAATATAGAAATTAATATAAACACATACAATTAATATAGAAGTTAAACCTTAATTCAGCTTTCTCCAGCCTGGTTCTTTCCAAATGTTTTGGTATTAATACCTTCAAAAAGTTATTAATAATTCTAGGAACTGAAATCCAATACTAGAGATTGAATAAGGCTGCACTAATTTATTTAGCTTTTATTCTAAAAGTATGATTTAGTGTGTACATGTGAATTGAATTAAAGGACCTGGAAATGAATAGAACAATTAGAACTTCCTTTGTTTTACTTCTGGATTGAGTCCTGTGTCCTAGAAATGGGCGGTAGCTATAAGAAACAAACAAACAAATATAATTTGTTTCTTCATGTGATTGTCACTCAATGTAGTGGAGAAACAGCTAGGAACAGATTAGGCTTTTCAAACCTATAACAGAGTAATTAGTAGTGAAAGGATATTTCCAAATTATGAGATGATGTTTTAAACCTCTACAGTGAGATTTAAAGTGAGTAGAGTTAGCAGCAACAGCAAGAAAATTATTGTGCAGCAATCTGCCAAATTAAAACCCTTCAAACAGAAGCTATTCAGAAGAGCTTTTGCCAGTCCATGACGTCAGCTTTTTATAATCAGTTCAATCCAACTTCCAGTATGTTCATCAGTGAAACCACCCTGAGTTTCGATGGTTGTTCTCTTATGAGTAGACAGTGAGAAACCTGGATGACAGAAGTAAGAAGAGCTGTAGTGTTTTATTCAGACAGAGTCAGGTCTTGAGACTGAGTTAGTCATGGCTTAAAGGGCATCCGTTCCAAATAGGGTGAAGTATCGGACAATAGTGAGTTGGGTATGGGCTCACACACACACAAAAAAGAGTACATTTTTTCCCTCTGGGTGTATGGTGCTTGCTTGTGTTGTAATTAGAAAAATTAAGCTGAGTGAAAAGAACCGAGTGACTTTACTGATCAGAATGGGAAATCATTAGGTCCATCAGGCAAAGGAGTGAATGGTGCCCCTCACATAGCTCATGACAAATTGTACCTAGGAGAAGTCAACTTTTTCTGGTATGTAGTCATGCAATTATGGTTCCTTACACTTTCAGCTTCTGGCATGTCAAAGGTATTGCCAGGACCAACTTTTAAATAACAGGGAAGGGAGTAGTTTCCACTATTTTGCATTTTGTCTTCCTATAGAACAGGGGTCTCCAAACTTGGCAGCAATAAGACTTGTGGACTTCAACTCCCAGAATTCCTCAGCCAGCCATGCTGTTTGAGGAATTCTCAGCCATGCTGGCTGAGGAATTCTGGGAATTGAAGTGCACAAGTCTTATTGCTGCCAAGTTTGGAGACCCATGCTATATTCTTGACATATTGAACAAAAATGTGAAAGGGTTTCTTCCAATAGATTCTGAATGAAGGGGTCCTTTGGAAATTGTTGGGCAAAAGGTCACCTGTGCAACCTTGCTTGCTTGTTAAGAAGCAGATGTTGTGGCTCCTATTGAAGAAATAGCACAGGAGTAATAGCTCAGCATTTGATATGCTATGTTGCTAAAAGCAATGGAGCATCGCTAGACCAAACAACAACAGCAACAATTGTTAATATGCATAGGATAGGAGAAGATCTTTAATTAGCTCATCAGGTTCTTGATCCAAAAATTGACCAAAGTTGGAAAAAGTGGCAGGACCACATGCATGACCAACATGGCAAGCTCCAACATAAATGTAAATATAAATAAGTATTTCCAGAGCAAATATAAACAATGACATTGGTGGATTTTTCTGTTTTGGTTTGCACATTTTTTCCCCATTTAGAGTATTTTAAAGAACCTTTTTGAAAATTCATTTCGTCTTGATTGGCCTTAAAAGAAATGTAAAGACCCTTTGTGGTTTTATTAAGGATTGGCAGTACCTAGCTGACTTTGGCTGATTAAAAAAAGCTAAGCATGGCCAGGCCTGCTTAACACTTCAGTGGGCGAACACCAGGAAATACCAGGGTAGTAGACTATACTGAGAAGTCAAAACAAAAACATCCTGGAAATCATTGGCAAACCACTTCCATACTGTTGTGAAACAAAAACACAAGACCCCGGGTGGATGTTTTTTTTTTTGTGAAGTCACCAACAGTAACAAGAAAATGTTACTTTACTGTTTGCGGGCTACATCTGGGCATTGAAATATGTAGTTGAAGTGGTGTTGAAAAACAGCTCATTACAGGAAGTCCTCAACTTACAAACAATTGTTTAACGACCATTCAAAGTTACATCATGTGATCAAAATTTGGACACTTTGTAACTGGCATGTGTATACCACATTTCTAGTGTCCCAGCATCATGGGATTACCATTTGCAACCTTCCCAGCCAGCTTCTGACAAGCAAAGCGAATGGGGGAATGCCAGCTTCACTTAGCAATCATGTGATTCACTTAAAAATGGAAGTGATTTGCGTAATAACCATGGTTTAAAAAAATTAGATGTGTCTTGTGGCCATAAGTTTATTGTAGCTTATTCAAACCCTCCTTTATCATTTTCTCCGCAATTCATGGCTCAGACTCACTTCATGGTAAAATTACAGACCGTTCCCCTTTGAGATACTGGAAGTTGCTGGCACTACTAATACATTTAAATCATTGCACATTCATTATGTCAATCCTAAGTGACACTGTAACGCAGGGGTCTTCAAACTTGGCCCTTTTATGACTTGTGAGCTTCAACTCCCAGAAGTCCTCAGCCAGGCACGCTGGCTGAGGAATTCTGGGAGTTGAAGTCCACAAATCATAAAAGGGCCAAGTTTGAAGACTCCTGCTGTAACAAAACAAGACTATGAAGAGGGAAGAAAGAAGCTATTGGCATGCACAGAGTTGGCAATACAGGAACAAATGTCTTCTTGGTTTAATGCTTGGAGTTGGGTTTAGAGCTCTCCTTAACCAATCAGCAACATAAAAATAGGTGTATCTTATTTCTTGGAATCAGCTCCAGCTTCTTAGTAGCCAATGGTTATTTTAAATAATATGCTCACGCTTTTGAGTTGGAAATGATTACCTGTAGAAATGCACGGCTACTTAAGATCTTTAGTCATAGATCTCTTTGGAACTGGCAGTACTAAGACAGTAACACAATGTACCCCTGTTCCTTTGCAGCAACTGTTTTGTTTCCTTTTTTATTTTCCCTAAAAAAGAACACTGTTATCTATCTTTCTCACACATACCTCCTATGAATTTTGTCTGACCTTTTGCTTGAATAAAGTAGAAAGATCTGAATGCCTTTAATTAGCAAATGTGGTGTTCAGATAATAGCCAGAGAAGAAATATGTGGTTACTAATCAAATTATCTCACTCCTGCAATAATTAACATAGATGCTCTTTGAAACAATGCAAAAGATGTTTCATGAGAGAAACTAATTAATTCAGATCATTCTTCCTTATTATTAATAGTATTATTGGAGATATGGAATCAATGGCTATCTGGCATCATTTTAACTGTAAAGCAGCTCCTTATACATGTGCTCCTCTCTGTTTATGTTTCATCTTATTTGCACTTAATTGATTAGTTCACATTAACTGGTTGATAAGCAATCACTTAAGTCAGTTCCCTTTAGATTTCTTGGTTTTTCTTGCACAAGCAAGAAAGAGGGCTATGAAAATATCAACATGCTTAATAACTAACTCCTACAACACGGTCAAACTAATTAATAAAGCTGTATTACTATGATACACCTCATCTTTCCTACTTATCATCTTCTTATGACTATAACTTTGTTGCTTGTATCCTAGTATGATTTATATAGTTTGCTTAGCTACTATTCTGTGACTATTACTAAAGTGTTGCATCTTATGATTTATGATGAACTGTTGTATTTTATGATTAATGTATTTCATGTTGTTTATGATAATGATTATCACTATTATCACAAGTGTATCTACATTGAGAGCTTATGCACTGGAGACAAATTCCTTGTGTGTCCAACCACACTTGGCCAATAAACTATTCTATTCTATTCTATTACCATTGTAACTAGAATACTGTTCTGAGATTGTAAGAATTAACAGTCAAAGGCATAACAGCTGTTTTGAGTTTCAAATCAACTGTTATAATAATAGATTGAGAGGGCAAATGGCATCTATGCAATTTCATTTAAAGGATTTCAGTGAATGGCCTTGACCAGGATGTTCTCAGTCACAATGTACACAGATTTTGTGTGAATGAAAGATTAAGGAGGGATTGTAGATGACTGTCATACAGTCACAAAAGAATTTGGATTAAAAAGAGTCCTGCTGCAGTTAATTCTATATATGTACAATTGGATATATGAAAAAAAAATTTTAGACAAGGAAGTCAATGGCACGAATGCCCTAGTTCAGGGGTAGGCAACCTTGGCTCTTTTATGACTCATGGACTTCAACTCTCAGAATTCCTGAGCCAGCATGGCTCAGCATGGCCAGCATGGCTGGCTCAGGAATTCTGGGAGTTGAAATCCATGAGTCATAAAAGAGCCAAGGTTGCCTACCCCTGAACTAGTTCTACCTTGTTCTCTCCCCTTAGCACTTTCCTAAGTTTTAATCTTACCTGATTCATAGGAATGTGATGAAAAAAATATTAGACAATGCAGCCATATACCATCCTGCGTTTCCTGCAATGCAGGGCACCATACAAGTGTGCCTCAATTTATTAAGCAGGCACCCTTGTACGAAAGCCTTGTGGGCTTAATAAGGGATGGGGAAATACAGAAATGCCAATGGAGTTATGCTCAACTGATGAAGCCTACTGAAGCCTACTGAATATAGGAATAAATGGTATCTATATAAAAGGGCTGGAGCTTCAAATGAAGTTTTGACTTTTTAAATAACACATATACAGACTCCACCTTCAACCCATCCAAATAAATGTTAGATATTTAAGACAGGGAAAGAGAGGGAGGGAGGGGTAAGCTGCTAAGATTGCTGGTTGCTGCTGTCTCATTCAAATACAGTTCTCTTGTGCAGTAACACCAGCATTAGTGCATTGTTGTTAGCATACAAATTTGGGCGTAAGTGCACTCATTGATAGGAAAATGATTTTTTTACTACCATTTTCTACTGCCTGTTACCATCGTATTTGCAAAAAGTGGCTATCCAAGGCAGTGGCTAAATGAGGACTACCTGCATTGTGAGGCATACTTTTTAAAGAATCATATTCTTACTTCTATACCTGAGGAGGATATCTTATTAATATTTAGATGACATCTTATTTCAATGTAAAGATTTTTGTAAGGTCTAAATTCACACTTGAGAGATTTGCTGTTATTTTAAAAACTCCTTTTCGCCATTTCAGTAGCCAGCTGTTTTAATAAAAAAAAACACCTCAGTTTCAAGGGCCTTATTTATTCATCACATTTATAGTATGCCACAATTCAAAGGTTCTTAATAGCATAAGGTGTTAACCGGCATCAGACCAGAGGATCATCCCAGATGGCGCGCAGTGTCATTCTGTTTTAATGGAATCCTGCTTGGCTCAAATAATGGAAGTTAAGAAGAGAAAACATTTTGGGGACATTGCAACAATCTGGCCAAAGTTATTCTTATCGTTACACCCATTAACCGCATCTATGGCATTCGCCCTAAGAATCCATTAACATTTCTCTTGGGGAGCAGTTGAGAATGCAGGCAGATTCTTAGAAAGCATCCGTATCCCTTTAGATGTGAGAACTAGCAATGGAAACTCACTTAGGACTCAGGCCAATTTCATTACCCAAAGCAGGGCGGAAAACAAAACTGTGAACTGGCTATCCATTTCACAAACTCATTTGGAGCTTCCCAGGAGGATAAGGCCGGCTGCACTTGGAGACAAACATCATGTTAAACGGGATGAACCAGCAGCCTGATCTAGGACGGTAATTCATCTGTTTATACAACTTGTTTGCAAACCGCTCCTTGTTTCTAGTGACATTTTTCTTCCTGACTTTGAAGGGGGGGGAGGGAGGGAGGGAAGGAAGAAATAATTATAGTGCACAAAAAACACTCAAAACTGCCCAGCCCTGAATAGTCTCCTTTAGTTAATCTATCACCCTTTCATCTGTCAGTCTCTTGGCTTTAATGAACCAAAGAATTACATTGTATAAGGAACAGAAGAAGACATGAGTTGTGGAGTTCTTTTAGCAGAACTAATGCTGCCACCTTTGCAGATTTCTTGAACCAGAGATACACTATAAATAGCTAAAAGGTTTTTAAACCCAAACAAATAAACAGGAGAGACAACTGAAAGGTTGAAAGGAAGGCTGGTAATTAGGAATCCCTCGAGATGAGTTGCAGAAACATTTGGATCAAATCTAGGTGGGTTGGAGCTACTGGTTGACTTACTTTTGCTTTTCCTAATCAAGGCCTTGGCTCTTGTCTAACCAGTTAATTGATAATAAATGTATCCTATCTGGACTTTCAGGACCAGAACCTCTACTCTTGGGCAAGTTTTTATTGGTTTTCATGTTACATTGCAATTTACATACGATGAAAATCCAACTTTATATCTACCCCAAAAGGCTCTATAAATTTTCTTTGGGGATTTGTTTTAAGTATCTTGTACCCAAACATCTGATCAAACAAGAAGCAGAACTTGAAATCAGAAGTTGCCACATAATATTTTATGTTTCTTCTGGTCAATTTAACACACATCACTGTACTTTTACTGATGTAGCCAACATTGGCAACAGGGAGGAATGGCTTGTGATAGAATATCACTAAACCTGGCTTGGTGATCTCCCATTTAGATACACATCTTCCTAGAATTGTCCACCATGTCACACTGACCAGAGAAGGATTAGCCAAAAAAAGCTGATATAATCCTTGGTTGTATAAATAGAGGCACAGAATCAAAATCACGTGAAGTTTTAGTACCACTTTATAAAACCTTAGTAAGAACACAACTGGAATACTGCATCTAGTTTTGGCCACCACATTATAAAAAAGATGTTGAGACTTTGGAGAAAGTGCAGAGAAGAACAACTAAGATAATTAAAGGCCTGGAGACTAAAACATATCAAGAACGGCTGCAGGAACTGGATATGGTTAGTCTAGAGAAAAGAAGGGCTAGGGGCGACATGTTAGCAGTATTCCAGTATTTGAGAGGTTGCCACAAAGAGGAGGGGGTCATCTTATTTTTCAAAGCACCAGAAGGCAAGACAAGAAACAATGGATGGAAACTAATCAAGGAGAGAAGCAACTTGGAATTAAGGAGAAACTTCCTAACAGTGAGAAAAATTAACCAAAATTAACCTTGCCTTCAGAAGTTGTGGGTGCTTCATCACTGGAGTTTTTAAAGAAGAGACTGGACAGCCACTTGTCTGAAATGGTGTAGGGTTTCCTGCCTGAGCAGGGGGTTGGCATAGAAGACTTCCAAGATCCCTTCCAGCTCTATTCTGATTGATTGAAAGGATATAGAAAATTGCTCTATCATATTGTCCTATTTTAAATGAACACATCAGGGGACAAATAGGAAGCAGTTACCTTACCTTGTTGAGGTTATGGTCTTTGAGCACCTAATGTGAGACAGATCAAAAACTCAAGAACCCTGAGCTCAGCGATAGAGCTATGGAGTAATCTGATTCAAAACAGCATTTCTTTGGGCATCTGGGCAGGTCTATGGAGCCTGTCAGGAATGCCTTAAAGCAGCCTGAGCAGTGTCTCTCTTAGCTACCATGTTAGCCCAGGAAAAGATGTATGTGGTTTGAGTGTTTCTAGCATAGATGACAGAGAATGAGATGGCTGGATGGAGTCACTGAAGCAGTAGGTGTGAACTTAAATGGACTCCAGAAGATGGTAGAGGACAGGAAGACCTGGAGGAACGTTGTCCATGGGGTCGCGATGGGTCGGACACGACTTCGCAATTAACAACAACAAAGCATAGATGTCCATGCACATTCCATATTTTGCTCTTTAAATCTAGATCACTGCATAACCCTGTTAAATAATATTATAATAACCTATTCAAGGTAAAGTCTCAATGCAGTCAACATAATTTTCTATTAAAAGTGCACAGAAAGTGCACCTTTCCCAATTGCCCTTGCTTGAAAGAGAATCCTACTCCACCAATGTCAGTTTTAGTAACCACTCAGATTTTAGGGTTGCCGTTTGGAGGGCTGACCTACAGCTTTTAAAAATCAGAAAAACTTCCTGTTGTTTCTTTTCTTCCCCTCAGGACACTTACCTTCTGTTGCCAATAACCTGCTTTCTAGTCCAGGTGCACCTCCAAAATGTATACTGAAACAAAAATATGACGTCAAAAATTGTTTGTCTCGCAAGGATAATGACAAGGTTCATAAATCTGCAAACACTTGAATTTCTATTTCTTTTCAGGCTGGTTTTTTCCACTTTTTTCTTGATATGTATAAAGGTGCTTACCATGAAATATTCTCCTGCAGTATATTATGTTCTTAATAAAGGCTGTTTTGTTGATTAAACATGGAAGGTCAGTGCTCCCTGAATAAGTAATTTGAATAAAAATAATTACTTTACATGGAGTATGTGATGAACATGGATTTACACTGAATCTCTGCAGTAGATATGATTAAAAGCCAATCTAATGTAAAGCAGAGAAAAAAGCAATCCCAGCATCTCATGGATGGCACTTAGAGGCCTTTGAGTGAAACAGGCTGAGCTTTTCTGCCCAGAAGAATCAAATGGACAAAATGAATGCCTTAAATTCTTAAGTCATCTATAGCAAGCCTGAAAAAGCCCACTTGGCGAGGGGAAGGTTAAATGCTAATATTTGTGCCATTTTGTCCCTGAAAACTCTGGGGTGGGGGGAAAGGAAGTGAAAATTATAGCCTCACCTTCTCTGGTGGTGTCATAAAATTATGATTTTACTTCTTGTACTGTAAATTATCATATTCCATGATAGTTTACATATTACAGTAATATCATGTATTTCTTCTTATTATGTGTATTTTAATACCTTGGAGGATGCCTTCTTTTTTTATTAGGGGACTGAAGGCTAAAACATATAAGGAATGGCTGCTGGAATTGGATATGTCTAGTTTAATGAAGAGAAGGGCGAAGGGGGACATGATAGCAGTGTTCCAATATCTCAGGGGCTGCCACAAAGAAGAGGGAGTCAATCTATTCTCCAAAGCACATGAAGGCAGGACAAGAAGCAACAGATGGAAACTAATCAAGGAGAGAAGCAACCCATAGAACTAAGGAGAAACTTCCTGGCAATTAGAACAATTCACCAGTGGAACAACCTGCTTCCAGAAGCAGTGAATGCTCCAACACTGGAAGTTTTTAAGAAGAGACTGGACAGCCATTTGTCCGAAATGGTATAGGGTTTCCTGCCTGAGCAGGGGGGTGGACTAGATGACCTCCAAGATCCCTTCCAACTTTATTATTATTATTATTATTATTATTATTATTATTATTATTATTATTATTATTATTATTATTATTATTTACTGAAATAACAAAAAAAGGCCACCTATCAGGGCCCAGGACGTGTGTCTTCTCTGTTGCAGCCCCTGCCATCTAGAATGAGGTTTTTCCTGGGATCCAGATAGCTCCCACCCTCTTCACTTTCAGAAGGACCATAAAGATCTGTCTGTTCTGGCAGTCCTTGGGCTAGGGCGGCTGGTGCCCACTTTGCTGGATGTGGTTGGCTGGTGGGATGTTTGGGATTTTGCCTGGGATCCCCTTTGTTTTTCTTTCTTTTTTGTTATTTATATTGTTTGGAGTATTGTGAGCTACCTCAAGTTATTTGTAGTCAAGTGGAATCAAACAAAACAATAAATGTCCCTAAAGAAACAGCACCAAGATACATGAAATCTAAACATGTAAGGTGCAACTGAGGGACCATCTTTGATGAACTAAAACAAAACTTCACAAACATTTTGAGGTAACTTCACAAACATTTTGAGGCAATAATCATTTTGGCATTTGCCATTTGGCTCTGTGACCTGTGTTCTTAGCTAGGAATATGGTCTAATGAGAAAAATGGAACAGAAAGATTTGATAAATCAAGGTAGCATTGGGGCAATTGTCTCCATATATGAGGTAGAAGATGGCAAGGCTGGACTTACCGTAACAACTGGCTTATGGTATGCTATGAGGAAACCTATTTTATAATAAATCACTGACAACCATCAAAGTGTTTCTTGAATCACTGATAAAATTATGATCTTTGGTAGTTACCTGGATTCTTTGCATTAATTGTATAAAAATTAAGTGCTCTCCTGAAACCTATGAGCCATGTAATAGGAATTGTCGAATTGCAGCATTGCTATAGTTATGACATGATCTGTGGTCTAATTGATATGATGACAACATGATAATTCAGACCTGGAAGACTGAACACAAAAACTGCAATGGACTGAAGTAAATACACGTACTTCTTTTGAAACAGTTTCAAGAATTCAGACAGAGAGACGGGGATTTTAAAATACTTTGCAAGTCAGAACAAAGCATGCAATGTTGAGAACTGTTTTTTTTTAAATAGCGGTATTTGTTGAACCCAAGAGCAGAATGCCTCTAAACTTTGGATACACCATTCCCAAATCTATCTGCTAGTCAAGCAGTCTGGAGCTATAGCACAACAAAGTTTCAAAAATTGACAAGTATAAAATGTTACCCCTGAAAGAGAGATTCTATCTATCTATGGTTCACCAGCAACTTTTAAAAGAAGTATGAAGGCACGAATCACTTGGCAGAAAATCAAGCTCATGTTACTAAAGACCCAAAAAAGCCATCTTTGTGAGAAAAATCTGCATAGCTTCTGGGAAAAGAAATCCTACATCACAACCCACTCCCCCCCCTTTTTTTTTTTAAAAAAAGTGCTGCCTCCTGCAACCAGGATTTCCCCAGTGGTTTGGACATACAATTCTAAGAATTTCCAGCCAACCTTGGGGAAAACTTGTTTAAATTGTATTCAAGATTTTTAATAACTTTATTGTTTTTCAGCAAAGACACAAAGTTAAAAGATAAACAGAAATGGAAAAAGAAAGAAAAATGCTTGGAAGATAATAAAAGTGCAGAAAAGAGAAGAGAAGAAAAAAAATGAAGGAAATTGTGAAAGAATGATTTCCAACTTTCTTTGATCATTCAATTTTATTTATTTATTTTTTTAAAAGAGATAATTAAAAAAAAATCAGTTCTGGTATTAGTCAGTAAAAAACAACAACTGATGAAGTAGATGTAGAAAATGAATTTTTCAGTGAGTTATTACCTGTTCCATCATCACCTGGCCCCAAATTAACCAGGTAAAACATTGAAAACTCTGTATCCTCCAATATACCATTCATTAGTTGGAATTTTTAATTGGTTTATGAATGTTAATGAGAAAATTATTCGCCAAAGCATGAAGACATCTTTGTGTTGAGATTCTTAGTGACTACATCGACACATCCATGATGTTTGCTAACCAAAAGAATGGAAGTAGGTCTGCCATTATCCTTTCCCAAGGATTCTTTTTCAGTGTTTTCAGTCCTTCACATTGTTCAGTTACTCTCTCTCTCTCTCTCTCTCTCTCTCTCTCTCTCTCTCTCTCTCTCATTATTGTTTCTTCATTAGTCTTGTTCAGATAAAAGAGCCATTTTGCAGGACTAATTCTTTCACTAACAGAAAGAGTGTGCATTCCTATACTTTAAGGGATCAATATTCACATAGATGTGAAAGAAGAAGCAGTGGATTGCACTTATATGTTATCCATCAGCATTTGCAGATGATCTTTTTACAAAGACACAAGGAAGAAATATTTTGTGCAATGCAGGCAATGCTTTCAGAAGTATTCTGTCTTTAGCAAGATTTTCCATGGCCCTTTTCTTCCTTCTCCCTGTTTAATTATAACTATAGCGATTAAGATTGAAGTTACAGTATGTTATCATTATCATTACTATTATTGTGGTATGTATTTATTTTTTGTTAGTTTGGCATAAAAATATACACATAAGCAGGGCTTTTTTTCTCATAGAACGCCCAGAACGGAGTTCCGGCACCTTTTTTGGATGGAACCTTGTAGGGTAGGCAAGGCGGGTTGTATGATGAGTGTGAGTTCTGGCACCCCCCCCCTTTTTTTTTTTTTTTTAGAAAAAAAGCACTGCACATAAGAATGTAAAGTTGACAATATTATTTAGGTTTCCAAATGCATTTTATAAGTCCAGTAAAGGACTCATAGTTTTCTGCATTCTGTCTCTCCCTACAGTTACAGCAGCAGTTTTATGCCAAGCCTTTGGAGAAGATCTGGGTAATTCCAGATTAGGCTGACTCAGCTCCTTGAATAAATTAAGATATGGTCTGTCTCCACGGCTCCTCTGCTTTCTCTATTTTTCTATCTTTCAGATAGCATTTCCCACACTTATGTGTTATAGGAGATGCAAGAAAACACCCCCCTCTCTCTCTCACCACATCCCACTTTCTCTCTTTCCACTACATGGCACTCTATCTTTGTAATGACTGTTGAACAAAATTTGAACAAAGCTGATTTTTCTGAATTTGGAGATTTTTCTCATTCCAACAAGTTATCATAAGACTTTTCCCTTGGTATTTCCTGAAGGATGCAGAGAATTAGGAAGCCAAATAGAAGTTAGTTGATCCAGCATTGTTTTCTGCCCCCATGTCACAACTTGGCTGTCTTATAGTAGCATTCTGTCCTCCCATCCTGGTTATATGATTTTGTCCAAAGAATAGTAATCTTACACTAGATTTCAGTACACTTGAAAATATTTGTATGGAATAGATATGACAGTGGCAAAAGCCTCAGGGTAACGAGTGAGAGGAGGAGCAGAAGACCTATCTTGCTGAAATGGGATGAAATCTTTTCCAAGATTTCCAAATAATAATTTGAAGCACTTACATCATTTGTGACAGGAGTTGCCTTAAAAGAAAGAAAAAGAAGGAAGGAAGGAAGGAAGGAAGGAAGGAAGGAAGGAAGGAAGGAAGGAAGGAAAGGAGGAAGGAAGGAAAGTGTTAATAGAAAAAAGCTCCTCTTTTGATATCAGAATTCTTGTTAATTACATCATTTTGTATTCTAAGGCTAAAATAGATATGTAATTTTTCTTGTTTCAGTTTGACTAAACTTCCAACACCATTTTTTGTATCCCATTCAAAATAGAATGGGAAAGAGAAAAAAATGACGGTTATTTCGATATATCTTACACTCTATTAATGGTTAGCACTGATTTCTCATGGATGTAAACATCACATTTGGAACATATTCCTTCTACATGAAAAACCATTGAAAAGCCTGGCCTTTAGCCAACATTTTATTTCCTAATAAAGGTCATCTAAGCCAGCCTTAGCTCAATTTACATAATTACTTGGATTATGTTACAAATCTTCACAATGGGAAATACTGCATTTGTTGTCAGAATAATTGATCTTAGATGGTATGCAACTATATTTATTGATGCACAAATGCGTCAAGAGGTTTCTTTGCATTGATTCAGCCTTCTATGATATAAAGACGATGACTTTGGCGAAGACAGGGAAAATCCATTGCTAAAGCAACGAGGAGTTACGCAAAAACCCAGACCAGAGGGAAGAGGAAGTGTATTTAGATTTGCAAGATACTGTTACAGTAGCCAAACTGAATAAAATATATGAAGTCATTCTTCACCTTTCCTGTTGGCCATTCTACTGAATCACATCCAATCAATCATTTTTCTCTTCCTTCTCCTTGATTCTCACTGCTATGTGTCCACACAGTTAGATAAGTTGGATAATTCTTTAGCACAGTCATTTCTCAGGATCAGCAAAAATGCTTGTACATGCTGACAAACTTATTCACAAATGTCAGTCATAATAAATAAATAGGCAATAAATAAATAAATTTCTCATGCTAGCAGAAAAAGTTAAACAGGATAGCATAATCCATGATCTGTCTAGCACAGCATGTGAACAAGGATTTCCCAGTTTTCTCCCTCTTAGTGAGATACAGTCATGAGCCTTGCTTATGACCACTTGTTTAGGATGTATTTATTACAAGCGTATTGCATATTTTAGGATAAAATAAAAAAAACACCTAATAAAAGCAGCTTACAACAGCATTATTAATGTTAAATTAAAGTACAATGTCTATTTAAAAATAACATATTTCTGAATTTCTTTCCATAGGGCAATTGGTGATAATGTTATGGGCTGCTACATTAGCTAAAATGCAAAGAGTATGGATTAATCCTTAATTCTAGGAACAGAATTAATTTTAGAAACAGATCTGTGGCTTCTGCATTCATGCTTCAGGTTGTTCTCCTTTCTAAAAAAAGAAAAATAAAGTGGGCCACCATGATTGAAAATAGACTAAGCACATTAGTCTACAACAGCGAGACTGAACCTATGGTGACACGCCACAACATTTTGAGTCACATGCCGGCATTCACCAACACTTGCAAATAATTCTTGAAGTCACATCCCAGTGAAAGGATTCAGCCGGTTTGCATCGGTTCGGGAGAACCTGTAGCTAAATTTTGCTGCATTCGGAGAACCAGAAGTCCATTCTAGGTCTCGGAGGCCTGGAGGAGGCCTCCTAGGCCTAGAACGGTCCACCGAAAGTGCATGGATGCCACTTCCGGAAATCCATTTTAAGCCTTGGAGGCCCAGGCCTGCATTGAATAAGAGAACCGGTTGTTCAGGTATTTGAATTCCACCACTGTCACATCCCATTCTCACATGAGGGTGTGTTCTTATGCAGCTTCTGGAGGGCACACTTTCGTGTCCCAAAGGTGCTTTTTCAAAAGGCAAGTGGACTTTGTTTTTTCTTGAAGACATTTTGCTTCTCATCCAAGAAGCTTCTTCAGTTTAGTCAGAACCTTTGGGACAGCTATGATGAGTGAGAATCTCCATAGGCATGCTTTCATGCAATTTTTGGAGACTGCAGAGGCTGCAGAAGAACATTCTCTGAAACCGCTTCAAGAATGAAGGCCTCATGCAACTGACTTGAGTAGTCCATCTGGTCATATCAACCAAAAGAGAACAACAGCAAGGTTAGTGGCGCATGGCAGATTCTGGGGAACACTGGACCCCAGGGGCATAGATGACATTTCCCTTCTGTTTGATAAACATGCTGTAGGAAACTACACTAAATAATGAAACTGTTTTAATAATGAACTGTTTTTTCACCGTTATTTTTTATGTGTCAAGTTTGCTTTATTCATATTTCATTTTTGTAATTATTTGATAATTGTTAACATAATACATGGCACTACACATGATTGAACTGTACTTTTTAACATAAATGCATATGTACATATTAGTTTCTCTTTTGTTCGGGGTGGGGGGATGGAGGGCAGGATGTGACATGCCAGCAGAGTCAAGTTAAGCATTTTCTGAGTTTTTGACATGCCATGCCCAAAACTTTCATCACCTCTGGCCTACTGGATTCAAAAATTGACCCAGAAGGGCTTTGGGTGTGACTGCTTGTGATGCTAAAAATATAAAAGGATTTTAAAGGAAATAAACAGCCTATTACTCAAACTCCAACTTATCATAAAAAGATCAGGTATCACAACACTTACCTAGAAGAATATCTTTTCCAGAAGAGCGCTCAAGTGAAATCAGTAATATACATCTGACAGTTTCAAAATTTAGCAACAGCAGGATGAGATGAGTAATGTAGAATTGCATCTTTTTTTTTGATTGGCAATATATCTTATTAATAATTAGCATTTCAAACTGTTCTGCAAATACAGTAACTCTGCTTTTATTATAATCAGCTCAAAGTGATGGAAGCCATCTTGTTTTTCCCCCAGAAAAATTTAGTTTATTCAAAGAAGATTAAAATACAAACACCAAAATATTTAAAAAAAGAAAAGAAAAAAACACAACAAAAAAGATATTAACAAAAGAAAGAGTCTTTAAAAAAAACCTAACGCACATACACCTAATGTCCTCCCTAGCTGAATGCTGATTAGGATAATACAGCAATGTTGGTTTGCCACCACTTGTGAAACTTACAGATTGTTAGCCTGTCATCTATAATCTATATTAATAACAAAATGGTTAACAGTAAAAACAATAATAACGAACATATTATGTAAAAGTATTCCACAGCTATGGAAGCCATCTTGTGATTTACCTGAAGGCATTCATTTCCTTTTCATGGCTCCATTCAGACTATAAATTCTTTTCTCCATATTCTATGATGACCTCAATAAAGATGTATAATAAATGTTATCAGTGTCTGCTCCATTGTTAAGTGCCAGTAACTGAGAATGGGCTGGGAAGGAGAACCTGCCAAAAAGTCTAGGACAGTGGGAAATTCCTACATCGGAGTCCATCGGCACTTGGAAAACAATGACATTGATCAAATACTCCCTCTGAGGAATGCCGATTCAAATACTTGACATATTTGCTTGGCAAACAGCTGATGCTCTGTGGCAAGCATGTTTTCCTAAGGTGACGTCTGATGTATATCTTGCTGAACTGCTGAAACACGTGTAGTTATTGTTATTCTGCTTGGGTTTCAATGGTTTCCATGAGAGTAAAAGAATATCCTTACTTTTGTTGGTTTCCACTCCAGGGATGCATTGAGAATGCACAGCCTTTTTACTGATATTATCAGAGTAGTCTGTAACAGAGTCTTTGGAGGAGTTTCCTGTACAGAGCACAATCCAGTCAGAAGTTTCACAAACGATGCTAAGAACAAGTGCTGAAATCCGTTGAGTCACTTTAGAATGTTTGCTTTCTGTACTGAGGGAGAAATGGGAAGAACGTTGTACCAAAAATGGGGCTTCTGTGTTCAGAGTAGAAATGCCATCTATTCTTAATGCCAGTTGGTGGATATGACTGCTGGGAGCACATGTAGACATGTTGCAGGTGTTATTGTATAAGAGGTACAATATTTTTCTGTAAAGAATTAAATGCACAAAACCTACGAATAGAATATATTAAACCATTACTGAGCAATAGGATAAATATAGATAATCCTTGACTTATAACAGTTCATTTAATGACCATTCAAAGTTACAACTGCACTGAAAAAGTGACTTATGACTTCTTTTCACACTTACAACCACTGCAGCATCCCTTATGGTCATGTGATAAAAATTCAGATGCTTGGCAACTGGTTTATATTTATGATGGTTGCAGTGTCCCAGAGTCATGCGATCCCCTTTTTGCGAAGTCAGCGGGGAAACCAGATTCACTTAACAATCATGTCACTAACCTAACAACTGCAGTGATTCACTTAACAACAGTGGCAAGAAAGGTTATATGATGGGCCAAAATTCACTTAGCAAATGTTTCGCCTAGCAATAGAAATGTTGGGCTTGATTGTGGTTATAAGGTGAGGACGACCTGTACTTCATATCATTTCTGTAACATTGAGAAGCAGAGGCTGGGAGAACCTCAAGAATTCTAAGATTCAGCCACTAAGAGTCCTGAGAAATTGTTTATGGTTCATTTCAGAGCACGTATCGGTGGAATCAATCTGCCAAATATACTAGTTGTAATTTGTTTTAGAGTTGTACGGATCCAACGTTAGCAAACTAGTCCAGCAAACTAGCAAACTAGTCCAGGACGTGCTTTCTAAACAGAGAACAGGTCTGGCTCAATCCCGCCTGCAGAATACAACAACTGACTGTGGTACCAGTTGAAAGGTATACTACTTTCTAGTTTTTTTTGGATTACATCTTTCATAACCGTAGCTAGCTGAACCCCGGCTGTCAAGGATGAAACTTTGGCAGCTGTGTTCCTCTGCGCTTCAAAATGCCTTTAGATTAAGGGGGGGAGGTGTTACTTTCAAGTGGTATATGGAGAAATGAAACTTCTTTGATTCAGCTGCAGACAGTGAGAGCTTGAAACCTTATCAAGGACATCAGAACAGGTGTGGATTGAAGCAGATGGTTCCCATAACAATGTGGATTTGCTGATATGGATTACATAAGATGTGGAGAGCTGGCTGGGAAAACTATTGTTTAAGTCTACGAATTGATGTTGCAACCTTGGAGTTAGTTTTTCTTCAACATAGCCAAGTTGTGTATTCAATAAACAGTAAGCTTTTCGGAAATGAAATGAACCTGGAGTTTTATTTAGATTCTCAAGCTGGATGTTGACACTGGTATCCAAATAGGTTCCAGTTGATCCCCGCTGACCTTTTTATTAAGATTATGCAATGACATGATTTTACTGAGCAGTGATTTACTGGGGAATGGTTATTTATTTATTTATTAAATTTATTTGCAACCCATCTTGCTGCAAGGCGACTCTATTCAAGATGTTGTTCAAAATAAGAAGATAATACTCATATAGTGGCCACAATCAGGACTGGCGACTTGGTTGCTAAGTGATACAGTGGCTAAACAGAAAATCGCATGACTGTGACGTATGATTTCACTTCCACCTTCCATGCAATACAGTATTCATTCTGCTTATGAGAAGCAAAAATATGTACTGTTTGCAAAGCCTGTGAATGGTAATCACATGATCGTGGGATACTACAAGTATAAATGAGAGAATGGGTTGCAAAGTCATTTATTAAGCACCATCACAACCTTGAACAATTGCTGCACAAGGCAGTAGGTGAGGACACTCTATGCAGTACACCAAGGTAGAAAAAAAGCTTGGCAAGAAGAAGGCATCTTTGATATATCAAGTGGGGCTGTGCACCCTTTGAAATGAATTTGGAAGAAGTGCCTTGGATTTTGTTCAAGGGCAGAGTAGTTCTGACATTGATTAAACTAGGGCATTTGCTCCCCAGCAGTGGTGTTGCTGCTTTAAGACTTGCATTAAGGTTTGTATGACTGGGTTCTGTAAATACAACAAAAATAGAGAGGTGCTGCATTTCCACTTCCATGAGGCCCCAAGTCTATCTTCCAAGTATCCATTGTTCTTGCATTCAAATCTCTACAACCTAAATCATCAGGGTTGAAGTACATCCCAGTGTGGATTATGCCCCAGTGTGAATTACGCCCTCTTTTCAGGCCACAAAAGAATAATGATATGCAGTGACTGATAGACTATTGTCCTAAGCCATGGCTAGTTTAATTGTTGTTGACTGAATATGCTAAGTGTTGTTAGCAACATTGATTGGGTTCACAATTATTGTATTAGTGAGCCACTTGGGCCTACAATAGCTGGATTTGTTTGCAAAACGTGAAAATATGAGGATCTTGATTGATAATGCTGAATGTTGTTTGGAGGAGTCATTTGCTACTCCTGGCTTTGGCATGTTGAAGGAAACTGCAAGGTAAAGTTCCTTCAAATCAGTCTTAGCCCTTAGTGAATCCATGGAACATACAATAACACCAGAGGTTTTGCCATTGCCTTCTTTTTGGATGATAATGATTTTTCAGAGTTCTCTTATATTGCTCATTAAATGTTGAAACTTGCTGATGCAGTCTCAGAAATAGCTTCTAAAGGGGTAAAGGTAAAGGACTCCTTGTGGATTTTACCCTGCTAGTCATTGCTGACTATAGGAGATGGTGCTCATCTCCGTTTCAAGGCCATTGAGCCAGCGCTGTCTGAAGACAGCGGTCTAATGGCCAGAATGATGTCACGGAGCATTGTTACCTTCCCACCAAAGTGGTACCTATTTATCTACTTGCATTTGCACGGTTTTGAACTGCTAGATTGGCAGGAGCTGTGGCAAGGAAAGGGAGCTTACCCCATGGTGTGGCATTCAGGTCTTCTAAACAGGGTCTGTTATGAAACAAAGCATCTTCTTCTTTTAACTAAAGGCATCTCTTAAAATATAAATGATAATTTTATTTGAATTTTACCTGAAATCTAAAATTGAGATTTTTTTTAAAAAAAATGTCCAGTGAAGATCACATATTTGTGACTAATTTCATTCTGTGTTGGATCCTCAGACACCGGAATGACTTGCTTCCGCTGAAGACCACCTATTTAATTATAAGCAAATTATATCCTTTTTTTGAACACCTCAGTGGTAAGATTAATTTAGTTTTAAGTTGGCTTTGATAAGTATGTGTTTCAACTGGAATATATGTATTTTTTAGCAAAATTCAGCATTCACTCCCCTTTGGGGAATAGTTATTAGAATTGACAGCATCATTAAACTATTTGGCAATGTGCTCTGTTTTTTTTTCCCTGCAAAATTAATTAGACTCTGCTGGTGATGGTTTAAAATGGTCATAATTCTTCACTAGTGTGTAATTTGGATGGCTGATTTCTTGTCTTGCACAGCCATCTTATTATTACTCCTAATTTTAGACAAAAGATGCTTCCAAATGGACATTTTAAGTGTGGAATTATGGGAGCTGAAGATCCAAGACATCTAGGTTCCACATCCAATTTAGAAAAGAAATTTATTAAATGAACACTTATGCATTACTACTAAGACACAATAAGTAAAGTTATTAAAGGCTGGGAGAAATGGTTTTTATTTCAGTTTGCAGCTTTCCTTGGCCTTCATGACTCTGATGGGCCATAGAAGTTTCTTTTCCCATTTGTTGTAATAGACCAGGGGTCTCCAAACCTGGCCACTTTAAGACTTATGGACTTCAATTCCCAGAATTCTTCAGCCAGTCATGTTGGGAAATTCTGGGAGTTGAAGTCCACATGCCTGGCTGAAGTCCTCAGGTTTGGCTGAAGTCCTCATGGCTGGTTGAGGAATTCTTGGAGCTGAAGTCTACAAGTCTTGAGGTCACCAAGTTTGGAGACCCCTGTAATAGACTAAGACAGCTGTCCCTCTGGAATGTCTCACTGACCATATAGTTTGATAGAATCCTTGTGGTTCACTTTGTACTACTTCACTGACCTGATCTCACCTTATGGCTCACTGCTCTAGGCTTCCTCTTTCTTCCTAAGTCCAGCTAACAGCTGGGAATCTTATCTTCCTATGGCAAGGATTCCCTACCTTGTTCATTCCTAACATCCTGAATCATTTCCTGTCCCCTTAAGATCTTCATGAGCATCAGCCTGACTCATGCAAAACCCAAGCTAGGAACAATACTTGTACCACATGACTCCTGGCTTTGGGATCCACTTCCTTCGGCCGCATTTTTTCTTGGAAATATGCAAAGAATGCTCTTCATAGGCTGAGGAACGACTGCTGCTTCTGCTAAACTGACCTCTGGTTTGGACTGTTTCCTTATCAGCAAACAGGAAAGATGGGACCATATGATTCCATGTGGATGAGATTTAATTGGTTTAAAAATCAAGTAGTAGTAATTTGTATATAAATGAAATTATTATACCTAATTTGAATAGGTTTTTTTTCTCTTTCTTTTTTCCTCTTCCTTTTATTAAGATTTTTCTATTTTGTTTTGATGGTTTTTTAAAAAAATTTCCATTCGTAAAACGTCTATGGAGATTCTCAGTCATTCAGGTCATAGTTGTCCCAAAGATGCTTTTTTGATGAGGCAACTGGACTTTCTTGTTTTTCTTTGAAGATGTTTGGCTTCTTATCCAAGAAGCTTTTTCAGCTCAGAGAAGCAAAACGTCTTCAAAGAAAAACAAGAAAAGCCAGGGTGCCTTGTGAAAAAAGCATCTGTGGGTTTCCATTCACAGTTGTAAATAAAACATTAAACATCAGAAAGTCTATCAGTTAGCCTATTGATGTGGAGATGTCCACAGGAAGGGGTCAAAAAGGGCAAGAGGGTGACCACAACCATGGGATTTGATCCCTGCTGCCTTTTTACATCGTGCTATACATAAAAATATGGGACATGATTGTGTCCACCGTCTTGCCTCCTTTTTTAAAAACTTTTTTCCTGGGTTATCTCTGTATCTATACCATTAACTTTGAATTTAATTCACTTAGGGTTCAAACTATTGGGGATGTGTTTATATCCTGCTCTTCATTCAGGCAGCCAATATTAAAAATTGTAACATACAGCAGAAAATAGTTTCTTAATGATTAACAATGCAGGATATATAATCATATATCTTAGCTCATGTAATGCATGCCAGCCTTTGAATCTTCCAAACAATTTCAAAATGGTTCCCCACCTTTTTTTTCTTTCTTTCTCTTCTTGGAAAAGCAGATGGATCATTTTGGAGAGCAGGGTGTAAATTCTGTAGAGTAGCTGATTATCTGGAACAGAATTACAAGAAGGATTAGTTTTGCAGTGGTACATTACCTAGAAGTATGTGAATAGGTGTGTGTGTGTGTGTGTGTGTGTGTACACTATGCACATACAGACACGCACATTATAGTTATCCATATCCAATTATCCATGTATTTTTTATATCTGTGTAAGCTGCCTTGAGTCACCATGTGCGAGTAGGCGGCAATATAAATTTTCTAAAATAAATAATATAAAGTACTTGAGTATTATAGGTGTGAAACACAAATTTCTGAAAATTTACTTTATCGTATTTGAACATCCTGCAGATAGTCAGCATTGGCTTCAAGCTTTCACTTGGATTTGCTGCCACCTAATGTATGGAATGGCTCTTGGATTGTGGCTTTGTTTACTTCTTTTATTAACCATGACTTGCATTTGCTCTTTGGTTGTTGAGCTGATTATCATGATGTTTAGCAAGTTGCCTTCTCACAGCATTTACTTTAGTATTTTTAAAATACATGCACCAGAAATATTTAATTTCTCAGATTCAGCGTGTCAACAACATATGGATCTTTGAGAAAACAAGGTGTTATTTTGTCTCCAAAACTGTCTATTAGTTCTCTTTGTTGAAACTGATTTGTGATGGAGTGGCTTCTAATTATAAAGAGCTTAGGGTTTACTTCAAATCTGAACTATTAGCTTTTGAAAATGCTTTTAAAAATCAATTTCAGGGATGCCTGGTTGTTACTTTCAGTATTGAATGTTAAGGAAATAGACAATACATCCTTACACTTTATTTATTTATTAAATTTATATGCCACCCATCTCACTGTCAAGTGACTCTGGGTGGCTTACAACGATGTGCAACAGCAATATAACAACTAGAATGTTAAAACATTTAAAAGTAATTACATAAACAAATATTTAGTCTACAAATCTCTACATTGAGGCCACAATTAGTAATCAAAAAAGAAAGGCAGAGGAGAATATAGGTATGATATATAGTCTCCAAAGCCTTTTTATTTTTAGAAGGAGTAGTAGAAGCACCTCTTTCATTCTTCTATTGAATTTCTGAATTTTTTGGGCTGCATCACAATCTTCGTTTTTCTGGTTGATTCTGGCAAACAAATTTGTCCCCGGGGACTTAAAGAAGAAACATACCTACCAGTTCATTCTAGTTCTAGGTTAATTCTTTTGTACAATTCCACTTGGTAAGATAATATAGACACACCAAGGAAATATGAATTGCAAGATGATGGAAATGAAATAACTTTTGTGTAGTGATATTGCTTTGGTTTTCTGTAATAGGAACAGATGGACACCCATGCATACACATTTCTCATGTTACAATGTACTTTTTCTTTTAAAATTAGTGGAGTGGGAAAAGTAGGCTATGTTTGTTTAAGAAAGAATTTCTTAAATGCTATTGCCGGAATCCTTTGCTGAATAATGCACAAATCCTCATTTTGACTCTTTATGCAATTTAAACCTGATTTATGCTAGATATGTCAAAAGCAGCTCATGTGCTACAGGTTGTGACAAGATGTAATCAGTGAAAAGAAGAGTGATAAGATTATCATCTCTGCATTTGACAGGGAAGATCATTTGCCTCTTGTGTGTAAGCAGAGAAACAAAAGTGTGTAAAAATTGAATTTCACTGATGGAGGCATTCTGTTAATATTTTCTTTTCTTTTACCTTTCCTTATGAACAATTTTTATTTAACTTTCTGCATATAAATACTGCTCAAACATACAAGTAGTAAAATGGAAAATCAAATATTACATTACTGCTTTGAGCTGGGATTTATTTTGCAATAGTGTATTTTATTGTTTTCTTCCATGCTTCTGTGTTATCTCCTTCCAAGTCCTTTCAATCACAAAGATCAAATCCATATAGAACTAGCTACTGTTTATTTTTTTTCCTCTTGCATTGCACCCTTGCGTTGGAGTGGAGTCAGGGTGACTGTATGAAGCTGAGCGTTTACTGACCGGTTGCCCTTCCTGACGCCTATGCGGGGCTCACAGCAGATATTTTATCTTTGGGCCCAGGGAGAGAAATATCTGCCCCCACCTAGGATCGAACTCACCGGTTCCTAATTGTGAGGCAAAAGCTCCACCTCTAGGCCACCATGCCACTTCATTTATCAATAATCCACTGATTATTCAGAAATGTTTAGCTGTCCAAAACTCTTTTTTCTTGGTTTCCTAAGTAGTCTACATGTCTATGATCCTGCCTATCTGAATTCAGAGTGATATTTATCTGTCGAAAGTTAAAGAAAAAAAAAGTTAAATAGAATTGATAGCAATAGAATTGAAACACTTTTTTTCCGCAGTGAGAATAAATGATAAGCAAATTGCCTCTTTTCACTTTTCTTGGGGGAATTAATTTATACCATTAGTTTAGGTACAGGTAATCCTTGTTTAGTGACTACAGTTGGGGCAACCAATTTGGTTGTTTAGCGAAGAGACTGCTCAAGGAAATCGCATCTACGCCTATGATCTTACTTCAACTTTTCTTTGCTTATCGGACCTGTGAAGGTCACAAATGCGAGGTTAGTTGTAAAGTTACTTTTTCATTACTGTCAGAATTGTGAATGGCCTTTAAACGAGATAGTTGCCAAATGAGGACTACTTATATAGCCCTTCTAATCCAAGTTGAAGACTAGAGCTGTTATAAGCTTCAAAATATATTTGCAGGAAATATGGGCAAGGTACTTCTATCATAGTGGTAGAGGAGGGGTCCCCAACCTTGGCCATTTTATGACCTGTGGACTTCAACTCCCAGAATTCCTCAGCCAGCATGGCTGGCTGAGGAATTCTGGGAGTTGAAGTCCACAAGTCACAAAGTAGCCAAGGTTGGGGACCTCTGTGGTAGAAGTTTTCTGTGTTTGTTGACTATTAAAAATTGAAAGTAGAAAGAAGAATGCCATGATTTCTATTTGCAGTGGAATAAACATAGTTTGTGCTGCTTTTAATAATATAGGCACCACTGGTCACCATATAACACATTTGAGTGTTATGTCTTGGAGATGCTGTCTTAAATCATTAGTATATTTGTTTCAAGCTAGACCACAAATATCTATGGACATGTTAATAAACATAATGCTTGTTGCACACAACTTCTGAAGTTCAGGAAATGGAAAGTAATACCACTAGGACAACTTAGTACAAGAAACAAATAGCTGAAGTTCAGAGTGCCCTTGTGGGAATTGTGTAATTGTGTAACAAGACCAAATAAATAATTGGTCTCATTACAGGCCAACATAATATGACTTCAGCATTACTGGAAGCTCGTGAAATATGTTTTTGATGCATGTTGTATATTCTGATGCTAATTGTTTAGAAATAAAACTTGCCCCCAAAAGGAAATTGGGAACATTTCACCATCCTTAACATTTCTGCAAAAACAGGAAGCAAATTCCCATCTATGGAACTCACAAGATAAGAGCTGGATTGTAATATGCTTTTGAGAAAAAAATGACACTACAAGAACAAATTTAAATTGTCTTTCTAGCCTCTGATCGTGCTATTATTTGCTTGGAAGTACTTCCAGTTGAGCCGATGGAGATACCAATGCAAGCCAAAAAGGCAGCTTGCCAAATCAGTTTTTAAAGCCCAATTATGAATGTGAAATGTATGCTCCAGAAGTAAAATTCATGCCCTTTAATTATTACTACAAATGAATCACTGGGAATGAATAATCATATGGCAAGTGTCTCTTTTGGTTTAATTCACTTTCCAAATACAAAAAATAATCATGTAGAGAAAAGAAGGCTTTAGTGTTTCTTTTAATAACATTTGCTGTATTCTCTTTTTTGCGATTTATATTCTATGATACTTTCTGAGGAACTTTATGTTCGAAAAACATGTTCTGATTAGCTACAATAGTTTTTGACACAAATGGATACCTACTGAGAGGTTCTGAAAGAAGCATATAAAGCAGACATGTCAAACACAAGGCCCGGGGGCCAGATGCGGCCCACAAAGTGGTTTCATGTGGCCCACGAAGCATCCTGCCCCCACTGCCTTGTCCCTGGCCCAGTTCAGCCAGGAGCCAATGTACAATTTTGTGGTGGCCATCTATGCTGAAACGCATTCAGTCTTAGCTCCACAAGGCCATCTGGAAACAGCGAGGAACCAGTCCCTGCCACATTGCACCTGCCGCCTGGGTGCATGCTGAGGAGGTGTCACCCTTTGTGAGGAATGAAGAAATGCACCATCACCTGGAAGTGGCCAGCAAATGGCCCTCACCTACTTCACCTATCCAGCTTGATGGGCTCCGGAGGAGGGGTTTCAGCAGGCAATGAAGCTCCTCCAGTGGACCATGCCTTGGCACTTGTCCCGGTCCCACCCCTTTCTGCCAGAGACCCTCTGATCTGTTCCACTCCTGCCCAGGCCCCCACAGGCATCCTTGACGCGAACGATGTAGAGTTGGCCATGCCCACCCAATAGGCCACACCCACTCCATCCACACCCATCCAGTAGGTCACACCCATCCTGGCCACACCCATCTGGCCCCCCAAGGGCAACCACAATGCTGATGCGGCCCTCAATGAAATTGAGTTTGACACCCCTGATATAAAGTATCTTGTTCCAATTATATTGGAATATTCTCTGTATCAGAAGGGAACAGTTCTCAAATAGTGTATTTATTGAAAGGGAGACTAGCTTGTTCTCCTACTCCCACAATAATTTTCCTTTAAAAATGAAACTAAAAGCCCTTTTAGATTTGCTAAGAATGAGATAAAATTAAGAAGGTAAGTCTTTTCAGATTTCCTGAAAATAAGCTTAAGAAGTCAAATGACTTTTCCCCCCTATTTGAGCTTCATTTTGAAAGAGGGAGCATTTCTTATTATTTCTAGTACATTGTCTTTTCTCCTTTTCTTCCCACTTTGGTGCAATCTATAAAACGAATGGTTGCCTTGCATGTGATAGTAGAGTTTTCAAAGCTAACCAGTGGCATGTTTTACACAGTTTTACTATGAGCTTACATCCCACTACTAAAATGGAAGCTCCTCCAGTTAGTATAATGGGTATTTGCAGGACACTGAGTAAATCTGAAGAAGACCAAACAGCCAAGAGATTCTTTAGTTTTGTAAGAAAGTCTTGGCTTGATAGTAACTTCACAGCTCCAACTGTGGAATATGAAATTGTTTGAAATTTTGCTCAGCTCCAAAGCACAGTAACTATGAGGCCTTGGGAAGCTGCTTTATAATGTTTGAGATCATTGGTTCATCTCATTTAGTTTTGTCTTCTTGAATGACACTTCTCCAGATATCAGGGATGGAGACTGAACCTAATGCAAGCAAAGTATCTGCTGTATAACTGAGCTGCAAATTCTCCCTACAAGGCTTTTGGCCATTTCAAATCCTATTCTATGGGAATTAAAGAATTCCTAAAGAATTAATTAGTGTGGAAAGTAAGAAAAATGACGATGGAGATAATGCAGGTGCAGTTACCTAGACAAAAGCAGCTAAAGCATTTTTAAAGTCCAGAACATTCAAATAACATTCGGAAGTGGTTTAAACCAGTAATGGAGAACCTATGGCATGCGTGTCAGAGGCGGCACTCGGAGCCCTCTCTGTGGGCACATGTGCCATTGCCCCAGCCTCGCCTCCCTCCACGACCCCTTCCTCACCAGCAGCCCCTCTGGAGGAGAGTCGCCCCCAAGCGTGGCCCACACGGAGCAGCGCAGCCAAGGACATGGCAGCCAGGCAGCATAGACAAGACTCTGCCCTCATGCCCCAACGTGCTCAGTTGATGCTCCAGGACATGGGCAGAGGACGTGGCCGTCGTGGCACTGCTGGGCTGCCTGGACGATCTGCGGCGGGCCCTGGAGACAGTGAGTGGCCCTGCAGGCAGGCGGGGTGGGGGATGGGGTGAGGGCAGAGCAGGGGTGGGCAGGGGGTGGAGTGGGGGCGGGGCCAGCTTTTGGGCACTCGGTCTCTAAAAGGTTCGCCATCACTGGTTTAGACAAACACCTCCCTGATTCACTAAAGTATAAGAAGAAAGAAATGGGACAAAACAAGCAAACTGCCAAGATTCTTTATTACAGCCAATCTCAACAAAAGTAGTGCTAGCCTTACTATAGAGTTGGTTTCATGGTCTGGTGGAACTGACAGATAGCTCTCTCTGAATACTTGAATAGTTGGCAGCATGTCTAATTGAGGAGCATTTATGTATTCACTGTCCCCAGCATTTGAAATCCAGTGCTTTTCAATTACATGAAGTATTTATTTGTATCTTGATTGGTTCATCTCAATAAGAAATTAAAAGGAAAATAAGAATATTCCATAGAAAAAGGAGGAGATGTAGGAAACCAATAAAAACCAACTTCTCCTAAACCCGAAATGAACAGGTGAGCAAAAAGGGAGAACAAATAAGTATTTGGCAGAGGGATTCAATTGAAGAGACAGAAAGTGGTGAATGAGTGCTGCTAATACTCTGCATTGCACATGACTGGAACCGTGAGGCAACTTCGGGGAACATATAAGGAAGCCAACTCTCCAGAGATCAAGCTCCCTCAACAAGTGTACAGGGAAAACAATCAGGAATTTGGACAAGGAAATCAAGTGGGATGACATTTTTTTTTCAATGGAGGGAATAGAGGGACAGATAGAAGAATGTGAAATAAAAGGTAAAGTCTGTAAAACAAAAAAGCTTCAAAGTAGATTCTAGAGCAGTGTTTCTCAACCTGGACTGGTTTCTGAGGTGTGGACTTCAACTCCCAGAATTCCCAGCCAGCCTTGCAAGCACAGAAACTGGTCCACAGAACTTCCACAGAAACCGGTCCAGGTTGAGAAACACCTGGAGCTTTGTTGTTGATGATGTTTCTAAGTCCCTGGACAAAGAATAGCTGCTGCAAGCTTCAGGAGCTGAGAAAGAGCATTCTAGGCTCCTAATTCTTAAGATACTTACTCTTATTGGTATCTTCTGACTATCGCTTTGTTGGTTGTATCTTATGATTTATGATTTATCATTTTGTTGCTGGTATGTTCAAGATTGTCTAAATGTGACATTCTTTCTCATGTGGACCATTAGTTGGGAATCTACTTTCACATCCTGAAAATGTGCCCTAGGAAGAGTTTATGCACCAGAGACAAATTCCTTGTGTGTCCAATCACACTTGGCCAATAAAGAATCTTATTGTTATGTCCCAAGCCTTGCAAACGGCTCGGGCGTTTGCAGGCAGTCCCGGGCAGGTGCAAAGCTGCCCGGGACCAGACAGGCTGTCGCCAGCGCCGTGCGCATGCGCGGGTGCTGGCGCGGGAAAAGTAACACATTTACCTGGGAGTTGCCTATATAAGAGGCTGCGAGCGTTTGGGAAGCTAAGAAGCCATCTACTTGTAAGCTGAACACAGAATAAAGAAAACTGAGAACTCCAACTGCTTCTCGTGTCTGTTTTCCCGCCAAGGACTCAACACTGGCGACGAAGGTGGGATGCCTTACACCGCCTGGAAAGGAAGAAGTGTAAGCTTACCCAAGTGAGTCCTGAGCGGCGGAACGGCGTCGACTCGGCAGCTGCCCGCCAATCCAGTGCGCATTCGGGGGTAGGCTGGCTGATAGACCCGTCTCCTGAAGATGGCGAAAATCGGAAGGCTTTCGGAGTTCGACGTCTCACATCCAGAGCGGTGGGAGTCCTACGTAGCCAGGGTGGAGAACTACTTCAAGGCAAACCAAGTGAGGGAAGAGAGCTTGAAGGCTGCCACCCTGCTTTGTGTTTGCGGTCAAGACGCCTTCGACATCGCAGAAAACCTTGCAGCACCTGTTCCAGTAGAGTCTGTCAGCTACGCAGATCTGAAGAAGCTACTGAAGGAGCACTTCCACCCCAAGATGTCCGTCATCGCATGGCGCCACACCTTCGAGCAGAGGGATCAACGGCCCTGTGAGTCGGCCAAAGAATACATCGCCGCATTACGGAAGGCCGCCAAGCACTGCGAGTTCAAAGACCTCGAAGAACGACTGAGGGACCGATTCGTGTGCGGGTTAAGGCATCGAGATCTACAACAGAGACTTTTCGCTAAAGAAGAATTGTCCTACCAAGATGCCTTAAGGGAAGTCACCGCAGAAGAAGCAGCAGGCGGCGCTGTCAAGAACATGCGGCCGATCAGAAACAGTCCAGAGGTTGCATCCGTGCACCAGGAAGACGTCCAAAGAAACTCCGAGGAGGATCCGGACGAGGAAGTCGACCGTCTCCACCCCACGAAGGAAGAAAATCAGAAGGGAAGCTCTTCAGCTCCGCTCAAGTGCATCGGCTGTGGAGGTCGCCACAGGAGAACCGACTGCAAGTTCCGCTCCGCTACCTGCCGGGCATGCGGCAAACAAGGACACATTGCAGCTGTGTGTCTGGGCCGACGAAAGGTACAACCTCAGGAAGAACTGCGCCTGAAAGGTACCAGATTCCCCAGCCAGAATAGGGTAGGGTTTTGCGCTTCGCGAAGAAGCATCCTTAGGACAGGCACACACAAGCCCATTAAGAAAAAGCTGTCACTCAAGGTGAAGCTACAAGGGGTTCCATTATCTATGGAACTAGACACAGGGTCTGCCCTTTCAATCATCTCCTTGCATACATTTAGGAAGATTTGTTCCGGTAGTGGAACTCAGGCCAAGTTAAGGCCTTCTGACATTGTGTTAACAGATTTTCAAAATTCAAGAGTGTGTGTTAAGGGGGAGGCCACCCTTAACGTGCAATACAAGAGTTTTGAAGGTCCACTAGACGTATTAGTAGTAGGGGGTGAACGAACGAGTCTCATAGGACTCGATTGGTTTGAGGCCCTGGGGATACACGTCACAGGACTCAACAGTTTACAAACACTCGACCTACAGGAAGTCTGCAAAGAATTTGCAGATGTTTTCAGCCCCCAGCTGGGCACATTCAAAGGACCCCCTGTGTCCTTAAAGCTAGACCCCACTGTCACTCCCATTAGAATTAAAGCAAGAAGGGTCCCTTTTGCTTTAAAGAGTAAAATTGACACTGAGTTAGACAAACTGATTCAACAGGGAATCCTAGAACCTGTTGATTCCAGTCCTTGGGAGACCCCCATTGTCACGCCTCTAAAGGCAAATGGGGACATTCGCATTTGTGCTGACTACAAATGCACTCTGAATAAGGCATTGCAGCAACATGCCTATCCTGTTCCTGTGGTCAGTCATATTCTGGCCTCCCTCAAGGGGGGGCGCGTTTTTGCAAAGCTTGACCTAGCTCAAGCGTATCAACAGCTGCCTGTTGATGATGATGCTGCTATAGCTCAGACTATTGTGACCCACAGGGGAGCCTTTAAGGTAAAAAGGCTGCAGTTTGGAGTGAATGTCGCTCCTGGGATTTTCCAAAGCGTAATGGAAAACACACTGCGGGGCATACCGGGGGTTTGCCCCTACTTTGATGATGTCTTAATTGCAGGAGACTCCACACACATTCTAGCTGAAAGGCTAAGGGCTGTTCTGTTAAGGTTCAGGAAAACAGGCCTCAGGCTCAAAAAAGACAAATGCAAAATTGGGGTGCCTTCTACTGAATTTCTGGGATTCAAAATTGATGCTGCTGGAATTCACCCTGCTGAATCCAAACTAACTGCCATTTTAGAAGCACCTAGGCCAAAGTCCAAGGCCGAACTTCAGGCCTTCCTGGGTCTCCTGAATTTCTACAATTCTTTTCTTCCACATAAAGCTAGTGTAGCTGAGCCTCTTCACAGGCTACTAGACAAGCAAGCAGTGTGGCGGTGGTCACAGACGCATGAGGCCTGCTTTAACGAAGTCAAGGCCTTGCTCACTTCTAACAGTGTACTTGCACATTTCAACGAGTCTCTTCCTGTGTGCATCGCGTGTGATGCGTCCCCTTACGGGGTTGGAGCTGTCCTGAGCCACCTCAGGTCTGATGGAACTCAGGTTCCTGTTGCATATTATTCAAGAACATTGTCTTCTGCCGAGCGCAACTACGCTCAGATAGACAGGGAGGCTCTGGCTGTTGTTGCGGGAATTAAAAAATTCCATGATTTTCTATATGGCAGGCAGTTCATGGTCTTCACTGACCATAAGCCTCTGCTGGGACTGTTTACCACACGTAAGCAGACTCCCCAAATCATTTCCCTAGAATGCTTAGGTGGTCTATTTTTTTGTCTGCATATGATTTTTCTTTACTCCACAAGCCTGGGAAAGATATGGGCCATGCTGATGGCCTCAGTAGACTGCCTCTGCCAACAGTGGAAGCTGACCCTGCGCCAGCTGTCAACATTCTATCAATCCAAGCCTTGCCCGAGCTCCCTCTTAGTGCCAGGGATGTTGCCGCTGAAACAGGTACAGATCACACACTTTCACGTGTCCGTTCCTGGGTTTTGTCTGGTTGGCCTGAGCACTGCCCTAGTCCTGAGTTTCAGAGTTTCTGGTCCAAAAGGAACGAGCTGTCCCTTTCTCAGGGTTGTTTGCTTTGGGGAAACAGAGTTGTCATTCCCACCTCAATGAGGACTAGGGTCTTGGAATCCCTCCACGAGGGTCATCCTGGCATTGTTCGTATGAAGGCTCTTGCACGCAGCCACTTATGGTGGCCTGGTTTAGATAAAAATATTGAGGCTAAGGTGCATGCATGCCACCTGTGCCAACGATCTCGCCCAGAGATGCCCCAAGCTCCCGTGCACAGATGGGAGGAAACACAGTCCCCATGGTCTAGGGTGCACATTGACTATGCTGGGCCCTTTCAGGGCCAGTTCTTCTTGGTCCTTGTTGACAGCCACTCGAAATGGCTTGAGGTTGTACCTGTCTCATCCACCACCACTGCAAAGACTATTCAGGTACTGAGGGGGATTTTTGCTGCACACGGGCTGCCAGATGTCATTGTGTCCGACAACGGCCCTCAATTCACTTCCTCCGAATTCCAAGCTTTTTTACAGGCTAACATGATTCGTCATGCCACGTCTGCGCCTTTCCACCCGTCCACCAACGGTATGGCTGAACGCATGGTGCGCATCACAAAGGACGCCTTGAAAAGACTCACCTACGGGGACTGGCATCACAGGTTGGCTGACTTTCTCCTTTCTTATCGCACCACACCGTCCACTTCTACAGGGAGAAGTCCAGCTGAACTTCGTTGGGGGCGTCAACTTACTACTAAACTTGACCGGTTGCATCCGGACAGATTGCCTTCATCTACCTCACATCCTAGGGCACCTAGACAACTACTTGAGGGTGCCCCGGTCTGGACTCGCAATTACGGGCCTGGTCATACATGGGTCCCCGCTTCTGTCTCCAGGGTCACGGGTCCTCTATCCTACGAGGTAGCTCTGGACAACGGTCGTGTCCTGCGCAGGCACATCGACCAACTCCACCCTAGGTGGCTTCTTCCAGCTGAGACTCCTGGGTCTTGTCCAGGGGGGGAGGGGGACCCTTTGGAGCAAAGGGAAGGGCACGAGCTGCTGCCCATCTCCACTGATGGAGCCACAAACGGCCCATTCCAGGGTTCCGCGAGAGCTCCGAACAAGAATTCTATGAGCCTACCCAACTACCAGGCATCCACGCCTACTCCAGCCAGGGAGTCACCCCGGGGGCATACTCACTTTCCACACATATCACACAGCACTCCAGTCACGGAGGATACCCGGGGGCATCCCAACAAATCATTCCCCGCAAGAGAGCTGGCACACAATCCCCAAAGTTGGCCTGACCTTACCCCAAATCCTACAGGGGGTCAAACATACAGGGAGGTGGTCGAGGAACCAAGTCCCGACTACAACACCTCTAGCCCAAATCAGGGAATAACTGAGTTTTGGGAAGGTACAGAAACCCACACAAGCCCGGACACAGAACGGGGTTCAGGGAATGGACAGCCTCCTGACAGGTCTTGGACGGACCTAGGAGGTTCAACAGAGACGCCCAGCAGTGGCTATCACTTCAGGGGGCCCGAGGGTCTACAGCTAGGCAGGTCAACCAGGTCACAAAGTGACAGAAGCCCTGGCCTGACGAGCCCGGTGGGCGAGCAAGCAGGCCAGGCATCAGGGCACAGCCCTTGGAAGGCACCAAGACAAAATAAGGAGAACAGGCTCACATCTCCCTCCAGTCAGGGAACTCCTGCTAGTAACCCAGAGCTGAGAAGGTCACAGAGAGCAAAGAAATCTCCTAAGTACCTAGAGGATTATATAACATTGCTGGCAAGGCAAAAGCCAGCAAACAGTGGAAGCACTGGGGAGCGGAACGCTGTATAGAACAAATGATTATATGTTGGTAGTAGTTTCAGCCCGGGGGAAAGGGGTGTTATGTCCCGAGCCTTGCAAACGGCTCGGGCGTTTGCAGGCAGTCCCGGGCAGGTGCAAGGCTGCCCGGGACCAGACAGGCTGTCGCCAGCGCCGTGCGCATGCGCGGGTGCTGGCGCGGGAAAAGTAACACATTTACCTGGGAGTTGCCTATATAAGAGGCTGCGAGCATTTGGGAAGCTAAGAAGCCATCTACTTGTAAGCTGAACACAGAATAAAGAAAACTGAGAACTCCAACTGCTTCTCGTGTCTGCTTTGCGCCAAGGACTCAACACTTACCCTACCCTACTCTACCCTACCCTACCCTACCCTACCCTACCCTACCCTACTCTATTCTATTCTATTCTATTCTATTCTATTCTATTCTATTCTATTCTATTCTATTCTATTCTATTCTATTCTATTCCACCTAGAAGAGGAGGAAACAATGGATGGTAGAAAGTAGAGACTCTGTAACCAAGAGACCAGAGCAAAAGTCTGTTGGCCAGATAATCTAAAAAGGAAAGCATGCTGCCTTCCTAGGGCACATTTTCAGGATGTGAAAGTAGACTCCCAATTAATGGTCCACATGAGAAAGAATGTCACATTTAGACAATCTTGAACATACCGCAAGCACTGGGAATGAGAAGGTGAAGTTGCTGCAGGCACAAGTAGTGTATTCTTCACTTTTACTTGCTGAAGTAAGTTCCCTGGGGGAGGGGGGAAGCAAAATTCTGGAAGGGAACAATTGTATATAGTACAATGGATGAACAATGGATAAACAATTGTATATGCTGATTACGAATTCCTTCCTTGATAATAGGACACATTTGCCTTGCACTTCATGAAAATGGAAAGAATATGTTTGGAAGGCAACTTGTGAGCCTGATCTGGTTTGAAATGAAACCTTTGTGGGAGAAAAATATTGCTCATTAAACATTGTTATGCCAAGTATTGCATATGAAATTGGAAAATATATGCAGAATGCTGAACAATCATAAACACATACATTCAGGGGGGAATAGGTCAAGTTATTTAATTCAAGGATTCAAATATCTTATACAGAATGTACAGAATAAAAGAGGATGGATTAGAAATTTTAATTCAGGAAAGTGAATATGATTCAGTAAACATCATTGAAACCTGATGGAATAAAACTAATGAGCAGAGGGGAATATAATATTACAATGTTTTTTTTTAAAAAAAAGAATAGGGAAAAGAGGAGAAAGAATGACATTATTTGTGAAAGATGGTTATGTGTTGAAGTCCAGGAATCTGGACTAATCAAGAGCATGAGTAAGAATACAAGAAAGCAGGATCAACATTCTGCAATTGCATTAAATTGCAAAGCATTAAATTGCAAAGCCAGGCAGAAGATCTGACTCTTCTTACATTATATTATAGAATGTTCATGAACATAAAAAATGAAATAGTTGAGTATAGTTGCATACCATTTCAATTAGGAAAAAAAGGGTGGTGTTGGGGTGCATGTGAAATACTGGCTTAGAAAGACTAAGAGCTAATAGGAATATATGTAGGAAATAAAAAAATAGACGCAGTCATAAAATAGGTGTACCAAAAGTAGCAATCTCTGCATCCAATTCATCCCCATCTTCTCTACTCCTTTCTACCAAGATGTCATAAGAGTAAATACCGAATGCCCAATTTTAAATGCTCCTTGCTACCCTTTGTCTCAGTTTGAGATGATGGTCGATGGAGATGTATGAATCAAAGACAGGGCCAAAGACACTTCTGAGGTAGTGAGAGATCAGTCCCCATTCCAGGCCATAATACTGTGAAACAAGACCCCACTTTCTGTTACTAATATATAAACATTTTTTTAAAGCCTCTGGAGAACACTAGCTAGCATTTTGGTTCAGGTTATCAGTTGAAGTTACTGTATCAAGAGAAAGAGAGTCCTCCTACAACATTCTTTTAAATTACATGGCCGTGAAGTTGGTGCCAAAGCAAACAAACAAGTACATTTTCTCTTCACTGCCCAAAAAAAGCCTCGTTGTAACAATGATGTAGTAGCTATGCAGAAAATTCTGGTGAGATGGAAGTGTACAAAGTTGGCCTATTAGCCTCAGACAACAACAACAACTCCAGGGGGGATATGAAAAATGAGCTCAGTGAGTTGTTTTGAAGGGAAGCATTTTAAATTCTTTTCCTGCCTTTAAATGGCGTGGCGTGTGTTCGATTAGAGGATGTTGAGGAGGGGACATTTGCCACGCAAGAACCGTTGTGATCCGCTCAAGGCCTCCAGCCTTCATACGTTGAGGAATCTTGCAAGTGTTCCCCCAGTCGGCAGTCCTGGAGGCCAAACAGGACTGACTCATAGAAGAAGTACTTCCTGTTGAGAACGTCCAGAAAATTATCCTAGCATTTTGGCATGACAACCATCCAATCTCCTCCTGCCATTCTCTTATGTACAGGTTAGGGATTGTTTGTTTGTTCTTTTTAAACAAGATTAGGATGGCTACAAATCACTGAATCTGAACACGGATAACACCCTCATGACCTTATTGTCCATTACATTGTGCTTCCATGATTTTTTTTAAAATCCAATAATTCTTAATTAATGCTGCCTTTTGGAATGAGATTCTCCAGAGATTTGAATGGTCCCCCATCCTACTGATCCCTGAAGACCTGATTTTTCCCTGAGGCCTTTGATAAGAAGGGTTGATTTTTTTTCTTAGTTCCCATTCAGTTTCGTTATTTCTATCTTCTTTATTCTTTGTATTTTTTTACTGTTGTTTTCTTTAAAACGAATGGCTATTTTTGTAAACTTTGTAAACCATCTAGAATCACTGGGAGTCGGCAGCATACAAATTTAATATATTATTATTATACCCCAAGAGCTGACTGATTAATTGTACTCAGGTGTCATAGAAATTCTGCTTGAATTGTGGTTTGGCTGTTTTCAATAGATTTTTTTCTTTGCCTGCATCTTTTTTGGAGATTCCTTTGCATTTCCTACTATTACTCAAGAAAGATAAAATACTTGCTGTTAGGATATTTATTAGCTGCATCCATTTTGATCTATGGAATATACAGAACAGGACATCTTTATGGGAGCCTCTGATTGGAAAAGCTGGGGTGTGCAGAGCAACAGGTGCTGGCTTCAAATGGCAGATGGGACTGACACAATCATCGTGCACCTTTTAATATGCCCTACATGCATCATATGTGTGTAAAAAGAGATGGGGCTTTAATTGCCTGGTCATGCGTGCCATCTTGAGGTCAGTGCCATCTCTGATGTCCAGGCAAAGAAGCATGCATTTATATACTGAAGCACCTATATTTCTTTTCTTACTTGCATGTATCTGAGGGACAAACATGCTCTAATACCCTGGTTTTGTTCTGTTTTTTTTTTTTGATATGGCCCTAGGCAAACTTAAGTACCTGTGTTAAGGTAATGTTTTCCAACATAGGCTTATTCCAACACACATTTTGTCATATCTATAATCTGACAGTTTAGCAAAATATGTTAAAACCTAAGGGGATACTAGGCTAGGAGAAAAAGAGTGAAATAGTACTTGGATCCAGCAAACTGTGGAAGGGATTTTGTGATTATATCGTCTGTTCTAATAAATAGACCAGGGTCTTCAAACTTGGCCCTTTTATGACTTGTGGACTTCAACTCCCAGAATTCCTCAGCTAGGCACGCTAGCTGAGAAATTCTGGGAGTTGAAGTCCACAGGTCGTAAAAGGGCCAAGTTTGAAAATCCTTGGAATAGACTGACTGAATCATTATGAGTCTGGACTTAATATAATGTCAGATAGCTAGACACAATTTTTTTTTTTTTTTAAAAGAAGGATTTTAGAAGAGATTTTACTTCCTCACTATATATACATTATTGTGTGGCTAGACAGATTCCCAAGGGACAGCCTTATTTGATGAAGGTTTAAGACAAGTGGTCCCTCAGTGCTATGGTACTTTGCAAAAATGGCTAGACTATTTTTATCTTAAAAAATGGCTAGACCATGTCTATTGCTCTTTGTACAACGAATGGAATCAAGATGCTCTTAGTTGGGACATTTTTTTTTTCATTAAAAGTGTCTTCCAATAATATCAGCAGATAATGGTACCAGGTGAATAGAATGTATAAAATATGTATCTGGGCTTTTTCCAGTTTTTAATATACCACCCTTTCTTTAAAAGTATGGCAGCATTGGGACAGTTATTATGCACTGGTGCCAAAATAGCTTCTACCTATCTGTGAAGCAGGTGGCCAAATGTTATAGAGTCTCTTGCTGGAGCCAGGATGTCATTTTATGACTGGAGATCACCTTTGTCTATAAAATGTTTATTCTATAATAACCATCATCTGTTAACAAGAATTCTTTCCCTCAAACACTTACCAGAACCCATTGTTCCTTTGTGTTGATTCTTTGGTGTTTATGTTTTTAAAGTAGCTAACTCATACTTTTCCTGAATTTTATTATGTGGAATAAATTGCATTTGATTTAGATTACCAGTGGGAGATGAACAAGGAATTTTAAGTATTTTTCACAAAATATAGAAAGTCTAGGATACGGATGTTTTGTTTTTGTGCCTTTGAGTTGGCATTGACTCCTAGTAACTGCCTGGAATAGTCCCTGCAGGGTTTTTTTGGCAAGTGGTTTTTCAGAAGTGGTTTGCCATGTCTGAGAGAAAGTGACTGTCCCATTGGTTACCCAGCTGGCTTTGTGCTAAAGGCACAACTAGAACTCATGGTCTGCCGGTTTCTAGCCAATTGCCTTAACCACTTCACAAACTGATTTTCAGGAGCATGGATGCGCTTTTAACTATAATAATAATAATGGCATATAATTATGCATTGTATATGTAATATAAAATGAACCCTTCAGCCCTGGACACTTCACAATGAGCATTTATCTCTCCATAGCATAACAAGTTCTTAGAAAGCCTGGTAAGGGTTGATCATAAAGCCAAATTGAACTAAAAGTTTCCATTTCATATTTTGATTTATGTTTCAATAAAGGAGAATATCCATAGCTCAGGGTGAGATGAGGGGTCCTTGGTGCTCTCTGAGCTGGGTTGTTTTCTGATGATGTTACTTAGTTTGGGTAATGAAATGTCTGCAAGACAATAACCAAGCTCAGAGAGCAACAAGGACCTCCCTGACTTAGGTATGTTGCTCAGGCCCAAATAAAAAAAGAACACACACAATTAATATACAAAAAGCCACATCAATGGGTAGGTATGGGGTGGATTTAGCCCTTCTGCATTGATGACTTTTCATTCTGTTTTTTTTTATCTATATCCCGTCTTTATTTTTATAAATAACTCAGGTTGGTGAACATGCCTAATTCTTCTTCCTTTTCCTATTTTCCCCATAACAATCACCCTGTGAGATGGGTTGTGCTGAGATAGAGAGACTGGCCCAAAGTCACCCTTAGGCTGGCTTTCATGCCTAAAGCGGGACTAGAACTCACATCTCCTGGTTTCTAGTCATATGCCTTAACCACTAGACCAGAGGTCCCTAACTGGGACTGGTTCCGTGGAGAGAGGTTTTTCTGCAAACTGGAGAGTGTGTGGTTTTGTGTGCTGCCTGCATCTCGCAGATGGGGCTTTGTTTGTTTGTGCGGACAGGTGGCTGGCATGCCGTGGCCCGGATGGGGGTTGGGGACCCCTGCACTAGATCAAACTCTATACACATTATATACATGTTATTACTTTTCATCAGCAGGTCTGCTAGCAGCAATCAACCTTTCATATCAAGTTCTTAAGTGCATAGTTGAGATTTATTTTATTTTGTTGCATGTGGCTTTTCAAAACAGTATTTTTCTCTCTTTAATTTACTGTATATCAAAAATATTGAACAGATCTCAGATATTACCGTAGTCAGGGAATCCTTGTCAGGTTGCTAGTAGAACCTCTCTCTATATACTGGATGCAGTCATCAGAACTTTGGCACTTCAGACTTTATTTATTTCATTTCTTGGGATGCAGATTTAAGGGATAAAATGAATGCCTTAAACCTTGCAATTAGTTAAGATATTAAATTTCTCTCTGAAAACTCTTGAAACCTCTAACCATGCAGGCAGACTTTGGCCCCACCTATTTTGGGATTGCAGCCTTTGACATGCTGCACAAAATTTGATACAACTCTAGAGTTGTGTGCTACTGAAATATACTACTGAAAAAATTACTTAGAGACAGTTGTGAAATAGTCTAAATACATCTGTGGAATAGCTCTAATCATCTTTGCTCCTGTTACAAGCATATTGTATGCTGCTTGACTGATATCTGAGAAAATGTAGTTTAAAACTGGAACATGAGAATCAGCTTTAGGAATAGATGCCATAATTATTTTCAGAGATTAATGTGGGTTATTGTATTAAATGTAATATTGTCTTCACTGTGCAATAATTAAATTGATTTAAAGCAAGTTTACTTTGAGCTGTATGCAATTTAAAAACCATTCTTTACAGAAAGCTGGTTTGCCTTTCCACCTTGAATATTGTTTACTGCAAATGGACTTTATTTGAAGTAATTGGATATAAAATATATAAAATATGTACTAATATGATAAGATTATATTTATATATATCAACAGTTGTGATGTTGCTTGCTGTGCATATACAGAATGCTGATTCAGTTCCTACATTTGATTTTTAACTGCTACTCATGTGGCTGTAAAAATATGCTATCAAACGTTATGGAATTTAAGTATGAAACTGTGTTATCTACACCCAGCAAAACTTAACATTTTAATTCATATTTCTTATCTGCTCAAGGTCAGTGTGGTCTAAATAAAAGACAATGAGCCAAAAGCTATTTATAAAAAGGAAACAAAAAAATAAGGTTAAATAAAGTCTTGCTTTTTTTTTCAGAGACTCAAGTGCAAATTACATTAAAAAGGAAAAAAGAAATACTGTAAAGAAAAGATTGTGAGTGAAACATTTCTTTTTTTAAAAAAGTTAGCTCCTGTACTAAAAATGATACAATATTTACCAAAAAAGCAGCACAGGAGAGCAAAGGGAATGACTAAACTATATTACTCTTTTAGGTAAACTATTGTGGAAAAACATGGGCTAACTTTACTGACACTTGAAGTCATCCAAAAATAATGAGAGGTTCAATTTAGATTAATTAAAAGGAGGGAGAAAACATTAAAATAGAATCCAAGTAAGAGCAGAATATTCCCATAAAATGCTTTTCTTTCATATACCAACTAAGTCCAGACTAACTCCCCTGAAGGTGCTTTTTCTTTAGAAAAAAATCCCATTTAACTTAAAAAGTGCTTTATATATTCAGAAGCATTACAAAACAAATTTTTGGAAATCAAATGGAAACAAGGAATTACATACTTAATCCATTTCAATTACTGAATGTTTTTTCTATGCTGCCTTGAAGTCCAGTCAGAAACTTCAGCTGGCATGAAATGAAGTATAGCTGCCCAAATGCTTGCAGTACAGTAATTGCCATGGGAGCTACATTTGGTTGTTACTGAAAACAGTGCAAGGTGCTGGTTATTACTTATATCGTTTGGGGCCTAGATATCTTTAAAAAAACTGTTTTCCCAGTTAAATTCTGCTTGCTTAACCTGAATGAACAAAGAGCACCTGTTGAAGATCTGCTCCTACCAAGAAGCACAGAAGCAGGCATTCTTGGTAGATACTCCTGTAGAAGAGAATATTTGTAGCTCAAGGTTAAAGAAAGAAGTTACTTGGATAAGCAGTGAAGTGTTTCAAACCAGGAAGGAAGGAAGGAGGGAGGGAGGGAAGGAAGGAAGGAAGGAAGGAAGGAAGGAAGGAAGGAAGGAAGGAAGGAAGGAAGGAAGGAAGGAAGGAAGGAAGGAAGGAAGGAAGGAAGTCCAGTTTGGATGACTGAGAATCTTCATTGACATACACTCAGGGTTAAACTGTGGATTCCTTAATGCTCTCTGAGCTTAGTGGTTTTCTTGCAAATATTTCATTACCAAACCAGGTAACATCATCACTGCACTCTCCCTTGAGATGCTCCCTTCCTTCAGAATAACCCACTCCCAGCAACAATCCCTTCACTCGCATGATGTTGTGGAGAATGATAAACTGGCTCTTTCAAAAGGTCCTTGGAGATAAATAACAGGCATAAGATCTGCACATTATTGTGCCTACTGTCGTTATTGTTTTGTGGGTTTCTTCTGTACACCCGTCTTACTGTTGAAGTGACTCTGGATGCCGTATACTGAATTTTACTATCATGTGTGTGTTTACCCTCATTTTATTATATCTCCCACTTAGAGCTTTAGAGTGGAATGGTCTATGAATGAATATGTGTGTGAAAATAATTTTCTTCTTTTACGCAGCAAACTAATATATCAGGAGAAAGCCTAAATTAAAAGCTTTTTACTATGCCATTTAAAAAAAAACCAAAACCCAGATTTGATGAGCTGAAAATATTCTGTTTGATTTGCTTGCCTACCTGAGAAAAAGTGCCAGTCTCAAAATACTTACCTGGAAGAAAGATTCACTGTTCAAAACTCTTAATTCTTAGCAGACATATATAGTTTTGCACAGTCAATAGGCCAGAAAATATGCCTGCTTTCTAGGCACTTAAAAAGTTTATGCTGACCATGTGTTTTGCATTATGGCTAGGAAAAGGGACATTTCAAACCATTTCCCATAGAATGGAGCATTAAAAAGTACATAGAACATCTGAAATGGCAAAAATTTCTGCTTATTTGAAAGATCAATCGCTAGAGAAATACCTTTTGGTGTGGAAAAGATGGATAAATTTTATACAGTATAAATATGATATTAAAAGATATTACTTAGCTTTCGAATAATTTATGTTTAAAGTTTAAAGTTTAAGACAATATTTTTTCATTATATATATATATTGGACCTTTTTATTATATATATATATTGGATTTTTTAAATGTAATTTTTGTTTTAGGTTTACTTAAGTTTAAATGTTTTGTATTTTTAGTTGTTAACCCTGTATTCAGCTCTGGGAAGAGGGGGGGAGAGTTGTTGGGAGAGCTGGGAGGTAGTGGGTGAGGGATATTATTGTAAAATTGTAAAACTTTTAATTAAAAAAAAAAAGTACGTAGAACAGTGGGGTGGTTATTCGATACGTTCAATTAATACTTCCATATATAGTAGTGTCATTTGTTTAAGGACATATAGAATGTGACCAATTTCCAGATCACTTTTTATGAGTTTGCATTATCAATAAATTCCTTCAATATCAGCCAAACTCGAGACCACACATCCGGTATCTTAATTGTAATAACTCCATTGCCCAAAAACTGAATGCAGTGATCTATGTCAAATCAGATTCCAGTCTCCAGCCATTCCCCCCCCCCCCCAACTTTGCCTTCCTCACCTTCTAAAACCTCCAAGAGTCCGGAAAGTCTTTCAACATTCCTGTGGAGTTACATAAGACAGCAGAAGGAGATAACATTGTATGGTCTGGACTGAAAATGCAGAATATTTTGTGCTTCCATGTGGAAAGGCATGCAGGAATGTTCTCAGCATATCGGAGGTAATAAACAGAGATCCTCAGAAATAAAATGTTATGCAGGCCCAGGATTCCATATCACAAGTAGAGCTGGCTTTATTGTTTCTGTTTTATTTTCCAAACATAAGACAAGACAGGAGCCATGGCGGTGGAGTGAAAAGGGGATGTATGCAACCCTCGATAAGCTGCGATTGACTTATTAATTTTGGACAACCCTACTTAGCATGTCCTTAGTGACAGTAATGGCTCAGTCACCGGCTATCACTCATGGTCAGCCCAAACATTAGGTGGAATGATGGGCTGACTCAAGTGACGGATGTGGGAGCTTCCAGTGGAAGACTCTCTGCTGTTTCTCCTTAACCCACCATGCTGGGATGTGTCACTCTTGTTCAAAAAAAGAACTTCATGGACTTCAGGTAGCTCTTGACTTACAACCATTCATTTAGTGACTTTACAATGACATTGAAAAAAGTGATTTATCACCGTTTTTCACACTTATGACCATTGCAGCATCCCTATGGTCACATGGTCAAAATTCAGATGCCTGGCAACTGGCTTGTATTTATGACAGTTGCAGTGTCCTGGGGTCATGCGATCATCCAGTGTGACTTTCTGACAAGCAAAGTCCATGGGGAAGCCAGATTCACTCAACAACCATGTTACTAACTTAACAACTGCATTGCTTCACTTAAGAATTGTGGCAAGTAAAGTAGTAAAACGGGGCACTTAACAACTATCTTGCCTGGCAATGGAAATGTTGGGCTCTATTATGGTCGTAAGTTGAGGACTACCTATACATGCTTTATTCCACGCTGCCGAAACTTCCTTCAGGCATAGTGAGGTATACTACTTATTCCATCATCAGAATTGAACTGGAGTGAATCTAGCAATCTAGTTCTTCTCAATGTGGAATGAGGGAAGAGGAAGATAATTTAACCTTAGGGTCTTGAGCTGGACCTCTGCAAGGATATTTTCTCCCTCTAATGAAATCTGATCTTCAAAAGAAAAGTGGAGACAAGCGACCTGCTTTCCTGTGTTATAATGTGTCAGGTGTTTACCAGCAAAGAGAACAAGGAAAGTCTTGTGTTCCACAGCTGACTTTCCGTATGTGCGGGGATTTCCCTGAAATAAGCTTGAGGCCTATGAGTTGCCATCCCTACACATCTGGAAGACACCACTTTTGGAAAGGCTGCTTTAGGCAATTCTCCAGCCCACCCACTAACTGAAAGAATAACTTATGAATGCGATGATAATATGATAACTTTGAACTAGGGTGCCAAGTGAAGTACAATCTGCAAAGTTATGGATCGAGCATTTCAAAGAGGTTATAGGCTTTAAATTGTCCTGGATTCCAGTAATATTTATAGCAGTTGCCTATGTAGATAAATGGCAATAAAGTAGTGCATTTATCTTGTTTGTGTATTTGACATCCATGGAGGGAGTACATACTCCGGATTTCACATGAAAGCTTGATTATAATATATTTTCTCTATAGGCTTTTTTAAAAAGACAAGCAGCAAACACAGGTGTATATTTTCAGTGCTCATCTAAGCACCATATGAATTGGAACATATGCCTTTTGAAGTGCATGGGACATGTGCCCAATTTTAGGGATTGCTTCTTACAAGATGCTAAAGATTGAACAGGATTGGGTGTTTAGATTTAAATAGTCATTGGATTAATTTGGATGACTGTATCAATTAAACAATAAAAGTACAAGGAATTCACCATCTATCTCTAAGTCATAAGAAAAAGAATTAAAATTAACGTGAGTGGAGGATAATTTAAGCTCAAGGAATTCTTAAAATATGACCAATGCAACTATTCTGAATTACTCTGAAATATTCTCCTTTTTCCCCACTGTATACTAAACATCTTGGCTTTTGCACGCTCATTTCAGTAAGAGTTTTCTTAGAACATTGGTTATCCTTGAAATAATTTTCCCATTAGCTCTGATGTTTGTGTGGTCCATTCCTTGGACATGCTAGCTTTGACAAGACAATACAGTGGGGAAGTCATACTCTATAAATCTCTTCTCATTACCTGCCCCTCTTTTCACTGAACCTTATCACTTTTTTTGAACACAGGTTTTAAGAAGCTCCATTTTAATCTGTCATCAAAGACCTAAAGTTGCTGTAGTCTGTCACTTCCCCCCACTCTTTCCCTAGGTGTTCAAAGGCTATCTTTGCAAATAAACAGTTATGTTTCACTCTGAAGCTTCAGTGGTTATACTGCTTCTTTTTTTTTTTACTTGCAATCTTTATTGAAGATTTTATAAATTTTACAAAAAGACAAAAACAATACAAAACAAAAAACAACATATACAAAAAATAAAAATAAAAAACTAAACATTACATATAAAAAAAACCCCCTATCCCCCACCCCTCACAAACACCCTCCCTTCCCCCCCCTGAGTGGTTATACTGCTTCTTAAAAGAAATGATCGACAATCCCTGGTGAGATGTTTGCTATTACTAGGCAGTCAGGATAAAGTCTCAGGGTGACATCTCTGGGGGCAGAAGAAGCTGATTTATTTTGAGTTGCACCATCAGATAGTTATAGTCAATGCTTTTTTTCTAAAAAAAAAAAAAAAAGTGCTGGAACTCACACATGTCATACAACCCGCCTTGCCTACCCTACAAGATTCCATCCAAAAAAGGTGCCGGAACTCCGTTCTGTGCATTCTATGAGAAAAAAAGCCCTGAGTATAGTTATAGTTATAGTTATCAGATAACTTATGTTCACTATTGGGTAGCTACTTATGGGCTATATTCATTATAATTCTTTCTCTCTGTTCTGCCTTGGTGTATGCTGTACTAGCTTCAAATCAGATTGTGTTCTGAGGGCAACTGCCAAGATGATGTGAGATCTAAAAATCAAGGGATATGTGGAACAGTTAAATAATCTGCGTAGATTTAGCTTAAAAATAGATGATTGAAGGGAAAATATGATACCGTAACAGTCTTCCAATATGTAAAACAATGTCATACAGAGAAAGGAATAAACCTATTTTCTGTTTCGCAGAGAGTAGGGCAAGAACCAGTGGATTAAAATTACAAGGAACTAGGTTCAGGCTAGACATCAGAAGGAACTTTCTGACTGCATGAGCTCCTAAGTGCAACAGAAGAGATGAGTTTACCTTCTAAATCAGAGGTCCCCAACTCCTGGTCCATGGACCAGTACTGGTCCATGGAAATTATTTGTGCTCTATGCTCATCTTCTTCCGATCCAACTTTCCTCATGTCTTATTATACTGCCCTATGTATAATACAGCCAGAATTAAACTATTGCCTCTCCTTGAAATTGATCTCTGGCTCTACTGTTAGTAATTTGTTTTTACATTGTCTAGGGCGGGAGTAGGCAACCTTGGCTCTTTTATGACTCGTGAACTTCAACTCCCAGAATTCCTGAGCCAGCCATGCTGGCTCAGGAATTCTGGGAGTTGAAGTCCACGAGTCATAAAAGAGCCAAGGTTGCCTACCCCTGGTCTAGGGGATGGCTCCTCCTATATTACTTCTCAGGTTTCTAAATTTCTTTTAAGAGCTGTAACTATTAGAGGAGAACGTTGTAATTCCCTTTAGCCAAGGCTTCTGGTGTTAATTGTTTGTGATTATATTTTTCTTGTGTTTTCTTCTGTTGCACTTGCATTTTGATCTGTGACCGCAAAATAAAAATTATTATTATTAATAATATAAATTCTGCAGATACAGTAGACTGAATAAATAAAAGAAGAACATACAACCTTGTCTCACGTCTTTGCCAACTTGAAGCCAATTAGTTTCCCTCTGTGCACACTGTGACTTCCTGACCTGTGTATAGGTTTTGCATGAGTATAATGAGAGTTCCTGGGATTCCCATTGTTCTATGAACATTCTACCTTCTTGACATGACTGGCACAACTGAAAGCCTTTCTGTAATCACCAAAGCCCATACAGATTTCTTTTTAGTGTTCTTTGCCTTTTTCAGTTATCCAGTGTGCATTGGCAGAAATGTTCCATGTACCTTGGGCTTTTCTCATGTCAGTTTAAACATCTGGCATCAGATTTTCCATGTAGGGCTGTAATCCGCAATGGATGATCGTGAGCATTATTTTGCTAGCAAGTGAAATTAAGAATATTTTATGACAGTTTGCACTCTCAGTTAAGTCTCCTCTTTGGAGGATTGGAATGTAGATTGATCTCCTCCAATTTGCTGCCCACTTGCTGACATACACATGGTAGCCTGAAAGATTTTCAGTTCTTCCTCAATAGCATGTTGAATGCCATCTGACCTGGCTGGGGGATAGCAGAAGAACTATCCTGTAGAGTGGTGAGATTCAAATATGTGAACAACCAGTTCTCTGTGTGGATTCTGCTTCCGGAAGTCCATTCTGTGCCTGGGCAACAAAAAATTAGCTACCGGTTCTGCCAAACTGGTGCAAACTGGCTGAATCCCCCCACTGCCTTAAGCCTTCTCAAACTGCTTTTACTTAACAAAATGGGAGAAAGATATATGAAACTGTCCACCCTATGTGGGTTCCGTCTCAGCTTTCTCCTTCTCCTTCTCCTCCTTTTCCTCTACAAAATTAAAGTCTATTGATACTATTGTATAAAATTAGAAATAAAATACCTAATATAACAATATAGTTCAAAGCCCTGGAGTTAAATTCAGTGAATCTGATTGGTGCTGGAAGAAGGCATTTAAATGACTTGGCACCATTTGGGAAAAATGTGGAACTTTGGAGACAAGCTAATAGCTGTATCAGTACATTAAAGAACAGCCTGGCCAAGGATTATGTTGGTTATCAAAAAGAAATGTGACCAAAGGCTAAAATTAAGAATGGAAAGAATTTGAACAGACATGGGGGGGGGGGGAAGTAGGGAAATTCCTTGTTCTTTGGGTGATTAGGCTTTGACCTGAGCCATCAAAGGGGTAAGTGAGACAATGCCATTTGTGTACACAACAGGAAAAGATCGAAGAAGTAATAGAGGGACACTATCGCTATGATACAGAAGTCTGGAATAAGTGCTTTAGTGCATTTTGTTTTTCCCCACTTTTATCTCTCAGTTTAGAAAAAACTTTTCTCAATCTAGTTTCCTTCACATGTGTCTAACTACAATTTCCATCAAGAAACTATGTCTTTTGGAAGATGATGACTTCACAAATGAAAAGGGAATAATTTGATGGTTATAGGAAGCAGAGAAGCCCACCTCATATTTCTTTCACTAGGATATAGATATGCCATGCTAACATTTTTCATGCCATGTTCTTATGATGTTGCCCTTCCAATTCTGTAGCTGATGCAACCTAAGCTGTTGTTCCAGGTTTAATTCACTGTTTTCATTCTTCTCCTAACACAGTTTTTCCTATTAACATGATCTAGCATACTTCATTGACAGTCAGGGATGAGATTTGTTGAACTCTTATTGACTGCTTTAGGCTGGTGGGACCCTACTTCTTGTGCTCTAGTTTTAGGACACTGCCCTGAGCCTATTAAAAGTATCTAAATCAGTTATTTCTCAACCTTGGCAGCTTTAAGATGTGTGGACTTCACTCCCAGAATTCCTCAGCTAACTGGCAAGAGAATTCTGGGAATTGACATCCATCGATCTTAAAGCTGCTAAGGTTGAAAACCCCCCCCCATCTAAACTTCTATTCTTACCACTTACCCCACTGTGTCAAATGTAGGAGAGACTGAACACCTGGCTTATGTAGGGGCAACGACCTGTGTAATGTTTAATCAGTGCTTTCTGAAGTATTTCTTAGATCTTATATGAGTTTCTCATAAATACACTTTTTTCCATTCTGATGTAAGTGCACAGACCTGTTTTTTTTTTTTTTTTTGAAAAAAAATACAAGTTAATTTTTAGAAAAGGCCTGTATGAAGAAAATAAAATATTGTACTTTAGTGTTGGGAAATCATTAATTTCAAGCAAAGACATAACAGCCAGAAGCGTGAGGTATTCAGGCATATAAAGCAGCTTGTTACTGTTTCAAAAAACTTGGGATTTTTTTCCCCTAAAACTATAAACAAAGTTAAATAATATTTTTAATTCCTATTTTGTAATTGTATTTATTTATTAAATTTCATTATGTGTGATTGTTAAGAAAGAGTTCGATGAACTTAGACTAAATGGAAAAGGGAGCTATATGTTTCAGTTACTGGGTATTTATTTTGCTAATTTTTACTGGAACTTTGCTAATTAATAAGGAGAGCTGAAGATTTAGAGATGAATTTATAGAAAACGGATGAGATATGATGAAGAGATATCTGGCTGTATTTTAAGAGATAGTGATGAGTTTTTAATGAAAATGGATGTTTCGCAAAAAACTAAGCAGAATGTAATTTTGACTTGGGGATTTGATGATCAGAATGATATCAGATTATAGAAGTAATGTAGACTAATTGTTAATTTTTAGAGTAAGAGTTGGATGTATTTTTTTGTCTAAATCTATATTAAAAAGTTCTTTTTCTTTTTTCTTTCCTTTGTTTTGCCATTGTTATGATGGAGGCAAGTTATTCTTGTAAGGGCTGAAAAACAGCAAAAATATGCTGCTGTTGTAGAGAGAAAATGTAAAGGAGAAAAAAACACAACTGGGCAATTGGCTCAGATAAAAACAGTTTGAAAAGCACTGATAAAATAGGATTGTTCCCCTCTCCTTAATGTGACCTAAAAGGATTGTCACATGTTAATGTTAATTTGTAAAGAAATTGGAAAAAAAGTTCTTAGCTAAAAGGTAGAAGATTTTTGGAAGAAGTCAAGAGAGTTTCATGTTAGCTAGTAATATTTTTTTTCCATGTCCCTAATTAAAACTATTGGCCATTTTCCCCTGGCTGTTTGGAAGGATTACATAAAGGTTTTAATCTATTTAATCTTAGAGAACATCACATTTGATTTATCATGGAATAAGCACAATAGAAAGTTATATTTTACTTTTCAGGAAGTAAATCTCAACTTTTTTTTTTCTCTTCAGAGCAGCTTATATCCAAAGAGAATGCACTACAAAACATTCAGGAAACACCATGCAATTGTATTCTTATAAATATTAAGATGTCAGTGGTTTTTGAATCTAGCACTAAATGAGAAGAATAACATCTTTCTGCTTCTTAGAGAAGAACCAGGATATGCATTGTGATTTGAGGATAATTGTATATAAAATTAACACTAAGATCCCCTCCCAAATTTTAGACTCAAAATGATAATCTTCTGCTGTAACATCAAACTCCATATTTAGCAAATACAACCCCATCCCAAAGGAAACAGTAATTGAATAGACATAAAAATCATACAATGACCATATTCTCTATTCTTTGTCTTTTATGGAGTGGCTCATGAGATAAATATGCATGGAATTTCTGGATTTTCCAACTCCTTTTTTTGGGTGCATTATAAACGGCTGAAAGTCTCTTCATTTTTTTGTGGGTTTTGTGTTGGCCTAGACTACCATTGTCCTTGTATGGAAGAAATGTATGTTCGTTGCACAAATAAATGCTAGCCAGAGGTTTAAGTCATGGTCTTCAGACAGTAAAAAAAGAAAGGAGTATGACTTGTACTATAAATTAATTCCAGGAAGGCCACAGTAGTGCGATAAACTTTGCACCTGGAATCTGATGGTGCAAGTTCCAATGCACAGGGGAAAAAAATCTTTCAGATAAAGGGCTTTTAACAACTCTTCAGAAACATTTTTCAATATTAGGGTTTTTTTTTTTACATTTGAGAATTTGCCCATAAGATGTCCAAATTATTTAATCATGGTAAAATCAAGAATGTTTGTGATATTTGGGAGTTTTAATTCAAGTCACACAAACATGCCCATGCTAAGGGACTTGGGTTTGGCTAGTCTAAAGAATAGAAGAAATAGGGGAGATATGATAGCAGTGTTCCAGTATCTGAGAGGCTGCCACAAAGCAGAGGGGGTCAGGTTGTTCATCAAAGCACCAGAGGGCAGGACGAAAAACAATGGTTGGAAACTGATCAAAGAGAGAAGCAACCTGGAATTAAGGAGAAACTTTCTTGACAATGAGGACAATCAACAGTGGAACAGCTCACCCCCAGAAATCGTGGGCGCTCCATCACTGCAAATTTTCAAGAAGAGACTAGACATTCACCTGTCTGAGACGGTATAGGTTCTCCTGCTTGAGCAGGGGGCTGGACTAGAAGACCTCCAAGGTCCCTTCCAGCTCTATTCTATTCTATTCTAGATGTGAAAAAAGTTCCCTCTTCCACTGTAAACTGAAAAATTGTAGTTATTCCACTTAGAATGGAGCAGAGATCTTTTCTTATATCTCATAGGTCACATCAGATATATTTCCTTAACATTGTTTTTCCCCCCAGTTGACCAACCCAGTTACTTATGCTTTTTACATGGTCTGGAGAATAGCCATGGAAAATGAAAACCTGCCCTAAAACATTTTAAATGAAGCAATTCTAGATTGTTATTTCACTCTGTTAGAACAATACCTTCAGATTTGGATTTCATTAATTTTTTTAAAAAAACTTAATTAATTAAATTGCATACCACTTTAAGATTACATTTTAATGACCAGTTGGTAAAACATTTTATGAATAATTAAGTACAAAAATTATTTCCAGCTTTAGTAATACATTGTGTAAAAACTGTTCACATATTCCCTACTTCAGTTATACAGTACATCCATGAGGAAATGCTTGTGTTTAACTAAGGATAGAGACATTCTTGAGTTTAAAAAGTAAATATAAGTTTCCAAATTCAAGATTTTAATATTTCTTTTTTAAAAATTCCCATAATTCTTGGGAAAATCCTAATGTAGTTGATCCCACGTCTGTCCCACCCAATTTCCACGTCTGCAGTTTGAGCCGATATTCAATCTAAAGTTAATTAAATATAGGTATTAGCCACTCCTCCCATATTAATATTCATTTTGTGCTTCATCATTTTGCTTGATGGGGAATTTAGAAAGTATAGGTGGGATTTTGCCTTAACATCAAATGTCTTGAAATTAGAAATTTTAATTCCTCACTCAGTCAGTAGGTGGCATCTGGCTAAGTTTTGGGGAAAGTATGAGAGTTTGAGCAGTGAAGTACACTTTGAAAAAACAAGCAGTACATGCTTGGTATTTATTAGTTTAGCCATTCACATTTCCTTTCTGTGATGAATTCAGCAAAGTGATTGAATATCAGCATTGTATTTCTTTTTTGAGTTAGACAAGTTGAGCTTTATAAACAGCAGACAATGTGAAGGATCTCGGAAGATCATCTTGATTCCATCACTCCAAATGAAAAACTACATTTTGGAAAACAGACTTTGAAAGCTTTCTAACTCTAACAGCCACATTAGTTGCAGGCTGAGACTAGACAAAGGTCATAAAATTGGGCCGGTACACAATGACCTACTTTATGATCATCATGATTTAGGCTCTATTATGGCCGTAAATTGAGAATTACCCATATTTCCATCTTTCTTCATTGCATTCCATGATTTTGGAAATCTATACCGTTCTTCATTTAAGGATGAACTAAGTATACTAAGCTGGAAATATTGCTTTTTTTCCTGGTAGTTTTTAATCTGCACTGCTGTCTCGGTCATGGAGATTTAAAAGGTAAGCCACATAAGCCATTTTTAGAGATTAAGTAAATTGAGTTTTCCTGCAGTCATTGACAAACTTGAAACCATCCAGGTGAAATCAACTCTGTTGCACAATAATGGTGAAATACTTCTAAATGGATATTAATCACCTGAACTGCCAGACATCTAAAAACTGACTCTTGAGAGGGGGGGGGAAATGTGATCTGAATTTGCAGTCGAATGGTGATAGGAAACTTCAGATGCAGAGAGAGTTTTAAAAGTGTTAATATGGCAGCCACGGCCATGGGATCCAAGGCCCACCTGCTCTTCAATGTGCATTGTATGCGCAACACACATACCAAAGAGGCAGGGATTCCATTGTGCACTGGCAGCTGCCATTTTGACTTTCTGACCTCTCCTCTTTGATTGACTGCATGATGCTTCCTTGGGGAAACAACTTGGAATGGTAGGGTTTAATATCCGTGCTATTCTTCCTAGCCCAGTTCAGGTTTGGGGGAAGAACTATTGAATATACACATAAAAAAAAAAAAAATCTAAGAGCAATTTCTCTTGGTAAGAAAATTCTTTTTTTTAAAGGCTGCCTTGAAATGTGTTGCTAGTTGGTGAATTCACCAACAGGTGAATACTAAAAGATTAGTGCAAAGGAAAATAATTCTACACTCCAGCTGCCATGTTTCTATCTCTCCCTAATACAGATTTTTTTAAGCTAAGGTTTCTGGTGGAGAGTTATTTTCTCTGTAATCGTCCCCTCTCTTCTGTAAAGACTTTAAAGCAGCCCCAGCCTTTTTTCTACCTTCTGCCACTGCCTGAGGAGGGGAATTGCATATTTATCGATAACTTTCTGAGTCATCTCTCTGAGCATGTTTCTCTTATGCTGCCCTCTTGAAACTAAGGTGATATTTTGCTGCAGGGGACACCCACAGCTTTTGAATGACAGGCATCCATGAGATGATTAATGGGCCAGACGTCATTGGTGGCCCAGAAGAATGTAGGAAAAAACAACAACAGCAGTCTTGTGTTTTGGGCCGGCCTCTTCATTGCCAAATTCCTTTCCAGTATTTCTGCAGCACTGAGGTTGAGGTTGCCGGCTGATCCTTATCTGAAAAGGTGGGAAAGTGACACATACCAGGTCAGTCAAGGCAAGTTTAAGTTTTACCATACTGACAATAGAAGCCTAGTTCAAAAAAAGACTCCAAGGGACATTTTTATACTTTATTTAAGCATTAGCAGAAGAACACAGTTGGAAAGGACCTTGGAGTTCTTCTAGTCCAACCCCCTGCTTAGGCAGGAAGCCTTATGTCATTTCTGACAAATGGTTGTCCAATCTCTTCTTAAAAATTTCCAGTGTTTGGAGCATTCACAGCTTCTGGAGGCAAGTAGTTCCAATGATGAATTATTCTGTCAAGAAAATTCTCCTTAGTTCTAGGTTGCTTCTCTCCTTGGTTAGTTTCCATCCACTGCTTCTTGTCCTGCCTTCAGGTGCTTTGAAGAATAGGTTGACACCCCCCCCCCTCTTTTTTGTGGCACTTAATTTTTATTATTTGTTATGATTTAAGCACCCATTAAAAGAAATAATTACTCCTACTATTTTTTCTTCTTCTATACAATTGTGTCTGATTCTCAGAGACTGCCTGGCTACATCTTTAAGCTTTCTTGGTAAGGCTTTTCAGAAGTAGTTTGCCATTGCCTCCTTCCTAGGGTAGAGAGAAAGTGACTGGCCCAAGATCACCTAGCTGGCTTTGTGCTCATGGCAGCACTAGAATTACCGCTCTCCCAGTTTCTAGCCCAAATGCTTTAACTATAATCCCAAACTGGCTCTCCTGCAATTTAATGTTCACTAAACACTAGTGATGTCTTAGTTGTATTTAATTTCTATATATTTTATTCCGCATAAAAGGCTACCTTATATTCTATGAAAATAAAAATGATGTTACAACAGGGTAATAAGATTTACTGAAAATAAAATCAGGAAGAAGGGAGGGAAAAAAGAGGGAAAAAGACTTTGGCATAACAGCACAATTTAAAGTTAATTCAGAAAAGAAGTCCCAAAGGTAAATATATATAAAATCATAAGATAATTTAAAGGCTTATGAAAATTAAAAGGCTTTCTCCCTGGTGATTAAGGGATCTCTGGCTGCCTTGGAAACAGAACTTAAGTCCCTCCCTCCCTCCCTCCCTCCCTCTCTCTCTCTCTCTCTCTCTCTCTCTCTCTCTCTCTCACACACACACACACACACACACACACACACACACACACACGATTTTTGTTCCCAGCAGGCATAGTCATACAGAAAATAACACCACCAATCTAATTGTAGTAGGTTTATTGAATCAAATCTTGAAAACAGTTATCCTTTTATACATTTCTCAGGTCAAGCTCACCTAATTAGAGATACACATTCCTGATCAACATGACTTTCCCAGCTAATGCAAGCAGAGAGGTTATCTAAATTGGTGATCTGATAGCTACACAAGGTTGCCCAGTAGTTCCTTGATTCCAGAATAATTTCCCAGTGTGGAAAAGATAATAAGCTGTAAAATAGGGAAGCTGTTACAATCTAAACACACATCCTTACATCCTGTGCACACTTCTCATAGCTTAGACACAGAGCTCCTATTCGTCTCCCGTTTTATAATCTAGAAGTGTTGGACTCTGAGCTGGTGGTTTTCATCTGTCTTTTCTTCCACTGAATATTATTACACTTTAGAAGACAATTCAGGGAGAGGTTTGGGCATATGGTACCCTGATTCTTGGTACTTTTATCCATCAGTTCCATACCGATTTTTTCCTGGCTTTTGGCACATCATTGTTTTAGTCTACTCCAGCATATTTTTCATTGTTATTCACCTGTGCTTCAGTTGATAATTTGCTGGCGCTGTTGCTTCTCACAAATGTTTAATGGGATTGTAATATTATATTATTTTTCAACATAGGCTGGGAAATAATTTTGATTCTGGATCCCTGAGAGGGTCTTGGGGGGGGCACGCTGTAAGAAACAGTGTCTTAGGAGAAACCTGTATGCTATTATTCCTCTCATCCTACAGAATGATTTGCCTAAGAACATTTAGGGAATTTCAAGATTCAAACTGTGCAGTTAATTTCCAAGCTCACAGCTACTCCTGGTTATATCAAAAATAACTCCCACTGAATATAATTGGACTTAATCAGATAAGGGCTTCTGCTGGCGTCTCTTAGATCCTAAGCTACACCAATATTATTTGGCCGCAATTATAAATGAACAGTAGCTTGTTAAAAAAAACCCTGCTACATCAGCAAAATGCTCCTACTGTACATTGCTGTATACAAAGGTCAGTGTTGATATAATTAAGATGTGAAATGGGACAATTAAACAGTTTGGCCCACAGCGCTATGCAGTCAAAAACTGGACTTTTAGCTCATTCAGTTCAATTGACGTCAGTCAGCAGCTGGATGTCAATAAAACATAATAGGTTTAAAAATTAAAGCAACTTAGTTTTGTTTTTTTTAATGGGGGTACTGCCTATGCCCAGTAGATGTGGCAGCTGATCCTGCGCGAAAGGAATTATTTTAGGTTGTTTGTTCCCAACTTTCTTTCTTTGGGGAGCTTTGTTGTCCCTTTGTTGAAGGAAATCTATGTACAATTAAGCCTTAAACAATAGAAACTTCAAAGATGATTTTTTTAAAAAAAATATCTACATAGTTCATGTGCAGCTGGGATAGGATTAAATTTGTTTTTCTCTATGACGAATGATTTGCATGAAATTGAAAAGAAGGATAGTAGTTGGAAGCCTTCATCCTCTGGAGCCATCACAAGCAAAGACAAGAATGTGCTGCTCTTAGGACTTCGAAAGGACTTCCCTAGAGGTAGGCCTCGACTTACAACAGTTCATTTAGTGACTGTTCAAAGTTACGACGGCACTGACAAAAAGCGACTTATGACCATTTTTCACACTTATGACTGCTGCGGCATTCCCCCATGGTCACATGACTTACATTTGGATTCTTGACAAGTGGTTCATATTTACGAGGGTTGGTCATGTGACCATCTTTTGAGACTTTCTGACAAGCAAAATCAACGGGGAAGCCAGATTCATCTATCATCCGTGTTACCAATTTAACAACTGCAGTGATTCACTTAACAAATGTGGCAAGAAAAGTTGTAAAATGGGACAAAACTCACTTAACAAATTTCTCCCTCAAATTTGGGGCTCAGTTGTGGTCATAAGTTGAGGACTACCTGTATTTCCCACCTCTAGAGGAGAAATACTATGATAAAGCAGTTTCTTCTAAGCCATTCACCCTATTCATCCTAACTGGGAAATAGATAAATGTGGATTAAATCTGGGGATAGCAATGTACATTTTCTCTATATAATCCGTCCCAGCTCTTATTATCTCTCACAGGAGCCTACCATTTTCTTCTTCTTTAGTAGCAGTGTATGTACCAATAGTAATACTCCTTCCTAACCTCTTATTCTTCCTCATTGTTGTTCTGCTTAAGCCTTTGACCTCTAGATCCTCCTAGAAAGAGGCTGGATTCACATAGTTTGCTAAGCCATGGCTTGTGTTTAATTATGGTTTAATCCTATGGCAGAAGCCAAGTAAACCAGTTGGGTGTAAACTTGACTTTGGTCACAAGGTAGGATTTATTCTTATCATGCTTCCATAAATCATAATAGGGAGCTAATCATTATATTATTAGTCTGCCTGGCCTTGCGTTGCCAACCTAAGGTGAGGCAATTTTTCATGGGCTTTGAAAGGTTCATGGTATGACATGGCTGCATTTCTGCATTTGTAATATGTCTACCATAGCGGGTGTGACAAAAGCTTTTCCAGACATGCACAAACACACAGACAGACACACAGACATATAGGGCAGGGGGAATCCCCAGGATGTGCTATATTTGTCATTTTTCTGGGCAGATGAAGGAAAAGTTTCCAAATAAGGATTAACTCACAGTCACCCAGTGTTTATACTTTCTAAAATATATTGGGCTTATGTATCCATGGATGATGCGAGATTTAGTTTGTTTTGCAACTTTGTCAACTTTCCAGTTATTATTCTTATTTATTTAAAAACCCTAAAAAAAACCCCAAGAGCATTGGAGAAAGGAGTTTGGGAGGGAGGGAGGGAGAGGGAGAGGTGAAGCATCATGCACACAGGATGTTGCAGGATGTGGTAGTATGTATGTAGATTTATATAGATGCAGTAAGTGTTGTGACAAAGCATGATTTGCTGTTGCCTGTAAAAAGCACACTATGATCTCTTACCATTCAAAACAGGCCTGTGTAATTTTTCTGGTTCAGTTATGCCAGGCTTATGCTCTAACACTCAGTTGTGGTTTCTTTTCTCTTCTAATGTCATTGTCAAATATAGGGGCAATTTTTTTTATTGCATGCTATCTTACACTTATGGAATTATTGTCCCTACTACATTGGAATCAGAGGCTATTATAAGGCATCCATTAACCAAACTCACCCATTAAGTCATAAATGCGATTTGATTTGTTTTGGTTTACATGTTGACTGCACTTAGCCACTTAGCCAATTGTGTTTTATTCAGAAAATTGGTTAAACAAACAATGGTTTAAAGGGAGGTGAGAACCAGAACAAACTATGGTTTAAAATGATGCAAAAACTAGATTTAAATTGATGTGAGAACAATGCAAGAGAATTCTGCAGAAATGAAAAAAATGTTTTCTGGCAAGATTTCTAGGGAAAAAAACTAGAGAGAGAACCTGAACACAAAACAAGATCGTTTACCAGCAGGCCAAAAAAGGAGTGGGAGACAAATTAGCTAGCTGTATCAATGTTTTTCAACCTTAGCAACTTTAAACTGAATTCTGGGAGTTGATGTCCACACAGCTTAAAGTTGCCAAGGTTGAGAAACAGTGATGTGGTTGGCTGTCCTATACAGTACATCTCTCCTCAGCTGAGTCAGCAAGAGAGAATTAGGTTACTCTTTTCAGGCTGAGATTAGCAGATGCGAGCAACAAGTGACAACCTCAGGCATTGGGGCTACTGGCTTCTTTGAGAAATAGGAAGTACAGTCCTACATAGGGTATCCTAGTTAGCTCTTGAAGGCTCACCTGAAGGCAGATTTACAGCACTAGAAGGATATCTCAGTACCAAGTATGCTCCTTACTGGTTTTCTGTTACAGAAACAGAGATTTCATATTAAAAGCACAGCTTGTCTGTTCACCTGAATCAGGGGTGGGGAATGAGGGCCCTTTTATGACTTGTGCATTTCAATTCCCAGAATTCCTGAACCAGCCATACTGACTCAGGGATTCTGGGAGTTGAAGTCCACAAGTCATAAAGGGGCCATCGTTCCCCATCCCTGTCCTAAATGGATCCATATTTGAAGAACTGCTGCTGCTGTTACCCACTCAGCAGTGTCTAAGGGCCAGGTTTCTCCACATCTTCTGATCTTACTGCCTTTGAAGTTGAAGAGCTACCTGAACATTATAAGACAGTTCTGAGATTTCCCAGTGTTTATTTTTTGGCTTTTCTATTTATTGTAATTCTCATTCCTACATATCCCCAAAGATATAAATGTCACTAGGAGAAAGTGACAGAAACAATCTTTTTTTAAAAAAACCTATAGAACTACCAGCAGGCTCCTGAGTAATTTTTTTTTGTTTTGAAAATGAAGGGCCCCACATGGCTACTTTATGTTCAGAACAGAAGTGCATCAAATGTTCTGCATTCCGCACAGCCCAAATAGTTTTCAAGCAGGAATTCAAACACGGTTTCTTCATGTGTGTGTGTGTGTGCCCTGTGGGCATTTTCAAAATTGCCATGAGTTATTATGCGTGCACACTGCATTGTGAAGTGATGGCTGGCAGAGTCAGATTGTTGCCCTCTGGAAAATCCTTGAAAGCCTCATACAGGATGGCTTTTATCAGAAGAGTCTCTTGTATAACAAGTGCCATGGTTACAAGCCTCTCTAAACTGATGATATTAACACGCAGGAAACCACGCAAAGAAAACAGGATTTGCATGGCTCCGTCTCTGCTGCTCCAAGAATTCCAGGAAGTGATTATACTTTATGAAACCGTCTGTGCTCTGCTAGATTGTCTATAGCTTTTTAAGGTCACACCGTATCATGCTGCGCTCCGAATGCCCTTTGTGTAACGAAGAATGTTTATGAACCCAAGTACAGGCTGTATTGTTTTCCCTGCTATTCGGTTTGGAAGGCCCTGTGTTGGAGTCTCTTTTATGGAATGACATGAAGAATCCATCATGGGCCTATTTGGCACAACACAGGCAGTGTTCTGAGGAGAGCTGTCCATCATGTCTACTTGAAATAGGGCAGCATGTGCAAAAAGTCACGAAGTCCTCATGCACAGAGCGAGGTTTGGATGACAAGAGAGCTAATGGGCATGCCCTGTTTGGATTGCCGGTTTCCTGTGGCATTGACCATGTCAAGCATGAAAAAGATATGTGTCCTGCCAAGCATTGCGTTCCCGTTTTGAGGAAAAGAAGAGCGGCGATATGTGCAAAGGACAATCACGCCACTAGGATTTCTATGTGAGAAGCAATGTTGTTTAAAGAACAGGGACAATACAGCTGCTTCCTACCAACATTATGGAACCAGCAGGTTTGCTAAGTGCACAAAATGCGATTACACGACTGCAGAGGGCTGTGCGACCATTGTAACTCCAAAGATGAATCATAAGTGGCTCTGTGGAAGTCTGTCATAATTTTGACTGGCCAATTAAGTGTTTTGGGTTTTTCTTTTTTTTTACTTTCAATCTAATCTATATTGCTTGATGATCTCCCATCCAATATAACCAGGTCCAATCCTGCTTAATTCTAGAAGTAGACAAGGTTGGTTAAAATCTGTCACCTGCTGAGAACTGATAAAAGATCTCGCAAAGTTGGAATTGATTGATGGAACTTTTTTTTTTTATCCACAAACTTCTTTTGTTTGTGGCACTGCCCATGGCGCTGGAGGAGCGCGTCGGAGCTGGAGAGCTTGCTCCACCAACTACTGCCCAGATATTCTCCCAAAGCATTTCTATGCTAACCTTGTCCCACAAACAAAAGAAGTTTGCCAAAGTGGATCCTGGGCTGCAATGTGTGCTGCAATGGAGAGACCGGAAGTGGAGCAGCCGCTGCAAGGGAAGACGGAGCAGGGAGAAGAAAGAGGAAAAGTGGCCGAGTGAGATGAGGCATGGAAAACAGCAGAGTGCGTGTGCCTACCTGCCACATGCTTGCCCTGTGTTAGCCATGCTCTCCATGGCTAATGCGGGGGGTGGGGGTGGGGGTGTTGCAGCAGCAGGGTTTGGGGGAAGGTGAATCCCCATTCGTGGCGTGTCTGCCGACCAATCGCCATGCCATCTCTCACGAGGGAACCGAAAAAAGCAGAGTCCATGTGCGCTCCTGCCTTGCGCTCGCCCCACCTCTGCCATACTCTCCATGGTGCGCTGCAGTTGACCTGAGGTGGCTGGCCAGACACTGAAATGCCACTGAAAACAGGGAAGTGTGTGTGTGCCTGCTCTCCACACCTTGGATCAACTGTAGCGTGCTCTGGAGAGCATGGTGGATGCAGGGCAAGTGTGAGGCAGGTGCGCACACGAACTCCACTTTGTTCAAGCGCCATTTTTAACAACCAGTTTGCTGAACTCAAGAGAAAGTAGGTAATGGTTCTACCGAACCAGTGCAAACCACCTCTGCCTCCAGCCCATATCAAATTAGGATGGAAATTATCTAGATATTTTCTCAAACTTGGAAAAATTATATTATTTCTGGCCCCAACGGATCTCAGCTTGTTCTTATTTCTACTTCTTTCCTTTCCCCTACTCTATGAGGCTCAGATAGCTGTACTAAACTGGAAAGCAGGATTTCTTAATCTCCCAATTAACATCTCAACTGTCACCAGAAGATCCAGTCCTATTGCTTGAGCCTTTGGAAAAGCTACATTTCTCAAAAACACTTGAGTTTTCCACTACACAAAGGAAGAAAGACTTCCAGTTGCCTTTTGCCCTACCCACTTGCTAAGCAGACTACAAACGCACAACAGTAAATGGGTGATCTTTAAAATGCATGATCTTTATGAGTGTAAATCTGTTAGAATCAACTCTTATACCCTCATATTATAGCCAGAAATCCTATCCAGGACATATTATTTTAAAACATGTGTATTTGTTTTGGAAGTGTCACCTTAACTATTATTAAGTCTGCAATTTCTGTTCCTTCATTTCTCTGAAGTATAGAGAATCTGAAGAACATTGCTGCCTACTTGCTTATTTCAAATCTCTGTTACACCTCATTGATCCTTGCTGAGCAATAATGTAAAAGCACAGTTGAATGAATTTTAATAATACTAATACTGTTACTACTACTACTACTAATAATAATAATGTTGGAAGGGGTCTTGGAGGTCATCTAGTCCAACCCCCTTCTCAGGCAGGAAACCCTATACCATTTCAGACAAATGGCTGTCCAGTCTCTTCTTAAAAACTTCCAGTGTTGGAGCATTCACAGCTTTTGGAGGAAGATTGTTCCACTGGTTAATTGTTCTAACTGTCAGGAAATTTCTCCTTAGTTCTAAGTTGCTTCTCTCCTTGGTTAGTTTCCATCCATTGCTTCTTGTCCTGCCTTCAGGTGCTTTGGAGAACAGCTTCTCCCTCTTCTTTGTGGCATGATTGTTGTGCCCTTATTATGACATTTCTGTGCTAAAGACTTGTTGTGCTGGTTTTTAAGGTGTCACCCCAAAGATACTTTTTCCAAAAGGCAAGCGGACTTTCTTGATTATTTTTTTTTCTTTGAAAATGTTTTGCTTTTCATCCAAGAAGCTTTTTCAGTTTTCCATCTTGCTTCTTCCAACTTTTTGCTGGAAAAAGCAGCTTTGGGACAACCATGGACCTGGATGATCTTCACAGACATTTTTAAGGTGTCATAGATTTTCAGGGGAATGGTGCTATCTATGGTCATTTTCCATGAGTACATTTTTCATTTTTCTTTCTTTCCTGATTAATGTAATGATATTAAATTATTAAATATATCACATCTAGTGTGAACCTGTAACTCTCCTGACATTTCGTAGCTGTCTTCAGCTGCTGATGTCATCAAGAAGATCATCATATGAGTGTTTGTGAACAGGAGGTACTATAATCACATTTGGCAGTCAGGGCAAATTAACGTTGCACTTTAGGAAGAGAGATTGAAATCTAAATTTCCTGCTTTAAGTCAACTGCCTTGTATTATTTTTTCCTCTTTCTTATCAGGAAGGGTAGGAATTCTGAGCATTTCAAACAAGCTTATCTCAACAAGATTAACTTCTGTAGTCAATAATATAAAAAACTAAGACAGTAGTTTGTGATACTCACCTAAAATTCAGCTTCAAAATCTGAAAAAAAACAACAGTCAACACAGCATGATATTAATAAACCCATTCATTTGTGCCACCAGTGGGGTGGGTTTTTTTTTTTTTTGCAATTACCAAATAAAGCTTGCCATAAATCCTCTTAATCCATGTTCTTAATACATGCAGCCTATAAGCCTGTTGATCTTTGAAACCTACAAATGACCTCATTGATTTGTATGTATCTTCTGAACATTCGCAGTTCACTTAAACTCGTCTGTTTATGTAATTAAAACACACACACACACACACCAGACTCTGAAGGAGCACCTATTCCCTCCAAACAGAGATATTTCAAGAAAGCATTCATTTGAAAAATGGGCAAGGCCAAGATGCTGATCTTTAACTAAAGATTCCCCCCCCCCGCCGCCCATTCTGGATCTGAGGACCACAAAAAGTATCTTAGCAGAGTGCAGGATGTTTTTGGACCATTTTTTTTTAAATAACCTTGAGTGCCTCTTGCATGCTTAATTTGACAGACAGCTGCTTGGATGCAGACCTTCTTGTGGTAGTCCAACAAAGTGGAAGCTTTAAAAAAAAAAATCTTTGGGTTTTTTTCTGCCATTTGGCACTTTTAATTTTTTTTAAGAGATGCCTACTTTTAACCCGTTTTAACCCTGCTTTTTAATATACTGTCTTATTTTTTTTAACTGCACTGCTTTCTGTTGATTGATATCAGTTTCATTGCATATTGCCTAGAAAAAAGTTGTAGGGTGAAGATGACATTTTAGATATTTATATCCAAATAAATATTTGTTACTTATTCATAATACAGGTGGTCTTTGACATATAGCTACAGTTGAGCCCAAAATGCATGTTGCTAAATGAAACATTTGTTAAGTGAGTTTTGCCTCATTTTACAACTTTTTTGCCATTGTTGTTAAGCGAATCATTGCCATTGTTAAGTCAGTAACACGGTTGTTAAGTGAATCTGGCTTTCCCATTGATTTTGCTTGTCAGAAAGTTGCAAAAGGTGACTACATGACCCACTGTCATAAATACGAACCAGTTGCTCAGCATCTGAATTTTGATCACGTAACCACGGGGGATGCTGCAATGGTTGTAAGTGTGAAAAACAGTCATAAGTCACTTTTTTTCAGTGCTATTGTAACTTTAAACAGTCACTAAATGAACTGTTATAAGTCAAGGACTTCCTGTAAATGGTGCACCCTCTTCATTGGCTTTTCTGCATTTTGACTCTTGACACACGAGCACAAAGATTATGAATCCCACAAGCCCAGTTCTTATATTCTTCTTCAAAAAATGCTCTGTTTTGGAAGTTGTAAATCAGCTTCTTGTTTAAAACTACACACCTGGCCTCATTTCTTAATGTAACTTAATTTTTATTCTTTCTGTCATATCCTCTGCTGAATGTTAACTTTCTGGCCCATTCTTGTGTACAAATAACACTCCAAATAAGAATGTATCTTTGCTAGCTAGATTACATTGGACTTTACACAAAACCTTCTTCAAATAAAATGTTCTATCTAATGAAAAAGGACATGAGAAATATCATTTGCATGTAAGCTGCTCGGGGAATTGCATGCAAACAGACTATCAGAGTTTGGTCTGGAAGAAAAAAGAACCCAAACATGTTTCCATCCCAGTAGGAGTGAAAGTAATTTTCTTGCTTTTACCGGCAAAGTTTATACAGCAGCTAGGAAAAGTGTGTGTGTTTGTGTGTTTCAGGGAAATTAAAGACAGATTGCTCTTAACATACATTTAGATAAGTTTCTTTCAACCTGGGATACACCTCAGAGAGGATTATTTGGATATCTTTATTCTTCAGAATATACCTGTTGCAACCGAATCAGAGATTAATAACTTACTACTATCCCCTGTATCTGTTGGGTTAATCAGAAAAGCTCTAGATTGTGCATTGTTGACAGACTGCCAACCGCTGCAGTTTAATATTCTGTTAGCACGCTTTGCTTCCTGTTCCTATTTTACTAACAGACTCTCCTAACAGACTTAATTGTAAATAAATTCACCTGCATTTTTGTCTTAACAAACAAAGGCAACTACAGTCAAAAAAAAAAAATTTCTCCTGCAGATGCTGTTTATTTGGCTAGGAGGAAAGAATGCCTTAAAGGTTAGAATGGCAGTTCCTTATCATTTCACATCACACAGCTGTGGGGCCCTTAATTCCTGTTATTTCTCAATGTAACATTCTTGAAACTTTTGACAGCTTTATAATTTGTGGTATATTTTTCCTGTTGCCATTTTCTATTAGCTCTTATCTGTCTGCTCTTTTGAAGTTTTTTTTCCCCTTAATGCAAGGGGGAAATATTAATGTTTATTGCACTGACATGAAAATATAAATTTTGGGGTAAATAATTCATGTTCACTGAGTCAATGACACAATCTAACCATCTCATCCTCTGCTGTCCCATTCTCCTTTTGCCTTCAGTCTTCCCAGGATCGGGGTCTTTTCCACTGAGTCCTCTCTTTTCATTTGGTTACCACAGTATTTGAGCTTCTGTCCTTCCAAAGAATAGGCAGGGTTGGTTTCCTTTAGGATTGACTAGTTTGATCCAAGGGACCCTCAAGAGGCAAATTCTAATATAACCCAGATTAAACGACTTTAGCTTAAGCACTCTGTTTTGTCACCCTATCTCAAAAGGTCATTATGAGGATATTATGAGGGCAAGGTTCTGTCCTAGGCCCAGTACTCTTCAATATCTTCATAAATGACTTAGATGAGAGAATAGAAGGGGAACTCATCAAATTTGCAGATGATACTAAGCTGGCAGGAATAGCCAACACCCTAGAAGACAAGCTCAGGATCCAAAAAGATCTTGACAGACTTGAACAATGGGCCCTATCCAACAACATGAAATTTAATGTGGAGAAAAGCAAGGTTTTACACTTAGGAAGGAAAAACCGAAGGTACAAGTACAGATTAGGTGAAACCTGGCTCAAAAACAGTAACTGTGAGAGGGACCTTGGAAACCTATGGGACGATCACTTAAATATGAGCCAGCAGTGTGCGGCGGCAGCAAAAAAAGCTAATACAATCCTTGGTTGTATAAACAGAGGCATAGAATCAAAATCACATGAGGCATTAGTACTGCTTTATAAAGCTTTAGTAAGGCCACAACTGGAATACTGCATCCAGTTTTGGTCAGCACATTACAAAAAAGAAGTTGAGACTTTGGAAAAAGTGCAAAGAAGAGCAACTAAGATGATTAAAGGCCTGGAGACAAAAACATATGAAGAAAGGTTGCAGGATTTGGGTTTGACTAGTCTAGAGAAAAGAAGGTCTTGGGGGACATGATAGCAATATTCCAGTATTTGAGAGGCTGCCACAAAGACGAGGGGGTCAACTTATTTTCCAAAGCAGGACAAGAAACAATGGACGGAAACTAATCAAGAAGAGAAGCAACCTGAAATTAAGGAGAAACTTCCTAAGAGTGAGAACAATTAACCAATGGAAAAGCTTGCCTTCAGAAGTTGTAGGTGCTTGCTTCATCACTGGAAGTTTTTATGAAGACACGGGACACTCACTTGTCTGAAATGGTGTAGGGTCTCCTACTTGAGCAGGGGGTTGGATTAGAAGACCTCCAAGGTCCCTCCAGCTGTATTCTGATAGAAATGGAGGAAAAATACATAAACATTACTTAAGAGCTCTCAAAGGAAGAGTGGATATAAAAGCAATACGATAATTTCTACTCACATGCCTACTTTTCTGTCCCTCCCCATATAAATTTGATAACTGATTTATTCCAGATAGGCTTGGGACTCCAGGATTTTCAGAGAAAGAAAAGTGTATTTATAGTTGTTAGTATTTATAAATATTCCCTTGATGGCAACACAAAACATTGGAACATATTGTTTTTTATGGACTGGTTTCAATTGAATTATTGCCTGCTCTTGAGTGAGACCGAAATTTTCATCCAACAGTTTTGGAAAAGAAATTCATTCTCAGTACTAGGAAAGATTGCTTTAATTCAAACACATTTGGCTCATTTTGTGAAAACGGTGGCCGAAGTACAACTCTAGCCAAGGAAAACAAACTGTAATGCAATGCTTTGGCCAGCAGGGGGCAATCATAGTCTTCAGTGAGGCCAAACATTTATTACTTTCTTATTTTTATCTGCTGAAGAAATTTTAGGCAGCCTACAGCATACTTATAGCAAGAGCCAAGAACAGGAACAAGGACTTCTTCAAATATTTTGTATCTTGGGCAGACAAGCTCTGAATCTTTCTTTGCCCTTAGAACAGGGGTCTTCAAAGTTGGCCCTTTTATGACTTATGGACTTCAATTCCCAGAATTCCTCAGCCAGGCACACTAGCTGAGGAATTCTGGGAGTTGTAGTCCACAAGTCATAAAAGGGCCAACTTTGAAGACCCCTGCCTTAGAACAATTTCCCAAACAACTCAGCTAGCTGTGCCTGACCACACTTGTAGATGGATTATAAGCTTTCTAATGCATAGGAAACAGCAGGTGAAGCTAGGAAAAAATCACACCAAACACCCGTTCAAGTAGCACAGGTGCTCCTAAGAGCTGTGTGCTCTCTCCATTGCTCTTCTCTCTATATACCAGGGGTGTCAAACTGCCGGCCTGTGGGCTGGACGTGTCATCGGGAAACCACGCCCACCCCATTGCTGGCAATGGCGAAAAAACTCCGATACATTGCGTGACCTCATGTGACAACGCAAGTTTGACATGTCTGCTCTAAGCAAATGTCTGCATCTCGAAGGATTCCTCTGTTGAAGTACTGAAGTTTGCAGATGATACAACAGTCATTGGTCCCATTTGAGACAATGATGAGTCTGCATATAGGTAAGAGGTAGACCCTACGGAGCAGCCAGAACAATCTGGAGCTGAACACTCTTAAAACTATAGAGATGATAGTAGATTTTAGAAGAAGCTCTCCTGTTCTACCACTTCTTACAATACTAGGCAACACAGTATTAATAGTAGAGACCTTCAAGTTTCTGGGTTCTATTATCTCCAAGGAAATGATCACCTAACATTAGAACAGGGGTCTTCAAACTTGGCCCTTTTATGACTTGTGGACTTCAACTCCCAGAATTCCTCAGCCAGCATGCTGGCTGAGGAATTCTGGGAATTGAAGTCCACAAGTCATAAAAGGGCCAAGTTTGAAGACCCCTGCCTTAGAACCATCATTAAAAAGGCACAACAAAGAATGTTCTTTCTGTGCCAATGCAGAAAGTTCAGATTGCCCAAGGATCTGCTGATACAGTTCTACAGAGGCATTACTGAGTCTGTCATTTGTATCTCAGTAGCTGTCTGGCTTGGCACAGCAACCAAACAAGACAGGTATAGACTTCAACAGATAGGACTGCCGAAAAAAACATCGCAACCAGCCTGCCTTTCTCTGAGGATCTGTATAATGCATGAACCAGAAAGAAGGCTGAGAAAATATCTACAGACACCTCATATCCTGGACCTAATCTATTTCAACTTCTCCCCTCAAGATGCTGCTATAGAGCATTGCATGCCAAAACAACGAGACATAAAGATAGTTCCCCCTCCCAATGTTATCCCCCAGCTGAACACTTAATTCCCACAGCACTGTCTCACTTCTCATCTTTTCTCATCTTCCCTACTGTCTTCTTTATCAAATGTTGTTTGTATGTTATGATTAATCATTGTAACTATGATTTATGATCTATGACTATTACTTGCTGTTTATATGTACATTGTGAGCTTATGCATCAGAGAAAAATTCCTCGTGTGTCCAATCATACTTGGCCAATAAAGTTAGTATTGTATTGTATTGTATTGTATTGTATTGTACTGTATTCCATTCCATTCCATTCCATTCCCTATTCTATTCTATTCTATTCTATTCTATTCTATTCTATTCTCGCTTGAATAATAATAGCTAATTACTGCTCTCACATATCATTATGACCCCATGGTGCTGTACAGGAGTATGGAATTTTTCGGCCAGCAAATTAGTGAGATATATTTAGTCAAATGAGAGTCAGATGTAAACTGAAATGATTTTTGTATAAAGATAATCCGCGATTTACAACCATTCATTTAATGACAGTTCAAAGTTACAATGGCACTGAAAGTGACTTATGACCAGTTCTCAGATTTATGGCTAATGTCACATTCCCACAAACACATGATCAAACTTGGGGTACTTGGCAATGGGCAGGCATTTACAATGGTTGTAGCCAGGGCTTTTTTTCTCATAGAATGCCCAGAATGGAGTTCCGGCACCTTTTTTGGATGGAACCTTGTAGGGTAGGCAAGGTGGGTTGTATGAAGTGTGTGAGTTCTGGCACTTTTTTTTTTAGAAAAAAAGCACTGGTTGCAGCGACCCAGGTCATTTTGCAATGACCTTCCTAAGGAGCTTCTGACAAGCAAAGTGAATGGAGGAAGCCAGATTTGTTTAACAACCCCACAATTCATGAAACAACTGTAGTGATTCGCTTAACTAAGGAGCATGATTCGGTCCACTAGCTTGCCTAGCAACAGAAAATTTGAGCTCAGTTGTGGTTGTAAGTCAAGGACTACCTGTACAATGGGAAGTCTGCAAGACAATGACATTGTAATTTACCTAGAAGAGAGCAGTCCAGCCTCATTCTACTCCCCCTTTCCTTGGGCAGAACCATATGTATATATATATGTAGTCTAGAAATGTTGAAGAAGCAATCCCTTAAAGGTGCAAAGGTAATCCACATAGGTCTCTTGTCCTGTTTTAAATAAAGGTTTATTTTAAAAAAAGGACTTCCTTCCTGTATGAACAGTCAGTCGGTGGAACAGCTTGCCACAGGAAGTGGTGAGTTCTCCTGTGATAAAACTCTTCCAACAAAGCCTGAATTTGTCAAAATATGTAGTGAGAAGGTTGGACTGGATGACTTCCTGGATAACTTTCAAGCTTTATGATTCTGTGAAAGAATAGTGGAAAAGTCAGTAAAGTCTACAACCATAAATAAACAAATTGTTTTGATAAAGGTGTTCTAGTTGTGTCTAAATACTAAGTTAACTGTTCTAGATCAACAGACTTACTCAAGGTCCTGATTCCATAATATCTCATAGACTGGTCTCAGTCACCTGAGAAACACCTGGTAGCACCTTTCCCACTAACACATTTTTTTTATTAAAAGGCATAAGCATCTTTATTAAAGGCATTTGTGAGGAAATGAGTTGTCGTTCACAAAGCATTTGCCTTTAATGAAACTTGCTAGTTAGAAAAGGTGTTTCCAAACTTCTGCTTTTTGGCTAACGTAGACTAGCACAGCTGTCTTTCTACAATGCTTAGGTGGAGTTTGGCTTCTTCCATCAAGCAGATGCACAGGAATAACAGCAAAATGTTATTCAAATGAACTGAAGTGTCCTTCTTCTGGCCAATGGTATCCTGAAACAAGAGAGTCATTATCAGTGAACTGATTTTGGTAGATTGTTCGAATTTCTTTTAGTAGGTGAGGATGAGCAAAGAGGCAATCTTCTCGTTCTCCAGCTTTTGTGCCTTTTGCAAAGTGATGCTGGCAGAGATATGCTTATAGGTAGGCAGGAACTAGAAAAATCTCCTAGGCACCAAGGACATTTTTAAACAGGACAGAGGGATTAGAGCAGTGATGGCGAACCTTTTAGAGATTGAGTGCCCAAACTACAACCCAAAACCCACTTATGCATCGTCGAGTGCTGGCTGGGTGTGACCCATTGGGTGGGTGTGGCCAATTGGGTGGGCATGGCTGCAGTGGTAATGGCAGACTGGGTGGGACTAAAAAGTTCAATCAATCAGTTCCAACTTTGCAAGAACTTTTTTTTCCCTGCAAGAAGTTGAAATTGACTGATTGAACCTTTTTTTTTTTTTTTGCACATGGCGGCGGAAGCCTAAAGAGAAAAGGTTTTATATAATCCAGCTGAAGGCCTAGGACTGGGGTGATGACGCGCGTGCCCACAGAGAGAGCTCTGAGTGGCGCCTCTGGCACCCATGCCATAGGTTCGCCACCACTGGATTAGAGAATACAAAAAAAGGAGGGGGGCTGACTTTTCCTTCTAGTCCAGGGGTGTCAAACTGCCGGCCTGTGGGCTGGATATGTCACTCAGAAGCCGCACCCACCTCAGCTCCGGCAAGGGGGAAAAAGTTGTGATACATCGCAACACGTCACGTGACACAGCAAGTTTGACGCCCCTGTTCTAGTCATTCTGGGGGGGGAAAAAACGAACAAAAACCTTTCCTCTGAAAATGCCATTTGAACTGGGAACCCAATGCCCAATAGATCCAAGGCATATTTGCTAACCTTACTTTTACCGTCAGCTTGTGGCAATTCAAGTGATTGATTATCGCCATCAATTCATACATACTCTTACGGCACTAGGAAATCTAACAAATGCATTGCGGCATCTGGTTTCATTGTCCATTTTATCATCTGTGTATTATACCAATATTTGTATGTTGTGGTCAGTCAGAAATAAAATGCAGGAAGAAGAGAAAATCAATAAGACATTTTGGTGATTTCCTTAAAAGGATGGAGTTCTACTTCTAAGGGCCTTGTAGCGTTCATCGGTGAAATAAAAGAGATAAAGCTGAAGAAAGCAAAGGATGTATATTTAGTTGAGAAACTGAAGGTATTTCTGACTGAGAACATAGTTTAAAAGGCTACACAGACAAGGTGATATGGTGAAGAGAGAACTTAAATACAGATAAATAAAAGGCAGCTGCTGCTCTGAGCATTAGATACCTAAAGGAGTCAGTACTTTGTCACTGGGGTCACTGAATGATAGTAACTCCAAGCTTTCTATTACATATAAAATGCATTAGACAGAGATTGACTGTACAGTAGTGGCCAAAATTGTGGAAACCTTTTGGGAAAAGTATTTTTGAGGTTTGATGGCTAATAACACCACTATTTTTGGAGTAGTACCATAAAATTATATATCAATGGAAAAATAATTTAATCAAGAATGTAATGCAACAAAGTTTGTTCAATTAGCTATACTGTATTCTATGAAAGGTTATAGCCAAATAACCAGAAAAAAGAAGCACAACTTGCTTAGGTTGATATCAGGTAGCTTTCCTTCATCTGATTGTAGCCAATGAGCATGAGTGTTTAGAGAGCCAATCAGGTGCCAACTTGTTTTGGCAATGAGCCAATCAGATCACAGTAGGATTCAGTTATTGATGTCATGTATTGAAGCTGAGAGGAGGACATTTGTCAGTGTGTTATGTGATCGTTATCAAGTTGGTTGGGTTGCTTTGTGTTTTTTCATTTAGTGAGCTTGTAAAACGTAATAAAATTAAAGTAATGGTGCAAAGAGTTGGCTGGTTGCCTAGAAAGCGATGTAAAGTATTATTAAGTAAACAAGGCTATAGTTATAAAGAAATTAGAAGAAAAATTGGTGGAAACTTAACCAAAGATGCCATTTCTACTGTACACTTTTCCCAAAAGGTTTCCACAATTTTGGCCACTACTGTAATATACACCTGTTGCATAAATGTAAAAAAAAAAACCCCTTGACAGCAATGGCCAAATTAGGTGCACTGCCTAAGATTCAGTGGGATGCACACCACCTATCTTCTAGTTGAGTGATAGTGAACCTATGAAACATGCCATGCCATTTTTGGTGATGTGTCAGGCCCCTGGACCCTCTGGAGTTCATGTTATAGGGCCTTGCTTTCATGGAGCCTTTGCAGTGGTGGGATTCAGCCAGTTCGCACCACTTCGGCAGAACCGGTAGTTAATTTTTGGTTGCCCAGGCCCAGAATGGACTTCCGAAAGCAGCATCCACACAGAGAACTGGTTGTTCACATATTTGAATCCCACCACTGAGCCTCTGAGACCTCTGAAAAATCACGCAAGAACGGGATGTGCTTTCCCTTTGTTTTTGGAAGCTACACAAGAGCATTTCCCGAAGTTTTCCAGGCCTCATGCAACCTGGAGGTGTCTTGGATAGCCATTACAAAAAAATATTTACAATTATACATAGTCCTTGACTTACGACCACAATTGAGCCCCAAATTTCTGTTGTTAAGTGGGACATGTGTTAAGTGAGTTTTGCTACATTTTACGACCTTTCTTGCCACTGCTGTTAAGTAATCACTGTAGCTGATAAGTTAATAACACGGTTGTTAAGTGAATCTGGCTTGCCCATTGATTTTGCTTGGCAAAAGGTGATCACAGGACCTTGGGACACAGCAACGGTCATAAATATGAGTCAGTTTCCAAGCGTCTGAATTTTGATCACATGATTATGGGGATGCTTCAAAGATTGTAAGTGTGAGAAAGGGTCAATTTTCCAGTGCCGTTGAATGGTCACTAAATGAACTGTTGTAAGTTGAGGACCACCTGTATGTATTTATTAGATAATAAATTTAAATAATTTAATAGTCTTTGTCATTGATTTTTTTTTTTTGCCTTTTTTGTCTGGTGCGGGTGTGTGTGTATGACATACCACCAGAGTCAAGGTAGGCATTTTCTGAATCTTTGACACCCTGAGCCCCAAAAATTCGCCATCACTTTCTAGTTAGATCTGCTCCAATTGTCTTTATTTCTATTTTTTGCGTGAATAGAGGGCCTCCATGGCGTTACGGATCCATCCAAATAATTGCTGGCTTTTATATTTTCAAAGGAAAAGCTAGGGTGGTTTCATTGTTCCAGCGTGTTACATGCAAGCTGGGACCTTAATAGGGTCAAATGAATTCAGATGGCAAAATATATTCTCTGTTCTTTTCCAGTCATTTGAAGATTATTGCACATTACAGACTAAACAGAGCAGAGGGAGAAATGGTTCAAGCTTCTGTCTTTCCTTACCTTCAGGCTACTGTTTGCTGTCTGTTTTTGCGTTGAAGAAGAGTTAGTGTGAACTCAAACATCTTATGTGATTGATGTTTTTGAGTTTTCCCCCAGTTCACACAAGTACCTGCAATTTTTTTTTTTTTTAAAAAAAGAAATTATGATTCTGAAACTGAACTCTTAGTGCCCTCTAGTGACTACAAATTATTTCCATCTCAGGAGCATTTCATTTTTTCTCTAGTCTGCAGAGGCACAATCCAGTCTAAAGCTGCTTCATTCATCTCATTGCGGTCAGCAACCAAAGTCTCAATCAAACCATCTATCAAAAGCTCAGGAAAAAAACTCAGGTTTCCTCTGAAATCCCAAAGGGTCTATAAGCTACCTGAAGAAGAATTCTAACTGGATAGGAATTTTCATCACACATTGTAGAGGTTATTTTCTTTGGATATATTTTAAAACAAAAATCACATTATCTTCTTCTTCTTCTTCTTCTTCTTCTTCTTCTTCTTCTTCTTCTTCTTCTTCTTCTTCTTCTTCTTCTTCTTCTTCTTCTTCTTCTTCTTCTTTTTCTTCTTCTTCTCCTCCTCCTTCTCCTTTTTCTTCTCCTTCTTTTCCTCCTCCTCCTCCTCCTCCTCCTCCTCTTCCTCCCTTAATTTTTTCCACAATTTGCTTAGCAGTTTTGTGGATGGAATGACCTGAGTAGTTTGACGAATCATGATGAATTTGTATTTGTATCTGTATTTTCCCAGGCCTTGACCAAGTTGGTTGGGAATTTTGAAGTTCTTATAGAGCACATGTGGAAGGACTCAGATTAGGGGAGGCAGAGCACTTTAACGTTTATACCATTTGTGGCTTCTGGTTTTGTGCAGTAGTGCAGCAGCTGAGGGGTTGCGGGGCTCTGCACCCTACGGATGATTTTTTCCTGTTAGGGGACCCTAAATGGGCCTAAAGTCGCCTTGGAGAGGCAACAAAGAAGGAGGGGAGCCCCGCTGACTGTGGAAAGATAGCAGTTGATCCAGTCGTTCAGGGAAAGCCCTCCACAAACCAGCAGAACAAAGGCTAGCTTCACTCCAGAGTCTAGCCCAAGCTATAAGCAACCAAAGTAAAAAAGCACTAATTTAAGCTTGATCATAAACAACGTGTTTGGAATTGGGTAAGAATATCGATTCTCTCTCTTCTACTTGATAATTGATTTCCCGGAAAAAAAACCAAGAAGCAAAAATCCTCTGAAAGTGAGAAGGAGGGGGACCCTTGCCCCACCCTCCCACAAAAGGAAGTGGTGAATTAAACTTTTATGGAGGACAGAAATATATTGAAATGAAATGAATATAAGACTTAAATCTGGATAAGTTTGAAATTGTTGGAATTTGTTAAGATTTTCTTTTCAAAAGATTACTAATGAAAACAGAAGAAAGTAATTGCTTGTTCTGAAAACTGAAAAACAAACTGATACTGACATCTAGCTGTGGATGAAAATATACAACTGTAGTTGCTCTAATACAGGAATTGGCAGAAAGCCCAAAAAAGAGAACTTGTTTTTGTGACCTTCAATGTCTTAACTAAACAGAGAACAGCTGTAACAAAGAAAAGAAAACATTTTGGACTACCTACAAGGCAAGAACTATAAACCTTAGAAAAAAAATAGACCTTCCTGGATTAGAAATACTTATTGAACTGTGACTCTAAAGCTGTTTGCAGAGAAAGGAAAACTTTGATTTTTGGCTATCATGGAACATCAGAGATCTGCAGAAAGAACATATCAAGAAAAAACAAATACTTTCCAGGAGGAAATGTATGCTATGTTGCAACTAATTCAAATGACAATGATTTCAAACCATGAGGAAATTAAAAACATCTTTGAAAATATAAATTAACACATCTTCAATTTAATCTTACAACAAAAAACTCTCAGAAAATAAAAAATAGAGAGTGATCAGATAAAGCAGACAACTGAACATAAACCAGAGGAAAGAAATTTAAAGATGGAACCCAACAATGGAAGAAATTAGGATTTAACCCAGGCAGAGAAAAACTTGCAGGAAATATTGGGCATGGAAAAGATAACCTACACTTCAAGATTGCAAAATAAGTCTGAGGATAAGAAAAAAGATTCGACAAAATGGATTATAGAGCTGTCAGGAGAACTACAAGAACTTGAGAGACAAAAAATGATAAGATAAATTAAGAGAGAGAGAAAGAAAAAGATTTTCAATGAATAGGAAGGGGCGAAGCCCTCTCACAAAAACATCTTACAGGATTTGTCTCTTGTACTTACAACATCTACAAGACTATGGGAAAACTTTTGGGCATACAGATTAGGAAAGATGGTTGGCAAAAACGGCTAAAGTTAGAATTAAAAAATTAGATGATGGGTTTTATCAGATGGAATATCTAACAATTAAACACTTGTTTGAATATGGTTAAAAAAATAGAAAAAAATCTGGATATAAATGGATTTTAGTTTAAGAGGGATGGGCTCCTCAAGTAACATAGTTTTTTTTATGATATGAGAAATATAAAAATGTTGGGATGGTTTATATGAGGGAAATGTTTTAGATACTTAAGTGTAATTGATCTTGAGAAAATCTCAATTGATAAAAATGTCCTGAATAGATTTAAAAGATTAGATGATTGGATTTATTAGATGGAATATTTAAAGATTAAACATTGCTTGAACATGGTTAAAAAGAATAAAAAATTTTGGATATAAATGTATCTTAGCTTAAGAGGGGCATATTTCTCAAGTAGTATACTATTTCCTTCCTTTTTTTCCTTCTCTTTTTTTGTTTATTGTTTTTTTTAAGATATGAGAAATGTAAAATTGTTGAGGTGGCTTGTATGAGGAAAAAGACTTAAATACTTAAGTTTAATTAACTCTGAGAAAATCTTAACTGGTAAGAATGTTTTGAATGTTGCAGGGAAAACAAATCTAAATAAGAACTTTGAAGACAGGATCTATGATGAGGTAACTAAGATGATCAATTAGAAAAGAAGCGTTATATTAATGTAGTTGTTAAATACTAGAAAAATGTTTATAGTCAATTGTTATCTATCAAAATAGTAAGAAATGTACTAATTCAAGGTTGGTAAAAGAGAATATTATTGGAAGAAGAGAAAATCAAAGAAAGCTACTATGTGGATTATGGAATTATAGAAATTAATTGTTATCGATTGTTTTTAGATACAAACCCAGACAACATGCTATTTACCAAATATTAAGGTCATTATCTTAAAAAAAGTCAATAAAATATATTAAAAAAAAACATTTATACCATTTGTGTTCAAGTCTTACAAACTTTGATTGCATTGCGGATACATTGAATTTAGCAGCCTACAGCATGTTTTTGCATTCTGAGCTCCGACAGAGTGGACAACTGTCTAATGCTGCAGATTTATCTCATCTTTATCCAGCAATGAATCCTAATGGTTCAAATGTATTGGGTAATAATGTAATGGATGAACGATAGCCTATGTGTCTTGCAAACTTTTCCCCTTCCTGTAATTAATATTTTAATGCTACAGTGCACAGTTGCAACTTTGCTAGACCTAATGTGGAGAGAGCATCCAAGCTGTTCTTCTGTAGAGATGGGATTTAAGAACTTGGTTTCTGCAAAAATAATATTCAGCCTACATAATCTTTCTACTAAAACTGCAAGCGACTAACATTATAGTTCACTCATTTGTCAATCCTGCCTAGATTATAGGCTCTGTAATGGTTGTTCATTAAATTTCAGTAATTGCAATGGCATCACAAAGAATATGCATCAACATCTCTTCTGATTCAGTCTTGCTGCCACTAATAGCTCTATTGAAGAGCAGGTCTTATTTCTGGAAAATAAAACCTTGTTACATAAAAGCCTGATTTATATGAACTTAAGGTGGGCAGGAAGGAAAAAATGTGTTTGTCAAAATTTGACATCAGTAGTGTGAAAGAAAAGTATTTTTGTTTTAATCTATGGGAGATCAGAAATGCCAGCAGTGAAATGAAGATGGAAGAAGATTAAGCTCATATAGTTCAAGATAATGGAGAAGGATTAATCGAAAGATTGGGGAACCAGTAACATTTCATTTGTTTTGGCTTGCTGGCTGGGAATTTTCAGGAGTTGTAGTTTGGCAGTATCTAAAGGGCTATAGTTCCTCACTCTAGATCAGACATGTCAAACTCGTGGGGTAGGCACGGTTTTCTTGTGACGCGCCGGCCCATGGGCCGACAGTTTGATGCCCCTGCTCTAGATCAAGGTCCCAAAATTGGCAACTTTAAGACTTGTGGACAATTCTGGGAGTTGAAGTCCACAAAGCTGGCTGGCGAATTCTAGGAGTTGAAATCCACGTAGCTGGCTGAAGAATTCTGGGAGTTGAAGTCCACAAGTCTTAAAGTTGCTAAGTTTGGAGACCCCTGCTCTAGATTCCTGGAATCTCTCTGCCTATTATTTTAGTCCTCAGATAGGGAATCATAGAACACTTGGAACTGAGCTTTTGATTGAGGTTGATGGGAATTTGACAGATGGTTGGGATGGTGATCTGGCATTAAGAAAGAGTTGCTTCCCCCCTTGGATGGATGCATATTCATAGTTACAGCTCAGGTTCTGCATGCCAGATGGCATAAGTGGATTTTAAATATATCTTATTGCTTGCAGCATGCTCTATGTAAAGCTTTCTCTGGAAAGTGTTCAGAAACTTCAGCTGCTTGAGAATGCTGTGGCTAGGTTGCTAAAAAAAGTCAGTTATCATGAACATACATCTTACCCCACTTTTGAAACAGTTTAATTAGTTACATTTTGGGGTGCTGTTTCAAGGACTAATTACACATGAGTGCATTTCCTTATTTTTATATCCACAAATCTGTTCAATTCCAATTCCACATCAGAGGAAGGAGATTCTTTTCAAGCTGGTATATAAATTAATTTTTGTGCACATTAATAGGTAGGTTTTTTTCTTCTTCTCTGAGGCATCTCGAGTATAGTTTTGCTAGTATTTTGTGTAAACTGTGGCCACCAGCTTTTAGCATTTCAGTTGTAACACAGTCATTTCCTGAAGCTTTGCCACTTTTCATTGATTTTATGGCACTTGATACTTCCTCCACTAGGATATCTGGTATTTCCTTTTTTGTGGGTGTTGTTACTTTTGAGTGATCTTGATCTTTGTATAGCTCTGAATAGAATTTTCCAATTATTTCTAACATTTCTTGTCTTGTTCTACACACAGAGCCCTCTTCACATTTTAATGCTAAAACCTTCTATCTTGTATTTATAAACTTGCATTTTGCTCTATTAACCTCTTTGTTTTCTTCAATTGCCTTTTTCACAAACTTCATGTTAAACTGACCGGTTTCTTCTTGGATACATTTTCTTATGGTCTTGCAAAGGTCAACGTACTCCAGTTTATTAGTGAATCTTCCAGTATTCTTCATTGGCCATGATTTTTTTCATTAAATCAATAGTTTCATCAGAGATTTTTGACTGTACAAAGTGTAGCAGATTCAAGGACATTTTTGACTATTTCTTCATTTTGGTCTGTAATGTTCATCTCTTCCAAATTTTATAATAGAGCAAAGTGACTTGATAGATTGACTCAAAATCGCTGCTCTCTTCTAACAGCTTATCACCCTTTATTTTTGTTTTTTGTGACATCTTTATCATTTTCATACACTCTTTTTGACAGTCTATCTTCACTTTAGCTTGTAACATTCTATGGTCACTTCCAAAGTGAAAACAATTGATGACAATTGCAGAATATGGTTTTATCACTTGACATGATGCAGTCAATTTTGCTTGTGTACCCAGATGGACTCTTTCATGTCCATTTTCTGCCAGCTTTTTTCTGTAAAATGAGTTCATGATATAAAGTTTCAGTCCTTCAGCAAAATCTACTAGTTTTCACCTCTATTGACTTGTTCACTTCCATATGGACCAGTCATTTTTTCTCTAGGCATTGTTCTCCCTATTCTTGCATTAAAGTCACCCATTAGTATTTTGTATCAGCATTTTTCTTTGCTTGAAGGTGGGCCACATTGTTGTAAAACTCTTCGACCTCATCATCACTGTAGCTTATTGTTGGTGCATAAGCTTGGATGATTTGAAGCTTGTATTGTTGGTTTAATTGAATGATGCATTGGTCTACTCTGTCTGATATGCTTTCAAATTTTATTGTAGAGTCTTTCAGTTTTTGGTTGATGAGAAAGCCTACTCTGGCATATTGTCCATCTTCAGTACCTCTAGTGTAGAGTAAATGCCCAGTCCTATCAAGTTCAACAAAATTTTCACCTTTTCTTCGTGTTTCATATAATCCAATGTTATCCCAATGCATATTGTTGAGTTCAATCAGCAGTTTTTCTATTCGAGCATCCATTTTCCTTGTTCAAATGTTGACTGTTCCTCTGTCCAAAGTCAAAAGGCAACCTGGTTTAACCCCCGTGATTCTTAGCACCCTCTGCCTTTGGAAAGATCTTCCCGCTGCAATAGGTAGTTGCCCTAGGACAGGGGTGTCAAACCCGATTGCATCGCAGGCTGTATCAGGACTTATTTGCACTTGTGGGGCTGGGTGTATGTGGCCTGTACAGGCCATATCCGGCCCATGGGCCACATGTTTGACATGGCTGCCGCAGGGCCTCCAGGGAATGAGGGCCATTTTTGAGGTTGTATTGGCATTTAGAGGGAATAGACCATAATCCACCATGCTTGTCCAATGCAGGTTGGCAGATGTTCAATGCGAGTTGGCAGAAAAGAAAAACTACCTGATGCATGAAAAAATGCTGAAGAGATTCTTACACACAAGAAAGAAGCCCAAAATGATATAAAGAATTATCACACAATAAGCCTCTACAAGGTTTTCACCAAGATAATAGCAAAAATAATATTGAGAATATTAAATGATGTACAGCCAAAGGAGCAGGCAGGGTTCAGAAGTGTCTACAGCACAATGGATCACATCCAGGTTGTTCAGCAAGTCATTGAAAGGCACAACGAGTACATCATGCCTCTGGGCATGGCTCTCATCGACTACAAAAAGGCGTTTGACTCAGTATTCCAGCAAGCAATAATTAATGCATTGCTCAACTAAGGCGTAGACACTGCTTACATAAACCTACTATAATCAATATATGAAAAAACAATGGCGACAATTTGCTTTAATGGTCTTAAAGTGGAAATCAACATAAAACGAGATGTATAACAAGGCGATACAATATCACCCATCCTTTTTTCAGCCTGCCTTGAAGAAGTATTTCACAAACTGGAGTGGGCAAAAGATTAAATAAAAATCAATGGCACTTATTTAAATCACTTAAGATTTACAGATGATGTTGTTCTCTTCTTACAAGACCTAGAAGAGCTACAAAGACACATACAAGAGCAGGAATCATTTGACTTAAAAATAAACCTGAAAAAGAGCCAGGCTATGTTTAATAATTTCAGCAAAGAAAAAAAATGTATATCTGGAGAAGAACTAGATGTCGTAGACCACTGCATATAACTTGGCGAATGGATCTCAGTGGAAGGTGATACAATAAAGGAAATTGAACGGCGTGTTAAATGTGGTTGGCAGGCATTCGGCAAGCTAAGCATAATTTTCAAGAACAACCTCCCCCTATGGCTGAATAGAAAGGTTTTCGATCAGCATGTGTGCTACCTGTTCTAACATATGCCGGCGAAACATGGACACTAACCTCACAATCGATACAAAAGCTGTGAGTGGAAAGATACATGCTCGACATTACAAGACAAGGTAGGAGGACCTGCGCATGGATTAGAGAACAAATGAAAGTATACAATATCATCAAGAGAGTAAAATAATTGAAATGAAAACAGGCTGGTCACATAGCGAGAAGAACTGAGGGCAGGCGACCAAGGCAGTCATAGAACGGATCCCACCTGATAAAAAGTGTCCACAGAAGAGACCTAAAACAAGACACATCAATGACATCAGTCAATATTGCAGGCCCAGTTGGCCAAAGAAAGCTCAGGACCGTATTGGTTGGAAACATGCGGAAGAGGCCTTCATCCTGCCATGGATAGACAATGGCTGCGATGATGATGATGATGATGATGACATGTAGTTCTTGACTTACATCCACAACTGAGCCCACAATTTCTGTAACTAGGCAGGGCAGTTGTTAAGTGAGTTTTGCCACATTTTATGACTTTTCTTGCCACAGTTGTTAAGTGAACCACTGCAGTTGTTAAGTTAGTAGCACGGCCGTTAAGGGAATCTGGTTTCCCCATTGATTGTGCTTGTCAAGGTGAAATAATTTTTCCAGTAAGAGTTCAGATCATTTGCCCAAGAAATGTTTCTGTCATTCCATTGATTAAATCGCCTATTGGGCATTCATTTAAAAGAGTATATCAAAAAGAGCAGTTTAATGGCAATTTACTTAGTCAAATGGAAAAATCGTACCACAAAGACAATGAGCAGAAGATGTTCTTGCACACGGATCTGAAGAGAGAAAAACTTTGGAATGAATTGTTACTGGTTTATTATAATTCCTTAGTACCTTTTTATCATTGTGCATTGTCTGACTTCAGACAAAAGAACTAGAACAAAATAATTGCACTGGCTTTTATTTAAAAAAAATATGCATAGATAATCTTAATTTAGTTCAGCCTGAAAGTTCAATGCTTGAAATTTACTTCCAAGCAGGTGCACTTATGGTATGATATCAGCTCAGTTTTTTTAACTGAGCAGAGGTGAAGGCAAGAGGGAAACTGCTTGGCCGAAGTAAAGAGAGAAAAAAAGAAAGAAAGAAAAAAAGAAAAAAGGAAAGGAAAAGAGAGCAGTTTTGACAGTGATGTTGTTCATACTCTGTTTTTGTTTGTGTGTTTAGCAAAAAATGTTGACATTAGTATAATACGTTATTGTGCCTGAATGCTGCAGAAGGTTTTACACCATGGAGATGGCCTTATTCACTGCACGCAGGTGAATTTACACCATGGAGATGGCCTTATTCACTGTTTTACACCATGGAGATGGCCTTATTCACTGCACGCAGGTACTCTGTGTCACTTCAGCTACTTCCTTTGGCGCATCTGGTAGCTATAAAATGACATTGCAGAAGAGGCCGTCAGAACAACATGAAGCAAAGGACAGTGGCAGCTTCATTTTGCTATAACAACAACAAAACAACAACAATAATAATCCCAAAACTTTGCAAAATATTTCAAGAAACTGCAATAACTCCAGCAATGCTACAAAAAACTGCGCTACTCAGAACATTATATTTTAAGGATGTACCTGGTTGATACCTAGGATGCTGGAAGCAACCTGTGTCAAGCACCAGTCAATTTGAATGTTCAGTTGACTGTTGGAAGTGACCTTGGAGGTCATCTAGTCCAATCCCTGCTCAGGCAGAAATCCCTATACCATTTCAGAAAAATGGCTGTCCAGTCTCTTCTTAAAAACTTCCAGCGTTGGAGCATTCACCACTTCTGGAGGCAGGTTGTTCCACTGGTTAATTGTTCTAACTGTCAGGAAATCTAGTTCTAGGTTGCTTCTCTCTTTGATTACTTTCCATCCATTGCTTCTTGTCCTGCCTTCATGTGCTTTGGAGAATAGCTTGACACCCTCTTCTTTGTGGCAGCCCCTGAGATATTGGAACACTGCTGTCATGTCCCCCCTCGTCCTTCTCTTCATTAAACTAGACATACTGAATTCCAGCAAACATTCCTTATATGTTTTAGCCTCCAGCCCCCTGATCATCTTTGTTGCTCTTCTCTGTACTCTTTCTAGAGTCTCAACATCTTTTTTACATCATGGTGACCAAAACTTGATGCAGTATTCCAAGTGTGGCCTCACCAAGGCATTGTAAAGTGGTATTAACACAATTTTTAAAAACAAGAAACTGGTACAGTACTTGAACAGCTCAGAGGAACAGGGAGGGGAAGGGCGTGACTATGATCCTTAACACCAATTTATGGTCTAGTAGGATTATTTTTCATATATATGTACTGTAGATGTGGGACCAGGAGGATTTTGTTGATGCATCAACTGCCTTGCTGTCTAACAGGATCCCTAATGGAACTGGTGGAATTGATTTCTAAACTGATGTTGGCATTGCTTGGATTATGGTACTAACTGATTTCAATATCCAATTGGTTCGGTTTGTCTGGAGCAGCTCACAAGTTCCTGGCAACATTAGGTCAATCCATGTTGGTTACCAACTGAATGCTTCACAAATGTCTCAGCAGCATCTGATAATCTGTGTGAGCGTGCTGATAACCCTCACATTTATTTCTTGTTGACATTCTTAGTAGGGCTACCATGTCTCTGGGCTGCTAGAATCTGGATTATTACTGGATTTTTGCAGCCCAGTTATGGTAGCTATCATGTCAGTAACAGTATAACAACCACAAAATAAACTGAATCTAAAGAAAATGATCCTCATTTAGGGAATCATAATTCTAAGAAAGCAATGAATTTTCCTCTTTCCTGGAAAGAGGTTGTCTCCAAAATAAGTATATACTATATGCATTTTGGGGTGCTACAAGATCTGTATTTCTTTCTGATCTTCCAGGTGGATCAAGGAACAAGATTGCTTTATATCTGGCAAGCACTAGTCTTCTCCAGGCTTGGCAATGCATACTATGCAATACACTCTTTGCTGGGCTGCTTTTGTAACTACAGTAATCTTAAATTTTCAGATAGTGTAGAACTCAGTCAATTTCTAGAACGACTAAAGACATTGGCTTTTTGATTATCCCTTTTATGAATGGTATGTAGATGTTGTTTATTTCTATGTTCTTGTTGAGGGGTGATTTGTCTGAGTGCCAGGCTTCCGGGAATTCTCTAGCATTTTTGGACTTAGCTTGATTTAGGATGCTCACAGTTTCCCAATTGAAACTATGGTTAAATTTGTTCCTGTGTTGTGCATGGACAAAGAAGACATTATAGTTTTCATAATGTCTTCTGACTCCTAACTGGTGTTCATGGATGCACCCTACTAGTCTTCTGTGTGTTTTTCTTACATAGTAACTGTTACAGTCCTTACACCAGGGGTCTTCAAACTTGGCCTTTTTATGACTTGTGGACTTCACCTCCCAGAATTCCTCAGCCAGGCATGCTGGCTGAGGAATTCTGGGAGTTGAAGTCCACAAATCATAAAAGGACCAAATTTTAAGACCCCTGCCTTACACTATATGTTGTAGATGACTGTAGATTATGGGGCTGCTCGGTCTTTTGCTTTACTTAGGATGTTTTGGAGGGCTTAAGTTGGCTTGTAGCTACAGGATGCCATATGGTTGTAATAGTCTGTTGGTTGCTTCCGAGATGTTTTTGATGTATGACAGTGTTATCATTTTCACAGCTTGTGTTGTAGTGGCTTGAGCGATCAGGCACTTTTTTGTTGCATGGGTATCCATTTTGTTGGAAGATGTTCAAAAAGTCAAAAAAGAAAACAAAAACCCTTAAATCACTTGCTTGCCATCAATCAACACCCAGACAAGCAGAAATTAATACCAAAATTAATATTTTTTTATTTTTATTTTTAACCAACAAGACAAAACAGAACAAAGCAAAACATAACAAACATACACACACAATATATACTCCTCCTTTTTTTACAGCAATTACGTAACGGTAATCTAATATTTACATTTCCCCCTTATTCTTCTTTAGAATATTTGTCCTTTTATTTATATTTTTATTCCTTCATCTTCTACTTCTTACTAAGAATAATTCATATTATTATTATTATACATTATTGTACACATATTTTCACTTTTGACCTTTCCATATTTATTCTCCTCTATTATTTCTAGTCTCCAACCAGACATACAACTTGTTCCATACTATATAATACTCTGTGTCTTCCTTTTCTTTTATCTCTTTTGTTAATTTGTCCATCTCAGCACAGTCTAGGATTTTTCTTATTACTTCTTCCTCTGATGGTATATTCTCATTTTTCCAGCACTGTGCATATGCTATTCTTGCCGCCATTATTATATGTAAAATTAAGTACCATATTTCTTTACTATATTTTCTATTTAAAATACCCAACAAAAAGATCTCTGGTTTCCAGTCTACGGGTTGAATACCAAAATTAATATTAGACCAACAATCAAGAACTACTAATCCAATATCCCAATCAAGAACTACTAACTCAGACAAACATTCTAACAGCAAATGACAACTTAACCAAGAACACTTCCATGAACTCTGAGAGGGTAAAGCACTAGTATATAAAAAGAGAGCAAACCCTGCTCCCTTGTAGTATTGAGGATGTAACCAAGTTGGATAATGAAACATTTGCAAGAAAATAACTAAGCTCAGAGAGCACCAAAGATACAACAAACAGAAGCTCAGAGGTAGAGGCACAAATTCAGCATAATATGTTTGTAAAATTAAGGTTTGGAGAGAACTAGGAAAAAAGATACCTAGAGCTGTCTATTTGGAACATTTGAAGAAAGATTTGGAATATGTTTATTCTCAATCTCATTATGTTTTTCTTTCTTTATGTGCTTTTCAGGGAAAAGTGAACACTAAACTAACAGATCTTCCAAAGCTGCAGGTCTTCCATGTAGTTTTTCTATTGTTCCCTCTCTTGGCCATCAAAATAATCTAAAGAGGCAAGCGTAGCCCCCAAAACACTTTAAAAAACCAGTCTGGTTCTTCCAATCAACTGGAATTATTTATATTCCTTGTAGGGTCCAGTCCAAAGACTGCAAAACTGGAAGAATTAGATTATAAAATAGCTGGGAAAAGTGCTTTAATCCATATGAATTATGAATTTGTTCTTATGACAGTAAAATGTATATTTGTTGGTTTTTCATTCTCAGCTTTCTTGGGAAACGTGTGATCTGGAATTGGTTCAGTACTTCCACATTCTTGGGAGTGGAGAAGGGAAACCAAGGGTTAAAAACTCTCCTATATGTTATTCGAGCCTGATTGATATTATCTGAATAAATCTTAAAGATTTGATAAGATTTTACTTCAGAAAACCTTCCAGCTGCCTAACTACATCCACAACTTTCACTATTCATGGAGTTACTTGGCTTGTTTCATTCTAGCTGCCAATTCTTTCTAAGCATCTTGACTCTGTTTATAACTGAAGATGTGTTTTTAACAATTGCAGGCCTCAAGACAAGAAATTGGCATGTGGGTGGATGCTGAAAACAATTATCTGTCCAACAAACTTATCTCTTTTCGTGGGTGTACTTAAGCATCTTCCACCAAAATAGTCTTGGAACAAAACCCATTCTCTGAAGTGTTAGGATTCTTTCTCACTTGCCTTTGACAATAGCATTAACATGGTAAGTGTTATTTTTCCTGGCATGGCATTCATGGTATAATCTTGAGAAAGCTTAAAGTTGTCCTTTATTCTATCAGTTTTTAAAAAGTGGTTTTTCCTCTGTGCTTGACCCATATTTTGCCATTGATATAGTATTGTAGCAGCTGTTTCTGTTACATCATAGTTGCTTATATCCTATTTATTAGTAAGATAGGCATCCTGTGTCCTCTTCCATTTGGGCTCTAGTAGTACTTGGTGCCATGGTGAAGAATGTTGCTGTTATGTGTGGGCTAATCATAACTGTGTGACAAGTCCAGTATACCATAAGAGTACAGAGAAGAGCAACAAAGATGATTAGGGGACTGGAGGCTAAAACATATAAGGAACGGTTGCTGGAATTGGGTATATCTAGTCTAATGAAGAGAAGGACTAGGGGGGACATGACAGCAGTGTTCCAATATCTCAGGGGCTGCCACAAAGAAGAGGGAGTCAAGCTATTCTCCAAAGCATCTGAAGGCAGGACAAGAAGCAAAGGATGGAAACTAATCAAGGAGAGAAGCAACCTAGAACAAAGGAGAAATTTCCTGATAGAACAATTAATCAGTGGAAAGACTTACCGACAGAAGTTGTGGATGCTCCAACACTGGAAGTTTTTAAAAAGAGATTGGACAACCATTTGTCTGAAATGGTATAGGCCAGAAGAACTCTAAGGTTCCTTTCAACTCTGTTATTCTGTTAAAATAATTTTCTATTGTCATCTAGACCAGTGGTTCTCTCCTTTTTAATGCCGCGACCCCCAACCGGTCGTAAGTTGAGGACTACTCAACTGGTGCAGCACCATTTGCAGAATGGGACTTTTGGCGGGCTCAGCAGGGCAGAGACAGCCTGGACAATTCCTATTGGCTTTTGAAAGCCAATAGAATTAGACTCTATTCAAGAGAGTCTATTCTATTGGCTTTCAAAAGCCAATAGAATAAAAGGGAGTAGCACAGCTAAGGAAAAGGGGGAAAAAATGGCGGACTGCATTGTTTGGCGACCCCCGTGAAATGGTCGTTCGACCCCAAATGGGGTCCCGACCCACAGATTGAGAACCACTGATCTAGACACTAGGTCCAGTTGTTTTTGGCAATGAGGTCAAAACTGGACTCCTTGCACATTATCAGCAGAGCCATGGATGGAACTCATTCATTACTGACTGCTCCTTACTGCCCTCTATGTCATCCTCTGTGCTTCCATAAACCAACCGAATAATAATTGGAAGGAAGCATTTTATAGCTGCAGCTTTCATTACCCTGAATCATTGTACAAATTGCATGCAACCATACTCAGAAATGTCTCTAGATATCAGTTTGACAAGCTTTCCTTCTGATCACAATTATAAAAAAATATACAGAATCTCAAATTACAGGCAGAGGGTTATGTTCCATTTTTTCTTTGCGTCCATGGGCAAATCCATGCTTAGAAAAAAAAAGAATGTTGTAAAGAACTTCCATTTTTAAGAAATATTTTATATGGGTGACAATGAAGCAAGAACAGCACAACCTTATTCAAGAGCATAAATGGGTTTCTCTGGCAACAAATATTAAATAATACTATTTCAACCAAACCCAGGCTTATCAATACTTACCAATCCTATTAAATATCTAGCCACAATTACTACTGTACTGGGTATAATTGCCTGTTGTTAAGCCATTTCCAGAGTTCTTAGACATGATTTTAATATAAGAGTTACTTTAAAGAAGAGTATATATCTATACTGTCCATCTTTGGAATTTAGTGGCTATACAATGTGCAATTTTTAAAAAAAGAACTGACTTTATTTGGCCTCCAATAACTGAAATAAATTTTGAAGAGTTTATACCTTGCAAGCCACTAGACTATTCAGCCGATCATTTTGGAAAGCTAGTATGGTTTAGGTAGCAATCCCTATCCATCTGACAATGGGCACACTTAAGTCCATTGATTTGATTGGCTTTTAAATGACTTTAATTCTCTTTGGCTTGAAGCCTGGATGTTGGATTAGGATCAGATCTCCTTGAATTGCAGCACTTTAATCCTCCATGAAGTTCATTTTACCCTAATAAACTGTGATAATCTTCTACATCGTTGGTTCTCAACCTATGGTCCGCAGACTCCTGGGGATCATGATGTTGTCACAGGGGGTCCATGAAGGCTTGAAGAAATGTTATCTTATGTTATCTTGAGTTAAGTCTTGGGGGGGGGGTCTGTGGCCATGGTCCGTGGCTACAATAGGTCTTTAAAGGGAGTCCATGATGAAGAAAAAGTTAAGAGCCACTGTTCTACATCACTATGAGTTCATATGAATTTTAGGCGACATATGTATCTGACTGGTAGAGGACAGGAAGACCTGGAGGAACATTGTCCATGGGGTCGCGATGGGTCGGACACGACTTCGCAATTAACAACAACATGTATCTGACGTGGTCATCCACTCTTCCTGATAATGAAGCCAACTGTCACAATTTCATATCTGAAGCTAGTGAAGAGTTGGAGCTGAAGAAATCCAATTTTGCCCCCACTTTTCCCTTGTTATTCAGAAATGTTTTATACATGATAGGAATTATTATTCCTTCTCTGAAAACAAAAAGCCTTTCTTCTTCCATTTGCTTAGTATTAATTAATTTAATTACTACAATTTTGAAAATGACTTACATGAATTGCCTTTTGTAGTGAGAACAGAAGAGATAAAATGATTGCACAAATGGAGCGTTGCTGGGAAAAAAAGAGCAGCTGAAGTAGAACAGAAATATGAAAAGTAGATAGAACAGATCTTACACCCAAGAGTTGTGGGTTCTTTAGCAGAGCAGGGATCAAGGCTTTCCTGAATTTCTTTTAGGAGTCCATTATTTTTAAAATTTTAGATCTAAGTTGTTTGGCTAGAGAAAATATTAGTGGGCAGAAGTATTGGCTGTAGAGAGGACAGAGGACAGTCCAATGCAATGTAATTGAAACCATTTGAAACAAGGGAGATCATAGTGAATGTAATGGGGACACCTGATTGCAACCGAACACCTGATTGCAACACTTAAAAGCAGTTGCCTGGTGTTATCCTAAGAAAACATGTAGTTCTATTAAACTATGGGAGATAAGAGCTACATTTGTCTTACTGTGCAACCTAAAGTATCTTGGATGAGACACTCTTTGAGTTACACAATCTTTATTTACATGCAGAGAGAGAGAGAAAGAAAAAGAGAAAGAAGGGAAGCAGTTTCTTATTTGAAGTCAGATGAACTGCATGAGATAATCAGGAATGCCAATGGCATTGAGAAGGCACAGGACTTGACTATATTAGAAAGTCTCACAAACCAAATGCTTCTTGTAATGAAATTGCTATTGAGTTTCTTTGAGAACAATACATGAATTGAACACGTAGATGGATGATACAAAACCAAACTCAAAAATTCTACAGGAAAACTTGTTAAGTAACACCATCAATATAGATGAACTAGCAACACCAGGTCCATTGAAACTGTCCATTAGGACTTAACTTCCTCTGAACAATTCCTTAATTGAGAATAGAAGATGTGAAGAATTGCTAAAGGATGATTGTAATGTTAATTCCTACAAGTTAAACATGAACTCTGTATCTGCACCATCAATCACCCAAAGTCTTTTAAATTAGAATCATGAGTCTGAAATTTTCCCTAGCATAACAATTACCATAGGCAGAACTTGCACATCCAGGATGTCTATAAATCATTGGCTGAAGAACTACAGGAGACCATTCATCAGCACTTTTCAGAGCAATTGCCCTCTACGCGTTGCAAGGATTTACACTGGAAGAATTTGGTGCATCAACTAGTCAATAATACAACCGTATAGTGATAAAAAAAGATGAAAATCCAAAATAATAAAAAAGTAATTTAAAACAAAATCAGGTTAAAAATTATTACATAGTTCTCTGTCTCTCAAAAAGTCCTCATCAGAAAAAATATCAAGCTATTGAAATTGCGATTTGTTTCAATTTTAACATTGTGATTCAATTTTAAACAATGGATGAAACCTAGACCACATGAAATCATGTTGTCGTCTGCTCTTGTTTGTCCTTTGGTACTGTTGGAGAAGAACAAGCAGAGCTCGGGGAGGCGTAGTTAAATGCATCATCAGTTTAGAGTTGTTGCATTCCCATAAGCGCTCCAAGTCCAAGCTCTTCTGAATTCAATTGACTCTTATCTGGTGCCAATTTAGTACTGATCTTTAGGTGCCAGCTTCTTGTGTACAGACTTGAATAAATCTTCTATGCTGCAATCTTAAGGAATGGTCCTGATTCTCTGTGTCTGACAGGTATAGGGCTAATCTGCAAACATGGTGCTGAATGCGGATTTGACTAGCAAAGAACAAAGTGCAACTTTAGTAAAACCTTCCTAGTTGACCACTTCCCCACAATCCAAGAGGCAAAACCTGGTCATTGCTGGCAAGCAGATGTTGTAACAGAAAACAGTGGATGCCATAGGCTCAGCAAGTGGTGGCTTCTAGTTGATCTTGTTGCGGCTTAGAAAATATGTAAGGTTGGAGCTGGTTAGTGCTGGCATAGGGGACTGCCATGAATACTACAATGAAGTAGAAGAAAAGCCATGGCAAATCACTCTATTGTCCTTTGGAAGAACATTCACTAGAAGCCAGTCGGACTCAGAGGAGTCTTTATGCTTTTACAGCGTAGGTTGAAAAACAACCTGAAAAATCATGATTAAAGGAAGATTTATTCAGAGTTGCTACTAAAAATACCTGAATTCATACATATTCTCTACCATTCATTGCATCCCCATCTCCCCGCTCATATTTAATTCTCTCATAAAAACTTAGTATTAGGAAGTGACGGAGAGTAGAGCAGATGGCTGGAAAGCTAATTGTCAATTTAACAACTCAAGAACTGTCACACTTTCTAAAATACAATGCTCCCTATAATTTTGGTGGTGTCCAGAGCAGATGCTTTAGGCAGAAGGCTACACTCTTGGCCAAGCAAGATAAGGAAGCTGAGTCATAAAAAGAGTGAGTTCACATCTAACTATTAAGGCTGTACTCACATTTCGGCGGGTGGAGGGGAATAAAGGCCAAAATCAGAGTAAATCATAGCAGTTCGAGATGCTCTCAGACACCAAGATGAAGCAGATGGTATTAGCCATCCTGCCCCAAGTCCAAATTATCTGCAAAGCTCTTCTCCTGATTTGCATTTATCTATTCAGCTCTAGTCTGCTAAGTAGTCACTACAAGGGCTGGTCTACTCCACCATATTGCAAAAGGCAACCACTCCTGTTATAGCTGCCCTGGAAAAGTGGTCAGTCTGAGGGTATATTAATGCCTTGAGGATGGTATTGTAATTGAGCCCTCATAAAGGCAAGGAGTCTGAATATAAATATTCATGTGTCTCTAGATTTTGGAAACACAGACTTGTGCCTTCTATCCTTTCACAACTGATTCTCAGTTCAGTATCTGTTAGGAACCCTGTTTTCAAAATTCCTTATAAAGAACTGGACTGCTTCAAGGATTTGTTGCTAAGGTCATGTAATATGTTTGCAAGAAGGATGGGATGATCCACAGATCTCCTGCATACAGTAGTTAATATTAAGATGTAATGCATTTATTAGGTTCACATTTTCCGTGCTGTGTTACCTTCTGAGTCCCAGTAAGGGGTCTGATGACCATCTGGCTGATCTTGCCTAGCTTAAAAAACAGGATTTGGTCTAGTTAGCACTTGGATGAAGACTACCAGGGAATACAAGATCTATAGGGTGGGTTAGGAAGTTGGAAAAAAAAAACCTGGAAGATGGCATTAACAAACCCATTTTATATTGTGCCAAGAAAACTAAGTGGATGTACACATGGTGTCAGTAAGTGCTACTGATGTATTTTCTGATATGATTTGGGAGCAATCAGGAAAAAGGGACAAAAATGTATAGTTAAACAGTTCCCTAATAACAAATGTCATTTAGTAGTTGCCCTCTCTCCAAGCTTTCCTATATATAGCTCTGTGTTGTGTTTTTTTCAGCTCCAGGCTGTGCATAGTATTACGTTCCTGTTTTCAAGAATTGGTAATTTCGTGGCACTGTGAAAGTGATCATAAACCCATCCCATATGGTGTTTTTCAATATTTTGTCCCAGAAGTTTCCAACTGCATAGGACAGAGGTACCCAAATCCATTTATGGCATCCCTAGTGCTTTATTTAGTTTTTCAGAGTGTCCCTAGCAGTTCTGTGTACCGCAGTGTTTTAAGACACTTAGAAGCCTGTAGGTTTGCTAGGGTGCCATGGTACACCAGAAAACATGGACATTGGGAAATAGCTGGATGACTTCAAATTTAAACTACTGATCACTGATCATTATTAAGGTACCTTTGGAATGGGATCTCTAGGCAAGGAGATGGGCAAGACAGAGCAAGACGATAAAATATTTGTACCCTGGCACTTATCAGGTTATTGTTGCTTGATCAAAATCAGCCCATGTCCAAATATGTAGAACTGCTGTTATGGTTCTGATTTGCTACTATCAGCCTAATAACTGGTAGTGCATTTGCAAAGCTGGCCATGTATTCCTATGGGGGTTCCATGTGAAGGCTGCTAATATGCAAGAGAACCAGTGCGGTAAGTGCATTTTAAATATGGCTGCAGGATGCAATCTAGTGCAGAGGTTCCCAACCATTTGGGCACCAGGTTACGTGAAGAGAGGTTTTTCCGCGGACTAGAGGGGGCATGGTTTTGTGTGCTGCCTGCATCCCATGGATGGGGCTCTTTGCTTGTTTGTGTGGCCCTGTTGCTGGCATGCTACAGCCTGGTACTGGTCCACAGACTAAGGGTTGGGGACCCCGATCTAGTGTGATATGGCTGCAGGACCAATTATGGGACTCCTTACACACAAGCTTTTTCTCCACAGCTCTGAGGATATTTTTAGCTGTTATCCAATATAGCGTTTTTTTCCCCATCAAATTTGAAATGTCACTGTAGTTTTTGGCATGATTACGCGTAGACCAATGCTAATTTGGTTATTGTGAATGCATTTGACATTTATATTTCTTTCTTTGCAGATATCTTTGTGGTGAAAGGGCAGGGTTTTCTAATTTCAGGAATAAGTCCTCTTGTGGAGCTAGTTTAGTTATTTACTGAAGAGGCCACTAGCTTTTAGGCAGTCTTGGAATCCTTGTTTTCTTGCAATATCTGTCTGATGTCATCAGATTGACCTTTGACCTCCACTTAGGCATTTCTGTGCATATTTCTAGGACAGATGTAACAGTGGTGCCTCAAGCCTTCCTTAGAGGTCAGAACCCTGGTGGGCAAAACAAAAAGCTATTCAGCAAACAGTTCCCTCTCTGAAGAGCTAAGTATGTATATACACAACAGAGCCTAAAGCTGCATGGTAGATTTCCACAACTATTAAGCCAGTAGCAAGACGTGTTTTGGTTCACATCTAAAGACTGTCAAAACTGTTGCTGTTCCTTGTAATGCCCTTTCAGTAAATTTGGCATCAGGATCATCTTTTAAGGCCCCAAGCCAGAAAACCATGAAGATGACCATATCTTACATTGCTGGCACTTTGGCAAACACGCCAATTATAATCCTTCCCAAGAATGCCTAAGATTTCAATGCTGACCACTCTTACTGATGCTTCACAAGTTTAGGATGGATAGGTCTTAAGCTAGCACAGTGCTGGACTTAATGTTCTGATATTTCCATAGGGTAGATTGGGGAACCCTGGTCAACATTGTCCTACAAGGTTATCTCCTTCAAGTCAAACGTAACTCTTAGTGCCTTCATGGACATAGCAGTTTTCTTGGCAACCATAATGAAGAAATTTGCCATTGCCTCTGCCAAGAAATGGTTTAAGTTTCCCGTTTAACTTACTATTATTATAATATTTCCCAACCCTCCTTAATCTCTGAGTTCATACATGGTCAGCCAAATACTGCCCTCTGGTGAGGCTTCTGCACTATCACAGTTCTGACCAATTAAACAAACATGATAAAGTAGATGGAAAAGATTACAGTGAGTCCTTGACTTACGACCACAATTGAGCCCATTTCTCTTGCTAAGTGAAACATTTGTTAAGTGAATGTTGCCTCATTTTATGATCTTCCATGCTACCTTTGTTAAGTGAATCACTGCAGTGGTTACCTGTTGTTAAAGTGAATCTGGCTTCCCCATTGATTTTGCTTGTCAGAAGTTTGCAAAAGGGGATCACATGACCCCGGGACACAGCAATTGTCATGAGTATGAGTCAGTTGCCAAGCATCTGAATTTTGATCAGGTGACCGTGGGGATGCTGCAACTGTCCTAAGTGTGAAAAAAAAATAAGTCACTTTTTTCACTAAATGACCTGTTGTAAGTTGAGGGCTATCTGTATGCTTCCCTCCCCAGTTACTCCAAGGGATTTCAGTAAACTTGTGAAAATAATACCCATGACTGCAAACATGTTTTCTGGTTTGTGGGGTAAGGTGTGTGGAACCCAAAATCATTATATTCCATTGTTAGGTGAAACAAAAATGGGAGCATTTAATTTCTTCTATTATTTATATAGCACCCCATAGCGAAGGTTCTCTGACCATGCAGGGCCATCTTGAGCTGAAAATCAGGAAGAAAGCAGGAAGGAATGGAAGTTACAGGTTGCATGTAACAAAACCCTGATGGCAACATCTACGGAAAAAGAATTTGAAAAGATACTGTTTTGGAGGCAACAAACAAAGTCATCTCTTCTACTCTTTCAGTTCTTTTTTTCTCCCCATGCTGTTCCAGGTAACATGTCTGCAACTATAGAAGAAGAGACAAGATAAAATACTTATAACCATTCTGCTCTTCTTGAAGTATTATTCTTAAAACCACCAGGATTTGTGATACCAGAAGGTATTCTCCATAGCAAATAGAGGGATTTCCTCATATCCTGGCTCTATCTATATCTGTCAGAACAAAGTCATAATCAGTGCTTTTTTTGTAACAAAAAAAAGGTGCCAGAACTCACACACGTCATACAACCCACCTTGCCTACCCTACAAGGTTCCATCCCCAAAAGGTGCCGGAACTCCGTTCTAGGCGTTCTATGATTTAAAAAAGCCTTGGTCATAATACACATTAATTTGCTTCAGTGAAAACTGAGCAAGCACAATGAATCAAATGTTGTGTGAAAAATAGTAACCAATATTCACTGTTCATTTTTGTTGATCTGGGATGAAAGCTGCAAAGAGGCTTGGTTAAACTTCTGTGCATATAAATACAATTCAAGTATTCATTTAGTTTTCTAGAAAGAATTCAGCTCTCTGATGGGTTTATGCCCACAATCTATATAACATTACACTGAGCACAGTTTCAAAACAGACAATACTCTAACCTGGTGGGGCTTCATTTAAGTAAGTGTGCTTCTGTGTTTTACTGAAATCCCAAAAAAATGAAGAGAGGGTGAATTTAAAAGTGTAACAGTTAATATTTTGCTGAAGCTGTTTATCTCTGTCTCAGGCTATTCAAGTATATCAGCATAATAAAAATATTGCTAAAATAACGACCCACACTAATGCTGAAATAAATTTCTTTCCTATATCTTGAGGGAGGGGTCTTTTCCACAATCCCTGAAGGAGGCGGTTGTGAGGCCCCTTCTCAAGAAGCCTACCCTGGACCCGGCTGATTTAAATAACTTCCGTCCAGTCTCCAATCTCCCCTTTGTGGGGAAGGTTGTAGAGAGAGTGGTGGCGCTCCAGCTCCGACGGTCTCTGGATGAAGCGGATTATCTAGACCCTTTTCAATCTGGCTTCAGGCCCGGCTTCAGCACAGAAACCGCTTTGGTCGCACTGATGGATGATCTCTGGCGGGCCCGAGACAGAGGTTATTCCTCTGTCTTGGTGCTACTTGACCTCTCAGTGGCCTTCGATACCATCGATCATGGTATCCTTTTGCGACGACTCGAAGGGGTGGGAGTGGGAGGCACTGTTTTACGGTGGTTCTCCTCCTACCTCTCTGGCCAGTCGCAATCGGTATTGGTGGGAGGGCAGAGGTCAACCCCGAGGCCCCTTGAATGTGGCATGCCAAAGGGGTCGGTCCTCTCTCCCCTCCTATTTAACATTTATATAAAGCCTCTGGGTAAGATCATCAGACAGCACGGGGTGAGGTTTCATCAGTATGCTGATGATACCCAGTTATATATCTCCTCCCCGAGCTCTCTCAGTGAAGCGGCCGATGTGATGGGCCATTGCCTCGAAGCCGTGAGGGTCTGGATGGGGGTTAACAGACTCAGGCTCAATCCTGACAAGACCGAGTGGCTTTGGATGTTGCCTCCCAAGGATCATGTCGACTGTCCAGTGTTGACTCTTGCGGGGGAAAATATACCCCCTTCAGAGCGGGTTCGCAACTTGGGTGTCCTCCTTGATCCACAGCTGAATTTGGAACATCAATTGACGGCTGTGGCTGGGAGGACCTTTGCACAAGTTCGCCTGTTGCACCAGTTGCGACCCTACCTGGACCGGGAGGCTCTCCTTACAGTCACTCATGCCCTTGTCACCTCACGTTTGGACTACTGCAACGCGCTCTACATGGGGCTACCCTTGAAAAGTATTCAGAGACTACAGTTGGTCCAGAATGCAGCCGCGCGAGTGATAGTGGGTGCTCCTCGATACACCCACGTTACACCTATCCTCCGTGAGCTGCACTGGTTGCCTATTGGTCTCCGGGTCCAATTCAAGGTGTTGGACATTACCTTTAAAGCCCTATATGGCTCAGGGCCAGGCTATTTGCGAGACTGCCTACTACCTCATAGTTCCCTACGTCCGGTTAGATCCCACAGGCTGGGCCTCCTTCGGGCCCCGTCGGCCAAGCAGTGCCATTTGGCGGGGCCGCGGGGGAGGGCTTTCTCTGTGATGGCGCCCATGCTTTGGAATCAGCTCCCCCCGGAGATTAGGACCGCTCCCACCCTGTTGGTCTTCTGTAAGCTACTTAAGACCTGGCTATTCCGGCAGGCCTGGGGTTTATAAAACCTTACCCCTGGATGATTGTTTTTGTATTGTTGTTTGTTATGTTTTATGTGTTTTTTATTGTTAGCCGCCCAGAGTCCTTCGGGAGTGGGGCGGCTTATAAATTTTAAAAATAAAATAAAAATAAAATAAAATAAACATTTCAATGCTAAAATAGCTGGGATTTATTATTCATTTTCCCTTTTCTTCCTTCCCTGCCCAAGGCAGAGTGAAAGTTTTGCAATATTATTTCCAAATTTTGCTTTGTATTTGGTATAGGGTAATAACCAAGCCAATAATTTACCAACTAAGGTGAATTTCATTGATAGGCTGCAGAAATACAAGGCTGTTTTGGGCTGTGGAGAGAGCTTTCCATACTAATAATACATTAGGAGAAATCTTGACTGTGTGGCTTTTTGGTTAAATAACAAATTGCATATAAAAACTGAATATATGGGTTGCTTATAAAATCATCTACCATATATTCCGGTGTATAGGGCGACCCGGCGTATAAGACGACCCCCGAGTTCGATGCCGGGTCGCAAGACGATCGACGCCGAGTCGCAAGACGATCGATGCCGAGTCGCATGCCTAGAAAGTCGTCTTATACGCCGGAAACTACCTTATTTCTGGCATATAAGATGATCGACGCCGAGTCGCATGCCTAGAAAGTCGTCTTATATGCCAGAAACTACCTTATTTCCGGCGTATAAGACGACTCGGTGTATAAAATGACCCCCGAGTTCGGAGGCTGTTTCAACGCTCTCAAAAGTCATCTTATACGCCGGAATATATGGTAATTGAAAATAATCTCAGGGGTCCTTGGTGCTTGACACTTTGGTTGTTTTCTTGCAGACATTTCATTACCCAAACTAGGTAATAATGGTGTGTGTGTGTGTTTGTGTGTGTGTGTGTGTGTCTTTGGTGCTCTCTGAGCTTGGTTGTTTTTTGCAGATGTTTTATTACCCAAACTTGGCAATGTCATCAGGTAACGTCATCAGCACAACCCCAATTATCTTATAAGCAACTCACATGTTCAGTTTTTATATGCAATTTGTTACTTAATCAAAAAGCCACACAGTGAAGATTTCTCCCAGTATATTAATAGTATAATCAGCAATGATGAAGTTACCTAGTTTGGGTAATGATATCTCTGCAAGAAAACAACCAAGCTTAGGACCCCCTCATTCTAACCCTGAGTTACAAATATTCTCCTTTATTGAAAATAATTTATTCAAAGCCCCTGTGATAAATCCCCCCATATTCCTTGTTGCATTCCCAATTAGTCTATATTCATTAAAGTACAGAGAACATATTATAGTCACGCTGCCGTCTTCATATTCTTTTATAACAATTCCTATCCACCCACTCCCAAGTTTTCTTATCAGCAAAAGATCAGCATAACTAACCTTTATAGGTTGCTTTTTGCTTTTTCTATTATATTTAATGTTGCATAGTGTATTGCAATAGCTGGAAAGTATAAGGTAAGTGTTCCAGTGCTGATGCTTGCCCTGTCACAAGAACAAACATTGGGCGTGCAGCACCGAACCTAACAGAATCATAGGTATGTGCTGGACAGTTGGTGGATAGGCCTATGTAATTTCTTCTCCAAGCAGAAGCATGGTTGCTACAAGCAGTAGATGCTTTCTGTCAGTGAATACTGGCTTAATCCTCAAATGATAACGTTTCCTTTATGTAGCCCATTTCCAAAATCCATACGAGGCTACCAGAACATACTTAGCTATTTACTAAAATCCTGTGGTCCATGCAAAGTACAAAATGGTGTCTCAGAGCAAAGTAAATTATCTAGCAGAAACCATCCATTAAGAATACTTATGTATATAAACATGCACAGCTTTATGAGTTTCTAGAAATCAAAGATGCAAATGCAAGCTCCCCCACTGCCAAAAATACAAGTTTCATAAAGATCAAAGAAGAGAGAGAGAGAGAGAGAGAGAGAGAGAGAGAGAGTTAAATTCTACCCATAACATCTTATTTCTCTTTATTTTTCATATCTGCTATTTTGGAAATCTGTATATGACTATCATGTTCTAGAAATGGTCTTCCCCATATGAGCTTACCTGCAGGTTTTTCCCCATGTGAGATTAATGTTCTCTCTGCTCTTATATGACTGCTTTAATATTGTATTTTTATCTGTTTTATTTTTGTATTGATTGATCTTTTATTATTTATTAGATTTATTTGCCACCCATATCATTTATGTTTTTTTAATGCTTTCTAAATGAAGTGAGCTACCTTAGAAATTTTATTCAGAATGGAAGTTATATATCTAAAATAAATTATATAGATATATAATATTGTTGAATGTATAGAGAGAAGATTCATAGTAGATATATGGAAAATGACATACTGCATAATAAATAATACATACATTCAAATGCTTCAGCCAAAACATATTATTGCAAATAACTCCCAGGAAAATTGATTTCCAAGTAAACAGGACTTGAATAAGTATGTTATTAATTCTGTTCGCATTACAAGAACCAATGATTATGAAAAGAAAGTGTTTCCTCTTTTATGTAACTTATGAATCATCCTTATTTGTTGCTTTAAATTAGAGACATCCTCTTGAAAACTGAGTCATCACTTCTTAAATCTCACATATGACAATCCCTTAATTGGTTCCTGTTTCTCCATATTGACTTCTTTTGTTTTATGCTAATTAGTGTCCCTTCTTTGTTCCACAAATATTTTAATGAACAGCAAGATTTAAGAAAAACTATACAGTAGGCAATAAGCTTGTTGCTTCATTCCTCTATTCAGTGTTTTCTACTAACAAGTCATTTAAGTAGGGAAGTTTTGACAAATATTATTTGCACTGATTGTAGGTCGCAGTGGCCTAGTGGTTAAGATGCTAGGCTTGTCAACTGGAAGGTTGGCAGTTTGAGATCCAATCACCGCATGAAGGGGTGAGTTCCTGTTCTTGCCTCAGCTCCTGCCAACCTAGCAATTCTCAAGCATGTAAATGCAAGTAGATAAAAAGGTGGGAAAGTAACAGTGTTCCATGTGCCTCAGTGTTTAGTCAGTTTGCCTCATGACCAAGGAAATGTCTGCAAACAACACTGGCTCCATTGCCTAAGAAATGGAGATGAGCATCGTACCTGGAGTCGGACATGACTGGACAAGGGAAAACTTTACCTTTATTTGTACTGATGGTGCTTGGATTAGATTTTGGTCTTTGAATAATAATAAGCATACACTGAAAGTTATGACTCCAAAGTCCATGTGGGCCATTAATAGATGCTAACCTCTTAGGTGGAATAATATCAGCACCTAGTTTAGGGAGGTTTTTACTTGCAAGTTTCTTTTAATTTTTAGATGCAAACAGATGTGTGTGTGTGTGTGTGTGTGTGTGTGTGTGTGTATTTATTTATTTATTTACGTTCGATAGCTGCCCATCTCAGCAAACAACAATTCAGAAAATATATTACAATTAAAACCACTGAAACACTAAAAAGCATTAAAATGTCTAAATTTACTTGGACCTTTACTTTGGGACAGTCTTCCTTGAGATATCTTCCTTCTCCATACTTGGAAGATGATTTGTTAAAAAGCTTGTTCCCATTGTGGTATAGCTAGCCTTTGTCATTGGACATGTCATTGGACCTCTCTCTATGGTTTTGAGTCCCATTAGCATGTCTTGATCATAGAGCTGATCAGGTTGGTGAGTCTTGAGCTGGTGAACTTGCATCATCTTAATGATTTCCTCAACTATATTGGCCTAATAGAAATTGGGTTACTTCTGCTATAAAATCCCACATTTTTTTTTACACTTTCCGAGTTAGTCTTGAGAATTTGCTTCTCCAAGATATTTTGTAAGCAATTAACAACAAACAACTAATTACACATGGTCTCAAAAATGGTATCTACCCCTTCATCTTAGTCTTTTCAAGTTAGTCCAGTACCCTCAATCTTCCTTTATTCTGAAAACTATACATTTCAATAGGATATACTGGGAATGTTGGATTGATTGTAACAGAATCGATGGATTGTTGCTCCAGGTAAGACACAAACACCAATGTCCTTTAACAAACATTAAGATTGTTTATCTTCCTCTTTACAAACATACATTTGTAATGTATTGTGACATTGGAACCTGTGATTCTGGGTTATGGCTCCCCAAAAGACAGGATTCCTAAGCCAACAAGCTTTCATTTACTGCTTGTTTACACATATTGGTTCACATTGTAGCAGTATATGATGTACATATTGTCCAATCTAAATATTTAAACGTTATATTAAATAAACACAAGAGCAGGGAACACCTGATAGTTATCAAAAGACAATTTCCCGAGCAAGACTAGTGTGCTCCTCACCTTTTTCTTTATATATAATATAAGAGAAAGTAAATATTTCATGCAATATGTGCATGCCAAAGAACATGTTTTCCCTGGAAAACAAATTTTCAGCTGAAGCTTTTATTCACTTGTTTCTGAAAATGCTTCAGGACTTCTGAGTTTGTGGAATCTGTGGTGCTCCCTGACCTTGGTTGTTTTCTTGCAGATGTTTCATTCCCAAGCTAGGTAACATAATCAATGTTAGAAAGAAGTAGAGTTTGCTTTCATATTATATACCAATGGCTTGCCCTGTCAATGTTGGTGGGGATGATCTTGATGGTTCCTAACCTATTGCTTACTGTTAGCTTGTTTGTCTGAGTTGATAGTTCCATGATTGGGAACTGTTGTTCACTTCTTGATTGTTGGTCTAGTGTTAATATTGGTGTTAATCTCTGCTCATCTGGTTGCTGATTGCTGGTGGGGGAAGTTTTGATCTTTTTGTTTCCTTTTTGACTTTTTGATTGTCTCTTTTGAATGGCATGTAGATGTGGTTTATCTCTATGTACCTGATGATGGCCAATTTGTCTGAGTGCCACAAGTGACAAAACAGCTTGGAAAATCTCGCATGCATAAAAAGTGCAACATACAAAGAAACTAGAGTTCAAAGCGATGTATAATTTGGAATGTAAAATTTCTTTTTGAGTTTAAAAGAGAAAGTAGCGAAAGTAGTGAACTGATTGCTAATTAACAGAATCATGGCTACAGCAAAGTAATTTAATTGTTCTGCAGCTGCTCCTTAAATGTTGATATTTTCCCCCTGATCTCATCATATATGCTGCAGTAGAAAAACAGGGGTTTCTGGCTTTCATGGGATGCATGAGCTCTGATTGTGCATGGGAAATGATTAGAGATGCAAACAAAAGAAAGGTATTAAAACTGCTATATAAAATTTACTTTGTTCATGTTCTCTCTCCCTTCCCCCGACTTTCCACAAAGGGATTACAGTTTTTTGATGTTATATCAAAGAGGTGTTTGTTTATTTTTTAAAAAATATAAAACTCATTAGTGCCCAATTTAGTTGAACTTCAGAAAAATAGATACAGTGAACTCATGTTCCCAGACATGTGGTTATATGTAATTAATCAGGGGGTTAAACAGCTTTTTGGAAAACAGAAGCATCATAGCTTGGAGCTAAGATGGTTTGGCACTTACTAGTAGATGTATGCCTATATAATTGATGACTAGCAAAACCAAACAGTTTCAATGCACCATACCCTGTGGTCTCTCTTTTATATCTATGAGCTTGCATTAGGTTTGGAAAGAGAATCTAACACAACATTTCTTTTTCATATAGCTGTGGAAAGGGCTGTATAGCATTCTGCCAAATGCAAAAAAAAAAAAAAATCAAATGAAAACAATCCCAATGAATAAATTTCTGTCTAGCTCCTCCATGAACTCATTCAGCGAGGAGGAACCTACCATTCTCACAGTAACTTTTCTATTATTCAACTGTTCTTTCTGTTTCGATAGTTCCCCCTTCCCCCCTAACATTCTGTCAGAACCTGCCTTTTGTAACTTAAAATCATTCCACAACTAGCACACATTCTGAAGTAATAGGGAAGTACTCTTGGCCTTCCTCTTTTTATATCCCTTTAGATATTTGGAGGGTGCTATTCAATTCTCTCTCCTCAAGGCTAAACATTGCCAGTTATGTGATTGAGTTTCTAAGCACTGATTATACACATGGCTCTTCTCTACAGGTGCCCCAATTTGTGTGAATTCTTAAAGACTATTATCCAGAACTGGACAAAAATGCTTGAAGTGGGATGTGACCAAATGCAGAAAAAAAATACTTCCTATGATTTCGTAACTCTCATTCTGTTGTGGCAATTTAAAATTACTTTTCTCTTTTCCACAACTCCAAAAATTGGTTAGAACTTGGTAGCTCATATTCATTTTCACCACCAGCACCACTCTGTTCCAATATACTTTTTGTGTGTACCAACCCAGTACCCTCCATTATATACCTATGCATTTGATTTCATTTTTTTTAGGTGAAGAAGTTTAGCATTTTTTTCCCTGTTAAATTTTAGCCCACTTCTCTAATTTATCCAGATTATTTTGGCTGAAGAATATTGGGTCCAGGATGGAACCTTGACATACTCCATTCAATAGTTCACTCCAGTTTGATGAAGCACCACTATAGGCAATTATTTGGGTACAATTTTCAAATCAATAGAATTTTGAAACCAGTTACGCGACTCATTCCACATCTACCTATCTTGCTAAGAGGGTATATTGTTGAATAGGTTGCTGAAATCAAGACAAATTAAGTCTAAAGCAGTGGTTCTCAACCTGTGGGTCGCGACCCCATTTGGGGTCGAACGACCATTTCAAGGGGGTCGCCAAACCACGCTGTCTGCCATTTTTTTCCCTTTTCCTTAGCTGTCCTACTCCCTCTTATTGGTGGCCACACCCACTTGGCCACACCCCTGGGGTCATCACAACAAGGGGAACTGTATTATGGGGTCACGGCATTAGAAAGGTTGAGAACCACTGGTCTAAAGCATTCTTCCAATTTTACTAGATGAAAAATCAACATAATTGCAGTCTGGCTTCTGTTCCCTTTGTGAGAACATTGGGGACAGGGTGGAAAAGGATCTATGTAATAAGTGGGAATGAGCTGATGTTGAAGAACTGGACCCTTGCATCCTGTCCATGATAGAGTCTCTACATTCATTTGTTATTATTTAAGCATATTTTTCAGCCTCAGGAATTTAGTAAGACATCATCGAATCTTTTTGCAATTTCTTTGAATGGGGTATTATTTAGCCGGTTAAAAATCAATTATTGTTGAATCATTCTAATTTAGCTTAGCTTTAGCTACATTTTTATGTGTTGCTTAGCAAATCATTTATTAGTCATTAAGTCACTTTTGGTATATTGTTTTGTTATATATTAGCATTATTATTGTGTTGTTATTATTTTATATTATAGTCTTTTCCATTTAAATTCTCTTTAAAAAAATACTGCCTACACACAAGAGAGAGTGTATAGGTGGCATTGATTTTATCATGTATAAGATATACATGCCTATGGAAATAGAAGAATCCTGAGATGCTTTCTATAGGCAGTATGTTATATGTAATGGATATTTTGTATAAATTGCTCTAAAATGCATCTCCGATACTCAGGATGCTCGGCATTCTGTATTGCAGAGGTCCCCAACCTTTTGGGCACCAGGGACGGGTTCTGTGGAGAGAGGTTTTTCTGCGGACCAGAGGGGGCGTGGTTTCATGTACTGCCTGCATCCCGCGGATGGGGCTTTGCTTGTTCGCGTGGACCGGTTTCTAGCATGCCGCAGCCCAGTGCTGGTCCATGGGCCGGGGGTTGGGGACCCCTGCTGTATTGTATAGCATAATGTAGAGCTGCCTTTCCAGCAGATACTAGCAGACTCTATCACTTCATCTAGGAAGGCCGTTGCTATTCTTCCTGATGAGTGCTGATCTTCTTCCCCGAATGTCACCAGTTTTTATGCATACTAATTGGCTGGTTCTCAGATACCTAATTCTGTTGTCTTATCTTTCTTCCAGACTTTTTGAGCTGAAGGCTGGGTGTGGAGGATTACGAGATAGAAACGCCTACCCGGTTACTAGTTAGGTCCCAATGCAATACGAAGGTATGAAGTCTATTAATAAAACCCTGATGGCACATAATCAATTGATGGATCAATAAAGAGTGGTAAGGGGCTTGTCTTTACAATGGCAACATGAAGTCATCTTTTATGATAAGGGAACCTGGCCCATAGCATCACTGAATGAAATCCATTGCCCTAAATATAGGATTGTGTGAATAAAATTTATCTCCTCTATATGGCTTCCAAGTCTCTTGTTAGTTTTCACATGCTAGGAGGCTGAGCATGCACTGGATCCTTGTCCACAAATTCCCTCTCTTTTGTTGCTTTCCCCTCATTCTACTAACACATTTAAAACTACAGATAATGAATGTAGAAGACAGAGGAGTTAAGAAGGGAACTTTTCACTAATTCCTATTTCAATTTCTTTGTGTAACATTGTAAGAACGTCCTAACTGTGCTTTAGGAAACCAAGACACCAGGAACGTCGCAGTATCCAACAAAGTTTAATGCGCTTTGTTGAAAACAAAGTTAGCCCTGGGAGGGGCCCCGCCCCAGCGCCCTAAATACAGCTCAGCACCGCGCTCACCGTACACTCCCTAATTACCCCCTTACTCCACCCATGCTACACCCAACCACCCTGCCCTTATAACGAAACTCCACCCACACCGCACCCAGTCCCTCCGCGGTCCGTCCATTAGTACCGTGAATACTGGCGTTACATTCATATTGCCTTCCTACCTCCCTGCCTCCCTGCCTTCCCAGCGTCCAAAACCTGTCAGACCCAGCATCCCAGTCAAACTGAGTCTCATTGCGCCTGCCTAATACAGCCCCTCTCCACACTAGGTGGTCACATGGTCCATTGGCTCGTCACTGTAGAGGCGCCGGCACCAATCTTGCAACAGCGCTGGCGGTGCAGCGATTCCAACGGGGCTGACTGGAGATTCCTGGACCGTCCGTCGTCTCAATTAACGCCGGATATAGGAATACAGACAGGTAGGTATCATGCTGGGTCTGACAATATTCTGCTGGTACAGTATACTGAACCAAGAGTTAATCTTGGAAAAACTTTATGTACAGAAACAGTTACAAAAAACATGTTTTAACTTAAGTCACTGGCCCTTGGCCAAACCTGAGAAATCATAAAAATCCAATCATGAAAACTCAAGCAGAGGCTTCTTAAAATTAAAATTAAGTCCTGGGTGGGAACATAATCTGAACACTGGCAGCAGTTGCATTCAGAAGTGCCACACCTTAGAAAGTTAGTAGAATTGTTTTATAAACTTTGTTAGCCAATGAAAATCAGACAACAGAATTATTACAATATAAGGAAGACAACAATCATTCCTATACACTCCCTTATTCCCTCCTTCAGTACATAACATCCGTGTACATGTTTCCCATGCTTGCATGAAATTTGTCCCTGGCGCAAACACTGTTTACAAAAGTGAGATAGCAATAGTTAGGCAAGGCTACACAATTTGTTTCTTTCTCTAGTTCCAATTACAGAACCGTACATTACAAAGAAAAAATTAGACTCTCAAACTGAGTCTATCTTAATTTCATGGGAATAAGAAGGTGAGAATGGAAAACATAGTTAGGATTTCAAGATTGATGTTAGCTCTTTGACATAGACCAGGTCAGAAAACAGACTCCATAAGAATACTGGACATCAACTTTATTGTTATAGGTCAGTGTTTCTCAACTTTAACAATTTTAAGATGTGTTGACTTCAGTTCCTAGAATTCCCATAGCCACCATGATATAGGCTACAGGAAAAGAGCTTTGAAAGTCTCACTGTATTTCCCCTTCCCTCTCTGGAAAAAAAAATCACTAGTATTAACTACTGTTAGTTAGTACATCCCATCAGATTCTGATGGAATATCCCATCAGAAAGGATAAAAGCCAGCCTCAAATTGTGTTACCTAAACCAAGTCAGTAAAATGATGGGCCAAAATAGCATGACCAAAACGATATCAAGGAAACCAAGATACTTCATTTTCTTCATCCACTTTTTTTTTTTTTGCAAAGCACCACAAAGATGACAAAAACTGACAGTATAGCTTTCACTGTTGACTGGATGAACCATCATCATTATTCTTTTCCTGCATATTTGCCTGTGCTGATACTATTTATTATCTCAGCGCAATGTGTCACAATATGTTCCTTTAAAACATCTGAACTTATTGTTATACTATGCTGACCATTTATGCTATCAAAATTAAGTTACTCTTGTATCCATATTTGCAAGAGAAAGGATAGAAAATTGAATTAAGGTATTTTCTTGTCAGGAAGTAGCACTAACAACATCTAATTATGTGTTTAGTTTTTCATGCCTTCTTAACAGGTAACATAGTTCAGGTATCTTCAGAGACAATTTATTGTTGAGAATAATTGGATTACTTATTGCATATGCATAAATGCATCAAACGCCTTATTAAATTCAATGACATAACAAAACAAAGGAGAAGATAGAAAAGAATATTCAAAGTCACCCTTAATTCTCCTGACCTCTAGTTGAGTTGAATTCTCCTGGCCTTGAGCTGAATTTTAGAAATATGAATAGAGAAGCATCATACTTATTTTTTCCAATCTAAAACAGAACAGACATGAGAGATGGATTGCAGAGTTTCTATGACATCTCATATGGTTCTAAAATTTTAAATTTAAATAGAAACTTTGTATCAGCTCTGCCTGGCTTGGCTTGGGGCCTCGCAAACATCCTGTCATCAGAAGAAGAAGGGGGGGTGAAGGATGAAAGGAGAAATAAGGGGGAGAAGGATGAAAGGGCAATAAAGCTTTGTGTGTATGTGATAGGAAACTAAGAGGGGGGGGGGAATAAGGGGTGATAAGGACCAGGGCAGTCGGATCCTGATTGTATCAGCACCCCCACAGCCAGGCACCCTGAGAAATATGCAGATTAACCCTAAACATTTCAGAGATTGCGAAACATTTTGGTGAGCTCCAGTTGGCTGGAAATGGACTGGTCATGGAGGAAGGGGGTGGGCTGGGGCAAGCCTACATCTTATTATTGTAACTAGTGAGCACGGTAAATTTCAGAGTTGGCTTGACTTGACTGCAACCAACATCCTTAGTAAAAGAACCCTCTGCTTTAACCAAATGGAGTCGAAGGCTTTTCTTTCCTAAGGGATTGGATTGGGGCAGGTCTGACACTTTGAATGTTGGGTCCAAAAGCTGAAGGTGGTGGGAAAGAATAGAAACCTATCCTGCAAGCTCTGCAAAAGGAGCCATGATGCCAAGAATTGCCACTTATGGGTCAGCCATCATAATGTCCCAACAGCTTGTGTATCAGAACCAGCCAAAACTTCTACTCAAATAACCCATACAATTAATTTTATCCCAGACGTCCTGAATTATCAGTTTACACATGGCTGAAGGCAAATGTTAAGTGCTTTGTACTGTATCTAGTTTATAAAATAGCATTAATTAAGATCTGCCATGCCAATCAGTTTTGAAATTACCTTTAAGCTGAGTTTTAGGATTCTCTAGCACAGACTTTAAATAGCACAAATGACCTACAGATGAAAAACATGCCATCACCCTGTATGATTACTTGTATAGTTGTGTTACTTGTCGGAGGCTGTAAAGCAAGGGGCAGAGAGGAAGTGATCACTAAACATGAATGCTAATTCTGTTCAGCTTGATGGGTCACGAGTTATATATTCCATCACTATTTCAAGTATAACTTTGTGATGTCAATGCTTCTTTGATGCATTTCAGTTTATATGCAATCTTGCCATAGTGTAGGCGGCACAGAGTGATTTAGCACAAAAAGAAAAGTGTAGCGGGGGAGCATATTACATTTTTGTGTATAGTGAACGAGAACATTAAATGTTACTATTAGTTGCCATAGAGATGGGCATAAGTTCAGCTTAAGTGATAGATCTTTTATTCTCTACAATATTTTAAAAAGGAAGTCATGTGGTTGCTTGACTAATTGTTTCCATTATTATTATTATTGTTGTTATTTGTATTATTTTAAAAATGAGGAAAACACTGAAGGGATGCCTCGGATTAATGGAAACAAAACTGAAGGATGAAAACTTCATTTATTAGTGTTATTTGTTGGGTTTGTATTCTCTCGCTTTCTCCAGGAATTCAGGTTTTAATGCATAAGCCCCTCTTCACCATTTTTCACCACAACATTGACCTCAGAAATGGTGAGAATTAGTTTTCACCTTCAGCAATATGCTTAATGCAGGTTTCCTTTCTTTCTTTCAGCAGAAACAGCATTAAAAAACAGAAAAAAAACTCGGATGGGAATGAAATTATTGGACAGGGAAGAAAAGAAAAGAGAAAGAGGCATTTATAAAGAAGATTGAATACTTTTTCTAGAGCAATTCACAGTTTGTAAGTTTATGCTCCACATCATTCAAGTGATTATAAAGCAGGAATTTCTCATGCTTTAGAAACTGCTAGTTTTCAATGTTCCTTAGGTTGAAAATTTATGAAATAAAACATAAAGATCTTCTAAAAACAGTGAGGGAGAAAGATTTATGGATCTCTGGGATAAGGTTTTACTAAACATAGAAGTGTTTACCTCTGTGGAGGGCCATCACAAAGAAGACTGGTGGTCTTGCTTGTGACACCGCAATTCAGAGGGAAAGCAAATTCTTAATGGTTCTTTTAAGAATTTCAATTTGGGCTAGGCGATGCTTGATGTAACCCAATGCAAGTTATAAGTCATTGCCAGCCCTTTGAATTGGGCCTTTTGGTAATCTGTACAGCAAGTAGAGGAGAAGGTTTATCCTGCAATGGTGGGATCGATCATTCTATAGATCAGGGGTTCTCAACCTTGGCAACTTTAAGACTTGTGGACTTCAACTCCCAGAATTCCTCAGCCAGCCTGCTGAGGAATTCTGGGAGTTGAAGTCCACAAGTCTTAAAGTTGCCAAGGTTGAGAACCCCTGCTATAGATGATCAGTCTGTAGATCTACTATAGATTTTTTTTAGATCATTCTGAACTAGTTGTAGCTTCTAGATCAGTGGTTCTCAACGTTTGTGTGACGGCGACCCCCGTCACACAAACGTTATGCGCATGCATGGCGCGGCGCGCATGGGGGCAGGGGCCCCGCGCGCAGCGCACATGCATGGCGCCGCCCCCGCATGCGGCGCGCATGGGGGCAGGGCCCCTGCGCGCGGCGCGCATGTGCGGCGCCACCCCCGGAGGCGCGCCGCCACCCCCACGCGCGGCGCGCATGCGCGGCGCCACCCCCGGGAGGCGCGCCGCCGCCCCCATGCGTGGCGCGCATGCACGGCACCGCCCTCCGGAGGCGCACCGCCGCCCCCACGCACGGCGCGCGTGTGCGGCACCGCCCCCCCGGAGGCGCGGTGCGCCCCCGGAGGGGACAAAATGGCAGATCGCCGCTTTTGGTGACCCCCGAAAAGAGGTCGATCGACCCCAAATGGGGTCGCGACCCATAGGTTGAGAACCGCTGTTCTAGATCATCTCTAATAGTTGAGCCATAAATAGCACATTACAGCAACCCAGCCAGCTGGTGGTCAAGTCATGAGTTCCTGGCCAATGTAAGGTCCTAATTGATGTATGAAGCACAGTTTGGCACAAGATATCTTTTCCCACCCAGCCTCTACCTGCTTTTGAAGTAGGGAGTCCAGAAGAATCTCTAAATCATGCAAGTAAGGCGTCCAGGAGCATCTCTCATGTCCTTGAATGGTCACTGTTATACAGAAGCTAACTTGAACTTAGTTGCATCATTGAGATTTTGATAGCCTCCAGGCCCCAGTTTTTCATGACATCTGCATCTTGGCCATGGGCAGAAATATACACTGAATGTCATCAGCTAATGGCTTCCCCCAGAGTCTTTGTATGGGGGGAAGTCCTGAGCATTGAAGTATTTTGCATTGGAATGAACAAGAATTCAAGTACTGTCCCTCCATAACTGTTCACTCAGGAGTGCAATGGCTGCAGAACAGTGCTGCTAATCCCATTCCTTGCAAGCAATCCTAGTAAGATGCCATGATCAATTGTATTGAAAGCTGCTGAGAGGTCCAGCAGGATCAGGAGAGGAGCAGTCCATTCATCCCTGTCCCAACAAAAATAATCCACCAGAGATCATATCCACAAGTGGATATGAATCATGATTGATTCCAGATCATCCATTTTTTTTAGAACTCTCTGAAGTTGAATTGCCACTTCTTCCTCAACAACCTTCCCCCAAAGGGAAGGTCAGAGATAGGATCTAAGGAGTCAATAACTGTGGGATCCAGGAAGGGCTTCAAGAGAGGGTACTGAATCACTTCCTTTAAAATAGGTGTCATTATTTCCTCCCTGAGAGGGGTGTTGGCAATTTCCTAATTCAGATGCTTACATTAAACAGGGAGGCCATGAATCCCAGCCCCAAGAGGCACAGTTCATACTGTAGAGCATTTGAATGTCTGTCAGCTTCTGGTCTCTTTTTTCTTTCCTTCCAGGATTTGAATCATTTTTTTAATAAATATTTTATTAATTTTCTAGTTTTACAGTCAAATAATTAATAGACAACGTGTTTTCTGGGTCCATTAGTAATTCAGTGGTATATATTAACTTCTTCAGTCTAGATCCAATATTACACCATCAAATGTTTCCTCTCTTCTTCCAGTAGTACCTGTTTTCCCACACTAGGCAAATACAATTCTTATTGTTATTAATAAATATACAATTGAATATAAACATTTTTGTTACATTTTTCTCATAATATCAATAAGGTCAGTTTTAGATAATTTTCTAACCAAAACATATCTTAATGCATTTGCACTTAATATCCATAGGTTCAATCAGTATCCTGTTTTTGCTTTTTTTTTAATTTTAATTTCCCATCAGTATTCAAAATGTCTCTATTGTTTATAATTTCAAAGTAAGTTATATTTGGGTAACCAAAAGCTTCCCTTATTCAAACATCTTAACATTTTCCCGTTGCCCTTCTTATACCAAAATCTAATATTCTAATTAGAAATCTTATCTTTCTAGTTATGATAATACTTCTATTTCTAGCAATTATCTATTCTCCACCATATTCAAACATTATAATTATATAATATCCCATCTGATGGGTCAAAACCTCTATTTTCTTCAGTCTTACTCTAGCTTTCTTCTTTTTCTAACTAACTTTCCAAGTCAATGCATTTGAATCATTCCTCTGTTTTTGTGTATATTGTTTGGACTAAGAAAGACCATTTGATTGAAGTATTTTTGGAAGAACAAACCCACTGATATTCATTAAACAGCCTCCCTCCTTCTCCAATTCCCCATAGTTCTCCTAACAACTCTATCTTCCATTCAATCAGTTCTTCTTCCTTTTCCTCAAATGTGTTCTGAATTCTTGATTGGTAAGATGTCTTTTCCATTTCCGATATTATCACTCCATCTTCTAGTTCTTCAGTTATCTGAATCTGTCAGTTAGTTCCTTCCTTTAGGTCCTCCATCTTTGGATCTGCTTACTCTAGTTTTCCTTCTATTTTCTGGGTTGCTAGTTCCTTCTTTGTAGTCATGTTCTGGGTTTGTAAATTTAGATTAGAAAATTGTTCTTTTATCTCCTTTGTGTTGTTTCTAATCTCATCACGACTAAAGACTAAAGCAATAGTCTCTTGTATTGATTTCAACATGGAGAGAATTTATTTCTGATCTTCATCCATGTTTTCTTGGTGGTATATCAAACTGAAGACTTTGGGGACAGGTGTTAGAGATGTTTTTTTAACATTTAAAGCTGAGTATGGGACATCCATTTCATTTTTTGTAGGTAGTCTTTATAATATAATTTGTTCATCAGTCAAAGATTAGTAATCTAAAATATTCCATCATCTCAAGCAATGATGTGTGTTTCTCCTATAGGGAAATAGTTCCCCAACACAGTTCTGAAAGTTAGTTAATATTTATATTCGTAGTTCAGGCAGGCCGATTTCAAAATAGTTCATCATCTCTGGCACACCAATAAGCAGCCTCAAAGTCCCCCCCTTTTCCCAGCTGCAGTCTTCAAAAGTGAAGATTTCTAAGGACAGCAAGAGTCTTATCTAAATCTGGGATTCAAGCCAAATTTACTTTGGGCATAACAAATTGTAGTGCCATAATTGCCACTAGATATCATTAGCACCATTTTCCAGCTTTTTAAATTCAAACTTATATTACAAGTTTTTCAAATCTCTTTTTTTAAAAAAAAAAGTCTCAAAAGCACTTTTAGTCCCCAAATTTCAAAGCCATAATCTTGTAATTTTCTCTGTTTCTCCCAAGTAATTAGTTTACTGCTTTTCTTTTCCTGAGGGAATGGGATGAAAATTCCCCTTCCCTCTCTCATCGGGGAGGGTGCTTTGGGCAATTTTTTCCAGGAAAAAGTTTTATAATCATAAAGAGAGGATAGGGTCTCACCCAGTTTCATCCACGTTGCTGAAAAGTTGCTCGTTGGTGCTTATCGTCTTCCGTTGTCAGCAGCTTCTGATTGGCTACATGAATGTAGCCAGTCTTTCCCCCGCTGGTTTGGAGGGCTTCCTCAGATCAAATGGAAGGCCACCATTCTCCTGCAATTAATGAGGGTCCCCTTCTTGCTTGTTGCCTCTATGGGACGACTTTCTACCCTTTCCAGGGTCCCTAGTGGAGCGAAACCAAACGTGAAAGATGGACCCCTGTCTTCCTGCATTCGTTTGCTGTGACATCAAACCAGCAGCCCAGGATCTGAATCATTATAGCAACAGTTATAAGCACAATCCAGTGATCAGAGGGAGGTTAAAGTAAAGTACTTTACTTTAAGAGTAAAGTACACAATTATTGTGTGCTTTACTCTTTTATATACCAAGCATTCAAAAAAGGGGGTTATTAGTTTCATCTTTTGGAATTCTGCTTAAGAGGGAATTTTGCTAATTCCAGAATCCAATTTTGCTAAAATCCAAGTGGCAAATTTTCTATAGTACTTGGTTTATAATTCATTGCATTTACAATCTTTTTTTCCTTATAAGAGGAACATACATTGATTTCATTTCCAAATGTAATCTTATACAGAAAGTTTTCCCATTTGCGTTGTGACCACTGCCTCTGCCAGCCCAACTAATCTGAATTGCTTCTCCTACTTTTTGAAAGAAAAAACTGATGATGTATTATTTAAAGCACATAAGTTTTGCAATATACCAGGCTTCTAGTGTAACAATTCACCCAATTAGCTGATACAGTTGTTCTTCTCCATACAGTAATTTAATATTTCTCAGCATCTCTTTTGTTGAACGATGATAGAACTGATTTATATAGCATCAGTTGACTGAAAATGGGGAACACAATACATTATAGTATTGTCTGTTTCTTCCCACAGGTGCACATGCCCTTCTAATAAAATGGAAACATTTGTTTCCCCTTTCAATGTAAATTTAACTTTCACCTGATGCATTTTTCAAGGGAGATAAAATCTAGGAATGGTGAATTTCGACTGATTTATCATCTTGGGGGCTGAGAGGGATTCTTTAGCTGGGAGACACACAGAGAAACATTATATAAAAGCTATGTACAATGATTTGTACATATAACCATAGAATACTAGATTGAATTTCTTGAATGTACCCTACATTTAAAAAAACCACATTTATAATCGAGAGACTTTTGAAAGCTTATTTATTAGAAATGAGCAACTATTAATTCAAAGAAAGAAGTTTGATGAGGTTCAGTCAGGCTTGGAAGCATATTTATTGTGCCATTATATTATAGAACATTCATCAACATTCCACCAAATGTGAGCAGCATCCGAAAGTGAAAACGGTTCAGCTGAAGCATCACTTAAAATCTTGGGACCGAGAAAGCAGCGAGTTGTGTAGGGGGAAAGAGAAGACAAAGTTTCATTCCCAGACAGCCATAATACAGCCATAAGTCATCCTCGACTTAACGATCACAACTGAGCCCAAAATTTAGATTGTGAAATAATTTGTTAAGTGAGTTTTGTCCCATTTTAAGACTTTTCTTGCCACGGTGGCTAAGTGAATCACTTAATACATGTTAAAATAGTAACGAGGTTGTTACGTGAATCCGGTTTCCCCACTGACCTTGCTTGTCAGAAGGTCACAAAAGTTGATCACATGACCCCTGGGACATTGCAACCGTCATAAATACGAGCCAGTGGCCAAACATCCAAATGTAAATCATGTGACCATGGGGGGATGCTGCAATGGTTGTAAGTGTGAAAATGGCCATAAGTCACTTTATTCAGTGCCATTGTACCTTTGAACGGTCACTAAGTGAACTGTTGTAAATTGAGGACTACCTATAATCAAAGGGCTAAAGCAGGGGTAGGCAACTTTGGCTCTTTTATGACTTGTGGACTTCAACTCCCAGAATTCCTGAGCCAGCCATGCTGAGGGAAAAGGGAGCGGTTTCCAAGCTGAGCCATGCTGGCTCAGGAATTCTGGGAGTTGAAGTCCACGAGTCATAAAAGAGCCAAGGTTGCCTACCCTTGGGCTAAGGCTAGAAGACAGACCTCAGTTAAAGCAAAGGAAATAATAAATATTAAAGGTAGTCCTGTATTATTGTTTAGTGACTGTTCGAAGTTACAACAGCACCGAAACAAGTGATTTATAAAGACTGCTTTTCACACATACGACCTTCACAGCACCCTCACGATCACGTGATTTACATTTGGGTGCTTGACAACTGACTCATATTTATGACGGGTTGCAGTGTCCCGGGGTCACGTGATCAACGTTTGTGACCTTCTGACAAACAAAGTCAGTGGGGACCGACAACCTTGGTACCAACTTAACAACTGCAGCGATTCGCTGAACAACGGCGCACAAGAAAGGTGGCAAAACAGGGCAAAGCCCACTTAGCAACTTCCCTTGCTGAAATTTTGCACTTAGTTGTGGCCGTAAGTTGAGGACTACTTGTAACCACAAGAAGCAGGAATATAATGTAAAAGTAGTGGTAGAAGAAGAGGTATGACAAAGAGAAAGGAGGGAAGGGGGCTGCCAGTCAACTTCCTATCAGGAAGAATTGGATGGGAAGAAAATTCTGCAGAAGATCTAAAAACAGGAAGACGGACACGCTGGTGGCAGAGGAAAGGCCACGCAAACTGGCGTGCTGAGAGTTGCTAGCTGGGAAGGTAGGGAAGCTACGGGGGGGGGGGGGAAGAGTTCCAACTTCTACATAGTAATTTAAACTCATCTCTGAAACGTTTTATTGAGGATTCTTGCTGGTGCAAATTGGGATAACCAGAATAGTTCTACTAGGGTAGGATTGTTTTATGCACACACACAACAGACATACACTTGTGGCTTTGCATGAGCAATTGTTGCCATGCATTTCCAAAGGGAGGAGGAAAAATCAGGGACTGCGTGAGAGAGAGAGGTTGGGGGGTGGGTGGGAGAGAGAGAGACTCTGCATTTCAAAATGCCATTTATAATTGCTCACACTGTTACTTGGCTCAAAAGACGAGTTGCTGTTGCTTTAAATCACCCAGCATATTTCGTCCTGATTAACAAATTACTCCATACCTTTTTCAAAAAGCAGTGGAGAAGACAGACGGGAGATGGGTTTTATTTTTTTAATGCAAATGAAATGGAAAGGATAGCACGAAAGAAATAGACGAGCCAGTAATATAAAGCATCTCCCCTCCTATTCCCCCCATCCCTTAATTTTCTTTAATTAGCAGACAAACACATCCTGAAAACGGGGGCTCTTCTTATCTCTGGACAAAGGAGTACCAAATTCCCCATCCTAAGGCAGCAGGTTTAGAAGCAACTTGCCAGAACTGAGAGGCTTAAAAGAATCCTCCAACACAGACCAACTGCTCAGCTTCACGAGATGGTATATAGGACCATTCAGCAAGGGATGTGATATTGGTGAGTACCCTTGTTCCTAGAAAGAGAGTTTCTCTTTCTTTAAAACAAAATATGTTTAGTTCGCTCCTGCTCCGTATCTTTTGAATGCATGGGGATGGGGGGGGGGGAAGAGACTTTATGATATGTATTTTTTTTCCCTCTTGGAGAGATTTCTTGTAAATCTATGATGGCATTGCCCCTTCCCCCCCCCATTCTGAATGAATGTTTTGGCAAACTGGGGCTTAACCTTTGTGTTCACTTTTCATCGCTGAAACATTTATAATGCACCTTTACTTTATGGCATTATTGAAGGAGGGAGAAGCAAGCCTCAACTGCTCAGATGGTAGTTCTTGATAAGAGCCGATGCTGGTCGCTGAAGCATTTTATTGCCTTGCCTGTTACCATAATGTGACTTTATAGCCTCATTACTCTTTTGGTCAATCATCAAAATAGGGGTGAAGGGCAAGCTGATAAAAGTAAATCACCAGGCAGGAAAAATTGATATAAATTAACAATTGCATTTGTGTGTTTTTAGCAATTTGGTGCGAAACAAAGGCAGAAAAAAAAAAAGAATGGAGAGTGGAACAAAATCTTGCATATTCATACAAATATTCTCATTCACAGGCCCACATTCACACATACCACACACACACACACACACCCTTATGCTGTTGTTGAGAAAGTTTGTTTAGTAGATGGAGCTGGTGGTCTGATCATCTTGAGGGTAGTGTCACCTTCTGTTGCCTGGTAACATCATTCCCTGCTGTTTTGCTATCAGATAAAAAAAGTCCAGTCAATGTTATACATTATTCATCTGCAGTGCCGATCAAATAATCAAAATTATTTGCTTGCGCTGGGGAATATTTAACGAGATCAAAAGAATCTTGACTGGAAAGCACTGGATTGTTGCCAGTGGCAGGCAATTTTTGGTATGTGTACATATATGTCTGTATGCATGTATACACACACAACACACACTGACACATGCACAAACATTTTTGCAGGACTTATATTTTGGTGTGTTAAAGATATTAGCAGAAACCGCTACTGAAGAAATGCAGAAGTTGGCTGATTCCATAGGCATGTAAATACTGAAATCAGTTAATGCTAACTAATGAAATTACTGTGGTAAATTAGGTTAACAGTGCCATTTTTTTCTTTTGAAATATAGACTTTTGAAAGATCTTTAGAAATGCTAAGAAAGGGCATTTCAAAGCAAGCATGATTTATGTTTTAAAAGAAAAGCATTCTGTAAAATCTTGATCTACATACAATTGTTTGGTAAATGCTGGACCTAAACACGTAACTATTTTATAGAGGAAGAAAATTTACAAACCAGTGACAGGTAAGACAGATGCAGGATTAGTGTTTTTAAATATGCTGTATGTACATATGTATGTGTATGAAGAAAAATATTGCATTTCAGAACTAACTTTTACCAAAGACCTCTGACAATGTGGTAAGGCTAATTACTGTCTCTAGCATTTTAAAAGCTGTCAGTGTGAAGTCATTTTAATCCTCCCTCATGAAATTAAAATGGACTGACTCATTTCAAGCAAAAAAAAAAATCTAATCCTCTTGAAACCACCATATATTGTTTTTCTCACCTATCTATAATTGTTAACATTTCTTTCCTAATAGATATCTGGGTTGCTTAGAATTTTAATGCAATTAACATAATATAACCACCATCAATACTCTTAAGAGGATAGCAAGATGTGTTTTAAAAGATGTGTGCTGTCATATACTATGCCTAAATGCCTAAAAACAAAAAAGCTTCATGATACATGAAGGTGTGTGTGTGTGTGTGTGTGTGTGTGTGTGTGTGTGTGTTTTACAACAGTAAATATTGGGGAAGCAAAGGTACAAAATGCCTCAAGTATTATGCTAGGTTAACATAAACATTGCTGTAAGTTACTTTAAATATTGCATATAAACAGAATATGAATTTTACATTTAAAGACACTTCTTTCTTTTTCAGGAAACTGGCTATATCAATTTGGGTAGCTGAACAAGTGACTGCAAAATCCTCCAAGATGGATAGTCCATTCAAGATGGATTATCTGCTGGATGTCGATGCTGCTTACCGGCTGTTTTATAGTCAAGGAGCTCAAGGTATTGTTTTGAGATGGATATTTATGCATTGCTCAACATAAGAAAAGACATGGTGGCCCTCTGGTGGAAGAGGCACCAGGGAAAATTAAAGCTCCTTTTTCCAGAATGAGCTGAGAACTGAAGACATAAGGCAGCTTGAGGTCTACAACTATACGGAGGAAGTTATTTTTTAAAATGTGGGAATACGATATGTAAAACAGATTTGTAGGCATTGTGAACACAACCTGTTCTAGATCAGCTGTCTTCTTCAAACAGAATGATGGGTGCCTTTCCTTCACATGGTAAATGAAACAAGATAGTGGTGGCAAAGGGGCAGAACTCAAAAGAAAGACAAACATTGATAGACTTTTCCTGGCCCAGATTGAAGCCAATGTATAATAATGTACTTTCATAGCTTAATTAATACCTAAGGAGAAAATACACGATTAATATTCTATTCTGTCCTATCCTATCCTACTCCACCCCACCCCATCCCATCCCATCAGCTTGATGCTGAATCTTAGTAATTAAGAGGATGGACTTTCTCTAGGATGATATGTCCTCAACATAGCATTTTAGGTTTCTCAATAGTGTTCTCATTGTTCCTGTAATTGAGTCCATCCGCCATGTTCCCACACATCATCTTTTCCTCTTTCCTTCCAATTTTTTCCAGCTGTATGCTGTCTATTTTGCCAAAAGCATACATTTTGTTTATCCCTGTGATTTTCTTAGTAAAATGCAGAAGTGGTTTAGCATTGTGTTCTCCCATAGAGTATGAAATTATGCTTTTGCTGTTATCACTAAAGTGATCGTATCCCTCTAGCATCTTCCTGCCCACCTTCCTGCTTACTTTTAGCTGGGCAGCCTGGGTGACTTTCAAATCTTGAGCGACTCTACCAGGGAGTATCCACTTTAGGTGGATGCTCAACCCATCCGCAGCCACCACAACATAACAACTGGACTCTTGGGTAAAATCTTTGGAGATGGAGAAATATCAGGATTCAATGAATTAGTTACAGTAAACTAACCAAGCAATGCCAAGCAATGCCATTTTAACTGATAATTTGGGACTTGCATTTTTCATTGAAAGGGAGATCACTTTACATTGTAAAGTCTTCCTAGCTATTCTCTTGCATAATTGCTAGAAAAGAAGAGATGTAATGTAGACATGGAAAGTTGGAAGGAGTAGGGTTTGCCTCACGAATGTCTTTTCTTTTGGTGTTATCTTAATATTGGACCCATCCTTCAAAGTTAACAATTAATACTAGAAGAAAGAGCCAAGTTGTGCATGGCACTAAATATACAGTGTAGGACTTGAACTGTGAGAGGTGAAAGGGATATAGATCTTCTAGACTCTGTCATCTACACTAGTGTTTCTCAACGTTGACAACTTTAAGATGTGTGGATTTCAACTCCCGAGAAGTTGAATGCTGGCTGGGGAATTCTGGGAGTTGAAGTACACACACCTTAAAATTGCCAAGGTTGAGAAACACTGATCGACACCATTCTCTGAAGGAAAAAAAAATGGATCTTAATTCAGAAGAGTTTACATGCTTAGCATCCTTACTGTCCTTCTGATTGTGATCAGATTGTGATCTATTAAGGATGTTCAACAATCTGGGTAAGAAACTACTGACCAGCCAGAACAAAAGAGTTTCCTGGTACTGAGCACATCATGATGTTGGCCTTAAGTGATTTATTCCAAGGGTTTAAAGGACTCTCTGAAATCACTCTAAAGTTTAATTCAAAATCTTACAACTATTGTATTCCGTGATTATTGGAATATGACCGCTGCCTCTCACCCATTTAGACATTGGGAAGAGAGAATGAAATATGACAATTTGTTAATTTTATCTATGCACATCTAGTGTATTTAGTGTAATGATATACATTTTTAATAAAACCAAATTGTAATAAAATAACTCTAAAATGGCATTATCTTTTTTAGCTTGAACCTGGATATCTTGCTTTTTTCATTTTGTATTGTCCTGTATGTGATTTTAAAAGAAAACACTTATTAAGTAAAAGTTCTCATACATATACACACATTTTTACCCTAAAAAATGCACATAATTGCTACTCAATTTAAAATGCTTTGAAGAAACCTATTCTCAGAAAAAACATGGAGTAATTGACTATACTTCAGTATTATGATTAAGATATTCAACCAGCAAATTCTAATATTACAGAATCATTAATACAGCTACTAAAACAAGACCCATTCTCTTTTCCCTTGCTAACAGATTTCTTGGTTTTCGCTGTTGTGGTGTACTAAACATAGCAGTACTTTAAAAAGACTGTAGTCTGTGTTATCTATTTTACCTGCTTAGGTCACACACATTCTGCCATATAAATAAATGCATGTGATTCGAAATAAAGTGGGATAAATAAGGCTATGAATTAATTGTGCAAGCATGAGCAGGATATTAATATTGCACTATTAATACATGGCAGGTTGTGTTGTTGTCAAAATAGACAGCCACATTCCCAGAGTAAGTCATTGTTGCTATATTTGAGATGCCTATTCTGTCCTTATTAGACTGTATTAACTGAATAATATTAATTATCACTGGATTTAAAATAAACAAAATCATTTCTGATTTCACGGACTCCCCCCAAAAAAGTAGGGCTGCCTTGTCTTTCTCATTTTCTACCAGCAGGTGGCACTGCAATGGAAAAGGACTGCGTCTTCAGTGTGACTTTTCAACCAGACTCATTAGAGTACTCTTGAGGTTCTTGTTTTACAAAAATAACCAACTGACTAAAAAAAATACATTTTCTCAATGCTAAAAAAAAATGGAGGAGAGGAGGTGTTTTCCTACATATACATTTTCATCTCTTAAGATCCATATAAACCTTTTGGTCCAGAATTATTTAATAATTGAGAGTCTAATAAGCAATGATCAGTGAGCTCCTAAAAAATACTGAAAGAGGCTTATAGGAACATATCTGCCTGAGATTCAAAGACATTTAATGCATGGCTGTCGGCATCTTATTTGTCAGGAGGGGAAGAACGGTTTAAAGTGATTCCACTGCTTTGGCCACTTGAGAGATACAGCAGTTACAGAATTGGTGTCAGCAGAATTAAAATTTAATTTGAGGCTCTCAAATATTTTTTCTGCAACCACATAATTGCATGCATGTGGAGTAAAGAAGTAATCACACCTCTGTTCTCACAGAATCAGGTTAGTTCATTCAGTAATTGAAAGCCAACAGGAAAATTCAATTAATTACTAAATACCTTGTAATTTCTAATCCAATTTTATTTTTATTTGAGATTATAGTTCATATAGTTCATATTGGCCTGTGCAATGTTTTTTACTTCACAATTGTTTGAATCTTTCCCCTGCACATTCTGAAGCACCATTTTGAAATCAAATCAGCACAGTGTACCATGATACTACATAACCTATTCATCCCTTTCTCATTCAAGCTAAAAATTGTCTCACAAAAGAACTGAGTTAAGTAAGATTTCAGTATCACTATGTATATATATGGGAATGATTGCTAGAACATGATAACTTTAACAGGAGAGCTATAAGTGAAATGGATTTCTAAGATATAATGCTAGTTCTAACTAGGTATGCCATACAAAGTAGTGTACTGTGCTTAAATGTCCTTTATAATATCCTTTTGTAAAATAACATTATCAAACAATTTTGTCATTTTTTTTTAGCTAAAGGAAAGGAGTGGCTCAAGGGTGTCTCCAATGCACCTGAAAAAAGTGTTAATCTTTGGCAGATATTAAGTGGGGAAAAGGAATAGATGCTTTTGCAAGTCCATTTCCACAAAACATTGTTTGATCTGGGCACTATTTTGGTAGTATTTTTGTCGCATGGCATGATAATCAGGATAAATTATATTTTTTAAAAAAAAACCTGTGAAGCAATTTAAGAGATATTATTATTATTATTATTATTATTATTATTATTATTATTATTATTACTAATAATAATATACTTTTAAATGCATGCTTTTTCTATTTCTGCGGAGAACAGTCTTTTAAATTTCTTCCTATCAAATATTTATATGCATCTTTCCACTTTCCCTTTAATAAAGCACGTGCCAGTTAGAATTCCTTCACCACTCTGAACAAATTGGTGTGAAAAAGACTGGCTGGGGATGATGGAAATAGAAGTCCAACTCATCTGGAAGGCAGGTTGGGAAGAGCCAGTTCCCTACTCATTCATGTATTGTCCAATTTAAGAAAATCATCTATAGGCATAAAATTAAAATAGGTTATTCCTTTTTCATAGAGGGTGCTGATAAATAAAACAACTTGCCCAGTAGTGCACAGTAAGCACAGAGCATCAACTCCCATTTTTCAGCCTCCCCTATTCAGTTGAATAACTTGTCTGTGAAGGCACTACTTTTCAGATGCTTTATTCTGCTAAGTGCTCTAATTCTTCACCGCCTTGTTCCACTGTCCCTGTTTTTATTTAGAAACAACCGCAACAAACACATTCTGCTTGAAAAACATTGTCCCAAGGATTAAAGCAGACATTCATTTTTTTATTTTCTATATGTTCAGCTGGTTACGTATCTCTAACAGATCAGTTATATGTGTTTTTCAGTCAAATAAAAGTGTACAAATTAAGACCAAGAAATAGAATTTGATTTTATGAATGAAGGCAAATATATGTATCCCAGGATAATGTTGCAGGATCCAATCTCTGTGAGAAATTCCCTGAGGATGGGACCCAGCATGAGCCCAAAAGCTCGGAAGATGAAACCTCTGATCCCAGTAACTGACCCAGATTGGATCCTGTTTGTTCGAAAACTGCAATAGATAGCAATTATTTTTTTTTCTGCTGCTTTTTGAATATGTCATTTCCCAATTTACCAAGGGCCTTAAAGATATATTGGAGTACAACTCTCGTAAAATCCAAACTGTATAACCAATATTGTGTTCCAATATCCCTGGAGGGTATCCCATTGGAGGGATTATATTATGACTTCCAAATCCTCAGACTGGTCACAAAAAATATTTATTTTTTATCAAAGGTCCTACCCATAAAAATGATCTACAGTGCTATTCCATGAATGTCTCCTCAGAAGAAAATCTCATTAACTCCTGTGGAGAGATACAGTGCCATAGACTTATAGCTGTGTTCTTTCAGGTAGCCATTTGCTGTCATTTGTGTTTATTACAGAAAGCCTCACTGAGGAAAGGGCAAGTTCTGAAAAGAAAATGGCAGCAAATTATAGTGCAGATCATTATTTAATGAGCACTCTGACTGTCACATAATTTTTTTAAAAGAAAAACTCTCAATTAACATCATGGTATCCCAATTAAAATTAATTTATATAGATTTCTCCAGAAAGTAACTCATTTAAAATCCACTTCAAAAAAAAATCTGTTTTCCCTCCTCTTCTGCTCCTCCCTACAAAGTTCTGAGAAAATTATACATTATAAATGCAAACTTACTCATATTTGGGGGAAGGGAATGCCAGGAAACTGAGTTTTCTTTCAGCTACAATTTTTTCCTGGAGTTAAACAAGTCAAGGTTTCTGGCTTGTTGGTAGGGATGCAATTTGACATATAATAAGTAAAATCCTTATTAGACTAGAATTTTTACCAAGGGGAAGTAAAAGAATGTTTATTTATTTATTTATCTATCCATCACAAGAAGTGACTCTGGGCAGGAAAGAGATTTACAATAAAATAAAAATAATAACAAATATTATAAACACTAAAAGTACAGGCAGCCAAGAAACAATAATCTAAATCACTAACACAACCAAGAAGTTGTGTCCCTTGGAATGTTCTTGAACAAAATATCGTGAAAGAAAATATTAATAGTAGTAGTGGTGGTGTTAGTAGTAATAGTAATAATAATAAACTTCTATGCTATCTTGCTCATTATAAATAATTGCCATTAATCAGTTATGAAAAAAAACAAGTTGTTGAAAAACATGAGATCCTAGGGATCCATAGGAGAATTAATTGAAGAATGGGGCTCTAATCCCTCAACATTTTTAAGATAAAAGTTCCTTTGAACTGAACTCATCAATGGACACATACCTATGTGGTTTTCTTGGCAACAGTACTGATCTGATTTGTCGTTACCTCCTGCCAAATGCATTACATCTCATTATATAGATCAGTGTTTCTCAACCTTGGAAAGTTGAAGATACGTGGACTTCCACTCCCAGCGTTCCCCAGCCAGCATAGCTGACTGGGGAATTGTGGGGGTTTAACTCCGCACATCTTCTAACTGCCAATATTGAGAAATACTGATATAGATTATACCTTATCTCACTTTTTCTGGAGATGGTGAGGAATGTAGACAAGGATTACATACAGGAATTGGGTATGTCTAGTCTAATGAAAAGAAGGACTAGGGAGGGCATGATAGCACTGTTCAAGTACTTGAGGGGCTCCTACAAAGATGAGCACGTCAAACTATTTTCCAAAGCCCCAATAGGCAAGACAAGAAACAATGGCTGGAAACTAATCAAGGAGAGAAGCAACCTAAAACTAAGAAGAAATTTCCTAACAGTTAGAGCAATTAACCAATGGAGTAACTTGCCTTCAGAAATTGTGGGTACTCCATCACTGAAGGCTTTCAAAAAGAGATTAGACGACCATTTGTCTGAAATGATATAGGGTCTCCTGCTTGAGCAGGGGGCTGGACTAGAAGACCTCCAAAGTCCCTTCCAACTCTATTATTCTGTTTTATGTTCCACGTCTTGGACCTACTGCCTAATTATCATATAAGAGGGAGAATTGATGCCAGCCAATGATTTTGCTATTCAGAGAGAGTTGGGTCCCAAGAATCGACCAACAGCAGAAAGGTTAATTGGGAATTATCAGTCAACAAAACAAGTGCTAAAAATCAAGTATGATAGAGATTGGGGGGGGGGGAAGAGAAAGATTAGGCATAGGATTGCCATAGGAGACCAGGGATTGATAATTGATTTCTAACAAGAGCTCTTTGACAATAGGCATTGTGCTGAAGTATCTCTTCTAATGTGCTTTTCTCCATCCCCGGATGCAGTTATCAGGATTTCTAGCTGATAACCCAAAGGCGTAAGACTTAATATTAATACTAAATATTTGACTGTTAGGTTGGAGTATCAGGCCTTCTGCATTAATTCAATCCTTTGCCCTTTTGGATTCTTCTATAATATATGTATAATTATACATTTATAAAATACCTAAACATTTACATTTTGAAATGTTAAGTGCCTAATAGATCCATTTCCTTGTGGTGGTTTGATGAAAACAGCTGCTTAATGTTTAATGGTAATAGTTTTCCAATTTTCACAGTACCATCTGCCCCAATGTCTTTATGCATGTGATAAATACTCACATGGCATTATTTGATGAAATGTATTGTTCTTGCAAATTGGTTTAAGAGTCTGCAAGTGCCTGCATCCATTACATTTCACTTCCTTGCTGCACCAAAAACAAATAAATGTATTTAATGTCACTGAGCCTAATCAGTATTGTTCATGGAAGACATCAAGAATCTGTTGTGGACTAGTACGTGGTCTCAGCTGCATGTGCATATCAGATGATCATTTCTTGGGCCCTAGAGAAGGACTTTAGTATGGATTATGCTATATGTTCAATTGTGCATCTTCTTTTGCACAAATGCAGGTAAGGCAATACCTTTGATGCAAAAATCTCCTCCATCGTTCTGGCATTTTTGCATGTTCAGTCTAGAGAAAGACTGAGGGCCAAATTCATAATTAGATTGAAATTTAATTTATGTACTACTTCAAGAAAGATGTTCTTCAGGGCACTGCTCATGTGGAAAGGTAATATCAGAATCTGAAATGTGAAAATATGCACTGCATTTCTCATTGTTCCTCTCTATGTTGCATTGGTCAGATGGCACTTTCACTATTGTGTCCAGTCCTGGGCATCACATTTGAGAAAAAGGGTCCTTCAAACTGGAATAGGATCAAAGAGGAACAACTAGCATGATAAAGGAATGGGCAGCTCATAAATTTAAATCTTAATAATAGAGCCAAAAGGTGGGAAATGTATGAGGAATGGCTGGGTATCTTGAGTCACAAGGTTGAGATGGGACAGTATATAAACTGAAATGAATAAATACATGTTTGGATCAGGCGAAAGAAAACTGTGAGAGAGACATGATAGCCATCTTCAAAAATCTGAAAGAAAGAAAGAGATGAAGAAGAAGAAGGAGGAGGAGGAGGAGAAGAAGAAGAAGAAGAAGAAGAAGAAGAAGAAGAAGAAGAAGAAGAAGAAGAAGAAGAAGAAGAAGAAGAAGTAGTAGTAGTAGTAGTAGTAGTAGTAGTAGTAGTAGTAGTAGTAGTAGTCAGAACTGATGGGTATTGTTCCGGGAGATAGAACAAGAAGCAATGGGAATCTTTAAACAGAGAAAGTAGACTTTTTTTTATTGGTCACCAGGTATCCGCTCTATGAAGTAGAACCAATAAGGAAGCCAACTTCAAAGGAAGTTGAGAGCTTTACTTTACTGAGAATAAAATGAATACAGAACCTTGCAAGCCTGATTGCATTTTACATCCCTTCTCTCTTATATCTCAGAGGATCAGGGGAACTTGAAGAGACCCTGCCTCTCTTCTGAATACTGTCACTTTTTTCCCCAGGACTGAAGGAAACTTTGCTTAGGTAATATTGTAGTTCTTGCCTACTTTCTTCAAGATCATCTCCCATTTTCTTTATAGCAGGAGACATTGCCTCCTGGTAAGAGATATTCAGAAACGGAACAAACAAATTCCTTCAGGATGGAATGGATTCCCCATTGCTGAAGATGTTTGAGTAAAGGTTGGGGTGCGTAAGAGTGGATTCCTGGGGGTGAGAGTCCATTATTTCCAAGGCCCTTTCTAACCTGTACAGTTTATGATTCTGTAATTCCACCAGAAAGATCTATCCAGTACTAATACAGTTACTGAAACAGGTTCTTAGAATAGTTTCTCACACAAGGCACTTATGGTTGTTTCCTGCCTTCCAGTAAAATCCCATAAAAAGTATTTATTTAATTTGTATGGTGTCCATTCCTGAAAATACTGAGGGCTACAAAGTGATTCCTTAAACGTAGTTTGTGTAAACCAGGGGTAGGCAACCTTGGCTCTTTTATGATTCGTGGACGGAGTTGAAGTCCACGAGTCATAAAATAGCCAAGGTTGCCTAACTCTGGTATAGACAAACTATTAATTTACTCAACTATTGTTTTTTTATTTACCATTGTTGTTTGTCTAAATTCTGGGAGCACTTGAACTTTTTACTATAAAGGGGGTTTACTTTGCTGTGTCTGCTGTATCAATTAATCATATTTACAATTATTCATCATTCGGCAAAAATAGAGAGAGAACTTTTTTTGTGTGTAATCTCCTATGAACTTCAACTCCCAGAACTTTTCAACCAGAATGGTCATTACTGTGAATCCTGGGAGCTGAAATTCACACAAGTGGAAGTTTTTATGACATTGCTGCCAAGGAGACGTTTCCAACTGTAGACCTCAAGGTGTGTTTGGAACCTCAACTCCAAAAACTTTGTTGACATTGCTGATGGAAACTCCAGGAATTGGAATTCCAGCACCTCATTTGTTTTCATTCTTGCATTCATTTTTTTTTTTAAAGAGAGGCTGCTCAGATCATGCATCACCTCAAGGCATCACTTTTTGAAAACACCATAGTGGCCAAATACTAAGCCTTAATACATAATTTGCCAGTTACAATAACTGGCTTCACACTTACACAGAACCAAGAAGTTGCATGCCACCTTAGTCCAATCTTTGATCCCTACAATGGAGTGGGCAGCGTATGTACTGTGTATGTGTGTGTTTCATGTATATGTAATATCTATCTTCACAGAAAGAGGTGTGTCCACCTGATGCATTGCCATGTCAAATGGTCTCACGTGTTTCCTCAGCTGGTGTTTTTTTTTCTTTTGCTTGCTGCTTCTCTCTCCTACCCAAATACTATGAGGCAACCAAGCTCCTCAATCTTGATAGGCAAATCTCTGGACTTGAATGAGCCATTCTCAAGTGGCCGTTTTATCTGCAGCTTCCAGGCAAAGGACCAGGCTTTGTTAGATTGTGTAAGGTCCCACGTGGAGCCTCACCCGCTTGTCTCAAGGCTGCCAGAAGGTGACAGGGCAAGGTTTCCAGCTCAGCTCCAATCCAGAAATCCTTAACGGGTTTTCCTTTTCTCTCCCCATCTCTCTCTCTCTCTCTCTCTCTCTCTCTCTCTCTCTCTCTCTCTCTCTCTCTCTCTCTCTTTTATTTTTTCTTTCCCTCCCTCCCGGTGTCTCTCCCTCTCTGTGTCCCTGCTCCTCTCTTTCCCCTACTCCTTCTTTGCGTGTGCGCCCTCCTCCTCTTTTCCACCCCCACCCCTCTCGCTGCTTCCTCTACACCAGCTCGCCGGGCGACCCTGCTCACTGTACCCACATTAATGGCGGCTTCTTCCGAAGAGGACATAGACAGGAGACCCATCCGGAGAGTTCGGTCCAAGAGTGACACGCCTTACCTAGCCGAGGCCAGGATCTCCTTCAATCTCGAAGCAGGTGAGTGTCACCTACCCTTCGCCCTCCCTCTTCAAGCCTAAAGCGGCGGCTGTTCCTGCACTCCCCCGCCCTCTTTGTGTCTACCGGCTTAGGGGAGGGGGAAAGCGTGCTCTTGCTGCAGGAATGTTCATCCCTGGACACGTCCTGGCTGTCACATACAGACAAACACACACACACGCGGTTGGCTTTTCTCTCTCCTCCTCCTCATCTAGATGCTGGTGTAGTACAAAGCACACGCGCGCGCGCGCGCGCGCGGACCCACACCCAATGGAGAGGAGCATGAGAAGTGCTTGAGTGAAAGTCTTACATTTCCTGCCAGAATCTGGAGGCCGGTGGAAGTGATCTCAAACTTCATAGGGTGAAGAAACCCGCACTGGTGCTCATGCAGCTATACCTGGCAGCATCAGGCTTTCGGCTGTCTGTCCTATTCCCCTGGTTGCCCTTTCTGAATGCTCTTCACCCCCTCCTCTCCTTCCTTCAGCTGACACACTTTCCCATACCCTCAAATTTCACCTTCTCCCTTGGGGCCTTTTTTCCCCCCCATCTTCAGGTTTTCCAAGGTCTGCATTCCCCTTCCTTCTCCCAACCTGTTAGCTTCCAGGTTTCCTTGAGGTCTTGCTCGCATTTTCCAACTCAAGCTTCCCATCTAACCCAGAATATTGGTTTGTGAGTGGTTGAGAGTGATCCCTCAGATCTGAAGATTGTTTAGTTGGAAAGGGCTATTTTTTCCTTCTCTTCCACTTTCTCCCAGTCACCTTCCTGGTGAAGAACCCCTTAGTTTCTCATTTGGTTTTCTTAAGCTGGTCCTCTTCCTACCACAGTATGGTATTTCAAATGGTTACTAATTATTTATGCCGTGGTTTGCATGATTGCTCGTGATTAGAACATACTAAAATCATACCACTGATGTTAAGAAGATATGAAACATGAAGTTTTACCTCTGTCCGTTTAAGTTCATATTAAAGAATCAGGAGCATAACCAATAGCCAGTGGTCATACTCTCCTCCACCCCAGACCCATTCCTTAGCCATTTCTTACCATATTTCTCTGGCCTGCATTAATTTAGCTCACTGATTTCATTACCAATTTCCATTTGTTGCCTTTATATTTTTCTTTCTCCTTAGTGCGTCTCAACTTTTTCCTCCATACCAGAAATGTATCCAAGATTTTTGCCTGAAATGTGACCCTGTCTCTGGACCTTTCTGATACACTTTAGTCCAGATCTGATTATCTGGCCCACAATTTAGCCCTGGATTAGTCTAGTACAAGGGTAGGCAACCTTGGCTCTTTTATAACTCATGGACTTCAACTCCCAGAATTCCTGACCCAGCATGGCTCAGCTTGGAAACCTCTCCCTTTCCCCTCAGCGTGGCTGGCTCAGGAATTTTGGGAATTGAAGTCCACAAGTCATAAAAGAGCCAAAGTTGCCTACCCCTGGTCTAGTAGTTCCTTCAAGGGAAAGATTTCCCCTTAATACTTGCATCCCAAGCTCTGCCTTCCTGTTTTCCCTCCATTTGTCCTTTAATACTGCAGTTTTCAATTCTAATTATCCTCTCCTGTCACATGTTCTTTCCTCAGTTGAAGGATGACTAGAGAAGGGGAAAGCCATGTTTCCATGCTGTGTTCCAGTTTGCTTTTTGAAAATGTTAGGAACAGATCTTTCTTGAGAAAGAAGCCAGAGAAACCCAACTTCCCATAACAATTATTTTAGCAAAACCCAATGATTTCCCCTTAATTAAATGTATGGATACTGATATCTCAGCACATCTATCTGTTGGAATGATATGTCTCAACTCCTTAAAACATTGCTTGGAGCAAAGCCAATGGTTTTATAGTGGTTTCTCTTGAAACTTGATGTGTGCTTCTGCATCACTATGACCTTGCTCCCACTTTGTATCAAGTAAGATGTGAAATAGGAACAACTGCATATTCATTGATCAGTTCATATTCTGGGCAAACTTGGTCTTGTCATATTGGCTCACTTATTGTCACTGGTTTACTATAATAGCCCAGGAATGGAAAGATGTTTTGGATTATTGAGGACATATACTGATGACTAAAAAAAGTCAAAGGATGAAGAATATTGTATAGCATGATGGGATAGGCATAAGATGTGTAGCTGAAAAGGAGATGTTGCATGATTCCAAAATTGTTGAGTGCATGTTAAACAATTTTGTCATAAAACTATTAGTTGAAGAAAAAACATTTTCTGTCATTATCTTACTTTATAACAAACAAAAAACAAAGTCAACCATTATACATCAAGCTCAGTGGATTCTTGCAAGTGGATCCCAGCTTTTAATTCTAACCAAAAAGCAGTCTATACTGCCAACATTTCAGTCATTAATATGCATATGGAAGGCATGAGTTTCTAAATATTAGGTTCTGTCATTGGTCTAATTTGGAAGAATCTGTATTCACAGAGATATAAATTATCAAAAAAAACCACTAGAGGTTCTTTTCATTAACCCATCCTGCATTTCACAGAATCATAGAATCATTTGACGCCTGGAGTTTAAAGTATCAGTTGGTTGCTAAGCAATGTTTATGTTAATGTGCAAACAACCTAAGAAATATGCTTGTAATGGTCATAAAATATAAAGCAAAGATGCCTAGCCTGGATGAGGATAGTGATTTTATTAAGATTAACTATAAATAGAAAGGGCGTACTGTATATCCTTTGGATCTAGAAAAGAAATACACATTTTGAGTTGGATGATGGTAGAGGTTGGTTTTACTCATAATCCATATGAGTAATCCTGCTGTTTTACAGGTTATTTGCATTTTTAAAAATATGAAATGTTACTTGATGCTACAACCACAGGGTTTTTTTTAAATTATACTACAAACATATTTGTAGAATAAGATGGCATCTTTAAGTAAGTTTCTTTGAGTTTCGTCTTTGGGTAAGGCATTGCCTTTTACAGTTTCTCAACTGGAAAGTCAGTTGGACAATTCCTTAAATGCCGATGAGGTGTGCCATAAAATATCACAGTGTGGAGTGTCCTGTTGATTTTCAGTTTGTTAGCTATGACCTCCTCCAAGATGTTCTATTTCATCTCCTCCCCAAATTTGTTTCTCCATTTCCACTTCAGTAGTTTTGAATGACCATTCAGCCTTCTCTGAGCTGGTTTTGGGATTCTCTAAGGATTTTCCCACCCTAAACATGTATGTTTCTGCAAATCCCAGAAATCCTTCAGGCCTGGTGAGCTTGGTCTCCTGTATATGGGTGTGTGTGTGTGTGTGTGTGTGTGTGTGTGTGTGTGTCATTTTGGCTCTGGCTTGTGAGCAAAAGAGAAAGACAGGAACAGAAATAGGAGAGGCAGGTGCTGTTCATTTCAGCATGGTGCTGAAAACAGTGCCTGTATAAAATAACAAAAAGGTACTTTCCAGCGAAGAATTATTTTAAAGAACTACATATAATATGTACTGTGGTTTCCTTTATGCCTGCTTTTGAATGCACCTGGAAGGAAGAAAACAAATTGTTTGTTTTTCAGTTTAACATTGCAAACAGAACTAAAATAGTTCTAGAAGTATTAGAAACACTACCTCCCTCTTCTCACTTAATGCATTTATGATTATAGTCCCTGCCACTCAACTGCTGGCTGCATTGCTGTATTGCCTGCCTGCTGCTGCTGCTTCTAGGTCTGGTCTGAATCTGGTCACTGTTTTTGTTGTTGTTAAGATAGTAGGTGGAATAAGCTGAATCACAGAACAGCTCTTGCTTATATTTGTATTGGATCAGCTGAATAATCAAAAGATCCATATTCCATACTCCTTGGGAAATGGCTGGGGACTAATATTTTTTGTTAACTCTTGAGCTGAAAGTTATTAGTTATCTAAACTTGTAAAGCCAAGCATACAGTTTGGAAATAATCAGGATTTGCTCTTTTTCTCCAGAGTAAACTGTCCTTCTAATCAAATTAGACTCATGATTGCATTTTTTTTCATTAGATTACTTTTTTAAAAAAAATTGCATTGGCTTACATACTTTAATGGCATATATGAAAGGGGGGGGACTCCTTTGGGCTGATTTCAATTTTTAGTAGCCTCGTGGATATATTCATATAGTTTTCACTATCCAATCTAGATTAAAATCCTGATGTTTCCTAGAGGTCTCCCATTCAGATAGTAACAAAGCCCAACTCAGTTGGATATATTATATGTGCCACTGGCTTTATGGGATTGTACAGCTCTAGAACTTCTACAGATTCCCTAAACTCTCACACTGGCTTTTCTGAATTTGAAGGAAAAAAAAAATCTTGTCCATTTGAACAGAGTTCTTTCTCTTAAACGAGAGGGGGGGGAGCGCACAAGATATTACTTTGGGCAAAAAGAAACTATGAAGATATATACTGGATTATGTTTTTAGTGTTTCAAGCTCTATTGTCCACTGTTGTTGCAAATTTGTAAGCCAAACCTTGGGAAGTTCTGTTCCATGTTGGCAGAAACATAAGGATCCAGGGGACCATTACTATACAAAAATGATTGGGAGCGCTGGTTCCTCTATCCCTAACTTCCCTGAGATGACAGAGATGGCCTGCAGGAAAACTGTTCAGCTGAATGTGGTGACAATATTTCACATAACTGATAGTTCAGTTTCCAATTGTGCAGAGTATTCTAGCTCATTAAACTGAATGCAGTTATGATTTTGTAAATTTACTCTATCAACACAGGAATGGAGGGAGCAGATCCAAAATATGCATTTTAATCTCCCTTCAAAGTGTAGATTTCTCAAAGCCCCTCCCCCCTTGCAAGACTACAAATATAGCTAACACTTATTGATCGTGATGGGAATTAGAAAGGATAAAACTTTATTACAGGCAGAAGCCAGAGTCTCAGGGGGGGGGATTCTTTCCTGATTCTTTTTTTTATAGGGTTTTGTTTTCTAAGGAATTATAATGGATAGTTTCTGATAACACGACCCTGTGTTTCAGTTACTGTGTGGCACAAATATTGTAGTTCAGCAAATATTCTGGGATAAATTTTGGATTTTAGTCATTATTACCTACCAGACAAATTAAAGAAAGTGGTCCATGTGCCAAGATGATCTGGGTTTTTTATCAACCTCATTAAAGTCTGTGTGCCTGTTAATCCCTGGGTGATTGAAAAAAAAAATCAACAACTAGGCATGCTAGTAAAATATACTGCTCAAAAAAATAAACGGAACACAAACGTATAGGATCCTATACGTTTGTGTTCCCTTTATTTTTGTGAGCAATATACATTATTTAGTTTATGCCAGGAGGAATTCTATTCTTTTTAATGTAAGTGGTCAAAATAATAACATGGAATTAATTCATTTAAATAAGAGTTATGCAATAATAATTGGCTCTGTATGAAGCAAACTTAGAGGTAGGCAGATTTTGGCAATTTTAAGTGAATCCTTAAGCATTTCTCTACTCCCTGATTGGTCTTATTATAAATTATTAATGCTTTATTAATTTGGTTATGTAGCTCTTTCAAGAGAAATTTGAATAGATTTGTAAAAATAGGGATGTTTTTTCTCACTAAATTATTAAACATCAGTGGTTATCTTCCCAATTGCTTATTTTTGACTTATTTTCAAAACTTATGCATACAAGCCTTGGCTAAACATTCCCACAGAAAGTTCCATTGCAGATCATTGCAGAATCTGTTCAGAAATTGTGAAGGTGTTTTGTTTTGTTTTTTAAATATTCTCATATGTCTTCTGCTTTGAATAGGCTTGTAAATATCCCTGCCTTCCCTTGATATACTGTATCCTTGAATTCTGGAAATGTGGAAATGTGTAGACGTCGGAGCTCAACATGCAACTTTGAGGATGGTTTTGCATAGATACCCTCAGGCCTAATTCCTCTTTAAAGTTTGCATGTACAAACTGAGTAGTTGGCAGGATTTTTTTGAGAGATGTCCTTTTCCTGTAGAAGAATGAGCTAAGATGATAAGCCTTCCAGAACAAGTTGCCTTATAGAGATTATAATCATGATGTACTTGCTTAGGGTTTCCATAAGATGCCTACATAGTAGAAATATGGTTTTAGATGGCATTTGATTGAAGCTGAAAGATTACCAAGAAAACTGACTTAAAATACCAGTTAACAGAGTTTGTTTGAATTCTCACCTGAACAGGATCTACTCAGAATTTTTGCTTTTTGCCAAATAATTAAAACAAATTAAAAATCACTTGGTTTTTGTCTTTTAAAGAGACTGCCAAAAGAAGAAACAGGCAAGGAGAGTGATAAAAACAAGAGAGTGAAAGATCTTTTTTTAACATAAAGATACTTAGTTTTTGGGAGCTGCAAAGATGAAATAAAACTAAGTCCAATTTATGGAGAGCAGTATAGGATACAGTTTAGCAAGTTTAAATTGGCTTTTAAAATTTTTGCTCCATGGTCTCATAGGCATCTCTGATCTAGTTTACACTGACTTAGTTTTTTTCTTTCTTTCTTTATGGTAGCCTCAGCTTATAACACTGTTTATAGTCCTCTTTTACTGCAATATTCCTGCATGATTTGTCACTCAGCAAAATAAACTATGGCTAGTAGCATTATATTGCATCCTGGCAATCTTGCTGCAGTTTTTCCCCTTGTACATCTCCAGAGGTAACAGAAACCATATATTAATCCACAGGGTACTATTGTATCTGACTATTTGATTGGCTGCTTTTGGCTGATGGAATCCACATTTCCAGGTCCTTACTGCATTTAATTATCTGCTTTAGGATAGGGAACTGTTTCATTGCAATGCGATAGACTTAAGACTGTTTTAACATCCATCAAAGTAACTGGCCTAGTTATAGATTATCTAATATAAAGGAGTGCCTTTCTAGAAAAGCATCCACTTTAGCATCATTTTGGGTTTTACGACATACATCTGTTATCTAGGATGATATTATTCAGGTTAAGAGTAAAATGGTTGAATATTTACAGAATTGCACACATCAACTAAAACATTTGGAGGAAGTGATCTAATTCAGTTTTGATAATTGCTTCCAAACATTTTTTTTAAAAAAATCTATCATGTTGAGTACCAAAACTGTGGGTGTTTTTTTCTTTTTATCTTTTATTATTCAGAATGCATGTCTAAGTTAAATAGGGAGATCCTTGAGGGGTCTTTTGATTCACACACACATTTACTCAGAAAGCATCGGTATTACATTTTCGAACTATTAAAGTGCACACATTTTTAAGAATTACAGCTCTTTTAACACATGCATAGAATGGCTAGACTGATGTAGAATTTAAAAGAAAGTTTGATTAGGCAGATGCAGGCTATATGTGAGTCAGCTCACAAGTATCTTATCAATAAACAAGTACAATGTTTTAAAAGCCCATTGTGTTGTTGATATATTTTGAGATTGCCTGACATCTTTTTGATATATGTGAACACAGCACCCTCCTTTGCTCAATAGTGTAGCTAAAGAGTATTTTTTTCCAAAATGGTCTTTCTGTTGCAGAACTCCTTTGCCCAAATGGATTACTCCAGCTTCCAAATTCCCATTGAACCTTGTTGTTGTTGCTGGCTGAGAATTCTGAGGCTTCTAGACTCAACACCTCTAAAGGTACCAGTTTAGGGAAGGAGGAATTAAATAATATTTATTTATTCATTAAACAGGTGCATTTAGCTGCCTGACTGCCAGAAAATAATGCTAGATGGCAATCAAGAATAAAAATAGTGCTTAAAAATATTGAAAATTAAAAACAATATTGATACCCCTTCTGACTCAGGAATTCTGGGAGTTGAAGTTTATGAGTCATAAAAGAGCCAAGGTTGCCTACCCCTGCTCTAGAATATCTTAGAGGCATGCCTACATTATAATAAACATGATGAATGATAAAATGTAAACCATCAACTTTAATTCAATGGTTAGACTGCTGTTATGCATAATTTATAATATAATGAATTTGTAGTTTGATAAAGTCTGTTTAATTGTGCTTTTACTTAACCACCCTCTTGGTTACTTGTGCCTCTAAAAATTATTGCCTTTGGTGAGTGGATTGAGAAATTTATAATTTTCCCAGTGGGCCACATATAATTATTGCATAAATGCAGACAAATGGTAGTTAATTTTCGTAAACTTATTTTCAAGTTGGGTTAAATCGTATATAACAGGACTGAAAATCTGATGAGGTATGTGGATGATTCAGAAATAACAACTGGGTATAATCTTGTTTATACTGTATAATGGCAGAGAAATGAAATGTGGCTCGTTCATTTATTTTACAACTGTAAAAATGACACTTGAAGTTCAGTGTATCTTAGCAAGGCTAAAAATAGGGATAATGTTTGCCTTGATAGATGTTACAAATATTGATTCACTTAGACCTAATAACATTCATCAGCTAGGACAAATCCTATGAGAGGGCTTTTGGTTTTTTCGTTGAAACTGACCGATACAATCTGTATTTTTTTATATCCTTTCTTCCTTTCTTATTCCCCATCGTACCCCCCCCCAAATTATGAACAGTGCTTCGCTGATAATATTTTCTGTACATGGACAAGCTAAAATGGGAATGGGGGAAATCAATATTTAAATATAGTTTGATTTGTTAATTAACAATCCACTCCCTGTATTGCAGCTCTCCTTCTGCATTGCTCATTTTCTTGGCCCCACTTGCTTTTAGTTATAATTTAAAGACGACAGAACCTAATTGATATTTCTGCTGAAACACAGAAGCTTTTGTCTTGATTCCTGAAAGAACCATATATGTAGCTTAGCTTTCTGGCTAAGAAATTGTAGACATATATAAACTAGTGCTTGTGATCTTCTGTTTGGTAATCTGATTCAGTGACTGTGTTACATGTATGTGACTGTCCCCAAAGCTATTACTCAGCATCTCTGCTGTAAGAGGGTCTGATCTCTTCTCCCTTTTGTCATCTTATTGATCACTGTCACTTTGAAACTAGCAACGACGCAAGGCCTTGGTTACTCTTCCCAATCTTTTTCAGAATTTAAGTTCCTAAATTAATCTCCCCAAATTCCTAAATATCTCCCAACGTTCTACCTCTGTTCAGAATTAAGATACTGAGAAGATGGATGAGACAAGTTACACATATTATAATTTAAAATTTATTAGCATTTTCTAGGCATCAATAGATGTCTGATCTAACAATTTTAGATACAGTATGGACAAAGCAAAACTGTTCTGTTTTTAGGCAATTCCAGAGGAGGCTATTAAATGTCATGGTGGACTTCTTTATTATGATTTAGTTTCTTCTTTTAATTTATCATATAGAAGGGCTCTGGACCACTGTGTGCTAAAATAAAATTAAGGAGGAAAAAGATATAATTCGTGAAAAAAATGCAGGAATATTTCTCTTTTCTTTTATCAGTGACTGATGTTAAAAACTGCATGTGTCACCAGTAGCCAAATGTTTGTGATTTTTAAGAACAGAAATGGACCCTAACATACTATTTGAGAATGACCAATAATAAATAAAAACAATTAAAGTTTATGTTAACAAGGGTTTGTGTACAGGTCTTGCAAATATGAGGATGCAAGTATAGAGGGGTTAAGACCATCCATGTCAGTCTCTGCAGAGCTTAGCTCTTTGGATGCTCCTTTAAGTCCACAGAGGGCTGCAGGCTAATTAAGTTCTTCCTGTTGACTAGAATATTCCTCATCTGGTGCTCTCCAGAGGTACAGTATTGGATACAAGTCCCAGAATTCCTATCTTGTATCTTACAGCGAGAGAGAGAGAGAGAGAGAGAGAGAGAGAGAGAGAGAGAGAGAGAGAGAGAGAGAGAGAGAGAGAGAGAGAGAGAGAGAGAGAAAATCTGTAAACATTCAACACAGCTAAGGGCTCAAGTTTAGAAAGAAAAAAAATGGAAATAAAGCAAGGATATTTTTTTAAAAAAATGAGTCATCTGTTAAAACTATTCTTGACTGTAGAATCATGATGTCCATAGGAATTGTTTGACAGGAAGCTTTAAGATTATCTATCTATCTATCTATCTATCTATCTATCTATCTATCTATCTATCTATCTATCTATCTATCTATCCACTCGTTCATTTATTTGCAGAACCTAACCCTACATACAGGAAGCTTTAAGATTATTTATTTGTTTGTTTGCTTGTTTGCAGAACCTATCCCTACCTAATACTACATTGCTAAAATTCAGTAGCATGAAGTGAACTAAAGTCATTATGATTTTCAGTGAGGAGAAAACCAAATGACACATTACATCTTAGGTAGGCTTATCTAACCTAATTTTTAATCAACGATGTGAGGAAAACTAGGTTTAAAATTCCCTCTTTTCTTATGAGTTTATTATTCCTGTGCTGTTTGCGCTAAAAAAAAAGCATGCACACTGATATCAATTGTGCTGTTCCAACCGATGAAAAATTGCTCATTCATTTAATTATATCAACTTGAAACAGTCCTTGTGACCTGAAGAAGTTATTTTATGTCTGAGAGCTATGTGCCTGGAAGGTGTTTTGCATTTAGCAGATTCCAGTTTTAAACCTGATACTATAAATTTTAAAAAAGATGGCGAGCAGATGGTGTTGTGTTTGATCAGGAATGGACTGCATGAGTCTCTAGTCAATGCCAGAGCATCCCACCAAATTTAACAGTGCATGTTCAATTCGTGCTTGGGGTTTAAGAAGGTTAAGGATGGGACTTGTAGTGGCTTTCTTCTCAGAGACCTTCTGATTCCATCTTCACTCTTAAATTGCCTTCCCCCCAAAAGACCACAAAAAATTAATCATGCCCTTTCCATGATATCATCATGTCATCCAATGACATCTGGCGGCCTTCAGAAAATGGGGAGGCTACATTCACTTGACCTCCTTTCTTGATTGAGTGAACTTTGGTAAAGTGTATCCTGTATTTATATTAGACCACAGTAATTTAAACCGAATTATGCAGCATCCTCTATACTGTTTGTGCAGGGAGTTTAAACATTTATCTCATAATGATATCGTCATAAGCTATAGCTCCTTCAACCTCTGCTTTCCTAGTTCTTTGTCTTCATTGCTTTTTAGTTACTTCCCCAACCCACCCTTCAACTTGAGGAGGATTTTGTGCCCTTTCTCTGATAGAAATAAAGGAGTAAAGAAACTCAGTCAAACAGTGATAAAAGAAGATGGCTTAAGGGAAGAAAGGGGAATTTCAGTCCAGCAATAGATTCTCAGCAGCAGCTAAAGAAGTTGGATAATTTAAATTGTGAATGAATCTGCCTGCAATGTTGCCTCAATAAACTCTTGCTTTGAGCCCTTCCCTCTACCAAAATGCTTAATAACTCCCACCAGCCCTACATTTGCTGATTGCAAATGATTCTGACTGACTACAAAGATTAATCAGATGTTTTTATCACCTTTCTGGCTTTATGTAGAATTTCAGGAACAAATTTCCTTTGTGTCAGGTGCACAACTCCTGCACTGAACTGTGACTTAGCATAAACTGGCACTGAGGTCATGACTAAGGATTGCTTCTGATCCTTCTTTAGCAGATTGTAGATTGGTGTACTTTTAATTCAACTCAGAGCTGGCACTGAATATTCTGCACTTGGGGAAACCTAATGTCATGTTTCTGATAGATGAAACCGGTAAAAGAACTTCAAGGCAAGAATTCTTCCTTAAGGAACATTTTATTAGGAAACAAAGTATCAGCACTTACATAGTTAAACCCAAAACTGAGATTCCCTCCCCCCAGACACAAAGTAACAAGTGCCAATTCCCACCCCACAAACACTGTCATAAAGCACATCCCCCAATTAACGGCAAGACATGGGCTTTTCTCAGGCCAAAGACCATGTCCTTGAGTTCCCACACTTCTACATTGTTATGACTAGCTAAACCCTCAAGCATCCCCCCTTCTATATCTGAACTCTAAAGGAAGAGAAAAGGTACGTTAGAAGCAAAATTAAAAATAGCTGCTGATTCTCAGTTGTCAGAGCGACATCCATTGTCACAGCGTTGACACCTGGCGTTATAAAAGAGAGGATCACCAGACCAAAGACAATCCATTATGATGAATGATACCAAGACTGTATTTGTTAACTAGTCTGATACATCTTCCATTCATTTTCTGTGTTCATTTCTTTCCTGTTGGATGCTAGGCAAAGAGAAAACTTTAGTTCTGAATTATGAGTTGGAAGTATCATAGCTACGATTGTGACGTTTTTCTCCATGGAAGGTTTACATCTGAAAGAAATTTGCAAAAAGATTTTTTTAAAAAAAAAGGTTGGGCCTTCTTTTGATTGATTGTATGTAAAGCTTTTCTGCTTCCTCCCTACCCTACCCCATTCTAACTAGTAATCCCTTTAAACTCTTTAAATTGCTAGATCTTGAGCCGTATCTTGGTTTAATAAATAATTAAGACTTGGTCCCTGAGCCTAGGAGGATTGGTAGAATCAGAAACAACAAACTCAACACATCCTCACTTCACAAATATTCTGCTGATGTCAATAAGGATTTTCAGTGTGGCAGTGTGTGTGTGTGTGCGCGCGCATGGGGGAGTCTTATTTTTCTTCATGCTTTTTAAAAATTTCCTCGCTGAATGCTTGGGAATGTGAAACAAATAACACCAATGTTATTTCTTTTTAATCAAAGGCATTATTTTTGCCCATGTAGAGCTGCTGTCTGGATGTATTTATGTGCATCCATAAATTCAGTTATTTCAGCCTTAACTGTCCTGTTCCTAGGGTTTAACTATTTCCTTCCGGCTACACTGTCATTGGTGCTTTCACACATTGGTGAAATCTACCTTTTCTAACTATCTATCTTTGATAGAAGGGCTTGAATCAGTCAGAGCAAGATATTATCTGGAATGCAATTAAAAGAAACTGATATTTAAAAATGAATCCCGGAAAACAGTCAAATATTCATTTGCTATTTTTGAAGCATTTGCCTTAGGATTTATGGCCTTGACTTCTCTCTATCTCAGCCATGTGCATCTTGAGGTCCCAGAGGTCAGTTAGCTGCCTTTGAGCATTTATGCATCAGCACAGATTTGCTGTCTCCACAAGGAAGTGAGAGCAGTTTTCAACTGAATATTCTGTGTATCGAACTATGGAATCTATCATGGATAGTTATGGTATCTATCATAGATAGATTCCAGAGCTGTCAGGAAGAAGAAATATCTAATTAAACAACCCCTTCAAACTACCAAAATATTTGTATAATACATTTTCTTTCAAATGTATGATCCCAAGGGAAAGAGTGATAAACATTTGTTTAAATCTCTAATTGCTTTATTTCTGAATTCTGGAAAATTATGTTCACAGTAATGAATAGGTATATGCCAATTGTGATTCATTGGTGTCACACTTAGAAGGTTCGTCCTTGATCATCTAGATATGTTTGTTTCATGGGAGGTAGTACTCTTGCTTTTATTTTATTTTCATATTTAAAAGGAGTTATTTTTAATGATGCATAAGTTTTATGTTGTTTTTCTGTTGTAGTCCCAAGTGATTACAATAGCAGTACAGATGTGCCTTTCATGGAACAGCCAACAACTAAATGCTCACTCATGTTCCCAGGAGTTTTCATTGTTGAGACACACAAGCGTAGCATTCGATCCTGATTTATCTGTGCATTCAAATCAGCATGTGAATACAATATAAATATAACAAATGTACAAGATGATTTAACCCTATGTGATGAAAACTAAGCCCCTCCAACTTCAGGCAAACATGCATGTTATTACTATTACAGGACGCCAGCCAATGAAGGAATTTTTAGGGGATATTCTTAGTGGCAAGTGTTTTCATGATTAAATGTTGGACAGTAGACCACAATCACTACATCTTGATTATTCTTCCCCTGCCTACTGTGATACTCGTTTGTCTTCCTTGAAAAAAAATACAGTAAACAATGTGCAAAATGTTGAGTAACACTGATTAAGTCATTGTTTAATTATTACTAAACCACTGACTTACTAATCAAAGCTATATTTTCTGCCTTCCAAAAATAAAGAAATTCTATTCTATTGAAAAAAAGATGGTAACAATGCAGGTGCATTTGCTTCATTTAATTTTTTTAAATTTAATTAATTAATTAATTAATTTTAAGTCATTTTCTAAATGTTTTCTGCAGCAGATTTAAGTGTAAGTTGATGCAATGCTTAAGTTCGTAGTACTTTTTTTTTCATTCAGTGGGGTTTGATTCTTGTGGACTGCTTGGGCAAGTCCCTGCAATTTTCTTGGCAAAGTTTGTCAGAAGTGGTATAGAAGACTATGAATTAGATCTTATTGGGTCAGTACCAAAGGGAGCATATATGGGAGTTGACAAGATTCAGAAACTGACTGATGGTGGCTTGCTATCCAGAACTGCTGATGAATATTCCATTTTCAGTGAGAAATGCAAAAAACAAAAACAAAAACCTGACATCATTAAAAATGCAAATAGTAGATTCCAGGTAATCATTTAGCACACACTGAATTTATTAGTTGAAATCAAAGAAATATCAACTCATTCTGAAATGGATTGTTTCCATGTTTCTGAAGCATAGTTTCAGTGAGAACTGATGCAAAAAGAGAAACAGAATGTAACAGACATAATGATTGAATTTATGTAGCAGCTCCTTGTGACACAATGGATAGATCAATAAGTAGACAGACAAACATTTGATCTCGTTAGCATTTGTATGGGAGACCATGAGGCAGTACCAGGATGGAAGTTATACTGGGAACTTTTTTTTTAGAAGAGAGCAGTTGCAAAGCTCTTATTGATAAGCAAACTACATGGATGTATCCATGAAGCCCCCAGGAGCTATGTTTTAGTGCAGGGAGATTTTTAGTATTCAATATATATGATTATTCTCCTGATAGATAGGAAATATAAATCCCCCACTCCAAAAAAATAGGCAATCACTGTGAATATGAAATAATGTTTCTTTTTTTTGACTTCCATAGGTTATCTTTTAAATTGTTCTTAAACAGGTAGTTCTCAACATACAACTGGTAAAACATCCATTGTGGACAATGGGTTTGAATAACAACTACAACATTTGCTTAACATCCACCACCAAAAAAAAATGATAATATTGAGTAAGTCACCTGATGACCCACTTAACAACTGACACAATTTACAACCATAATTCCAGGCTTATTTATGGTCAAAGGTTTACCTGTAGTTGTCACTGCACATTAGGTTTTGCCAATGAAAAAGAAAATTTTATCAATACAGAGATGGGGGGATGATTCTTTGAAAAGAGGTTGGTCTTCATTTGTATTTTCCCTGTGAAGCAAGAGATTTCAGTGTTTTAAGATGAGATTGTTCTGTGATTGTACCCGGAAGAGAAAAACAAGATGTGTAAAAAAGGTATGATGAAAAAATTATCATTTTGTTTTATTTAAAAGATATGTATGCTTATGCTCAGCAGAGCTTCCACGGTTGTTAGAAACACAAGGTAAAGTGCACAAATAAAACAACATGTTAAGATGTTCTTCCTGAAGAAATATGTCTACAATGTTGACATTGTTATATTTGGCTAAGGCCCAGTCCCTTGGACTTGAATGCTCAATCCATATGGAGGTTCCCCTCTCCGTATGTATGTATGTATGTATGTATGTATGTATGTATGTATGTATATTTGTTTTCTGAGGTTTTCGCGGGTGTTTGTACGTAGGTCTTTGGTTATTCGGGTTTTCTCCCACGTAAAATTGGAAGTGTCTTGGCGACTTTTCGACGAAGTCCCATTCGTCATCTTCAGGCTGGTGTTTTCAGCTTTGTGCCTCGAGGCACGAAGCTGAAAACACCAGCCTGAAGATGACGAATGGGACTTCGTCGAAAGGTTGCCAAGACACTTCCAATTTTATATATAATAAAATAAATAACTCACGATCACCAGGAGAAATAGGAAAAAATTTAATAAAACCGAGCTTTCGTCGGGAACTTCCGACATCGTCAGGGTTGTAGCCAGTTAACAGAAATGCCTTAAATAAGGTTAACTAACATTTGTGCCCGGCTCCTAGACCGCATCACCGGCCCCAGCCAGTTAGATTGTATTCTAGTCGTTTCTTTGACGTCTGCACCCAGCTCTTTTTTATCTCTCCTTTGAACATTCTTACCGGATCTTAGGTTTGTTAAAATCCTTTCATCCTCCTCCCCTTTGGTGATGCTTACCTCCGTACTGCCCTCATTCTTCTTCACCCAATTCTCCTTACTATAGGTCTTGGGGGGTGGGCCATTTGATCTTCCCTTGATGTTGCTATGTGCTCCATTAGAACCCCAAGTATTAACTCTTGCTCCCTTCAATTGTGGAACGGGTGTCTCCCCCTGCTCCATGTCTTCTATCCTCTTCCCTTTTCCTGCACAGGTGGCACTTGTCTGAATGTCATGCAATTTGGCACTTCCACCTTCAACCCCCCCCCCCACCTTAATGCTCTCTATGTCAGCGGTCTCTTGCTGTTCCATCCGTTGTTGGTAGTCCCCGCTCTTACCCGGGGTGGGGACTACCTATGCCTATGTCCCACTATGCCTATGTCCCACTAGGGGAGCCTCCGGTTTCGGGCGCAATTAAAGGGAGCAAGAGTTGCACACAGCAGCGGAGGCCTAAAGCGAAAAGGTTTTATGAAACCCAGCTGAAGGCCTAGGACTGAGGCGACGGCATGCGTGCCCACAGAGAGGGCTCTGAGTGCCGCCTCTGGCACCTGTACCATAGGTTTACCACCACTGGTATAGAGCAATAATTATTAAACCAAGGTAACTCCCTTGCAAAAGATTGTATGGTTTGGAATGTCAGCAGAGAATAGCAGACAGCAAGAGTGACTGGAAACTTAAAGGTTGGAAGTGCAGGTGGTATTAAAATGTTCATGGTTGGTTGAAATCATAATAATCCAGAGAACAAAGAAGCTAAATGAAAATTTATGTATTCCAGGTACTTTCCCCCCCCCCCCAGCAGACACACACACACACACACTATCCAGTTATTCAGCAGAAATGAAAACTGGAAACAAATAAGAATACTGTTGTTCAGTGAATTCAAGGATTTCTTTTCTTTACACAGTGGAAAAGGAGTCCAATGAAAGACGGCCGATATTTTGAATTACAAACTATACCAGCTGAAAAATGCAAAGTTTTGCTTTGCTTTGTAATTGGGCACCCTTTCCACCCTTTCCACTTTCTACTAGTGGGCTATTATTAACTGTTTGGTTGGCGTTCTGAACGAAATATTCAAGAAACTAGATGGGAGAATGAGATTCTGTTTTATGGAAGTCTTGGTGGCTTTTGATACCATTGACTAGAATATTTTTTTATCGATCATCTGGCAGCCAAGTGCAAGAAAACCTTTGAATTGAGGTTTTCTTTACAGTCTTAATTATATTGTAAACTATTTTTATCAACTGCTTGGATGCAAGTTGGAATCCCTCATTTTTTAAATTTCTCTTTTCTATCTCCAGTAATTATTTCATGCTTGCTGCTATTTTTTAATATTAAGAATGATGTGTGACATTTCCGTTTCATAAATAAACCCTGATTTTTCATTGTCAGTGAAATAGTTCTTGGGCAATTGGAATATTCATAGATATGTTGTTATGAGGAATCCTGTTTTTTAAATTGTTTGGTGAAATTAGAGGCAGCAGCTACTGATTAAAATGCTAAAAATGTCCTTTTAAATTATCTATTCAACTCATTTTTATTCAGTTTTAATTTTTAATGAATTAAACCAAAGAATGGAGTTTATATGTATTTATTTAAATCCCACCTTTATTATTTTTTTTATAAATAACTCAAGCCAGCAAACGTATCTAGCATAACTTCCCCTATTTTCCTCACAATAATCCTGTGGGTTGGGCTGAGAGAGAATTACTTTGGGGCCAATTGTATGCCACTTGTCCTTGTATCATTGAAGATCAGGCATTGGACAACCTCATAGTCTTACAAGACGTTTATTTCTCCTTCATTTACCAGGATCCCATTTGTCATAAAGCCATGGGTTGTTTAATCAGACCTGGCTAAATATATCGCAGTTAGCAACAATTGTCACCGCGGTGATTCATCTTTTGTCAAATGGGATGTCAGCTCAGGTCTTTCTGTGTTGAACATATTACTTCTTCTTCAAAAACTTTGAATTTATTTTGCTTTTTTATCTCTTTCATCCTTTCGCCCAATGAGTCTCAGCAGGATTTAAAACTACCATATCGGTGTCTATGGAGATTCTCAATCGTCCAGGTCATCGTTGTCCCAAAGATGCTTTTTCACGAGGCAACTGACTTTCTTGTTTTTCCTTTGAAGGAAAGGAAAGACAAAGGCCACTCTTTCAAAGACAGCAAAATCCACATTTTGGACATAGAGGAACGCTGGTTTGAAAGAGGGGTCAAAAAGGCCATCTATGTCAAAACTGAAGAGACTGGACAGCCATTTGTCCGAAATGGTATAGGGCTTCCTGCCTGAGCAAGAGTTGGACTAGATGACCTCCAAGGTCCCTTCCAACTTTTTATTATTATTATTATTATTATTATTATTATTATTATTATTATTAAGAGAGGGGGAGGGATACGACATCATCTATCTCCAGTCTACAATACAATCTTTTCAGCAGTTCCCAGAAGGCTCCGCACCCATTTGCACCATTCAGGTGACCCTGAAGGCACAGATAAGCCCTCCAGGTGGCCTCAATGACACTCTAAAACAGTGGTTCTCAACCTGTGGGTCGGGACCCCATTTGGGGTTGAACGACCATTTCACGGGGGTCACCAAACAACGCAGTCTGCCATTTTTTCCCCCTTTTCCTTAGCTGTGCTACTCCCTTTTATTCTATTGGCTTTGAAAGCCAATAGAATAGACTCTCTTGAATAGAGTCTAATTCTATTGGCTTTCAAAAGCCAATAGGAATTGTCCAGGCTGTCTCTGCCCTGCTGAGCCCGCCAATTGTCCAGGCTGTCTCTGCCCTGCTGAGCCCGCCAGTCTGCAAACGGTGCTGCAAGTTGTCTGCAGCGAAGGCGAGCTGTCTGGAAGCTTCCACCTCTCCCTGCTGAGCAACTACTAAAAATGTAAGTAAAAGAGGGCCGGGGTGGGAGGTTAGAGGCCAGCGGGCGCAGGGAGGGTTGCTGGCGCGCGTGGGGCCCGGCGGGTGCCTTACCTCCCTTGGGCTGGGCCAGCTGGTGGCCCAGCTGGTGGTCGCCCTGCGCCATCACTGCCCCTTGCCAGCTACGCCTCGGCCGGCGTAGGGGGCGGCACCACACATGCGCGGGGCTCCCGGGCAGGGAAAGTCCTTGATTTATGACCAGTTGGGTAGTCCTCGATTTACGACCAGTTGGGTAGTCCTTGACTTACGACCAGTTGGGTAGTCCTTGACGTACGACCGGTTGGGGTCACGGCAGTAAAAAGGTTGAGAACCACTGCTCTAAAAGAATGCAAATGACCAGCTGCCTGTAAGGAGTATAAATCCTTCCATTCCCCACCATCCAGTCAGAGCTGAAAAAGCTTCTTGGATGAGAACTGAAACGTTTTCAAAAGAAAAACAAGAAAGTCCAGTTGCCTCATGAAAAAGCACCTTTGGGACTATCATATCTATGCTGCAAAACAACGGGAATGATCACCAGCAGGATGAGATAAAGAAAATTAATATCTTGCCTGCATCTAGTGATCATCTGAACTTTAGTAGTGCAGACATGGTATTTTTAAATAAGTGGATGCACAGACCCACCAGCCTTTGCAGGTAGTCCTCGTCTTACAACCATTTGTTTAGTGACAATAGCACTGAAAAAAGTGATTTATGACCACTTTCCCTGCTTGTGACTGTTGCCATACTTGATCAAAGTTTAGGCACTTGGCAACTGGCAAGTATTCATGATAGTTGCATTGTCCCAGGCTTCTGTGATTACCATTTGTAATCTTTCCAGCCAGCTTCTGGCAAGCAAGGTAAATGGGGGAAGTCAGATTCGCTTAACGACTGCATGATTCACTTAACAACTTGCAGTGACTCACTTAACACATTGTGGCATAAAAGGTCATAAAATGGGGCAAAACTAACTTATAACTGCCTTGCTTAGCAATGGAAATTTTGGGCTCTAGTTGTGGTCATAAGTCAAGGACTATCTGAATAGTTTTAACTCACCTAAGCTAAAATTCAGGGGGGAAAGCTTAATAGAATAGAGTAGAGTAGAGTAAGAATAGAATAGAATAGAATAGAATAGAATAGAATAGAATAGAATAGAATAGAATAGAATAGAATGGGACCTTGGAGGTCTTCTAGTCCAGCCCTCGGCCCAAGCAGGAGAATCTATACCATCTCAGACAGGTGAATGTTTAGTCTCTTCTTAAAAATCTCCAGTGATGGAGCACCCACGATTTCTGGGGATAAGCTGTTCCACTGTTGATTGTCCTCATAATTGTCTATCTAAAACTCAGCCATATCAAAGATGAGAAATTTACGGCCTTCTCAATATTGCTGAACAATCAATCACTCCCAATCACCAGCTAACATGGTCATTTGCCGTGGTTGCTGGAAATGCTAGTTCAGCAACATCTGAACAGCTAAATTATTTTCCACCCTTGAGCTGCAGCGAGTGAATTCCAGCATTTGGCTGATAATTCTGTTGCATATTTATTTAGGATAAGTGCAGAGCGAGTGAGCGTTGCTTCAGATTAACCATGCAAAAGATTATGCTGCAAATGTGGTTTTTATTTGCTAAAAGTGAACTTGTTGGATAAGAGGTTTGATCAATGAAGGAAAACAAGTCTGAATCTCACTTCTGCCCTGAATTCATCAGCTGCCCTTAGATAATCCATTCCATTTCACCATCATTGCCCTCTTCTCTTCTTTTTACCTATTGGATGAACAGTAATACCAATCTGCCATTAATGGCTTCACAAACTACAGTAAACTATGACTTGTTTTAACAGTAACTTTGAAATATATCAAAATGGCTAGATATTACAATGACTAGATCCTCACAGTATGCTGATGCATAATCCAGCGTTTTCTGCAGAGGTGACAGAAACCATAATTTGGACTTAATGTGATATGTGAACACATTCAGTGTTAAATACTTGAGACACTTGAAAAGCTTACAAAATTATATTATTTTGTTATTTTATCTAGAGTTTTGATAAAAAGTGATACTGTATAATTCTTAGTTGATTGTTTTAATCCCTAATGCATATCATTTGGGCTACATGGCATTTTCAGGAGAAAAAAAATTAGACTCTCAGATGGTATAAAAGAAAGTCCATTATTGCAGCCCAAATTTATTTTACTCCCACAATGATATGTTCACATCTTGTTTTTAATGAGCCTTTTTAAAAATACTTTATAATGCTTTGGTAAGACCGCGCTTAGAATATTGCACCCAGTTTTGGTCACCACGATATAAAAAAATGTTGAGAGAGAATTCAGAGAAAAGCAACAAAGATGATTGGAGGACTGGAGACTAAAACATACAAAGAACTATTGCAGGAATTGAGTGTGTCTAGTTTAATTAAAAGAGGGACTAGGGATGACATGATAGCAGTATTCCAATATCTAAGGGGCTGCATCAAAGAAGAGGGAATCAACCTATTCTCCAAAGCACCTGAAGGCAGGACAAGAGGCAATGGATGGAAACTAATCAAGGACAGAAGCAACCTAAAATTAAGGAGAAATTTCTTGACAGCTAAAACGATCAGTGGAACAACTTGCCTCCTGAAGTTGTGAAGTTTTTAAGAAGAGATTGCACAACCATTTGTCTGAAATGGTATACGATTTCCTGCCTGAGCAGGGGGCTGGACTAGAAAATCTCTAAGGTCCCTTCCAGCTCTATTATTCTGTTAAAACCTCAGTGTTTTTCCTTCTTAGTCTTCGTAAGTTCAATAAAGTAGGTTGAATATACGAGGTTGCCATCCTTCTATCTGGTGGCAGCCACATACATCAAATAAAAAATAAATCACATAATTTTTGGCCAGTGACTGGCATGATGAAATTTGTCTGATAATAGAACTGGAAAGCTTCCTTTTATAGAAGAATTGTATTAATTGTTTTTGCTCATGAATGCATGTTATTAAGCTTATTATTATATGTGTACTATATTCTATATCCCTCTTTCCTCCAAGGAGTGAAGGCAATGTATTTTAGATTGCTGATTTCTCCAGAGAAGAATTTAGCTCTTTGTTGCTGTTGCTTATGCTGTGAAGTGCCATTATTAACATTGTAGAAGTGTATTAATAACTAACAGTCTTTTAGATAATTAAAATCTATTGTGCCCATCTAAATATGTTCCTCAAAGTATTATGAGGAAGGTATGTAAGCAAGTAAGCTATACTGGTCCGTAAGAAAAAAAAATCCATATCCACCAGATATATTTTAGCATATGTTTTAGCTTTTAATCTTTCCGTCATGGAAAATGCTGCAGATCTCTAGGTATATATATCAAGTCATTTCTTCTAAACATCCTGCAGGTTTCAGGTAACTGGCTGGGTAAACAAACATGTAAGATATGATCCATCATTTTTAAAAATATAAAAATAGTCTCTTTTCCAACTTGAATCAAAACATCCAGCTTGTTACAAAGTTAACAAGGATCTGACAGTGATTATATTTATGAAGCTGGGATCAATTATGCCTGGAACACTTAGTTAAAAATATAGAAACTACATTAGGCAGTGTTGTCTAATGGTTGGATGGAGAATGACCATCAAAGTGAAATTCTGTCTTCAAGCTGTAAGTCCTCCTCTTCCATTTATCAAAGCTTTGCTTTCTCGTGCATTTTATGTGTCTGTTCTTGCTTCTTTCCAATTTTTAATTAAATATACTGGTCAAAGGACAACACCTGTGATCTAGATGTGACTGTGGCAGGCGTGAAACAGCATTCTGAGCTGAGAATGTACATACTTCCTCGCCACCTCCAGAGAAAAATTGTTTTTTTGTCTATATTTGACAGGCAGAGAGGACTCAATACCGCGATAAGATATTAAGTATAAAGTAGCTGCCAGCTGTCTGTTAGGTGGCTTTATAAGCAATTGCTGTACTGGATTTAAAATGGAAAAACATGTACATTGAGTGGCATCAGTGAGTCACCAGGAAGCCAATGACTCAATTCGATTCTATGAAATTCCGCTGGAGGTGTTAGTGACAAGCCCCCCCCCCCGCGACTGCCTTTGCAGATTTCCCAATGGCAGCAAGAAAACCAGATGAGGTATCATTTCAAATGACATTTGCTGTGTCAGGAACAATAAGGGAACTCTCCATTGCTTTCCACAGAGCACTCTTGCCTTATAATAAGTTTTTGCTCTTCCCTCTTTGGCATCCTTGGGCCTGAATAGAGGATGCAGTAATTTTCTTTTTTTAAAAAAAAAAAAAAAAAGAGCCTGTTTCTATCGAGCTCTTCCTCTTTTAACACAGGATGAAGGCTCTTTGAAGGGAACTGGATCATACAAGCCAACCAGCTGGATTTAAATATCCCATTTTCCACTGCAAAATGGCTTTAGATTGGCATCCTTCGCGCGCGCCCCCCCCTTGCAGAAGTCACTTTCCTGCTACTCACATTGCAGCAGTCGTGCAAAGCGTGCAGGGAGCTGACATTTTCTTTTGACTGAACTGTCACGCTGGGCGAGCACCTTGCTATCTGATCGTGTGTCTGTTCGGATGAAAGTCCCACTCTGCTCTTATTTCCAGTGGTGCTGTTTTGCCAGGACTTCAAGTCAGAGGTATGGGGTTGCTGCAGAGAGTGACAGCCGTTTCCTTCAGTTTCTCCTGCAGGCCAACGGCAGTGGATACTTGTGCGGGAGAAAGTTGAAGAGTTTGTTTCAAATCAGAGATAGCAGGCACTTCCATTGAAGTACAAAATTATTTTACTGAAGTGCTAGAGGCGAAAGGCAACCTTACAGTGTTTGGAGTGAAACCCCCTCTGTTTAGGCTTGGGCAGATTGCAGTATGAACCAGTATGGCAAAGTGGTTAGAAACCAGGAGACTGTGAGTCCTTAGGTACAAATTCAGTGGGGTGACCTAGGGCTAGCCATTCTCTCTCAGCCTGAGGAAAGAGGCAATGGCAAACCACTTCTGAAGTCTGCCAAGAAAACTTGTCCAGGCAGTCATCAGGAGTCAAGACTGACTTCATGGCATATTATCTCTCCTAAATCACTATATATCTTTAATCAGAATAGGAAGCAGTGGTGGGATTCAGCCAGTTCACACCACTTTGGCAGAACCAGTAGCTAATTTTTTGTTGCCCAGGCCCAGAATGGACTTTCGGAAGCAGCATCCACACAGAGAACCGGTTGCTCACATGTTTGAACTCCACTACTGATAGGAAGTATTTGATCGGGTTATGGCACATACAGTATTAACATGATCAGAATGTTGAAAAAATGGGGATGAATGTAGTGGCACTCTTGAGCAAAAGGGTCTAAGAATGTGTTTGTTAAGATGTTGCTTTTCCTTTAGCATTGTCCAATGCCCTCTCTTTCTAGCATTTCTGCTGCCTCTCAGTACAGTATTTGAATCAGCATCCCTTTGTGGCCATTTATTTTCCCTGGGAAAGTGTATTTTGCCTAACTTGATCCCACATTTTCTCCTTACGTTTCCTCAGAGGAGAGATCTTGTCATGTGAGAATAAGCATCTGGTGCAAGTGACGCAAATGCAATTTGCACAATCACACGTATGACGCCATTTGCATCCTTCTCCTTCAGCAGATTCCCATGTAAATGAGCCTAAGTGGGAGGCAATCTGGGGGACCCAAATGAAAACTGGTGTGCACTGCTAGAACAAACTGGGCATGGAATTCAGTATCTGCTGCTGTTTTTCTGTGGCAAGAAGCAGATAAATGGAGAACAACCTGAGAGAGCACAAGCCTTCTAACTCCTCCAGCTCCCTCACCGTGATCCTTGCCTCCAACACATAGGGTGGTCTTCAAGAAAGATCAGATAATATTTGCTTTTGAAAGAAGAAGATGCAATTACTTTGTGACAGTGCTTATCAAAATAGTGTGTATGTGGGCCTGAAGACCACCCAAAGGTTATAATTGCCCAGTATGGAGTGTCAAATACTGCGTTGGGTGCCCCTCAGTTTGCTCAAACCATACCACTGCTGCCATGAACTGAATTGACTCCCAGTTTCGTGCTGAGTGTAATTCAAGATGCTGGCTATTACCTGGACGGCCCTACATGGCACAGGAATAAGACTTGCATCAAGGGGGGCAGCAGTTGTGGCACTGCAGTGTGTGTGTGTTGGCTTTATTGTTTTCCTTTTGATTGCATATATTGTTTTATTGGCTGTAAGCTCCCCAGAGTTGATCTTAACATGGGTGGCTATACAGTCTTTTAAATGCATGCCTGTACACACATACAATCCACCTTCCCTTAAGCTGCCAGAGAATAGAGATACAGATGTTACATAGCCTGTCCCTATGTGCAAAGTTTCCTTATGACTACCATCCCTTTTCTGGGGGCAGGGAGGTTTTTTTATTTCTACACTGAATATATTGTGCTATGTCCCATTATAGGTTTTGAATTCCTAAAAATGGCTGACCATGCAGGCCTGATGAGTCCCAATATAGGATGAAACCAGTCATGTACTGTCTCCTGGTGGTCAGTACAAGTAAGAATGACTAGCCAGCTGGAAAAAGGGAAGGAATGAGATTGAGCCGACCCAAGTTGGCTTTTTTTTTTCATTTCTTGATTCCCCCCTCCCCCCCGATTGTCAGGGACTTTTTTCTTCTTCTTCATATATTGCCAAAATACATAACAAAGCTGGATAACGGTTTCATAACTTTTAAAAATTTACTCCATCTCCAGACATGTAGTCCTTGGTTAACAACAGCAATTTGGACCAGAATTGCTATTGCTAAGTGATGCAGCTGTACAGCATGATGCTACATGTCAATGCCGCTTAATGACACTAATTCTGGCACTCCTGGTTGCCATCATTGTGAGTCATTAACTGAGGATGTCACATAATTGCCATTTTCGGAAACTGGCAAACAAGGTCACACATGGTGATCACGTGAACATGGGATACAGCAACATCATAACTGGGAGCAGGCAGCCAAGTGCCCAGAATGCAATCACATGATCGCAGGGACACTGCAGTGGCTGGAGCTTTGAGGACTTGTTGCAAGTACTGCTCATTCAGTGCCATTGCAGGTTTCAACTAATTGTTAAATGAGGACCACTTGAATTTATTCTATATATGTTGTTTTTACAGCCACCAACAACTGCAGGGTTTTTTGTTTTTGTTTTTGTTTTGGTGAGTAGAAGTAAGGATAGCAAAACCAGACCAATCCGAAAGGAGAGATGTGAGCAACAAACAGAGGGGAGAAGCTGCCATTTTAGATTTGCTACAAGGTCCAAGAGTGGTGCTGCGTCAGCTGTTTGCCAGGCAGCTTCCCAGCTTGGTGCACAGGAGGACAAGAACAGCTCTGTGTGATTGATAGGTTGAGCTGAGAGACTGTCACTGGCCCAAAGTTATTCAGGATTTCTCCTGGTGAGGAGGAACTTAGGTCTTCCCGATTCTGTGTCCTGCACCTTTACCTCTCTATTGAGATGGTTGGCACTCAAGCGGTTCAAGCCCACTGCATCGGTGGTGGAGTGAGCTCCTATCATTTGCCCCTAGCTCCTGCCCACCCATTGTAAAATGCAAGTAGATAAATAGGTATCACTCTGGTGGGAAAAGCTAGCAGCATTCCATGTGGAAGCAGGAGCCGGTGCCAGACCTATCTGGATGTGAAGTGAGGTTGGCAGAAGAAAGCCCCGATGACCCAACACCCCCAAATGCTGCTAGCCAGCTGGTGCAAAGCTATTTTTCCCCTTGTGCACTGTGGGTAGTGTGCACACATGAACAAAATGACTAGCAATTTTAGGCTGCCAGAACTACTCTGTGATAAAAAGCATTGTAGATTTTGCTGGCTAGATATGCCATATGCTTTAAAAAAAATCCCCCCATCCTCTCTATTGTACAGATAGTCCTCAGTTTACAACCATTCGTTTAATGACCATTCAAAGTTACAATGGCACTGAAAAACTGACTTAAGACCTTTTTACACAGTTAATGATCATTGCAGCATCCTCTTGGTCACCTGATCAAAATTCAGACCCTTGGCGACTGGCTCATATTTATGTTGAGGTTCTGGGGTCACGTGATCCCCTTTTGCAACTTTCTGACAAGCAAAGTCAACGGGGAAACCAGATTCACTTAACAACCTTGTTACTAATTCCAACAAATGCAGTGATTCACTTAACAAATGTGGCAAGAAAGGTCGTAGAATGAGGCAAAACTCACGTAACAAATTTCTCCCTTAGCAACATAAATTCTGGGCTCAACTGCAGTCATACGTTGAGGACTACCTGTATCACATTTGAAAGAAGTCATCCCATTCTTATATGGGACATTATCCTTTAAATGAGATGGTCTGCCTGTTGTCCATAATAGCCGGCAAGTCATGCCAGCAAATTTCTGAAGATTTCATTTCAAGACCCTTTTGTCATTCTGCTGCCCCTTTGCAGTGGCCATCTGCCATATTCTACTCTGCTGCCTTTGCTTACTGGCAAAATAAAATATCTCAAAGTTAATTCAATCTGAATGTTACCGTCAGAGCGAACGTGATTGCTGAAGGTGGCAAATCCAGTGAATCCAATGAAATAAAAAAATATATGCGTCCGTGCGCATGCATATACATCTTTGGATGTGTTAATACTGTGCAGCAATCCATATTCAAAGGGGAAAGTATAATTTGGAGTACACCATCAGCAACTTCTGAAGGACACACTAGCCTTATTTTAGAAACTGCAGCTTTAGCCATTGGGATTTTGGCAGTGCTTTTCAAGCTATTTGGAATGCCTAATGCTTTTTTCCCATATTATTTTTATGTTAATAATTTTATATATGCTGGCTTTGGTCACTTAGATGATGATGACAGTACAATATATATGATTTTGAAATACATTAGTATATAAGTATCATATACTGCTGCAGTTGTCCTCAACTGGTGGCCTCCAATTGTGTTAGAACTTCAATTCCCATTATTCTGAACTAGATATGCTGCTCAGAATTATGGGTGTTAGACCCCAATATAGTTTATAGGATAAAATAGATGTTGAATTCTACGATTGGGCAAGACCATTTTGTTAAAGAAAATGGCATTTTCTCACTGAGGCCCCTTTCACTAAATTGCATATAACTTACTCTGCATAAGGAAATTATTGTTTTTGGATGCTGTTGAGAACACCAGGCACACCATCTTACTTGGTGTTGTCCTGCGACAACAGCTGGGTCCTTTCTCTCCAGAATTTTCTTTTGCAAGTGAGCTTTGAGTGCTCAGACTCACTTGCTTTTGTTAGCAAACACAATTCTGTTTTTAAAGTTAAGGGTTTATCGTAAAGCTTTAATACTGTTTCCACTCGCTGCAGGAATTTTTGGTGTTAGTATAAAGTTGTCCTTTATAAAAACATTGCCTTGGTATTACTGTGCTTTCCCTCTCCTGACAAGGACTGTGATTGCATAACAGGACATTCTGTTTCATGTTTCATTGTTATTAAATACTTAAGTATATTTATAAGGCAGAAGATGGTCCTTTCCCTCTTGTTTTTATAAAGCAGATATTAATGTAGATGTAATGCAGCAGCCAGATTGGGGGAGCATGGGAAGTTGGAATCCATTTTCAATCTAAAAGCTTCACCCTAGTTTATGATTTGATTTGACTTGACTTGGTTTGATTTATTAACTGCTAAATTCCATCCCATCTCTAAACATCTTTGAATTTCAATTCAGTTTGGGGGAAGGTTTTTGTTTGCTTGCCTCTTTGTTTGGGTGCTTTTGAGTCAGTATGGATTCCTGGCAACTGTCTGAACCAGTCCCTGCAATTTTCTTGGCAAGATTTCAGAAGTGGTTTGCCATTGCCTGCTTCCTAGGGCTTAGAAAGAATGACTTTCATCCAGCTGGTTTTGTAGCCTAAGGTGGGACTAGAATTCACAGTCTCCCAGTTTCTAGGTAAAAGGCCGTAACCATTACACCAAACTGGCTCTAACTTCTTTCAATTGGTCTTTTGAGCTTCCTGGCATAGTTTCTTGAGTCAAGCATACACATATAAACTATGCAAGTATTCAGAGAGATGTTTTGGAAAGTGACTCCAGTGCCCTTCTAAATGTACTATTTAGAGTGTCAAGTCAGTATCCCAAATGCTCAGTAGGCATATTCCAAACAAAGCTTTCGACTGCATGCAGCAGCTATTTTTACTTTCCAAGAAAGCTGGTGGCACCCATTTGAAGCACATATGGCATCCCTGGAATTTAAAAAAAGATGCTGGAAGCTGTCAATTTTTAAAATTATAAGGATCCTTTTAATATAAAAAGTGAAGTGATGTGGAATGGTGGATCCTAAAAGAGGTGTCTGCAGACATGTTGACACTTCCAGGTAGTTTTCTGAAAGTTTGATTTAGCATGAAATAGAAACCAAATATATATGTATGTATGTGTTTGTATGTGCATTTTACCCTTCCATTAAAGCAGTGGTTCTCAGCCTGTGGGTTGCGACCCCATTTGGGGTCTAACGACCATTTCACGGGGGTCGCCAAACAAGGCTGTCCGCCATTTTTCCCCCTTTTCTTTAGCTGTGCTACTCCCTCTTATTCTATTGGCTTTTGAAAGCCAATAGAATAGACTCTATTCAAGAGACGCTATTCTATTGGCTTTCAAAGCCAATAGGAATTGTCCAGGCTGTCTCTGCCCTGCTGAGCCCGCCAAAAGCCCCAGTCTGCAAATGGTGCTGCAAGGTGAACTTTCTGGAAAGCTTCCCTCCCTGCTGAGCAACTACTAAAAGTAAGTAAAAGAGGGCCAGGGGTGGGAGGTGGGAGGCCGGCGGGCGCAGGGAGGGTTGCTGGCACGCGTGGGGCCTGGCAGGTGCCTTACCTGCCTTGGGCTGGGCCAGCTGATGGCCCAGCCAGTGGTTGGCCTGCGCCGTCTCTGGCGCTTGCCAGCTATGCCTCGGCCGGCGCAGGGGGTAGCACCACGCATGCGTGGTGCTCCCGGGCAGGGAAATACAGGTAGTCCTCGACTTACGACTGGTTGCGGGGTCGCGGCATTAGGAAGGCTGAGAACCACTGCATTAAAGATACATTTATCTCATATTTTTCAATGGGTACATGAAGACATTTGATAAGGTGATATGTTAGCTGGCAATGCCTTTTTGTCTGGACTTTGAGAGGCATTGCCAGCTAACATATTATCTTATCAAGTGTCTTCATGCACCCATTGAAAAATATGAGATGAATGTTTATTTAATGGAAGGATAAAATAGTAATAAGACAATCAAACTTTGGGCTCTTCAAAGACATTCACAATTATCAGTCATGAAACCATAATAATGATTCACTTTGCGAAGTGATATAAGAATGATTTTGCTTTGTCTGATGAATGCTCAGATAAAATATTGATCAAGGGCCCTTGATTTCATATGATCAAGCCACAACTTTATGAAAAGAAGATAGACAAGATTTGATGTCCAATGACTGGAGGATACTTATTGTATTACAATATGTTTTTTAAGTTGCAAGTATAAATATCACCTCCCCATTTGTTTGCTGGACTCAAGAACACCCAGTCCATAAATGGGGCTTGTTTCTTGATTTCTATATAAAGATTCCTGCTTATTTTGTCATGTATAAGATCTAGCCTAATTCTGCCCAATTCAGTGTTGTTAAATTTTGTGGAAGTGTCATCGATTTTATTTTGATTATTTATTTTTTTGTTTAATTTATAAGTATTTCATGTATCATGGTTAGAATGTTTGGCATACTATACAGGAAAATTGATACGCCTCTTCTTACATAACAGATTGCCCTTCCCCTTTCTGATTGGATTGCAAAGAACAGAGTTACTTTACTTAGATTGGCAAATGCTGACTGTTTAGAGCAGAGGTAGGCAACCTTGGCTCTTTTATGACTCGTGGACTTCAACTCCCAGAATTCATGAGCCAGCTGGCTCAGGAATTCTGGGAGTTGAAGTCCACGAGTCATAAAAGAGTCAAGGTTGCCTACCCCTGGTTTAGAGTCTACATGGCAAACATCTTTCTCTAGTGCTGACCCCTGGGACATAAAATACAGGATATTTTATGCAAATTGAAAAATTCTTTGATGAGAAATAACTGATACCAAATGAATCAGATAAGATAAAATACAATATATGCCGTGGAGACATTCTCCAATGTCAGCCACTGATTTGAGCAGAAAATTAGGAAAGCCAATGTAATTAACTAGATGACAGGAGAAAGTCCCGTACTTCATCTGTGACTGCTTGCAAACCTAGATCTGATTAAACAAAACCGAGAGCCTGGAGTAATCTAGTTATAGAAAAGCAGGTGGCTGTTGAAAGCGAGAGAACTAGCTTCACAAGCAATTACAGATTAACATGCCAGTTTCGTTGTATTTGGAGAGTCCAGTGTGGGAACAGCACATACCTGTAGTAGCTTAACAACACACTCCAGAAAGAGGCAGTCTTCTCAGACTTAGATCAGGAGTCTGTTTTACCATTCCTCCTGAGCTGCAGTGGGCCAAGAATAGGTCTACTCAATGGCTCAAGCCAACTTTAAGACCTATGGACTTCAACTTCCAGAATTCCCCAGCCAGCCATGTTTCAGTTCAGGGACAAAGAACTGGACAGGGCAGGGGTAGGTAGGCAACCTTGGCTCTTTTATGACTCGTGGACCGCATGGCTCAGGAATTCTGGGAGTTGAGGTCCACAAGTCATAAAAGAGCCAAGGTTGCCTACCCCTGCGACAGGGGCTGGCATAAAAGATCCATATGGAAATTCCCCAACATTCCTTCCTTCTTGGAGAGCTACATTATAAGCCATATTCCTCCTTTCAGTTTTGTAATCATTGTAGCAAAACTGAATACATGACTCAGAACTGAAGAAGCTTCTTGGATGAGAAATGAAATATTTTCAAGGGGGGGGGGGAAAAGCCAAGAAAGTCCAGTGGCCTTTTGAAAAGCACCTTTGGGACAACCATGACCTGGATGATTGACAGTCTTGATAGGCACAAATACATAACTGCAATGCTACAAATGAAGAGAATTTAGTCTGGCCCTAAATATCTCAGTATCACGCCTTTTTAATTATCCCCAATAATACAAAAAAAATTATAAAAAAAACTAGTCAATATGACAAATATATCTTTCTTGAAACTGTCACCTTGCTTCGAATAAAATAAACCTAATGGCAAACACAATTTAAAGAAAACAGATTGAGATCCTATTAAAGAAACCATAGGGAAGAAAGCTCTGTGAGTAATTTTCCATTTTTAAAGCAAATGACGTAAGAACGCCCATGCTGGCTTACAGATTTGTGTGGGATGATATCTTTAAGTTTTCTTACGGAAGTGAATTGAAACTCTGCAAATTAGGAGAAGAAGTTTTACTTCTCCCATGTCTGTCCAGTTCTTTTGTAGCACAATTGATTTCAGCACATTGATTGCAATTTGCTCTTTCAGAATACAATAAGAAATGGGGTTGTATTTTTTTTTCACAGAATAGCTAATATTCCTAGGCCTCCATTTGCCTGATTTCTGTGGATGACTGTGAGATGGTCCAATTGTTTGATACAACTAGGGATACAATGACTCCTTTCACCAAAATGCACTTTGCCCAAAGATAGCATGTTGAGAAGCAAGCTTCAAAATTTATCAGAGTGATGTCCAGATCGAACTAGCAATCATGAATTTATATTTTTAGAGAAACAACTCTGTTTTCTTATTGCTAGAAGGAAAGATGTATCATTTCACATATGGATCCAATCAACACTGTCCTTATTGAGAGACTTCATAATATCTTTTATTTCATCAAGAAGTTTCACAGCACAGCTACTCAAACATGGTAAATTGTTTTATGGGAAACTAGTAGAAAAAACACATATGCATAATTGTTTAAAAACAGGGAAAGGGGAAATGGTTGCACAGAATTGGTAAAATTTATTCTTTGTGCTTAGCTCCCACATTGCTAATTTATAAATAATGTAGTTATTAAATTAGTAATTTAGTAATAATAATTCCAGTCTTATAATTTACTGTGACTGAAGCAATACGAAGCCTCCTCAACTAATAAATTAATTAGGTAACTTCAGGAATATTCCTCTCCCTTCTTAAAGTAGTTCTATCTTTAAAGCAGAATTGGGTTAGCTTTAAATGTCTGTTTCCCTGACTTGGACTGCACAGTAATCTGCTAACATCTCGTGGCTTAGGTTGATGCTTCAGCTTAATTTTCCAGTAGACTCGCAGAGTGTCTCAGTTAGTTAGTTAAAACCTTTATTACAAGGACTTCATAGACAGTAGTTGCTTGCCAGTGCCAAGATGTTAGAGACTATATATTCTCCAGTTTAAGGAATAGAGTATTCTATTCTGTTGAATACTTGGTACAGCACTTGTTGTCCAAAAAGATGAGTAGCTGTATGTTTACAGAAGTAGCCCTGAAATTGCTACTTCTTGCCTTAAGCCTTACATTAAAAAGCAGATTCTTTCCTGCCTGTCCTTTGATAATTAGGGTAGTAACTAAATGTCCTCTGTTAAACAAGACATGTTGGCTGTTGGTTTCTCTCTTTTCCGTCCCAGCCTATGTGAGTCCTTGTTGTGCTCACAAGGAGAAACCCCTCTTCCAAGAAACAGGCAGGAACCACAAGAAAAAAACAGCCCCTTTTATTCTCACAGACCTGAGTCAATGTCCAAGTAAACAAACACAGTCCACAGAAACTCAATCCTCAACACAAATGGTTGCCTTCGGCAACCAGCACCTCCCACACCTTCCCTTTTATAATTCAGCCAAGGCGAGACTTCCTAATGTCTTCTCCTTTGCCTTTGGAGCAGCTATCCTACTCGCTTCTCTTGCCTGTGTTTTCGTGCATCCTGGATTTGTCCTGACTGTTCTTCATCATTGTCCAACTCAGGCTTCCAGCACAGCTGTGTCTCAGCCTGAGCACGAGTAGAGGGCCCAGGCTCCTCGTACGACTGTAAGTCTTGGAGCTCCTCAGCCTTCCTCTGATTCTAATGTCACTCCAGGCCTCTCCTCCTCATCTGATTCCTCAGACTCAGCTGCTGGATCCACTGGCTGGCAAGGAATCACAACACACACCCTCTCTCCCTCCCTCTCTCTCCCTCTCTCTCTCTCTCCCTCCCTCTCTCTTTCCCTCTCTTTTTCCTCTCCTTCTCTCCCTCAATCTGCCTACTTATCTTCCAATCAGCTATCACCCAGTGGTCGGATTCCAATATGTGAACAACCAGTTCTTTGTGTGGATGCCACTTCCAGAAGTCCATTCTGGGCTTGGGCAACAAAAAATTAGCTACCGGCTCTGTCAAACTGGTGCAAACTGGCTGAATCCCACCACCGCTATCTCCTCCCCAAAATATTTAATGATAAATGGGATATTTCTCTTATATACCTTATATTACCAAAATCCTATAGTTAAATTAATCTGTTTACCACCTCAAGCCAGTGTTTTTATAAAGTATATCTGTTTTTCAACAGGACATTTTTCTGTGGAGGATAAAAAAAATCAGAGAAATGGCTCCAATTACTCTATTTTAACCTTAGAATTACTGCTTCATGTTGTCATCCAGGGATTGTTTCCACAAGATAGAAAAGTTTCAGGAGAATGACCCTGTACTCAAGATTCTTGTAATCTTTCTTTGTAAAAGTGTCTACAAAGTCGTGATGTTATGAGAATGACTCAGAGATCAGTTCATCTGCTGAATAGTTTTGGAAGCTTGGCAGTAAGTAATACCTATTCAGTCTGTTTTTTTTACATTCGATGACAGATTTAATGTACTATTAACATATCACAAAATTTAATAGTGTGTAGGCTTTTTTGGTACTATCATGAACACGAACTCTTCCAGGTATGAAAAAAAGTTCTCTAATATGATTCAAAGTTTAAATGTTTATTTATTTAATAGAAACACTTTCTGTTCTTCTAATGCATATAAAGTATACCATTTAGGATGGCTTATAGATATGCAAATTAGTCTCAATAGCTTAGAGTTTTTTACCCCAACCCCAAATCCATCTACTTTTCAAAAAATTATTGACTGCGTCTCTTAGATTCCCAGCTCTATCCAGAATGCAAATATCTCTTCTCTACCATTCAACTTCAGAAACTTTTACTGGCCAGGTTTTCACCTTCTAATGGCTTTACTTTTTCTAGATTGCCAGTTCTTTCCTTGCTTCTCAGATTCCTCCCAAACAAGTGATCTTTTAAGATCAATTCTATATGTATTTATTTAGTGTTAAATTTATATCCTACCTTTGCCTCTGGGGCTGAGAGTGGAGTAGATAGTACTGCCTTCTCCATTTTTTTTCTCATGCAACCACCATAACTCTGGGAGGGACGCTGGGCTGAGAGAAAGCAAACAGAGCAAAGTCACCCAGTGAATTTCTGCAGCTATGGATGGACTAGAATCTGGGTCTTCTTGATTCTAGTTTAACACTTTAGCCAGTTAACAAACATCTAGCCCAACAAGAGAAAGAAGAGACACCAGCAAAAGTAATCAGGGAAATTAAATTTAGCAGTTCAATAATTGATAAAGAAAATGCTCTTTCACATAGTGGGAGACAATTAAACAATGGAAAGGAAGGAATGGAATGGGACAACTTGCCACAGACAATTTGTTGTTGGACAAAAGAGAATAAAATTCCAGAAGTGAATGTGTGGCACATGTCTTCCAATTTTTAAAACTGTGGTTAATAAAGCATAGAATTATTTTTGGGGAGGGTGCACAGAAAAAGAAACCGTTTCTGAGTTTTAAATGGAGTGTACATAAATTACATTAATGCATTATTGCTTGCAGTGCTACAATAAAGCCTGAATGCCGTTATTTTGGGAGATTTATACTTCCATTGGAAGCATTATTTTCAGGCATAATTGTGACAGAAATTATAGCAGAAAGGCCCAGCGCCTAAGAAGAAGTTGTTAATGGGTCTTTTTTATTCTCCAAAGAGAACATTGGATTATTTTGTTAATCAATATGCACTTCTGCCAAAATGAATAAAACACAGTCATATTCTGCTAAATCTGCTACAACTATATTGCAGAAAGAATCAGGGAGAATGACAAAATGTAAGGGATTTAGCCAGGTCCACTGATTTAAGGCACCTACTAATCAAACTATTATTTTACCAGACTGCAAAGGTATAATTTGCTTTGTATAATGTAGAAAAAAATATGCTTGCATATACCCATTCATTCTGGCATATTTAACTCACATTTATTAAATGAAAAGAAACCTGTCCATAAATTTAGGACATCCATTGGAGTAATAGAATGTAAGACAGCTTAATTTCAATCTTAGAATTCAATGTGGACTTCTAAGTATGAATATATCATTGGTAATACCATACCTCTTTTTTTTAAGATGTCGAAATTATATCAGATAGAAATATATTCTTTGGATTGTGAATGGTTTTTGAAATGCCAGTCTAAAATGCATTTATGCTTGTAAGTATAGTATATTTTGTGGTATAGTATACTAATATTATTGCTCTATTGAAATAATACAAACCGATAGGGAATCTATCTATCTATCTATCTATCTATCTATCTATCTATCTATCTATCTATCTATCTATCTATCTATCTATCTATCTACCTAACTATCCATCCATCTATCCATCCATCTTCTTTTTGAGCAGGCCATTGAATTACTTCTTTTATTTAACTCTTGCATGAAAACCAGAATGGCTTATTTGCAGCTGTTTTCAAAATTACATTTTTCCTCCAAAAGGCAAGTAATGGTCCAAAGCAAGCCACTAAACCACTTTTTTTCCACTAAAGATCCTAAATAAAATACTTATTTAATTATTTATGCCCTTGAATCAGTGTTGACTCCTGGCAACTACTTGGATGCGTTTTATGTATAATGAATATATAAACTCGATCAATAATGGATCGGTACATTTGAAAAACTGGAAGCAAAGGAGAATTCTTCGATCCAAACATTTGAAAAGATATAAATCAGATTTAATCATCTTAAATCTTTAATCACCTAGTTTAGGATACTATGTCATTGCCATTTCATTGCTTGTAATGTGTGACCCAATGACTTGGGAACTTGACTTCATCCCTGTGGGTTGTGATAAACATTTATTCACTCATTAAATAGGCATTTCAAATTGTTCAAACTGATATGGTCTATTCAAAAGTAAACTCTGTTTGTTTCAGTTGTATTTAACTCTATGCAGGAAAACAACAGAATTAAGGTTTTTGGGGTTTTTTTAGAATTCAGAGTATTGGAGCCTGACAGCACATCCTTCAACATTTCCCAAATGAGATTAGGACTGCTGTTTATTCAAGTTTCTATATTTTTGTGAATGTGCACTAAGTTACTAAAATCATATTGCATTCATCTCACACACCAGGCCAAACTAGTTGTGACTTTTAAAAAATCTAGATGTCTTTGGCAAGATTTGGATAATAAATGCCAGTGTGGATACCTGATTCAGTTTGGAATCCAGGATGTTCTTGGAGTTTTAACATTTCCCCCACTACTACAAACTGATTTCATTTGAAGACAGAAAAAGTTCCCTTTCCTTTCATCAGGATCAAATATTTTGCTTATTTGTTTAGTTGGGGCTTCATTTTGAACAGCCTTATTGCAGGAGAACATTGGCAATTAAATTTGCCTGTTTGCAGTCATTCTTCTTTTCACCCATCGGGGTTTCTACTTCATTCCCAACATATAATAGGTGGTCCTTGACTTACAACCACAATTACCAGAATTTTTGTTGCTAAGCAATGTGGTTATTAAGAAAGGCACACCTGATTTTATGGCCTTTTTTGCCACAGTCCTTAAGGCAGTGGTTCTCAACCTTTCTAATGCCGCGACCCCATAATACAGTTCCCCATGTTGTGGTGACCCCCAACCACTTATACATCACCGGGTGCCAGGGGCGTGGCCAAAGAAAAAGGGGGGGGGGGAAAATGGCGGACAGCCTTGTTTGGCGACCCCCGTGAAATGGTCGTTCGACCCCAAATGGGGTCCTGACCCACAGATTGAGAACCACTGCCTTAAGGGAATCACCAGGGTCATTAAGCAAATCATGTGGTTGTTAAGCAAATGCAAGTTTCTCCACTGACTTTACTTGTTAGAAGTCCTATGAGAAGACCCCCAGGAAACTGCAGCTGTTGTAAATATATACTGGTTGCCAAGTTCCTGAATTTTAGTCAGGGATGCTACATCAGTCATAAGTCACTTTTTTTCAGCAGCATCTTAACTTTGAACACTCATTAAATGAATGGTTGTAAATTGAGGATTACTTGTAGATGGATTAATCCTTTAAGCACTAATTAGTATATCACTGAGAAAATGAGGCTATGACCAAGTTCTTATTTGAGTGGTACAGTTTTTCCTTACAAAGAGCCTGTTCCAGCTCCTCAGGTAAGGTCTGAGGAAAAACCTCTCTCTGGAATCTTGAAATAGACTATCCCAAGATAAATGAAACCATGGCTTGTTTTGGCATAAGGCAAGTTTCTCCATTTTCTAAGCATGCTAAAACCTGTGGCTGCTTGAGATCACTAATTATCTTTGTTTAAACAGGGGAAAACTTTCTTGAAACCGATATAGTTTAAGTCAGTGTTTCTCAACCTTGACAATTTTAAGGCATGTGGACTTCAACTTCCAACTTGCTGGCTGTGGAATTCTGGGAGTTGAAGTCCACATGCCTTAAAACTGTCAAGGTTGAGAAACACTGTACTAAGTAATAATGTTCACAACCAATAGCTAAATCTGCCCGGCATTTCTTAGCATTTGAATTAAGTTTAAAGTATAATTATTACGATCTCCTCATATCTATTGTGAAGGAAAACATCTCTTGGCAAAGAATTTGTGCCAGGTCAAAATCGGCTCCAACCCCATCTTGTTTCTATGATGTTGGCTCTTTTCAGGATCCATCTCTTTTTCTGGGTTGGTGAGTGAATCTAGAACAAAACTGCCATGCCTTTTGCCATGCCAGATGTTCTAGGTAGGTTATTTTCCCAGTTCTTCTTCTACTGAACTACCCTGAATTGGCTTAACCAAGATAGAGACCCAGGTGAAAACTGGGTGTAGTTGCTTGGATGAAAAATCTTCAGAGCGAGCTGCCAAGCACTTTGCACTCCAGCTGAACTCTAGCCAGAGAGAAATGGTTGCAAACAGGCAGATCAATCCTGAATGTTTTTCAAAAAGGATTTTGGCTTGTTTAAGATTGAGCTTCTTCTCTTCCCTTCTCCCACAATTGTAGCAGCATGCTAGGCTTAGAGCCTTTGCGAGGGAATTTGTATTTATCTACAACTGAAGATACCTTGAGGATGGGCACTGACTACGTGTGTGTGTGTGTGTGTGTGTGTGTGTGTGTGTGTGTGTGTGTGTGATAATGCTCACTTGGAGCCCTGGAGCATTTACTGGCTTATGGCGATCTAGACTTGCTCACTACCTTTCAAGGTTGACAGCACTGAAGGCAACCAACAGCCTTCTTCAAGCTGCTCTAAAAAATTTGGGAAGCAAATTCCTTTTCTCCTTTCCCCACCCCTTCTGACAAAAAAAAAAAAAAGCAGTCAAGCAAGCTAAGAAAAAATGATACCTGCTCATAACGGGGGAAAAAATGCACCCACAAGAGAAATGCATGATCGAGTGCATTTTGTGCCAAAAAGCCCCTCTTCTTTTTGTTGAATGCGTAAATATTAAATTACCATTTTGCTGAGACCAGTATGTAGCTGAGAACAGGAGTTACGTTAACTCTGTGAAGTTCACGGTCATCCATATTCATTTGCTATTGTGGAACAGGGCTCTAAGAAAGAAATATTTGATTGTCTTTGTTTGTAAAGTTACTCTGGGCAGTGTACAATAGAACCAGCAATTAAAACATTCTATAAAATCAATGAACATAAATAAAGCTTTTATTATTAAACCTTTTGATCTGCCTGCTTTTGTTTTCTAAAGTAGTGATCCCTGCATCACGCGGATGGGGTTTTGCTTGTTTGTGCAGCCTGGTTGGGGACTCCAGTTCTAAAGAAATCAATTTTAAGAGGGCCCAATTAACTGTGAGTATCTAACCAACATTGGCTGATCATAACAAACAAACAAAGAATCTAGTTGTATCTTATTAGAGGCCATTGGAAAAACCAAGGCTTATAAACTTGTTGCCAAAATAATTACAGAAATGTGCCCATAAAATTTGCTAGTAAATTAGAAGAAGAATTTACCTTTTTTTCAGAGTGTTATGTAAAATTGTAGTAATAGTCTAGGAGCTGGAAAGGGATAATTAATTCTTTCTCACTCATAGAAAATAAAGAGCAGGTGGATTTTTTTTTTACTGCTGAAATAAATATATTCATTTTAAAAACTCAACCTAATTTTTCTGGAAAGAAAAGAAAAGGTAAAAGATAAAGAAAAAAAGAAAAGATTAATGTGTTCTGATAGCATTAGTAGCATTATATTGAGATGGAAATATCCTCCACAAATTCTCTTAAGAATACAGTGTTTCGTGTATGCTTTTTGTCTCAAATTTATCCAAGTACTAACCTCTGAGTCTTGGCTGTGGCAAGGAACCACAATTTTATCAAATTTGAATGGATGTTATAATTTACCTCACTAGCAATAGACTATAATATGATATACTTACATATATGGTAAATTTACACATGAACAGTACCTGTCTTTTTATTTGCCTTGTAACAGTTCTTTTCTGTATTGTAATGTAATGTGATGTAATTGTTTGTTAATCATAATTCAGTAAAAAGGTGAATTACAGGACTTACACCTCCAGAAGTTTTTTATCTCCAAGTAACAAAAATTGTAGGCCTTTGTATTTGGCAAAAATATGATAATTGCATACATGGAACACTAGAAGGCATAACGATAACATATTCTGTGCCTTAATTTCCCCCCCAAAAGCTTCCTTGTTTCTTAGAATTTCTTTATAGAATCCAAAATAAAAAGCTACAAATGACTAATGTCTATGTTTAATGGAAGAAAACTTATACATTAATGGGAGAGCGAGACTCAAGCTCTTGTAATAAGCTTGATAGGCCTGAATATAAAATGCTGTATCTCCAAAACAGCCAACAACACCAGTGTGGCAATGAATAGTGACCTGCTGTGACATCCAAATACATTGACCTGGATGGGATTACCTCTTACAGAGGTAGAACAATTTAATGCCTTGGCGCATAAAATTTATGCTTGTTTTGTTTTTAAAGTAATTGCCTGTCATTGTGGTGACTCTACCCACTCAAGAATACATTCAATACATACAGAAATAATCATTCACCAAGCAAGGGTAGCAAGTAGGGTTTTAATTAATGTGTTGTGAGCAAATGTGAGCAACTACTGCTAAAAGTTCTTATTAACTTTGTCCACTTCTTTGTATTCTGGCACCTAGTCTAAAGGCACCTAGATGAATATGGATAAATGCATATTGCGCAATGTATTCAATTTCTCCAAGTAAACAGCCAAAACTTTCTTTCCAACATTTTTCCATTTTTTTAAACATTACAATAGTCTCTTCTGCCATTCTCTGAATGAAAGAGAAAGCTTTTAGAGCAGGGAATAAACATAATTCAGCTATTAATTCTCTGCCCTCCTTTGTCGAACCATTTAAAATACTTCATAGGGGGGAAAACCCAGAATGTGATTTGGTACAAAATAATAAACTCTGTTGGCTCAAAATATATTTTGCCTAAAATCCATCCATCCAACTCATGCCTGTTTGCACAAGTATGGGGCAATTCCTAAAACATGCGAAGCATTAACCTTGGATTGGAAGAAGTCTGTAAAAAAAACATAATCCAGAATGCAGCAACATGGATTCAAATGAACAGAGAGAATTTGAATGCAAAATACCAGTGTGGCAATCTGATTGACAACCTTGGAACGCTGCCAAGAATCTTGAGAGATGGTTCTTGATCAACACCCACTTGTGTTCCTCGTACCGTGCTTATAAAAGGTAGCACACAAGGGTGGATTTCAGTGGGAGGCTTAAAACTTAAATATTTCTTTAGTTTGCCAAGTTAAAGAACTTTGTATAGTATTTAATACAGCTGGATTTTGATGAGGGTAGACAATTGCTACAGCTTAATGGTTAAGCATCCATGGAGAGCCACTGTTTGGCTAATAGACAATGTGCTGATTTTTCTATTTATTATAACTCAATTTTTTAAATCAAAACAATCCTTAAAAATATAAGGTGGAGCAAGAAATTTGGCATTTGATTTCCAGCATTCAACATCTTGACTACCTTAACATACCCAATCAATTTGAGCAACATATGCCCTTTTTGAAATCTTAGAAAATATCTTTATATCTCATAGGTTGACCACTTATCCAATGCCCAAAGGAAGAAATACATTATCACAAGGAGCAAAAGGAAGCCATTTCTTCATGTTATGATATGGATGGCTGCAAATTCAATAATGATTATTCAGCATACTTTGCCACAGTGATCAATGGGACATATGCGTTCTCTGATGGCTACTCCATTCTAGTCTAAAGCATGCCTCCAACCATTTTTAAAATATTAAATGAAAGATTCAAAAGGTACAGTTCTGGAGACAGTTTCGGGCCATAAAAATGGAGCTAATCTCAGAATATTTTGCAATAAAGAGTCAGAAAATATGGTTCAAATTATAAGAATATAATACTGCATGCATAAACCTCCATAAGGATTCAGATGCACTTACAAACATTCTCAACAATACGTGAGGGATTTTTCCCCCCTCAATTTTGGCTTCGGTGTGCTTGCGCTTTTTTGTATTTTTATCATTATATTCAGGTTTTTGGATTCCCAAATTCTTTATGGTCACATTTTGTGTAAATGAAAGAAGGAGCAAAATTTGCATGGAATTTCTAATAAATGACCTTCCAGAAAGATTGGAGTTAATACTGCTGTGGTGTGAGATGGTTTAACTCCCATCACTATGTTCTGACATAGCTGACAACTTGACCCTTCTGTAGTCATTGCATTACACACAGAAGTCTGTTAGTTTCCTCCCAACAATTCTCTGTACAAGGGGTAGGGAATGATAGCCATTTTATGACTTGTGGAGTTCCACTCCCAGAATCCCTGAGCCAGCCATGCTCATGCTGGCTCAGGAATTCTGGGAATGGAAGTCCACAAGTCATAAAAGGGTCATTATTCCCCACCTCTGTTCTATATCTTGAATTTTACCATTTGTAGGTATGAGAAGAGAAATAAATGGTACCTGGGAGGGAGAGGTTGTGTATTTGTATGCAAGCCTCTGTAGGAATTAAAATAGCCTTTTCTACTTTGCAATTGTATTGTTTGCTGCCATTAAAAAAATGAAAAAAACTTCAGTAATTTTCTTCCAGGTGCTTTCAATTGGCCTGAATAAAATAGAACATTACAAAAAAAGAATAAGGATATTTATTCATTGAAAAATGAGTTGGTAAAAAGAGATCATAGGTGTTGCTGACTTTTATGTCCCCAGTTAATCCTAATTTATTCTTGAATTATCTTTAGGCATGTCAACATTCACTGAACAAGATCAGAACATATTATTGCAAGGTTTGCTGGCTACTAAGATTTTTTTAAAAAATCCCCTTGGTTCTGGTCCATTTCATTCTACAGAATCCCATTTTAATTATGGATCACGTAGCCAACGGATGTTTTGGATCAGTCCCACAAACTATTCTTATTGGCTATGCCATCCGAACAGCCCAAAGGTATTAGGAATAACTATTTAAAGTGAATTTTAATCATCTTTTAGTATTAACATTAGCACCTTTAAAATGAAATAGTTACCAATGTCACCACAGAGAAGTACATAGAAAATTAAGATTAAGTCATTTTAAAAAATCTATTAAGTTCTTTGTTTACTTTGTCCCACTTGTTCCTTACCTAGTATAGCAAATCAAGTTTGTCAAAGCTAATTCTGTGAGCAAGAATTTAAGTTCGTGTAATAAGACTGTGATTTATAGTGTGGCAACTAAGGTTATAGGTACCTTCCTTCATGCCCTCCAAGTTTCCAGCCTTACTGATCTTATACAGTATATCTTTTAATTAAATCATAGCAATGCTAAGTGGCGTGCTGCAAATCAAAATGCCAGCTTATTTATGTGAAATAATCATTAAAAAGTTTCCAGAAATTCTAATTGTTATAAAATACCAAACAACTGACTATTGGAAGGTGCAGACACTGCGTTTTGAAATATTGCCACTTCCTGGCTATAAATAGTTCCAGACTTACAACCATTCAAAGTTACAACGGCAATGAAAAAAAGGGATTTATGACAGGTTTTCATGTAATTATGAGAACTGCGCTGTCCTTGGGTCATGTGATCATCATTTGTAACCTTCCCAGCTGGTTTCAAACGAGGAAAGTCAATGGGGGGAAGCCAACTGCATGATTCATTTAACAACTGCAATGAGTTGCTTAACAACAGTGGTAAAAAGGACATAAAATGGGGCACAACTCACTTAACTGTCTTGCTTAGCAGTGGGGATTTTGGCTTCAGTTTGGTCATGAGGACTACCGATATCTTAAAGTGCTGGACACATTTTAAGAAGTTGGTGTTAACCTTTAATTTCCTAATGAATTTAGGACTTGACTATATGTGGAGTCCCTTCTTCTACCATGAATCTCTACTATCTGGCCTACAGGAAAATGCCTTTTTCTGGGTGACTCTCAGACAATGGAATGTGATTCCTATGAAGATAGATTTGGTTTTTACTCTTTCAGTGTTTAGGAAGATGGCAAAGATGCGCCTCCTTTTCAAGTCATTTCATTGTTCAAGTTTTAATGATTAAAATGTTGCTTTTGATTTTAGCTATATGAGTCTGATGATTAGGTTTCATACTGTATATTTTCATTTATTGTTGCAAGGTGCCTTATGGGTTGGTAGAAACAGAAGTGGGGATAAAGAAAAATTCAGCGATAAAAAAAATAAAAGGATGCCATATGGCTTGTTATAAAAAAGAAATGGTATATAGCTGCAGTCCGGTAGTTTGGTTGGAAAAAATAATTTTGTCTTAGAAAACTATTTTCTAAGCTTGCTTCAACATCAGGATTCCTCTCTCTCACCAAATCCAAAACTATCTGGCAGTCCTGTCGCAAGATAACCATAATATGATAAATGCTACGTTTTCTCACAGTTGAGATCCCATCTGCTTACAGAACATGGTGGATAAGAATATAGACAATTCAGAAGATTATCTGAATAAGGAAGCCTAAATGAGAAAGAATCTTTCATTCAATGGAATAAAACAAAAGAGCAGGCACATTATGTTTTAATAATAAAATAGCAGCCCAAATGTAATTAGTAACAGTGACACATGCAGCCAGCAGTTATATGCACTGAGTGGTTAATTAAAATAACAAAACATTTTGAAACAATATATGCTCAGATCTGTAATTAACATTGTACTACTCTCCAAAGAAAAGCTAACTGAGGTTCTTCCCCCAAATACACACATAAGGGGAAAAACTAAATATATTGAAGCCTCTTCCACTTGATCAATCAGAGCACAAGAAGTTATGTGATATCCTCTATGGCAGTGTTTCCCAAACTTGACAATTTTAAGGCATGTGGACTTCAACTCCCAGAATTCCACAGCCAGCGTTGCTGGCTGTGGAATTCTGGGAGTTGAAGTCCTCATGCCTTAAAATTGTCAAGTTTGGGAAACACTGCTCTATGGCATGTGGCCCTAAGGTCTTCTTGAGCAACCATTAACTTAAATGTGCAACTGATGTTGGTGTTGGCAGGGTGGGAATATTATGAGCGCAGTGTGTGCAAAAGGAGTGAGAAAAGATTATTCTTAAAAAATTGAACATGTGAAAGACGGTTTGGTTTTTTATTCTTTCCAACCCACAAAATATTGAAAAGAAATAATCAGCACAATAGGCCTCCGGAAGAGATCAGGACCAACTTCGGCAGAACCGGTAGTTAATTTTTTGTTGCCCAGGCCCAGAACGGACTTCCGGCAGCACACAGAAAACCGGTTGTTCACATATTTGAATCCCACCACTGCTCCTCCCCCTAGCGTCCCAATGTTCATTTGAAATCCAGCCAATCCACACGTGGCATAGTGTTTTGGTAGCTGAGTTCTTTGGCCCATTCATTCAAGGTCTCTCTTGCTTTCGTTTTCTTCTGGCTCCAAGTGCAAACCAAGTGCAAACCCCCATGTCCTGGGGGGAAAGGCATCATAGCAGGACAGCGCAAAGCAATCCCAAAGGTTCCCCCCTCCGAACAGAATGGCAGGTCACAAAGTTTACAAATTCAACAATATGCAAAGGGAAAGAATGCATTTCTTTAGGGATGTAACATAGATATTTTTTTTTATAGAAAGACTGCAGCCAAGTAAGCAAAGAGGGTGTGTGTGTGTGTGTGTGTGTGTGTGTGTGTGTGTGTGTGTGTGGTTGATTAAGATAAATAATTAAACTGTCTCATAAATACAAAATTCGCAGATTCATTTTACAATAGCAATTTATTTTTCTGCTGATGTCCATAGGCTTTGTCTAAAATAATGAGCTTTACTCTTTTTTAAATTAAGCCTGAAAATACCCTAATTAAAGCAAGTAAATTTTGGTATTTAAAACTGCATTTTGCTAGTTTTAAATTGTATTTATGCTGCGTATGCAAACATAATTACAATAGCATTTGCAAGCTCATAGGCCATCACAACAGTTGATCAAAGATGTATTATATGATTGGTGAAAATTACCAGAACAAAACCTAAGGTGGCAGTTTGTATGGTGCTTTTTTAGTGTGGCGATGATAGATTTTAATTCTAGTATTTTATTGTCTCATAGCAATGTCAGCTTTTTCAAATTGTATATATTCTAGCCTCAACAAATTTAGTAAGTGCCTACTTAGAAAAAGGCTGGTATATATATTTTATTTTGTCCCTACAACCACTCTGCAATTAAAATATTATATCAGGGATATGTAGTGTGTTGTCTGCTTTTATACACTTTTTTCTGCGCACAGACCTAAATATACTCAAAATATACTTACAACTTGCCATAGATGGTAAAAAGAACTTCACAAGTATTATATTTTTGGCTGCTGAAGAACAAGTGGGAGCTTCCAAGAAACTGAAAACTCAGCTTTATTTGTATAGCCACACAAAAAGAAAATTAAAAGTTTCTATAAGCTTTCCTACTCAGCACAAGGAGATCAGGAAGACCATGACAAGACCAACATGTATGTTTCTTCTTCACGCACTTTGAAGAACCTGGAAAGGCCCCAAACCTTACCTAATTCTGGTTGGTATGATGATAAATTTGGTAGTAACAGTGAATCTTAAAATGCTTTTTGGGATCTCAGTTAAGGGAAGGTAACTTTTGTTTATTGAGACTTTTTAAAAAAAAATCATCAAAGAACAATTGAAAATTGGGTTTTGTATAGCCAACATAATGGGCATATGGGAATTTAGCTCTATTGACCCAAGTCTGAAATTCAAATATATAGCCTATCATCAGTAGTATTCATAACAAGTCACAATGACATCAAAATGACAACATGCCATCATTCATAATGATGAAGTTATCTTGCAAAAGGCATGATTATATTATGACATTGGATGCAAGTATAAAAGTCATGTCATTTCCATGGTGATGTCATCATGTGCTGATCATCCTTTTCTCCCCCTTGCAAATGCTCATGTTCATCATGAACAGTTTTATGTGCTGTTACTTAGATTAATAGTGTAAGAAAACCAGTTGAATCCCAATGGCAGTGGATGAAAGAAAGTCCTGTCAGTGAGAGCCTTGTGGATGCCCTGGATCCACTGAAGTCAAAATTCTCTACGATGAACATAATTTTATCACTGCTTCATCTCCACAATCTCATTTAGGCTTGCTTTGTTTTGTGATTGAATTTAGTTTCTACTAAAATTTTTAGACTTGTAACAACTAGATGGAATGACCTCTGTCAGAACCCAACTCAAATATCATATTCAAATATGTACCCATGTTTCCCCGAAAATAAGACCAGGTCTTATATTAATTTTTACTCTAAAAGAGGCATGAGGGCTTATTTTCTGGTTAGAGCTTATATTTGGGGAAATACAGTACTAAATGGATCCATCTGGTTGACGATCTTAATTGGGGCTTATTTTTGGGGTCGGACTTATATTATGACCATCCTAAAAAATCATGCTAGCACTTATTTTCCTATTGGGTCTTATTTTGGGGGAAAATACAGTATTTATGAGTGGACACCTGCATAGTTAACTCTAAGGAGATGCTTAGTAGATCTAAAACCACTTCCAGTCATGAAAACACACAGGAAGTTAGTGAGCCAGTCATTAATTCTTAGTTCAGCCTATTAGGGAACTATGAAGAGCAAATCCATACTCTTGTCTCTATGAGAGTCCTTCAAGTACTGGAAGACTGCTATCATGCTTCTGTTAGTTATCTGTTTTTTAGGTTAAACATGCCCACTTCCTTTAATCATTATTCATAGGATTTAGCTTCCAAGGCCCTTAGCATCTTAACTGCTCTTCTCTGCATTCAGTTTCTCAGTGTCCTTCTGCATGAGGACACAGTCTGATGCAGGTGCAATCTGATCACAATACAGCAGAGAGGAACTAGCATATCTGATGATCTTGACATTATATCTCTGTTCACGCCATTCAAGATTAAACCTGGGCCAGAGAAATTTTAAGAAACACAGTTATTGGGAAAGGGCAGGAGAGTTGTCAGAACATGAAGGGAGTAAAGTAGTAACAATATCAGAAATTTGATTCTGGGATTTGAGAATGGTTGAATAGCTTTGGAATAGCCAGACTCTTTTTTTTTCTTCTGCAGATGTGTTACATCTGATTTTTTGTTTGCTATAATATAATACATCTTGGATAAATGCTCCCCAAATTAGAATAAACTTAGTTTTTTATATTTTTATCATTCAGTTATTCTGTCCTCCTATTTTAAAAATGCTTTATAATTCAGCTTTGTCTTAGGTTGTTTCATGCTTTTTCAGAAACATGCAATTGGTATAATCCCTTTTTTTAATTAACAGGTTGCTTATTTTGCTCTGCAACCCTGCAGGAAAGATGATAAATATTTTTGCATGAAGGAAGATTTGAAAAAATGACGCTCTGTCATCTGAGTTTTTCCCTCTGGGATAGTAATTATTGCCTAAGCAGAAAATAGCTAATTTAATTCAAAGTCCTGCTTGGCTTTCCTATCCAATCAAATTGCATTTCTGGTGGGCTATAACTCATGCAGACTCAGGCTGCTGAAATGAGACAGGTGTCTCCATTACAGAATGAATATTTTGTGTAGGTCTCAAAGAGAAAAATAGCAGGAAAGAATGGTTGGCATTATTATTACACTGAACATTCTCAAATATAAGATCTCAAGCAAGGGAATGATTTCAAAGCATTTGCAGAAATTATTTTAAAATCAGGAAAGGAGATTTACTACTGGTGGGGCAGAAAATTCCAATTATTCTGTCAAAGAAGAGCATTCCAGCGTAGTGATATATGTATCTCTTCTTTAGCACTAGTTCTTTATTCTTTGTTGACAGCGGTTGTATAAGCAATTCCCACCCTCAGGACCATTCCTCCATCTCAGCATCTCTGATATTCTTGCATTTGAGGTACCGTGGAGTGAGAATAAAGAAATTGCAGGTGCCCACAATGCAGGCAGGCAGGCAGGCAGGCAGGCAGGATGGAAGGAAGGAAGGAAGGAAGGAAGGAAGGAAGGAAGGAAGGAAGGAAGGAAGGAAGGAAGGGAAAGGGGAAAAAGAAAGAGAGAACAATAGGAAAGAAAGAAAGAAAGAAAGAAAGAAAGAAAGAAAGAAAGAAAGAAAGAAAGAAAGAAAGAAAGAAAGATAGATCAGTGATAAATTAATTTCAGTTCCAACAACTGAGAAGGTAGAATTGAACTTGGAGTCTGAAGTCTAAGCCCTACCTTCAAATGATATGAGTATGTGTGTGTTCTCTAAACAAACCCAGCAATGAAGCCTAAGGAAGACAGGGTTGTCCAAAAAGGAGAATCTCCTTAAAGATCTAAAATTTATAGTACTCTGGTTCTTCTAAGATAATGTAACTTTAGTTAATTAAATATTTCTCATGTTAGCGTGTTCTTATTTGATTACCATTGTAGACACATGGGCTTAAATCCAATTTTTAAATTATAAAGATACCATCGAGTAATTCTTGATTTTTCAAAAGCAAAAGATCATCTTTTAATCTTCTTTTCCCAGTCTGCCTTTCATTTATATTGCATTGAAAATACTATTAATAATTTCATTTTACAATTACAAGGCATGGGAATCTCTGTTAATGGGTTGTCAACTAAAAGCCACCAATGTTGGCATCCGATTAATAGCGTAAAATGAAAGGTGAAGAATATACGAAAACTGTCACATATGCAGATGTGGATTTGAGAATGTTTCTTTATGGGGGTTTTAATTGCAGAAAGTGTCATTGTTGCTGGTCCAAGCTCAAGTCCTCAGTCAGCTGTTTGTGCAAGTCAGCTCTCAGTCTCACATTCACTCATTTATTGTGCGGTTAAAGTGGAAGCTGAGGCAAAAGCATCATAAAAACCCCTCTGGGAAAGAGAATACATTTTTAATTAATTTTAAAATAAGGAAGATTAGTCACTGTGGGTGGACAACATCCGCTCATTTCACAATGCCTTGTATGGAAAGGAAATAATCTGAAGTGCTTCACTGGTAAATTACCTTATCATTACCAGAAAAATTAATCTCAGCCCCAGAAGATTTCATACAAGTTTGGAAGCAAACAAAAATTCCAATTAATCCACCAAACCTAGAAGAAAAAATGTCAAACTCCCAACTTTTGCCTAAATTGTTTAATTATTGCCCGTGTGGTCATTATCCACTCCCAGTTGCCAACTGCAATCCTGGGCTACCCAAACTAGCCCTTTTTTGATTGAATATAGGAAAATACAGGTGGTCCTCGGCTTATGACCACAACTGAACCCAAAATTTCTGTTGCTAAGCAAGACACTGGGTGAATTTTGCTCCATTTTATAACTTATCTTGTCATAGTTGTTAAATGAATCTTTGCAGTTTTTCAATTAGTAACATGGTTGTTAAAGTGAGTCTGGCTTCTCCATTGACTTTGCTTGTCAGAAGGTCATAAAAAGGGGTCACATGACCCCTGGGACGCTGCAACCGTCATAAATGGTTACAATGAGTCATCTGAATTTTGATCACGTGACCGTGGAGATGCTGCAGCAATCATAAGTGTGAAAAATGGCCATAGGTCACTTTTTTTCAGTGGCGTAGTAACTTTGAACGGTCAGTAAAAGAACTGTTGTAAATTAAGAACTACCTGTAATCTAATTCTGCACTTTGATTTTATTCTCTCTCTATTTTTCCTTCTTTCTTGTTTGCTATGTGACCTGGCAAATAAACAGCATTATTTATTCACGTATTCAATTCCTATAGCTACCCAACTTAATCAAATGACACTTCCCTTTATTTTTTTTTCCAGTCTCCCTACTCAACATCATTCATATGGCTACAATTATCCTGTGCTTGAAAGCTTTTCTAAATACGATGCCAAACATAAGGATGTATTAAAATAACAGATTCGTTGGGACTGCTATTTTGAGAACATTTGTGATTTTCTTTCCTCTCCCACCAACAGAACTTTCTAACCTTCTCCATAAAAATGTTAAAAACCTGTTCCTTAGCTCATATTTTTATGACACATTAGTCATGGATGTTAATTTTTGTGCAAAGGAGAGATGGGTATAGTTGGTAAGTCAATTCAGTGAGGGCATTTGGGTTAATATATATGAAGACAACCCAAAGAACTTTGCCTGAACCACAAAGGAACAGGTGATTATAATCCTTTCTATCAATTGTACACACAGAAGTTGACTGGATTGGCAGTTGAATCTTATAGTATTTCAAGATTGTTGAGATGACAGCATTTTCCATCCTATTTGTGGCCAGCAACCTAGTGTACATTTGGTCTTACGGCACCCATCTTATTTTTCTGTCAACAAAGAATAATGATCAGGTGGGCTGCTATCAAAGCCCTTCAACATGAGTTGATATTTGATGTAATCATGTTAACTTTTCTAATGATAAGGCTGATATACTGTAATATCACTGTTCCTTGCTTCTTCAGGCTTCAATAATAGTCATGGTAATTGCAGTTTTTGAATGAACCATGAACAGAATGTTTTCAGTTTCTCTATGATCATACTAATACTTCCTTGTCAGAAGCACCAAAGTGGTGAAAGACTTGCTGGTGACATCACTGTTACCGTTCATTCTCTGTTATATTTCAATATCAAGGTTGGCATTTATGTACAAATTTCTTTATTGGGTAGCATCTGTAGATGGAGCACATGTAACCATTTTGATTAAGTACTTTTTTTGTCTTATGTCTAAGGACATAACTAGATACAGGGACAGTTTTTACACCGTGCCATCCTTCTGCTGAACACTTGATTCCCACAGAACTGTCTTATGTCTAAGGATATTTACCCTTGTAGTATAGCTGTATTACTATTACCCTTCTCATCTTTTCTTCTACTTTTTCCTGTTGGTAACTTATGATTATATTACTTCGTTGTTTGTATGTACATTGAGAGCTTATGCACCGGAGACAAATTTCTTGTGTGTCCAATCACACTTGGCCAAATAAAGCTATTCTGTTCTGTTCTGTTCTGCTCTGTTTTACTCTACTCTACTCTACTCTACTCTGCTCTACTCTACTCTACTCTATTCTCTGAAAACAAATTCATTTACATTCTGGTTATCTATCAGAATTCTGCATCCTCTTGTTTTACGTTAATTTTCCTCAATCTGGCACTCTCCAAATCAACTGAGGTAGCAATTCTTAGAATCTCCAACCACGTCTGGGAGGTTTGGCCTCTTTAATGAGGATACAGTACCTAATCACATATGATAAAATGGGATTGCCTTGCATTTTGACCTTTATGTTTCCTATTTTTAAACACTGTTCCAAATGTATATATTTAGATCAATTTCAGTAGCTAAGGTAGTTTCACACCTACCCATATTGAGAGATTAAAGCAAACTCAATTGGGAGCCAAGAATTGAAATCCTGGTTTTTTTATGTATTGATTCAAAAGTTTCTAATAAGTCCAAAATACCACCGTATTTTGGACTTAAAAAAATTATTAAATAAAAACATTGTAAAATAGAGCTACTTTTTTGCCATTTCATTTGGCCACTTACTTGGCTGTGGTTTTCATTAAACAGGATACCAGTATTGGATCTGGTGCTTGTTGAAAAAGAATATAAAATCGTTTATCAATCCTGCCAAGTTTCAGATGATTAAGTTCAAGGAACAAGAAACCATTCCTAAAAATTCTGCCAAGAAATAAAACTGATATTGGAAGTCCACAAAAGAAAAAAAATATCATGTTCTGTTTTCAATTTGGCATGTGTCACCCACTCATAAAAAGGTATTATTCTGGAGATTTTAGCTCCATTTTCTAGCAAAAAGCAGCCTGAAAATACATTTAAATAATTGAAATATTGTTTATTCAGTCAATGACTAGCAAAAATTGAAAAATAGAACACCAAAGGAAAGTCAAATTAATGAGAAAAATTGATTTGATGAGATAAAATACTAGCACAATACAGATCAAATAACAGATATCCGCTTTGGAGGATGCAGGCTAGGAGAGGACAGTGCTGTCTCTGGCCCTGTTATTCCAAGGGAAAATGCTTTAGAGCAGGATTCTGCAACCCGTAGAGCCGTGGCCTATTCAGAATTGGGCCACGTAAGCGGCTGGCCGGAGCGTGCGCACACAACTTGTGCGATCCAAGGGCCAGTGGTCACTCGTGCATCTATCTATCTATCTATCTATCTATCTATCTATCTATCTATCTATCTATCTATCTATCTATCTATTTATCTATCATAAGATACAGCTATAAGGATAAAGAGAAGAGATTATAATTTAATATAGAAAATAATAACAACAACAACAATAACAATAATAAAGTTGGAAGGGACCTTGGAAGTCATCTAGTCCAACCCCCTGCTCAGGCAGGAAACCTTATACCATTTCAGACAAATGGCTGTCCAGACTCTTTTTAAACACTTCCAATGATGGAGCATTCACAGCTTCTGGAAGCAGGTTGTTCTACTGATTAATTGTTCTAACTGTAAGGAAATTTCTCCTTAGTTCTAGGTTTTCCTAGAGCTATGACTATTTTACATTATTATAAAGCAGCTTAAATGACTCTGGAATTTTTTGAGGAAGGGCACAATGTTCTTCATTTGTTGTTTGATAGCTGCAAGGAATTTTGTTATTTTTCATTTATTTGTCTTGCTCTTCGTTTAGAACAGTGGTTCTCAACCTTTCTAATGCCGTGACCCCATAATACAATTCCCCATGTTGTGGTGACCCCCAACCAGTTATACATCACTGGGTGCCAGGGGCATGGCCAAAGAGAAGGGGGGAAAAATGGCGGACAGCCTTGTTTGGCGACCCCCGTGAAATGGTCGTTCGACCCCAAATGGGGTCCCGACCCACAGGTTGAGAACCACTGGTTTAGAGGTTTAAGGGCCATTATCTGCCATATTGAATTGGTTTCTTTATTGTAAGTTTCTCAGGGTGCACTTTAATGTTAAAATTAGGTCGATAAACAACACAAATAAGTAAACCAATAAATCAATATTGACCTTAGATGTTCTAATGATACCAGCTTTTTTTCACACCTGCCACTCTTCTTCTGCTCAAATTCATTTATATTTCTCTGTGCTGGATTTTAGTTTAGATAGAGAAAGAAAGAGAGCGCTATGTCATTGATTTCAATGATTATTTGGGGGAATAAAAAAGATTTCCTAGCTCAGATTAGAGAGCTACCTTAGGGAATTGGCTTTCTATGTTGCTACTATATAAACTACTAATGCCTGTAGAAAATGTCCACATTTTTAACAATAATGTAAAAGGTAATATATATCTCAAAGGATCATTGTCTACTTAGTAAGTTATGATATCTACTCTGGATGATAGTAATTCTTCACACAGAAATGGTGTGTGAATACAAATCTTTCCAAGCATTAGAGCAGGCTCTAAGGATCCTTCAGTTAAAGGGCAGTAAAGATTATTATGAAATAAATTTGAATTACAATTGTTTTTGCTTTGATAGCTACAGGTAGGCTGTTTCTATTTCTGTGACTATGTTAACATATTAAAAGTACTTGTTTTATGTGAGCCACTTAATAATGGAACAAAGTAAATGATTCTGTCATTTCAGTATTGTGGTGGGCATCCCCTCTGTTTTGCTTCCTTTTGTTTTTAAGCATCACTTTTTGCACTGCTGAAGACATAATCAAAATTCTTCAAATCATTTTCCTCCCTTCTCTCCATACTATCTTAGCATGCATGCTTTTGCTTTGCAGCATTAAGGTAAAACTTGCAAAGATGTCAATGGACCAGATAATAAGTTTATTTGGGATTAAACACTGGATAGGGCTAATGTCTTTTTTATTGGCGAATGCTCTAATAAATTAAAAGAAAGCCATTGTCTCCATACAGTTTGGAGACTCATTTGTTATAATACAATGGCCAAAAATACTGCCTCTTTTCTTATACCCCCCCCCCCCTTGCTCAGAGTGCCACAGAGTAACTTCCAGTCCTCTGGAGTTGACTTTTACATTCAGACAGGAGGATTCCACTCTCCCATCCTTCTCTTGATAATTTTTAAAATTTTCTGTTGGATTAGTTAATAGAGTCACCCAGAGCTGTTGAGAGTCATATTCATCATTACACCCTTCAGATTTCACCTTCCAATATGTACATATCTGTATAGCACAATATTAACCAGTATCAGGACAATGACCTTTTGCTGCTCTCTTTACATTTTTCATGTCAGGAAAAAAAAGATATAGAAGTTTGGAGGCCCTGTTTTGCTTATTTGTTACGGCACCAAGATAGGAACCAGGAGGCTATGAATTCTACTCTTGCCTTAGGCCTGAAACCCAGCTGACTGGCTTTGGCCTAGTTACTATATCTCAGCCTAACCCAAGATTGTTGTTGTGGAGAAAATAGGAAGAAGGTATATTAGGTATGTTTGCTGCCTTGAGTAATTTATAAAAATAATAAAGGAGGAATAAAAATAATAAATATTAAAAAAAAGTCTAGGTAGTTTGTACATATGAGGCTTGTATTGTAGAATTGTATTATCCTAGCCATATATTATATTAATGTAGTTAGCTGGCTGATTTCTTCTACCGACCTATCAGTCAGCTTAAGAGGCATCAGAAAATTAAAGATTAAAGAGGGAACTTAAATGGTAGGTATTCTCGTATTTTGAAATTACTCAAATCCTAATTTTGTAATTTGGGAAGGAACTCTTCCATAAATAGGTGATTTAAGGGTTGCTTTAACATTGGAAGCTGGCCTGCTTGAGGAAATACATTTGAAGCCTAGTTCACATGTGTGACAGATTTTGGACACTTGAGACTATAGACTCAAGAATGATGATATGTGATGGACAGTTGGCCAGCTAAGGCATACAGCTGTGGTGGATACCTAGATGATCTAAGCAGTTAATGGCTATTGACAATTTAAGAAAATTAACTAGGGTGACCAGGGGCCAAGCCGCATTCTGTGCTCCTCCAAATCATTTGCCCAAGTTAAAGTCATAGTAATTATTGCTAGTTAATCTGCAATTAGCTGCCTGGCTGTCCTTGTTTAAATTTGAGCTCCATCTTGTGGCCATGCTAATAACTGCAATTTGAACCATTAAACTTTTGATTTTTTTTAAAAAAATATTATTTATTTGTTACATTTATATAGCCACTCATCTCATGTAGTAACTCTGGATAGTGTTTGCAATAAAATAAGATTAGATAGATAGATAGATAGATAGATAGATAGATAGATAGATAGATAGGTAGGTAGGTAGGTAGGTAGGTAGGTAGGTAGGTAGGTAGGTAGGTAGGTAGGTAGTAGGCAGGCAGGCAGGCAGGCAGGCAGGCAGGCAGACCCATGTAAGGTAAAGACTTGACTCTTTCCTATTGACATTTGATGAGTTAATTCTATTTACATCTTTAAGCAAGCCAACCTGATTTGCATTTCTCATGCTATAATGTGAATTAGAACTCAGTTATCTTTCAGGTTACACACTTTCCCAAGTATTACAATATTATTCTTGATAAAAAGCATTTTGGGAAGTGCAATGGCAATCCCACATTTCTGAGTTTGCTTCCTTGTGGGTAAATTAGGTTTGTATAAGTAATACAGCAAGAATATTGACTGGAAGTGAACGCTGAGACCACATTGCACCAGATTTATGTTATCTTCACTGGTTCCCAGTTCATTCCCAATTCCAATTCAGGAAGTTAAAAAGTAAAGCCTCTCACAATTTGGAATCACAATTGGCCTCTTTTTCCTTTACTTCCTTACCTTGGTATCCTAATCCGTAAAGCCAACATAGGCTTTGTTCTCTGTATTGTTTGCAAAGCCTGCTGTGGTCTTGCTAGTTTTGAGAGTGGTAACTTGTGCAAACTTGATTGGTTAAAAAAAATGTGGCACACCTTCTAGGTTGCTCAGGTTCCATATAGAGTGCCACGATTCATACTTTGAGTAATCCTGGCTTGAGGAAATCTTCAAAGGCATAGGGCAGGGGTAGGCAACATATGCTGACTCAGGAATTCTGGGAGTTGAAGTCCATGAGTCATAAAAGAGCCAAGGTTGCCTACCCCTGGCATAGGGCAAGGGCCCTTGTCTGCTTACCTGTGGCCAATGGTTACCTGGGAGCAGATCTCCGTGGTAGACATCTGTCTCTGGAATGCTCTGCCCCAGAGGGCTTGCCACTTTCTACCTTTTTGTATCAAAGCTTTGCAATTAATTATTAATTAATTAATTATTCTTCTCCTGGATTATTGTTTGGGATTTAAAAAAATATTATATTGTGATTTTAATATGTTGTAAGCCATATTGTGAAAACTCACTTTGGAAGGCTAGCATACATTAAATAAGGCAAAGTAAAACATAAAAACATACACTGGAAGTAGGTGCTCTATGTGGTAATTGGAGGCTAAAACATATAAGGAACGGTTGCTGGAATTTGGTATGTCTAGTTTAATGAAGAGAAGGACGAGGGGGGACATGATAGCAGTGTTCCAATATCTCAGGGGCTGCCACAAAGAAGAGGGAGTCAAGCTATTCTCCAAAGTGTCTGAAGACAGGACAAGAAGCAATGGATGGAAACTAATCAAGGAGAGAAGCAACCGAGAACTAAGGAGAAACTTCCTGACAGTTAGAACAATTAACCAGTGGAACAACCTGTCTCCAGAAGCGGTGAATGCTCCAACACTGAAAGTTTTAAAGAAGAGACTGGACAGCCATTTGTCTGAAATGGTATAGGGTTTCCTGCCTGAGCAGGGGGTTGAACTAAATGACCTCCAAGTTCCCTTCCAACTTTATTATTATTGTTGATCATCGCACAGTCAGCCAGATGTTCAGACTGGATTTGGCATTTTGTCTACCAATCGAGTCCTTATCCAGGACCTGGGATAGGCAGATGTGGATGTTTTTTTTTATTAAAAGTTTTTTAAATTTTACAAAAACAAACCCCCTCCCCATACCCCCCCACCCTCCCTTACCCTCCCCCACCTCCCCAAACCTCCCAAACCCTCCCCCGACCTTCCCAGAGCTGAGTACAGGCTTAATTAAAATTTTTCAAAAAAAGAAAAAAAAACTTATAAATCCTCATTAAAGACATTATAATATACTCTAAACATTTTCTAATATCATACTTATATTATTATAAACTCCCTCCAAAACACAAATTTAAACATTACTTTCTTTGAATATCTATACCTACAATATAAAATCTAATCTCTCCCTCTTTCTTTATCCTAAAACAGAAAAATAAACATATAAACCTTCATTATACCATTAAAGCTAAATACTCTTTAAATAAACTAAATACTTAAACTTAAACTTCTTATCTAAAATTTTCATTCAATCTCCATAATCTTCTCTCCTATCAAAAGAAAAACTTAAGAAACATATAAATCCTAAACAAATCTAGATACATTTAGTTAAACAAATTATCTTCTCTTGAAAATATTAATAATAATAAAAAAAAATACCCAATCATTAAACACATTATAATATACTCTGAACCTTTTCATATCATACTTATGTTATTATCCATCATTCTTTATAAACTCCCTCCAAAACACAAATTTGAACGTTACTTAAAACATTAAAATTCCCTTTCTTTACTCTAAAACACAAAAATAAGCATATAAACATTCATTATACCATTAGGACTGGATACTCATTTAATTAGTTAAACTAAATACTTATATTTAAACTTCTTATCTAAAATTTAACTAAACAAATTAAGTTCTCTTAAGAATAATAATAATAATAATATTATCCATCATTTTATAATATACTCTAAACCTTTTCATATAACACATATTTAAACATTACTTAAGACATTTTCCAAAAACATTATAAATCTTACTTCTCCCACAATCTCAATAATCTAGAATTTTCATTCAATCTCCATAATCTTCTGTCCAATAGCCGGTTGGGTCCACTATAAACACAATCCTTATCAGTCTCTCCTGCCCATGAGCATCGAAAGAAATGCGTTAAAATCTGCCCTTGAAGATCGCTCCGAAAAATTTGTAAGTCCTGATTCTCCCACATACTCAGCAACCAGTACCTGTGAAATTTCCTCAACCTCCTTCTTCTGTTGATCTTTCTCTTTACGTTTATATGTTACTTTTTCTTTACATTTATATATTGCACAAGTCTCAGGAACCAATACCTGTGAAACTTCCTCAACCTCCTTTTCTTTGCGTTTATATGTTGGACAAGTTATCTTCTGGTCTTTCATCTCTTGTGAAACTTCCTTGAGCTTCTTCTGTTGATCCTTTTCTTTGCAATTATATGTTGCACAGGTTATCTTCTGCTCCTCCATCTCTACTTGTTGAGGCCTCTCATTTTTAATTAATATAGACTCTTCAGACTGCAATTCTGGCATTTGCTCCAAAGAATTTATAAATCCTACTTCTCCCGCAGATTCAAAAACCAATACTTGTGGAACTTCCTTAAACTTCTTCTGTTGATCCTTTTCTTTACAATTATATGTTGCACAGGTTGTCTTCTGCTCCTCCATCTCTAATTGTTGAGGCCCCTCAAACTGAAATTTCCCAATTTTCATAATTCTAAGCACTTCTGACTGCAATTCTGCCTTTTTTTCTTCCAAAACTTTAAACATGGTAGGTGATGATGACATACCCCCAGGACTGAAGTATAAAAATCTTTTGCTTTAGAAACAGTATTAAGACTATAACGTATCCCCAGGTAGCTCACCACCATTCCAGTCGGAACATCCCATCTAAACAAAATTTGTCTCTTTTTAAGTTCGTCTGCTAAAAAAGCAAACTCCTTTCTTCTTCTTAAAATTTTTGGTGGGATCTCCTTTAAAATTATAACATTTTGTGAAGCAATTTGAAACCTCTTCTTATAAAAAGCTTGTATAATTTCATTGCGCAGGGATCTTTTCCCAAAGTAAATTACCACATCTCTTGGCAAATTCTTTTGCTCTGCCACCACAGAGTTAACTCTAAATGTCTGATCAATTCCACTAAGTATTTCCTCTTCTTCTCTATTCAGAATCACAGCAAAGTCCTTTGCCACCATCTGTCTCAAATCTCCTTGCACAGACTCATGCAGACCTCTGATTCTTAAGGCATATTCCATTTGTTTATATTGAAGCATAAGAATTTCATCTTGAAAGTTTTTCATCTCTTTTTCCATACTTTCAAATTTTTCCTCCATCAATTCCACTTTTTCTACTACCTGTTCTACGCGAGAGTTCAACTTTTCAAGAACAGAGGCAACTCCTTTTAAAGTCAAAACTATCTCTTGCCTCAAGGTCTTATTATTTTCCTCTAAAATCTCCTTCATTTCTCCCCTAATTTGAAGTATAACATCCCCCATCATATCTTGCAAGTCCTTCACCATTGTTGACTGTGGCAAGGAAGAAGGTGAAACTATTAATTTAGGTTGTTGCCCTGATGATAACACCGAAGAAGAAGCCACCTTGGAAGCTGTAGAAATTACTGGACGCTTTGGAGCCATCTTAAAAAAAACTTTACTCCTTCTTAAAAATTACAAAAATTGAGCTTCCGGTACGGAGCGACAGCGATGGCGGCTATCCTCTAGCCGTCCAGCTGGGAAAGTGTCAGAGCCGCGGAGCGCAGCGTGCACCAGCTGGCCCGCGGCTCGGAATTCCCTTCCCGGGCAAAGGGAAGGGACAGAGAGTGCAAGAGTAGAGGTAGAACCCCTGAACCCTCTCTGGATTTAATTCTAGAGGGGTGAAAGGAGTGTTCCCTTGGAGCTCTTGCTGTCTCCGCCTCCCAGCTGTTTTTGCTTCCTAGGAAGCAAAAGAAACTGCCGCTTCTATCTCCGTGCTTATAGAGAGTTGGTGAGTAATTCTTAAAAAACGGACAGAGCAGTTTAAAGGATTTTTTCTTATATAATTTAGGTGTTTATTTTTTTTATTTAGTTCTGATTATTTCTCCCTTTTTTTATTACTGTGGAGAAGGAATTAAGATGGCGTTTTGAAAGTGACGGAGTTTTTTTTCCCTTGTCTTTTGTTTCACTTTCTCCTTTTAAGGACTGGACTTTACTTTTGCTTTTGGTATTGAATCCTCTTTTTTGATTTTTTTTTCTTGGTCTTTTTTCTCTGGATTTTTAAGGATTATAGTGTTTCTGCTGCCTCTTTTAAAAGTAAAATTTTCTCTCTTTCCCCCTCATCTCTTTTTTTTGGGGGGGAAAGGGAAGTGAGAACTGTGTCATTTAAAATGGCTTCAAAGAGACAGCCGCCTTCTACAACATCCAAGGTGATTTCCTCCCCTATAACTTCTACTGCACAACCACAACAACAACTTAAACACGCACCACCGGCACAGCCACCACCCTCCCCTCCTTTGCCTGGACTTTCAGCACAAGAGGCTAGAGGTATAATGGGAGAGGCTGTAGCTCAAATGAGAGAGGAAATGAAGCAATTTACTACACAGCTTAAATCAGAAATTAAATCTGACTTCAAAGAAGAGATAAGTGGGATAAAGGATCAATTGGAAAATAACAATAATATTTTGCGACAAGATATACTTGCAGCAGTCTCAGGTTTGGCTACAGTGGTGGTTAAGCTGGATGCAAGACTCGAGGAAGTTGAAGATAAAGTTGACTCCTTTGATGATAAAATTCAAGATGTGGAAAGGAAGGTGGAGACTTCACAAGAAGATATTCTGATGTTTCAGTATAGGCAGATGGAATATGCCTTGAGGATTAGAGGCCTCAAGGAAGATATGAATCAAGATCTGATGGAGGTGGTCCTTACTGATTTGGCTGTGGTTTTGGATATGGACAAAGGAGAATTACGCAGAGAAGTTGAAAAAGTGTATAGGCTTAACTCTTGGATTGCTAAGCAGAAAAATTTGCCTAGAGATGTGGTGATTTATTTTACGAAGAAGCCTCTGCGTAAATGTATAAGGGGACTTCAATGTCAATGGTATGGGATGCAGGGAAAGCATTTATGCGTGGGATTTTGATAAAAATGAATAACTGTCATAAGCAAAAACAGATTCAGAAACGTAAAGAATTGGAAGATGAAATTAAATTAAAAGAAAAGTCTTTGATTTTAAATCCTTCTGATGAAAGTATTAAAGAATCCTTAAAGTTGTTAAGAACACAATTTAATATGTTGTTAGCAGATCAAGCTGCAACCAATTTATTGTTTATGAAACAAAACACATTCTGTAATGCTAACAAGCCAGGGAGATGGTTGGCTTATCAATTGAGAAAGAAACAGAGACAGAGAACAATAGATAAAATAAATTACAAGGGTAAATTAGTTTCTCAGAAGGAACTGATTAAGAAATCTTTTTTGGATTATTATCAAAAATTATATAAATCTACTAATGTGCAAATTTTAGAGATAAATAAATACCTAAGCGAGGTTAGTTTCCCTAAATTGACAGAGGATCAGAAACATGAAGTTAATGGTTTAATTACTAAGGAGGAAATTTCGCTAGCAATTCAACAATTGAAACCAGGGAAAGCACCGGGTACGGATGGGTTAACAGCTGTTTATTATAAAGCCTTATTGGAGGAGATGACTCAACCATTAGGTGATCTTTTTAATGGCATTTTACAGGGTCAAGAGATTCCTCCCTCATGGCGTACTGCTTTTATATCATTGATTCCAAAGGAAGATCAAGATCTTACTTTACCAAAGAATTATAGGCCTATATCTCTTTTAAATGTGGATTATAAGATATTTGTAAAAATCTTAGTAAATAGGCTTATGAGGGTTGTGCACCACCTTGTGCATAAAGATCAATCTGGGTTCATAACTGGAAGGTACATGAAAAATAATGTCAGACAAATTATTAATTTATTAGAATATTTAGATAAAAACAACCAAGTTCCTGCAGGGTTGATATTTTTAGATGCTGAAAAAGCCTTTGATCAATTGAATTGGCATTTTATGTTAAGAGTAATGGAAGAGATGAATTTTGGTGAAAAGATATTGCAAGCTCTTATGGTAATATATCAAAAACAAACGGCACAACTTATCGTTAATGGAGGCTTGTCAGAGGTTTTTACAATAGAGAAAGGTACTAGACAGGGTTGCCCACTATCACCGTTGCTGTTTGTCTTAACACTGGAAATACTGTTGATCAAAATTCGAGAGTCGCAGGAAATTAAAGGAATAGAAGTTAATAAAAAAGAGTATAAGTTAAGAGCTTTTGCGGATGACTTGGTCATCACTTTGTCGCAACCTACTTATTCTGTAGTAAAATTATTACAGTTGATTCATAATTATGGTTTGGTTTCGGGTTTTAAGATTAATGTTAATAAGACTAAAATTCTACCTAAAAATATGACTAGTCGGGAGAAGCAGACTTTGGTTAATTTGACGGGCTTTGAAATTGTTAATAAGGTAAAATATTTGGGGGTGATGTTATCTGTTTCTAATGCAAAATTATTTAAAAATAATTATGAAAGGTTGTGGGTTAGGGTACAGAGAGACTTGAAGAATTGGGAAAAGTTGCAATTATCCCTCATGGGAAGAATTGCAGTGATAAAAATGAATATTCTACCCAAGTTTCTCTTTTTGTTCCAAATGATACCGATTTTGAAGAATGAGATCAATTTAACTGAGTGGCAGAAAGGCCTTAATAAATTTATTTGGGCAGGGAAAAAGCCAAGGGTTAAGTTTAAAATTATGCAAGATTTCCGTGAGAGGGGAGGACTCAAGGTGCCGAATTTGAAATTATATTATGATGCGGTGGTTTTAACATTAGTTAGTGACTGGGTAAATTTGACAAATTCTGATATACTTCACCTAGAGGGATGGAATCTACTTTTTGGGTGGCATGCCTATTTAATATTTAATAAAAAAATGGATTGGGCTTTTAAATCTCATATCTTAAGAACTTCTTTACTTAGGGTTTGGAGAAAATATTATAAAAGTGATTTCAAAGTACCATTATGGGCTATACCTTGGCATGCAATAGAAGGAATAAAAAGAGGGGTTAAAATGGATATGGTGTCTTATAGACAGTTACTTAAATGGGATGGACAAAACTGGCAGTTAAAATCACGGGAAGAGTTAGCACAAGAAAATATTATTTATTCTTGGTTCCAATATAGGCAATTATCAGATAGATGGAAGATGGACTGTAAGGTGGGTTTTCTCAGAGAAGATGAAAATCTTATTAAGCAAGTGAAGGATCAAAGACAAACCCACATTAAGAGGATTTATGGGGTTTTAGTTGAATTGGATTCAGAAACGGAACTAATTAAAGATTGTATGATTAGATGGGCGCAGAATTTTGGTGAGCCAGTTCCATTGGACACCTGGGAAACTATTTGGGTGAGAAATGTCAAATTTACACAAGCACAGAACTTAAGGGAGAATTTTTATAAAATGTTTTATAGATGGCACCTTGATCCACAAAAAATGTCTTTTATGTACCCTGACTTACAACCTAAATGTTGGAGATGTGGTTGTATGGACGCTACTTATTATCATATTTGGTGGTCGTGCAGAGAGATAAAAGCATTCTGGATTAAGATATGGTGGAATATCCAGAGAATTTTTAAAAGGAGGGTAAAATTTACTCCACAATTATTTTTGTTAGGTATAGTTATTGATTGTGATACAAAGGAGGTTATATTGATGTTAAATTTGATTACAGCTGCGAGGCTGTTAGTAGGACAATATTGGAAGAAGGAATCTTTGCCTACATTGCAGGAATGGTTTCTTAAAGTGTCTCATTTGGCGGAAATGGCAAAGATTTCGGCTTTCTTAAAGGGACAAACGCAAGAGAAATTTCTTGCTGTTTGGGATAAATGGATAAAATTCATACAATTTAAATTTGATATAAAAAATACTATATAGTTTTTTCATAATTTTTAACTCTATATATATATATATTTTCTATTTTATATTCTCTTTTTTTATAAATATAAATTTTTTTAACTTTTTTTTAATTAAGCCTATATTCTGCTCTGGGAGGCCCTGGGGGGGGAGGGGGGGTTTGGGTAGGGGTGGGGGAAGGGGGGTTTTGTTGGGTAATGTTTGTTTTTTATTTGTATATGTTGCTTTTTGTTTTTGTATTGTCTTTTATTTTCTGTAAAATTTATAAAACTTTTTAATTAAAAAAAAATTACAAAAATTAAGCAAAAAAGAATAAGAAATTAACTTCATAAATTAAAAAAAAACCCTTCAAGAGGGGATCATTATGATAAAAAGAAAGGCGTTCAAAAGAAAAAGAAAAGAAAAAGGAGAAGAAAAAAAAATTAAATAGAAAAAATCCATTCCATTTTTTAAAAGTACCACAAAGTACAAAAAACAAAACACAAAAATTAAACAAAAATAATAATACTAACACTCCATTCCAATCATAAAAAAAACAAAGAAGAAAAAAGGAAAGGAAAAAAAAGAAACACCAAAAAGCCTGCCGGTCACCATTCTAGCTTCCGGAAAAAAAAAAAAAAAACACTGAGAGGCTTGCCGATCGCCATTTTACTTTCCCTTTCAACAAAATAAAAAATAAAAAGAGGGAGTATAAAAATAAAAACAAGTCTTAAAACTTAAAATCCAAATAAATCAAAGAAAGCAAAAACTAGATCCTCTACTCAGCTCTGTCCGTTTATAAAAAAACCTCACCAGTTCACTTTAATCACGGAGGTGGTTGCAGCGGCTCATTTTGTCTCTGAGGACAAAAGCAGCTGGGAAGCGGAGACAGTCTGAACTCCGCGGGAGCACTCTTTTCACCCCCCCCAAAAATACTTGGGGGGTGCATAAGAGGCTCTACCGCTATTCAGACAACTCTCTGCCCCCCCTTTGCCCAGGAGGGGGTCTTTGAACCGCTGAACAGCTGATGTCTGCTGTTCATAGCGATTCTTACACTTACCCAGGAGGCCGGCTACAAAGTAGCCGTCATCGCGCGGCAGATCCACCGGCCAGATGTGGATGTTTGATGGTATTACAGATATCGTCACAGGATGGAAGCAGTTCCTAATAAGGCCGCCTTTTGCAATTGACTAATGGCGAATTTGCCAATGCCAATGGTGTTCAAGTGGTGCTCCAGTTGTTTTGGGATTGCACCTAAGGAGCCTATTACTATTGGTACTACCCTTGCTTGCTTTTGCCACAGTCTTCTATTTCTATTTGTAGGTCTTTGTATTTTGTTATCTTCTCCAGTTCTTTCTCTTCTATTCTGCTATCTCCAGGCACTGCCACATCCACTATCCAGACTTTTTTGTCTTTCTTATCGACAATTGTTAAGTCTGGGGTGTTATGTTGCAAGTGCTTGTCTGTTTGAATTCTGAAGTCCCAGAGCAGTTTAATTTTATCATTTTCTATGACTTTCTCTATTTTATGATCCCACCAGTTTTTGCTTACAGGCAAATGATATTTTTTGCAGATCTTCCAATGCACCATTGTTGCTACTTTGTCATGCCGCTGCTTGTAATCAGTCTGTGCAATCTTCTTGCAACAGCTTACCAAGTGGTCCACTGTTTCTTCAGCTTCTTTGCATAGGCGGCACTTACTGTCTTTTGCTGTCTTCTCAATTTTGACTTTGTATGCATTTGTCCTTAAGGCTTGGTCTTGTGCAGCCAGAATTAGTCCCTCGGTCTCTTTCTTCAATTTTCCTGCTCTTAGTCATTGCCAGGTTTTATTATTATCTGCTTTCCCAGCTATTTTTTTCATGTATTGGCCATGTAGTGCTTTGTCTTCCCATGCCTCTATTCTGTTCTTCATTTGGTCTTTCTTGTAGGCCAGTTTGGTCTCTCCAGTAGTTAGTAAGCCTTCCTGATATACTAATTTCAGTGCATCTTCATCATTGTTCTTCAGATATTCTTCCAAAGCCATTTTTTCTTCTTCAACCATCTGATGTACTTGTAGCATTCCACGCCCACCTATTTGCCTTGGTAGATAAAGTCTATCAATGTCACTGCGTGGATGAAGGGCATGATTCATTGTCATTATTTTTCTGGTCTGCCTATCCATTGCTTTTAGTTCTGCTTGAGTCCAGTCCACTATTCCAGCTGTGTACCTAATGACTGGGATTGCCCAGGTGTTGATTGCCTTTATGGTATTTCCTCCATTGAGTTTGGACTTTAAGATCTTCTTCACTCTCTTGATGTATTCACCTCTAATCTTTTTCTTGACTTCAGTGTGCTTGATGTTGTCAGCTTGAAGGATACCCAAGTATTTGTAGTACTCTTCCTCATCCAGACTCTTAATGTTATTTTCGTGGGGCATCTTGATTCCTTCAGTTTTCACTATTTTTCCTTGTTTGATAGTAAGTGTGGCACATTTGTCCAAGCCAAACTCCATTACAATATCTTGGCTATATATACGGACAGTGTTGAGCAGCGATTCTATTTCAGATGATGTTTTTCCATACAGCTTCAGATCATCCATGTAAAGGAGGTGGGATAGTCTGGCAGATGTTTTTGATGTTTGATAGCCATGTCCTGAGTTATTCAGTATTGTTGACAGAGGAAACAGTGCAATAACAAATAGTAATGGTGATAATGAATCTCCTTGAAATATTCCTCTCTTGATATTAACCTCTCCCAGCTCTCACCATTGATCTGCAACTGTGTCTTCCATTGTGCCATCGATCTTTGCACAAATTTTCTGATGTTTCTACTGACTCCTGTTATTTCTAGGCACTTGATTATCCAATCATGTGGCAGAGAGTCAAATGCCTTTTTGTAGTCAATCCATGCCACATTCAGGTTGGTCTTCCTTCTCTTGCAGTTTTCCAAGATCATTTTGTCTATTAGGAGTTGATCTTTTGTTCCTCTGCTATTGGGGCGGTTTCCTTTCTGCTCAGGTGGAAAGAGATTGTTTTCAACTAGATGCTGTTGTACTGCATCAGCTACCACACCAGTTAGTAATTTGAAAGTTGTTGGTAAGCAGGTAATTGGCCTGTAGTTGCCTGGTGTTGCCCCTTTTGCTGGATTTTTCATTATTAGGTAGGTTTTCCCAGTTGTTAGCCACTTTTCAATTTCTCCTCCTTGTAGTATATTGTTGAACTGCTTGGCAATGAGTGGGTGTATAACAGTTAGATGTTTCAACCAAAACCCATGCAGTTCATCTTCACCTGGTGCTGACCAATTTTTGATTTTCCTTGCTCTTTTTTCTACCATTTTTGTTGTTATTACTAGTTCTTTCATTTCAACTTCTGTTTTATTTGCATCCACCTCTTTTAACCAAGCCGCATCCTTGTTGTATTTCTTTGGGTTATCCCATATCTGCTTCCAGAACTGCACTGTTTCTTCCTTGTCAGGTACTGACTGATTCCTTGCAGTTTCTCCATTGATGGATTGGTAGAAACGTTTCTGATTGGATTGAAATTGGAGGTTCTGCCTATAGTTTGCAATTCGAGCTTCATATCTACTGATTTTCCTGGCTATAGCTGTTATTTGTTGCTTTATTATTTCCAGTGCTTCCTTGATCTTCCTTGTTTCTAAGTGGTATTTCTTGATTAGGTATTCTTTGGTCTTCTTGTTCTTCAGCTTCTTTTCTTTCATCTGTTCTAGCTTGCTTGCATGTGATCTTAACTTGCTGATCTTATTTTTTAGTCTAACCTTCCATTTTTCTGGTGCACTGTTTGTTTGTTTTTCTTTTTTGTTGATTTTGCATCCCAGGTATTCTGTTATAACTGCAGCTGTGCTGTACATTAGTTGGTTTGTTTCTTGCAGTGAATTGGTGCTTATACTTGATATTGCAGTATTTGCATCTTTTAATGCTTGTGCTAGCTATTTCTTTGGAACAAGCTTCAATGCAGGTAGCCTTATTCTGTTGTTTTTGTGCTGTTCTAGATGCTCAGTTATTCTTTGTTTCAATTCTTTTATTTCTTTAGTTAGAGGGTTTTGTTCTTCCTGAGGAAGAGGTGCCTGGTTTCCAAATGAGAACAGTTGTATATCTCTGCTGGATTCCTTCACTGCCAACTCCCCCTGGTTTGCCTCTACATTCTGAATTACTTCTGGTAAGGCTTTGATTTCTTTGCCCTGGGTAAACCTTTGCAGTTCGTCCAATTCTGTTTCTGTGAATACTTTATTTCGTGTTATAAATCGGCATTGATCTGCTAGTCTCTGTTCTGTTATTTCTGATTCTGGATGTTGTTCTTTCCAGAACTGGTGCATTCGTTTTAGATATCCTCATCTTGTTGGACTTGATCTGTAGTAACAGATCATTATTTCTTTGTTTTCAATCACTGTGTATCTGCGACGGGTAAACACCTTTTCTTCCAGTAGTTCTGCAGCTGCTGGCCCTGGTTGCTCAGCCAACAGTCCTGAGTCCTGTAACCCATTTTTCACCAGATATCCAGGAACTCCAATATCTAGCGCGGACCTTGTTAACCCGGGCGACGTCCGAGCCGGTATGGCATTCTGAAATTTACGTCTCACCATATTTTTTATGGGAGAGACACTCTTTGTCTGACTCCTCTGATGAGACCTGTCCAGTATGGTTGAACCTCTGGCATAGCTCTCATCTTCCTCAGAGTACACAAGCCCCACAACCACGTCAAGGTAGTGCCTCACTGGGGGTCAAGGTAGTGCCTCACTGGGGGTATTATTATTATTATTATTATTATTATTCTTCCCTATTTATTGACTGGGATCGTCCTGTTTGCTGGATCCACAGTCACTCTTACTGGCGGCACTTCAATCTGGAGTCAAAATCATCTTCATTCATGTCTCCTAATCAGGGATATGTCCCTGCTATCTTCTGTATATTCCACAATTAAAATATATATTCTGTATTCTGGCTGAGCTCAAGGGAAATATTGATTAGCGAAATGTACATCAAGTAGCATTTATATCAGCAGTATCCCATTGCTGCTAGCATCGGCATATGCACTGTGTTGGTTGGCTGCCCTCATTATGCCAATTAGGAAGCAGCTCATCCTCCGGTGCCAAGCTAATTTCAAACGAATGGGAAAAGACGGAAACCTTGCCAAGTGTGCCAAATTGTATTTTAACAGGACAATCATGAAGGACATTTGAGTAGAAAACCACTCCCCCATCCCATAGCTTTGGGGGATCCCAAGTAGGTTTGAATGTGCTGTCTCACCATCCAAAATGATTTTAAACTGCTAACCCTCAGTGAATGTTGAGATGGACGCAATCAGCTTTGTTTATAAAACAGTCCACAAACAAGAAGAAGCAATTGGTGTATTTGCACTATTGGGAAATTTTGAAGCAATCGCTAAAAAGGTTCCCTTTCAATGTGTTTGGACAACTTCTAAAATCCCCAGCTATTCTAGTCAATGCTAAAATTACCAGAGTGGTGATCCCAAAGTTTTGGAGGTCTACTGGCTTAGAGAAAGTTATGAGTCCCTCAAAAGTTGAGTCCTGATGATGTAGTGGATTTGACCATACAGTTTTCTTAGCAACAGTATAGATATAATACCGTCTTCCAAGATTTTTTTCCCACTTCCCAGTCTAGCATATGCTTCTGAAATACCATAGTAGTCTCTCATCCAAGTAATAACCAAGCCTCACCTGCTTAGCTTTCAAGGCCAGCTAAGATTAATCAGGAACCACCACCTGCTGATACATAAGTAGACCTATTTATTTATTAAATTTCAATGGATCTTATTTTCTAGGATATGTAGAATTCCTTCAGGTAGTCAAAGTCTGAAAGGAGCTTAGATGCTCTAATAAATTGGGATTGGATATACAGTATTTTGCATTGATTACAAATGCTATAAAGGTTGGAACCTATCTATGACAGATTCTATCTATCTATCTATTTATCTATTTATCTATCTATCTATCTATCTATCTATCTACCCACCTACCCACAACCTACCTACCTACCTACCTACCTACCTACCTACCTACCTACCTACCTATCTCATCTCATCTCATCTTTGGTAATATAAGTCTTCCTACATTTGCTGCAAGTTTCTAGGCCCCTGGGGAGAGTTTAATACTGAAGAGAAGCATTAGTGGAAGAAAATGTATTTCTACTCCTTTAGCACATAAGTGCATTCTCTGTACCTACATGATGAATTAGGTTATAGTACAACAACTTCCGTAAAATAAGCCAGGAAGCTTTTTTGCTGAATGGAAAACTCAACCTGGGAGTCAATGGCTTTGGGAGGGAGGTGGTGGTAGATTTAGTTCCCCAATTTTAATTCAGCAACTCATGACAAATGCCACAGATTCCCTCTTCCCATTTTCCTCATAACAAATAACCCTGTCATATAGATTACACCAAGAAAGAGTGCAACTCTCTCAAAGGCACCAAGAGTCTTTGAGGGCTAAAAGTGGACTAGAATCTTTCTAGAGCCAGACCAGCATTTTAACCTCTACACTACAATGGCTTTCCTAGCCCTATTCAGGTATTACACTTAACCACAAGAAATCCAAAGTGTAGAGTATCCTTGAACATCCTGTACATCCAAACTGAATATTTAGAGAAATCCAACTGTTACTTTAGAGAGATTCAAGTTAGCATCAAGGATGGAAAAAGTATTCTACTCACATCTGGCTCAATTTAGCAGCCCCCTCTCTTAATGTCCTAACTTAAGGGAAATAGAATTCCCATTTTGCCTAAGATATATACAAGAGAGAGAGAGAGAGAAATGCAAAATTAGTAGTTACAGTAATTTAAGTAGAAATTCAATACATCTCGCCTGTGTGCCTTTATTACTGTCTGGTAAATCTGTCCAGGTACTGTTAAATTGTGATGGGTAATAATCAGGATCCCCATTTTGCTTCCTTGAAATGCTTTGTTTTGAAACAGCAAAAATGGGACTGTGGTCCATAAAACAGAACCCACAAGGGTAGCTATTTGCATCAATGGCAAGATTAGGGGAAATTTTCAGTGTTTGGTTGTGGGATGTTATGATTTTGAGGATCACTAGTTAGATGATCAAATGAACATAATATTCTTCGTGGCATATCGTGACTGTTTGAATAAATGTCAAGCTATTTTGAAATAAATTTGACAATTTCATTGTATAGCACTTCTTTTTTTCCCCTAAACAATGATGTTCCACTTGAGTGCATGCATGTGGTGAAAATATAGTATCTTATTACATCTCTTAATTTAAGCCTTGAAATTGTAGTGCATTTATAAAACACAAGAGGGCAATGAAATAATAAGAAGGAAATATCTAATGTAGTAAGACACTATTCCCTGTAGCTTTCTTTAACAGGAATTCATCTAGACTAATGGCTCTTTCTGCTATCAATCAAAAGATACCATGGAGGTTTTTCCATCTTAATGAACTTTTTTTTAATTAAAAGCAGGAAAAATGCACACTGGGAAAAAATCACAAACAAAAGGTTACTTCATTGAAATCCTGCATAAGATCTCGGTGCACAGAGATTCCATTAACAAACCCTCATTCTGAAAGTACCGTACCTCTGGACCACAATTGTTTCATTTCCAAGCTAGAAGACATTGTTGCCATTTATTAAAGGAATGTTGACAGGGCTAGAACACTTTTGGATTTCTTGTTAGAAAAATGCTGTGATCCAGCAGAAGTCTGATAATAAAAAGTAGCCTCAAATCACACTTTCAAAAATACCTAAAATTAGTATTATTTACTCAAGAATGTAGTGGCGGCATCTAACCTCTTTCAACCAAGATTAGTTAAAACCAGTATCTCCTAGCCCCAGCTTAGCTAGAGTCTGCTGCCTTGTAATATCTTTCCTTTCCTTCCTTCCTTCCTTCCTTCCTTCCTTCCTTCCTTCCTTCCTTCCTTCCTTCCTTCCTGCCTGCCTGCCTGCCTGCCTGCCTTCCTGTTTTATAATGTTTGCTTTTTTACAGTTCTTGTGACCAATATACCTTAAATGGTATGCACTGCAAATAATATGCATTATTTCATTATTTTCCTATTGGCATAGCGCCACATTTATTTTCCCTGTGAAAAAGTAGGCACTGCTTAAAAAGTTATTTTTATATTTTTAGGACCCTGGAATATGTTTGACTTTTTAGTTTTTAATTATTTATGGATGAATGAATTCCTGGCTAGAGGATTAGCAATCAAGCAAAATAATCACTTTTTAGCCCTTGGACGAAGATTAATTGTATTACCAAGCATGAAGCAAAATATTTTACAAATTATACTCTTATTTCAAAAAAATGTAGGTATCAATCCACATCTGTACCTGAGCATATACCATAGGTAGCCAATAGGTCTAAATACTTATCTGTATCAGAGCAGATGGTCTAGAGATGCAGTGTTAATACTGTCGTTGTCATAACCCTGTGTTGTCATGCCTTATAACAACCTCAATTCATATTCCAAACAAGAAGAATTTCAGGATAAGGAATTTCTCTTGTGAATTGTATATTGGCATTCTGATATATTATTTATGTATTTCTGAAATTTATGTCCAACTTTCCGCCAAAGATGCGACCAAAGGGGGTTAACAAGTTAAAAATAACAATGTGCATTACTACATAATTTAAAACATGCAAAGAGCACTGTGATAGGAAGTTTATTTTAGTCCCTCCAATCTAGCAGTTTAATAACATTATTTTTTTCATAGTTTCCACAAAAGTGGCAAATTTATTGAAACGTTATGATATGAATGCTAGCCCCAACTTAAAAGTTCCAAATATTGTGCACTTGGCAAAGGAGAATCAATCAATCAATCAATCTGTTTATTACAGCCGTAAGGCCAGACATAATCAAAATGTATAACAACAGTAGCAATTTTACTTCCATATTTACAGGATATAAAACCACCAAACAATCAATATAATATAATCCAAAATTCTCAAAATAAAACATCGTATTAATTTTTTTTCAGACCTTAATAATGGTGCGACGTATTGTGCAAATGGTGGCACAAAATTGGATAACCTGAATTGATATTTTTGGATCCTTATCCAAAAGTATCAATTTTAGATAAAATTCATATCCCCTGCCTGGAAATTTCTTCAATATCAGATATATAAAAATCTGTCTAGAGTTTTTATATAAAGAGCAATGAAGCAACATGGCTGGCTCAGGAATTCTGGGAGTTGAAGTCCACGAGTCATAAAAGAGCCAAGTTTGCCTACCCCTGGCTTAGAGTTTCTATAGAGCCATCACCACATGGACACAACCAAAGGTGCATAGGAATGCCTTAAACCGTCCAAAAAGGACTGCCGAGGGCAATGCATCCAGCCTGGCTAAGGTGAAGCAAAGGAGAATGTTTTATTTGTTTACTGCAATTGAGTGGTTTAGGCAGTGCTTTTTTTCTTTTTTTTAAAAAAAAAAGGTGCCGGAACTCACACACGTCATACAACCCGCCTTGCCTACCCTACAAGGTTCCATCCAAAAAAGGTGCCGGAACTCCATTCTGGGCATTCTATGAGAAAAAAAGCCCTGGGTTTAGGATGCTGAATCATGGAAATTCAAGGGCTAAAGTCTATCTTTAGACATCAAAGTTCAGTAGGTGACTTTAAACCAGTGTTTCTCAACCTTAGCAACTTTAAGACATGTGGACCTCAACTCCCTACTGGGTGGGGAGTTCTGGGAATTGAAGTCAACATGTCTTAAAATGGCCAAGGTTGAGAAACATGGCATTAGACCTATCGCACTCTCTCAGTTCAACCTATTTCATGGGGTTTTTATTGTAGGAAGCATCGAAAAAGAGAATGTCATGTATGTCACCTTGAGCTCTGGAGGAAAAATGGGTAATAAATAAATGAATAAGTACATTTGTTTAGGTTGTCTCTGTGTAATTAACTTTGTTCCATCCAAATACATCTCATCGGGTACTCACTGAAGTATGTTGCCAGTAAGGCTAAGAACATTAATTTTATTTGTATGAACACTTGAGATTGGCTTTCCTATAGCTGGGGCTTTCCAGATGTGTTGCACTTCAAATCCCATAATATGTGGCTGGCTAGTGATCATAGGAATTATCTCCAGGACATACAGAATGTAGTATATCAGAGAACATTGGGGAAGAAATAGCAAACTGAAGATGACTCCATATAAAAGCGGAACTGACAATTGCAACAGAATGAACAGTCAGCGTGCAGATCAGCTCTTTGTAATTCCTTTTCTTGAGCATTTGTGGACCTGAGAACATCCACAAGTGCTCTCTTGTGAAGAGATCACAAGATATTGGTCTCTGGTGGTTTAACAACTCTGGGAGATGAGGGGTTGTCACTGTTGCTCAAACCATGGTTGACGTTTATCGAGATTCTCAATCATCTAGGTCATGGTTGTCCCAAAGATGCTTTTTCCAAAAAGGCAACTGGACTTTTTTTTGGGGGGGGGGTTCTTTGGAAAGGAAAGTTAGAACTGAAGAAGCTTCTTGGATAAGAAGCAAAATATTTTCTGAAAGTTATTAGAAAAGGAAGTATGCCTATTGTAGGGAGGGAGGTAACATTAGTCTCAACCCAGTGTTTTCTTGAATAAAACCACAATATATTCTGTAACATTCCTAGAGTGCTATTATTCTAATTTGCACAAAAAGAATGTTCTGAAGTGATCTCTCAGGCCTATGTAATAGTTTAATTATCTGGAAACAACATTTTGGGCACTAATTACAGAATTGTGCTATCCACCCATATCTGCAATTACAATTCTTGACTATTAGAATGCATGTCATAATAATACTCACATATGCAAATAAATTGTCTTTATTTGCATATGTGAGCTTTAGAATCTGTAATTGTAATAGGTGGGGTTGTCAACTGGGACCTATTTCTATGATTAACATTAATTGAACAATATAGTGCTTTAGCATTCTGATTTGAATAATTTTTAAACAAATACCACAAAGCTACTAATTGGGTTTTTTTTAAAAAAGAAAACCCTGTTTTTAGCAATTAAATATAAATAGGCCTTGTTATTGTGACAGGATATCTTTGAATTATTTGCAGACCAAATCTAAATCAGATAAGACAAGGAAAGGGCAGGATCAGTCCTTGGAGAGAGTCATGTGCTACATGACAGTAGATAAATCCAGGTTGAATCCTAACAGGAGAGATTATTGTTGATGATTAATTCAGAGGTTTGAAAGGACATAGTCTGGCGTAAGATGTTGCAAAGTGGTTTCAATGAAAACTCTGTCAAGCTTGCAAAGGCCAAATGAGGCATCTTTATATGAAACAAAACAGACATTTTCTGTGATGTTTGCTGCGAATATGAGAGCATCTATCTCTGTGAGGTTCAAGAGGCTGCTTGTGTTTTCCATGGCAAGGTTTATGATGTAGTCCCAAAGATGCTTTTTCACGAGGCAACTGGACTTTCTTGTTTTTTTTCTTTGAAGACGTTTTGCTTCTCATCCAAGAAGCTTCTTCAGCTCTTGGATGAGAAGCGAAAGAAAAAACAAGAAAGTCCAGTTGCCTCATGAAAAAGCATATTTGGGACAACTGTGACCCGGATGACTGAGAATCTCCATAGACACTTATAGTAGAGTGTTTCTCAACCTTGGCAGGTTTAAGATATATGGACTACAACTTCCAGAATTCAGACAGCAGTTGAATTCCATGCATCTTAAAGTTCCCAGATTGAGAAACACTGGTGTAGAGACTTGTGGTCAGGGCAGCATTAATGTTCTTTCTGACAAATCTGTTAAGGGTTTAGGGACACTTTTTCTGCTGTTGATCTTCCCCCCTTTATAAACACCTTGGGCAATACCTTCAGGAATTTTAAACTCCTGGTAATCCAGTTCCACACTAGAGTCATTCAAAAGCTGAAGCTCCCATGTGACAAGCCAATATGTGTGGTCCAAGGATGATAAGACATTGACCACAAAATTGTCATTCTTAATGAAGAAGTAACCCAAGTTGAGGAAAATATGAGTACAGTAAACAGGGGCTAGATTGACCAAAAGGTGCTCTATCCAAACCTTCACCACGATTCATGATCCTGTTCTTGCTTGACATTGTCCATCCTGGGCTCACACATTCCAAGATCTGAGGAAAAAAGATGTCTTGTCATTAGCTAGCTCAATATCTGGCTATTTCAACAAGCTGTATTCTGGTTTGGGGCAAGATATGGCAAGATGGTTGCATGTGATGCATTTATAAAGCCTAATAAAAATCTATACAGGGAGCCATTATTCAGTAATTATTGGAAGAAAAATAGCAGCAACAGCTCATTTTGGTTAAATAAATAAAAGTGCAGCTTTTTACCCCAGCTACCATTTTTTCTGGATAACTATGCTATAGCTAATATAAAATGGATACCGGTTTTGGTTCTGCTTTTAATTTTTGTCTTTTGTAAAGATGTAAAACAACATGTGACTCTCAGATGAAGAACAGTCTAAAAATATAGCAACAGCAACAATCAGAGCATGTTGCCTTAATGAAAAGCACAGAGAGCATATCTAGAATTATTGAAATATGAAAACTGTTATGTCCTGAGCCTGTGCAAGCAGGCTCGGGGCATTGCAGGCGGTCCCGGGCAGGTGCAAGCTGCCCGGGACCAGACAGGCTGTCGCCAGTACTTGTGCGCATGCGCAAGTGCTGGCGTGCCAAAAGTTGCAGATTGACCCTATAAAAGAGGCCGGGAGTTCTGGGCGTTGTCGGCGTCTTGTACCTAGTATGCTGAACTGAAATAAAGAAGTTTCCTGAGAACTACAACTGCTTCTCGTGTCTTGCCATTTCGCGTAGGACGCAACACTGGTGATGAAGGTGGGATGACTTACATCAACAGAAGAAAGGTGTAAGCTTACCCGAGTGAGTCCTGAGCGGCAGGAACGGCGTTGACTCGGCAGCTACCCGCCAATTCAGCAAGCATCGGGGGTAGGCTGGCTGATAGACCCTTCCTTTCTACAAAATGGCAAAAATTGGAAGGCTTTCGGAATTCGACGTCTCACATCCGGAGAGGTGGGAGTCCTACGCAGCCAGGGTGGAAAACTATCTCAAGGTAAATCAAGAAAGGGAAGATAGTTTAAAGGCTGCCACCCTGCTGTGCGTTTGCGGTCAAGACGCATTCGAAATCGCTGAGAACATTGCAGCACCTGTTCCTCTAGACTCTGTCAGCTACGCAGATCTAAAAAAGCTACTAAAGGAGCACTTCCAGCCCAAGTTGTCCGTCATCGCGTGGCGCCACACCTTCGAACAGAGGGATCAACAACCCGGAGAATCGGCCAAAGAATACATTGCCGCGCTGAGAAAAGCCGCTAAAAACTGTGATTTCAAGGACCTCGAAGAACGACTGAGAGACAGATTTGTATGCGGACTAAGACATAGAGAGTTACAGCAGAGACTTTTTGCCAAAGAAGACTTATCATTCCAAGATGCCTTGAGAGAGGTCACTGCAGAAGAAGCAGCGGGTGGCGCCATCAAGAACATGCGGCCGATCAGAAGCACTCCAGATACTGCGTCCGTGCACCAGGAAGGAGTCCAAAGGAATTCTGAGGAGGATCCTGACGATGAAGTGGACCGTCTCTACCCCACAAAGGAAGGGAAACAGAAAGGAAGCTTTTCAGCTCTCCCCAAGTGTCTCGGTTGTGGAGGTCGCCACAAGAGAACCGACTGCAAGTTCCGCTCCGCTATCTGCAGAGCATGCGGAAAACAAGGACACATTGCAGCTGTGTGCCTGGGCCGTCAGAAGGTACAACCTCAGGAGGAATTGCGCCTGAAAGGTACCAGGGTTCCCAGCCAAAACAGGGTGGGGTTTTGCACTTCGTGAAGAAGCATCTATAGGACAGGCACACACAAGCCCATTAAGAAAAAGCTGTCACTTAAGGTGAAGCTACAAGGGATTCCATTGGCTATGGAACTGGATACAGGGTCTGCACTTTCGATCATTTCCATGCAAACGTTCAGGAAGATTTGTTCTGGTAGCGGAACTCAGGCCAAGCTGAGGCCTTCTGACATTGTGTTAACAGATTTTCAAAACTCCAGAGTGTGTGTTAAGGGGGAGGCCACCCTTAACGTACAGTATAAGGATTTTGAAGGTCCACTGGATCTAATAGTAGTAGGGGGTGAACGAACGAGTCTCATAGGACTTGATTGGTTTGAGGCCTTGGGAATACACGTCACAGGGCTCAATAGTCTGCAAACGCTTGACCTACAAGAAGTCTGCAAAGAATTTGCAGATGTTTTCAGCCCCCAGCTGGGCACATTCAAAGGACCCCCTGTGTCATTAAAACTAGACCCCACTGTCACTCCCATTAGAATTAAAGCAAGAAGGGTCCCTTTTGCTTTTAAAGGTAAAATTGACACTGAGTTGGACAAACTGATTCAGCAAGGAGTTCTAGAACCTGTTGACTCCAGTCCCTGGGAAACCCCCATTGTCACTCCTCTCAAGGCAAATGGGGACATTCGCATCTGTGCTGATTACAAATGCACTCTGAATAAGGCATTGCAGCAACATGCCTATCCTGTTCCTGTGGTCAGTCATATTCTGGCCTCCCTCAAGGGGGGGGGCATGTTTTTGCAAAGCTTGACCTAGCTCAGGCGTATCAACAGCTGCCTATTGATGATGATGCTGCTGTAGCTCAGACCATTGTGACCCATAGAGGAGCATTCAAGGTGAAGAGGCTACACTTTGGAGTAAATGTCGCTCCTGGAATTTTCCAAAGCGTAATGGAAAACACACTACGGGGTATACCAGGGGTTTGCCCCTATTTTGATGATGTCTTAATTGCAGGAGACTCTACACACAATCTAGCTGAAAGATTAAGGGCTGTCCTGTTAAGGTTCAGGAAAACGGGCCTCAAGCTTAAGAAGGACAAATGTAAAATTGGGTGCCTTCTACTGATTTTCTGGGATTCAAAATTGATGCTACTGGGATTCACCCTGCTGAATCCAAACTGAAAGCTATTATGCATGCTCCTAGGCCAAAGTCTAAGGCTGAACTACAGGCTTTTCTGGGCCTTCTGAATTTCTACAATTCCCTTCTTCCACATAAGGCTAGTATAGCTGAGCCTCTTCACAGGCTATTGGACAAACAGGCAGTGTGGCAGTGGTCACAAAAACATGAAGCAAGTTTCAATGAGGTCAAGGCCTTACTCACTTCTAACAGTGTACTTGCACATTTCAATGAATCCCTTCCTGTGTGCATCGCTTGTGATGCTTCTCCTTATGGGGTAGGAGCTGTACTAAGCCACCCCAGGTCAGATGGAACTCAGGTTCCTGTTGCATATTACTCCAGAACCTTGTCTTCTGCCGAGCGTAATTATGCTCAAATAGACAGGGAGGCTTTAGCTGTTGTTGCTGGAATTAAAAAATTCCATGATTTTTTATATGGCAGGCATTTTACGGTCTTCACTGACCATAAGCCTTTATTGGGACTGTTTACCACACGTAAGCAAACTCCCCAAATCATCTCCCCCAGAATGCTAAGATGGTCTATCTTTCTTTCTGCCTATGATTTCTCCCTAATTCACAAACCTGGGAAGGAAATGGGCCATGCTGATGGCCTCAGTAGGTTACCCCTGCCGGTAATAGAAGCTGACCCTGCACCAGCTACCAATCTCCTCTCCATTCAGGCCTTGCCCGAGTCTCCTTTAAATGCCAGGGATGTAGCCGCTGAATCAGGCACAGACCACACACTTTCACGTGTCCTTTCTTGGGTTTTATCTGGATGGCCAGAGAGCTCTCCTGGCACTGAGTTTCAGAGTTTCTGGTCTAAAAGGAATGAGTTGTCCACCTTCCAGGGTTGTCTGCTTTGGGGAAGCAGAGTTGTCATCCCTACCTCAATGAGGACTAGGGTCTTAGGTTCCCTCCACGAGGGTCATCCTGGCATTGTACGCATGAAGGCGCTTGCGCGCAGCCATTTGTGGTGGCCTGGGTTAGATAGAGACATTGAAGCTAAGGTGCACGTATGCCACCTTTGCCAACGTTCGCGCCCCAAAATGCCCCAAGCTCCTGTACATAGATGGGAGGAAACACAGTCTCCATGGTCTAGGGTGCACATTGACTACGCTGGGCCCTTTTAGGGTCAATTCTTCTTGGTCCTAGTTGACAGCCATTCAAAATGGCTTGAGGTTGTACCTGTCTCTTCCACCACCACTGCAAAGACTATTCAAGTACTGAGGGGGATTTTTGCTGCACACGGGCTTCCAGACGTCCTCGTGTCTGACAACGGCCCTCAATTCACTTCTTCCGAATTCCAAGCTTTCTTACAGGCTAACATGATTCGTCATGCCACCTCTGCGCCTTTCCACCCGTCCACCAATGGTATGGCTGAACGCATGGTTCGCATCACCAAGGACGCCTTGAAGAAAATTACCTACGGAGACTGGCATCACAGGTTGGCTGACTTCCTCCTTTCTTATCACACTACACCGTCCACTTCTACGGGGAGGAGCCCAGCTGAACTTCGTTGGGGGCGCAAACTGACTACCAAGCTTGACTGGTTGCATCCGGACAGACTGCCTTCTTCTTTCACACACCCCAGGGCACCTAGACAACTGCTTGTGGGTGCCCCGGTTTGGACTCGTAATTACGGGCCTGGTCATTCATGGGTCCCCGCTGCTATATCCAGGGTCACAGGTCCTCTGTCTTACGAGGTGTCCCTGGACAACAGTCATGTCCTGCGTCGACACATCGACCAGTTTCGCCCTAGACGGGACCTTCCTGCTGAGACTCCTGGGTCTTCTCTAGGGGGGGAGGGGGACCCCTTTGGGCAAAGGGAAGGGTATGGGCTGCTGCCCATCATTAATGAGGAAGCTACAGACAGCTTATCCCAAGATTCCGCGAGTGCTCCAAACAGGAATTCAAGGAGCTCAACTAGATATCAGGCATCAACGCCTACTCCAGCCAGGGAGTCACCCCGGGGGCATAATCACTACTCACCCGCATCACTCAGTACTCCAGTCAGGGAGAATACCCGGGAGCATCCCAATAAACCACTCCCCGCAAGAGAGCTGGCACACAATCCTTCTAGTTGGCCTGACACTACCCCTGTCCCTAGAAGGGGGCAAACATATAGGGAGGTGGTCGAGGAACCAAATCCCGACTACAACACCTCTGACTTCACTCAGGGGACAACTAAGTTTTGGGACAGCACTGAAAACCCCACAAGCCCAAGGGACAGACAACCTCCTGACAGGTCTTGGACGGACCTTGGAGGTTCTACAGAATCGCCCAACAGTGACAGTCACTTAGAGGGGCCAGAGAGCCTGCAGCCAGGCAGGACAACCAGGTCAAACAAGGAAAGAAGCCCTGGCCTGACGAGCCCGGTGGGCAAGCATGCAGGCCAGGCATTGGAGCACAGTCCTTGGGAACCACCAGGGTGTAATAAGGGGGACAGATACGCATCACCCCTCAGTCAAGGGGTACTTGGCAGGTACCCAGAGGTTAGGAGGTCACAGAGAGCCAGAAGATCCCCTAAGTATTTAGAGGATTTTGTAACTCTATCGGCAAAACAGAGTTAACAGAGAACATTCCTGTATACAGAGGAAATAGAACACTGAGATTGATGGAAGCAAAAGAAATGTTTGGTTTAAGGTAGTATGGCACTACACTCGCAATGGGTTTTGTGTTAGTATGACATGATCAATAGTCTTAACCCGGGGGGAAGGGGTGTTATGTCCTGAGCCTGTGCAAGCAGGCTCGGGGCATTGCAGGCAGTCCCGGGCAGGTGCAAGCTGCCCGGGACCAGACAGGCTGTCTCCAGTACTTGTGTGCATGCGCAAGTGCTGGCGCACCAAAAGTTGCAGATTGACCTGGGAATGGCCTATAAAAGAGGCCGGGAGTTCTGGGCGTTGTCGGCGTCTTGTACCTAGTATGCTGAACTGAAATAAAGAAGTTTCCTGAGAACTACAACTGCTTCTCGTGTCTTGCCATTTCGCGAAGGACGCAACAAAAACCATTGAAATTTTGAAATGTGAATCTCCTCAAGAATGGAATTCAAGAGTATCTCTTCTGCAGCTTTCTTGTAGATAAGCCTATATTAAATCAAGGGAAGGGAGGACAGTAGTCGTACCAATAAATCAGAGACCTGTTTACAATAAACATGACATTTTATGCTCACAGAAAATGAGAGTGTGGGTTTAAAATTCTATGTTAGCTCAGCTGTTCCATAAATAATAATAATGCATCATTTGAATGTTGTGTTTGCCATTTTAATTTATCTGCATCAAGCTGATTTGGTTAATTTGACTAATTAAATGCTGAATTCATGGCTGTCCCCCAGAAATATTGCACATATTTATGGATAGCCCTCAGCTGTCTTCTCCTTCCTCTACTAGACCTTTGCTGGGCGACAGGCAAAGGTGGTGTTTTAAAAGATGCTATGTTGCAGATTATATAATAAATAATGCTGAAGGTCAGAATGAGAAAGCTCTGACTCAAAGTGGATTGGGCATTATGTCAGCACATGACAACTCCATGCAACTTATGCAAGAACATGCTGGCCTTCTGGAGATTAGGCACCAAGCCATTCGTAAAATATTGTTTTATAAATGAGCCTCTGCCATTTGTATTTCTCAAATTCTTAAAGCTTCTTAAAATGGGAGCAAATCCGACTGGACATTCCATTGAGATTTTACTCTAGAGTTTTCCTGTTAAGAAAATTAAATTGGGGCAAGGTTTGTTGAAGGGGATTAAAAGTACAGTTTGTGGTACAGTTTCTGAGATGACTTCAGTAGAGCTTGTTTCCAGTAAGAATGGGTGGATAGCAACAGTCCTATCCTTTCTAAGCCAAGAGCCTTGCCAGGGTCCACAGTCAAAGGAACACATACCGGTAGGTTCAGAACGTAGAAATAAGTAGGACTAAAGCAAAAACTAAATTTGATTTAATGTCTATGTACATTAATGTCTATAATGATATAGACCTTGTTTTGCAAAGTTTCAAATTAAAAGGACCATTTCTCTTTCTTACTAATGAGTAAATACATCTTTCTAGCATCACCCAAGCACCATTGAAATGATGTAAAGTTAGTTTGGCACAGCATTCACATGACTCAGAAAGTGCTTTAAACAACCTGTGCGGATGCTTTACACAAATCTAAAACGGGAGATGCCTCATTCACATTTTATCTTTTCAATGCTGTGTGGTTCTAGTTCTGAATGTTGATAGTTTCCCTTGTATGACAATGGGATTTACCCATCAATATTAGCACCCTAGCAAAGCAATAGTGTTGCTAATTGCAGTTCAAGGTTCTTAGTCAAATCAAAGCAAAGCAAGGCAAATAAAAATAAATAAAATAAAATAATAAAGAATATCCATACAGTTTAATTAATTGTGCTCTGGAATGTAAAATATTCATTCTCTCTATTCTTATAGAAGAAAAAACATAGTGGGGGGGGGGGCGCAGTGGCCTAGCAGTTAAGATGCTGGGCTTGTCAACTGAAAGGTTGGCAGTTCGAGACCAATCACCACATCATGGGGTGAGTTCCCATTCGTACCCTAGCTCCTGCCAATCTAGCAGTTTGAAAGCATGCAGTGCAAGTAGATAAGTAGGTACCATTTCATTGGGAAGGTAACAGTTTTCCATGCACCTCAGTGTACAGTCATGCCAGCCACATGACTATGGAAGTGTCTTTGGACAACACTGGCTCCCTCAGCTAGGAAACAAAGATGAGCACTGCCCCCTAGAGTGAGAACGACTGAATAGGGGAAACCTTTACACACACACACACAAATCACTTTATGGTTACTCTAAAGCAGAAGAAAAGGCTTCCAAGTCATTTTCTAAGGCCATATATGAGAAGGAGAGGCGAAGTAAGCCAATGAGCTAATGAGCACAAAACCTGCTTAAACGTGGTCTCACAAAGCCACATTCTAGTTTAGCAGTATGTCCAAAGTAGCCTACTCTATGAAAAATTGTTTGAGACAGCTCTTTTCTTGCCCTGATTTCTTTCCCAAACCACCACACTTATCTTCTGCCCTCCAGCGAAGGAAAAAGTGGTGATTGGATGCACCTTTAAAGGCCCTCAAGAAATACCTCCATTGCTTTTGTCCTCAATAAAAAAAATGCTATCTCATATTGCAAGACCTTTCTGGGTTCAGAGGCAAACATTGTTAGTTGTATTGGAGAAGAGGGAATACGGATTTCAGATGAAAGAAGCTAAAGTACATTAAAGGTTAAACCACTGGTTTTCAAAAGGGAATGAGGGCAAGATAAGGCGTCTTATGAAGAAACCTTAACAGTGTTCACTAGGGAAACCGATCTTGTAAAACTGTCCAGGTTACAATTCATTTAGGAAAATCAGATTTTATGCCCCAGAGCGTAGAGTAACACAAGATGGCAAATATATCTAATTCCTCCTATTTCCCCCACAACAAGATGACTTGGGCTGAGAGACAAAATTGGGCCCAAGGTGACTCAGCTGGCTTTCAGTCAAACAAACCCTGTAGGGTTCATTAAAATTCAAAGCATACAGCCCTTTTTGCAAAAGTTACTAAATTCATAATAATCCATTGAAATGTACGATATAATATAAAGTCTATTTCTGCCTTACTTTTTTTAGATACTTAAATACTTCCAAGTGTGTTTGTGAATACACACACACTCACACACACATACACATACACTGTCTAGTATGTTTATTCTGACCTCTTTTAGAATTTAACAAAGATTTCAAGAACCAGAATGTTTGTATGTGCTTGTATGGATAGATGTGTTTAGATTTTTTTTTCACTGATGTGAAGGTTCACTTCCTGTGATTGTGTATCTATTAATTCTTCTTTAATGAATTTTTGTTCATTCAAAAAAAATTGATGAATCCCAAAGAAAGGAAATCAGTAAAGAATTTTCATCATCCATGAAATTCCTTAAATGGAACAGCAGGATTGCATAATGAATACCTTATCCAGAATCATCAGTTGAGTTACATAGGGCTAATTTTATGAGGCTAAAATGGGTATCTCAAGCTGCAACTCATCTATATTAAATGCAGTATTTCTATTGGTTAATTTAGAGCTATTAATCCGTCTATCATTCCAACCTAAATACTTTATTATTGATTTAAATTAGATACTTAAGTAGTCATTTTTTCAATCTTTAAGAACAGCTCTGACTTTTTCTTTCTTTCTAATGGATACAGGTGGTTAAGTGTTTTGCTTTTAATGCTTGCATTTGATTTGGGTTTAATTATTTCACTTTTATTAATTGAAAAGTGGATCTCACTTTCGTATTATTGACGGATTACTCACTTTGTATGCTATTTTGTCCAGTGGATGACTCGATATGTTTTTATATGAATGCAATTAATCCAGAAATAGAGTAGAGAAATATATTTACAGATATTTGAAGATTCAATGTGGTTGATAGATTAAAAAAAAAGTTATTGCCCTAGCTCTTGGACATCTGCTAATCCAGACTGATCAGCCCACCCCCAATTGGTCCCTTCAGATCTGTTGGATTGCCAGACTGGTGATGGACAATGGGAACTGTAAAACCACACTTCTAAAATGCATATTTAAAAGCATATTAAATACCTCATTAAAATAAGTGTAATATATAATATATCAATTTTTAAAAGTCCATCCTTTATTAATGGCTGATCCAAATACTGGACCTTCAAATACCTAAATACATCTGTGCTTGTAAGCAATGGCAGGACTGCCAAGAATGCAGATTTAAGCATTTGGGATCAAATCTGTAAACATATACTTAATATTTGAATTTGTAAGATACCATTAAGTGGATATGGCTTTTAGCGTCTGCTGGGTATGGCTCTTGGCCACGTCATATTGCATCTGATTGCTGTGCAGCTTAGAAAAAGAGTGACAGTTTTATATGCTATTCAGCAGCAGCTTCAACTGGAGATATACTTTGACTGCCAAAGAAATAAGAAATCATGTTTTCGGTATTCAGCATTTGGATCAAGCAGCCGGGATGTAAATGCTGAAACGCAAGTAATATAGATGGTGCAATTAAGCATATTTTTATTGCTGGCAGTTCCATTATTTTGATGTCTTCTCTCTGGCTCACTGCCTCTTGTGATTATAATCACAAGTTAATCAATAGTTAACAAACACCTTAGTGGCGGGGTGTCCAATCTTGTCAAATTTAAGATTTGCAGACTTCAACTCCCAGAATTCCTCAGCCAGCATTTTTTTCCAAAGTATGAATTGGTATCCATCTCATACAGGTAGTGTTCAACTTACAATCACAATTGAGCCCAAAATTCATGTTGCTATGTGAAATATTTGTTAGTGAATTTCCCCAATTTTATGACTTTTCTTGCCACAGTTGTTAAATGAATCATTACAGTTGTTAAATTAGTTATCTGATTGTTAAGTGAATCCGGCTTCCCCATTGACTTTACTTATCAGAAGGTTGTAAAAAGTGATCAGGTGACACACACACACACCCAGGACACTGCAACCATCATAAATATGAGCCAGTTGCCAAGCATCCAAACTTTGATTGTGTGACCATGGGGATGCTGCAAGTCATAAGTGTAAAAAATGGTCATAAATCACTTTTTTCAGTGCCGTTGTAACTTTGAACAGTCACTGTGTGAACTGTTGTAAGTCAAGGATTACTTGCATTTTTCAGTCTCCAGAACACAATTTTGTTTCCATATTTCTTGCCATAGAATCCCCCCCCCCCTTTCCTCAAGTTTTAAACAATTCCTATCCCTGTACTTCCTCTGCCTTCTGCAATTGGGGTAGCTCTATGGATGCCAAATCTATGTAACAGGATAAGAATCCATGGTAGCAGATTGCAGGTTGAAAGAGTGAGACTCCACTCTGCCATGATTTTCCAGAATGAAGCCTTCCGGAACTTCATTTTTCCTTGCCTTTCTTCCTCTTCCTCACAAGGCGATCCTATAACAGAGAGATTCCCTGAAGAAAGTTAGAACTCCCCAGCTTGGTTGAAGCCCATTGCAATTCTTCTCATGGGAGACCAGTAAAAAGAAGATTCGGCAGAGCTTGCAACAAAGATCTCTTCTTGATCGTGGCTCCCTATCTGTAGAAATGTGGGATATGAATATCGCCTCTCTCCTATGGAATGCTCTCATGGGAATACTTACAGAAGGCAAGGCATAGTCCTATATCTTGTCTTTTCTCATCCCCTCTTCACCTTAAATGTTTAGGTTTGAGAGACAGGCAGGTAATCTGGAACTCCTTGCATATATCAGGGAGAAGAGAAGGAGGGACACGAAAACTGTGGTGAATCTGGAAAAAATAGCAGCAATATGAGGAATCTATGTGTCAGTGACAAAGGGATAGTCTCTGGCCCATTCAGAATTGGAGCTGTGGCTCCAATACTGAACTTGAGAGAAAGGAAATACTGGATGAAAATCTACTGTAAAAGGAATGGTGTTGTGTTCCCATATTACATGCGGGAGATGACCTAAGCCCGAGCGAGGGGTCAAGTGCATCATCAGTCTTGAGTCCCTTTGCACCTACACGAGATCTAAACCAGTCCACCTTGAATTCTGTTGATCTTTATCTACTACCAATTTGCTTTGACTGTTAGTAGCTCAGATTCTTGTAGAAAGTGTTAGTATTCAATAAACCCATATTCATTTGAACCACCTTGACTCCTGATTTCCTGTGCTTGACATTATTATCGTCTTCCCTGTTGTGGAAAACAGATACCTGGTTAGGACAGATAAATCTTATCTAACCAGATATTCCCCAGTTGCAGTTGACATGATGTTCCTTTTTAGTTCGTGGGTTCTATGGAGATAGTTTGGATTCCTGCTGCAAATAAAATGGTGTCCATAATATCCTGAAGACAGCATGTTGGGATAGATTGCAATAAATTATCCTTCATTCTTTCCTCTTCCACCTACTTCTTGCTATATCTTGAGTAACAGGAGTTCCATCTTAAATAAAAGTGAGGACTGAAGAATTAGAGGATTCACAGATCTATGGTTATCTTTTTTTTTTGCTTGATATTGGGAACATTAAAGGAGCAAATGTAATGTATGGCAATTCACTGCTTCATTTGTAAGCATATTTATTTTGCCTACAAATTTGTGTGTGGATAGAGCTGATACAGTTCTTGAACCGTTCCAGACTTTCCTTACCCGTGATCCAGATTACAAAGAGGTCAACTATGGATCGCCACCAGCTGAATGATTTACAGTGAGCCCCCTTATGGAGAACGATGTTCACAAAAAAGAATATGGAGATCAAAAGTAATCAATTAATTTAAGTGGAGAGCCCATCAAGCCAACTGAATAGAGAAATCCATTAGCCAGATAAAATGGATAAAAGGACACTAATTAATAAAAGAACACTGTATAAATAAAATACTGCAGAGAGTTTGCTAGAGGCTTTAATATTTTATGAGTTACAAAAAACTGTCAGATAAAATAGAACACTAAGTGATGAGATGAATGTATTTTGGGTATATTTAAATATTTTCTCATGATGAAGCTGTAGGAGGGGGAAAAAATCTTGCAAGATTTGGTTGCCACCATACTCTGAGTCCCAGAGTATCAAATTAAAAAAAGCTGACATGGTGGATAAGAAATAGACATGAACTGAATTTTGGGAGAGTTAGCTTTCAAATTCTTATTAATTCATGCCAGTAATATTAAACAAATTCTTTCAAATAAATATATCATATATGAATGTAATGTGCTATGATTTTAAAAATGTATGCAATCCCAAGCATTTTAAATGAAATGCAGGGAAAGCTGATAAATAACAATGTAGTTAGTGGTGCAAAGTTTCAGACATGATATTTCTTTCTTTTGAGGAAGAGTCTGGCTGTGCCTTTTGCTTGAAGTTCCTCTTTGTAGTTAAGAAGTTTCTCCTAGAACACGGGTGTCAAACTTGTGACATCACGTGATGTGTCGTGACATATCAAAACTTTTTTCCCATTGCCAGCAATGGGGTGGGTGCGGTTTTGGCGTGATGCATCCGGCCCGCAGGCCGGCAGTTTGACACCCTTGTCCTAGAAGGATTGTATTTTTGTCATATCTAGAGAAGAAGTTATTAGATTGCATTGTGCTGTTTAGCTTTTAATTTGATTATAGTTGATAAGATTATATTGGTTCTACCTAATTTATCTGTTTTAATCCAAGTTATGGATGTAGAGAATTGCATTCCACTCAGAATCAGTTGATTGGCGCTGATCCTGGAGCCACAGTTTGATGAAGCCACAGTACCCTATGTGAGCCTGGTCACACCTTTAAGCCTTTGGAGAAGTCAAGCCAAACTTTCTCAATTTCTAAAACACGGTGCCTCTTAGTCATATGTACTTAGACTTTGTTAGAGTTCTCAGAGTAAGTTTAAAGATTAGTGAAGCAAGATAGTTTAAGAAAGGTAGCTGTTCATTGTGAAGGCACCTTCCACCCAGTCTGAGGACAACTGATGAAGCCACAGGTTATCTGCATGCCGTAATCATTTTTATACCAACTGTATAAAAATGATTCTAACCTTTTGGTTGCAAAAGAGGCCAGCAGACATGAAAAAGGAACCTAGAATTAAGGAGAAATTTCCTGTCAGTGAGAACAATTAATCATTGGAATTGCTTTCCTTCAGATCAGCTGAACTTTTACAAAGCAGCAAGCTTTCAAGTTTTAAGAATTCTTCATCAGGTCAATTAGTTAGAAAAAGTACAGCAGGAATCAAAAATGGCTAATCTGGGCAACATGTCTGACATGACTCTGCTGATGAAAACTTGTGGACATATGAGCAGAAATAAAACAGATGCGGTTGTAATAAGATTCCTCTTAATTCTTGCTTCTAAGAAGAAACAAGCAAACATTTGGAGCTCTTCACATTTGAAAATATAAATTTCAGCTCTCATCCAAATACACTCAAGCCTGGGATTTATATCTCCAAACATAGTAAATTTACAAATTATTTTCTGGCATACATTCTGTAGAGTGTACAGGAGATGGCCTTGATGGAAACGTGCAAGAACTGACTAAAATGTTCTTTAAATTCTGAGAACAAAATAAGTAAGTGCTTCCCTGATTCACTGGAGTATAAGAGGGAGGGGACTTGTAATATTCTGTTATTATGGTGTATCTTGATAAAATATAGGGTTAGTCCTCCTGCAGAGTTGATTTTCTGGTCTGGTCGCCCTACTGGGGCTGACATATTCAGTCTCCTTTTGCAGAATTTCAGAATGCACACAATGGCATAGTAATCTTATGATAAAATCCCATTTGAGATGCACAAGTTCTTAGATTTAGTCTCCGGTCCCTCTAGGCAAGGTAAGAAACTGGTCTTCTGTCCCCAAAATGGCAGCGCTAGCTAATTGGCATTGTCTTCAGGGCTCCCTTTATATTGACTTTCTTATTTGCAGCTTGTGCAAGTAAAACAAGGTTTCCAGATGAGAGCTTGTTTTTTTATCTTGCAATCATGGAATTGCATACAATCATCACTGTCCTCCCTTGTAACCCTTTTCAAGTTTTCCAATTGAAGCAGGGCGTAGAGAGAAAATGTATAAAATGGAAGTTTCCTGAAATAGAGTATTTCTTGAACGCAACTGTTTGCTTTTCCTTCAATATACATTCCCATGTTGGTTTGGTTTGATTTAATTTTGCTTTCCTTGCTGTGGCTTCCAGACTACACACACCCCTCTCCCCACAACAACCAAAGCAGCATTTGAATTATATAATTGTGCTTCTTGGAATCATGTGACTGTCTGAGTAATTCCCTGCAGAAGGAGACAAACTGCATATTAAAAAGCAGAACAAATTGTGTTTTAAAACACCCAACTCCCTCCTCTTCCCCCCAACACCAAAAAAAGGAGCTTGCTGTTTCCATGTGAATGTATCTGAAAGATTTGAGTGCTGAAACAGCCACTTGGTGATTTGAAATATTACCATAAGCCCTGCTGTTGGATGAGGTGAGGGCAATTAGGCAAAAGGAATAGGCTAGACCTGTGATTTGCTCATCCTTTCCTTCCCAAGTATGCCATGCGTTTGAACCTGTTCTCCTCTTATCTGCCACGAAATGAATTGCTCCTTGGAGACCCCATCCCGGAGTTAGGAACTGTTGACTGGTAGAGGTGAGTGCATCTCATTCTTTATTCCTTCCAGACTGTCAATGCATGATGACTTTTTCCAGGGACTGTGTGCAGTGCAGGGTTTTGTGTGTGTGAGAGAGACAGAGACAGAGACACAGACAAGAAGGCAGGCAGAGAGACAGACAGGTAAACAGACAGAAGACAGGGGAAGAGAGAGGGACTGTCTTATCTATAGTAGTCTTATCTAGTAGTCTATTAGGGAGGGAGGGAGGGAGGGAGGAAGGAAGGAAGGAAGGAAGGAAGGAAGGAAGGAAGGAAGGAAGGAAGGAAGGAAGGAAGGAAGGAAGGAAGGAAGGAAGGAATTGAAAGTCAGAAAACTTCTTCCACTACCCTGCTTCAATCCTGCAGTAATTTAAGAGATTGCAAATTGAATTACTCAATTTTCTTTTGGATCACTTTGCTTTAGGTTAGCATTTAAATCAGAGCCCCACTTCCCTCCTTTCTCCCTCATCAGCTGAACTTAAAATAAGAGAATGTCTGCCACTTTGACTGTACTATGGATGGAGAGAGAAACTGTAGGTATATTTTCAGAACTGACACTTAAAGGGGCTGTTGTTTATTTTTAGGCGACACAGCTGTTGGCAGAGAGAATGTAAAATAAGCTCTGGAGACTCAGAACACATAGGTAGACATGACTGAGATGATAAAGCATGTGCACCTTTCTTCTGCTGCTCACTTCAAGAACAAATGTTGTGTTAAATTTTCCAAAGGCTTCTTGTCAGATTGTCCGAGAGGCCATATTGCTCTCCCACATATAGCATGCATGAGTGAACAGGGATCAGAACCTGAAATACTGGGACAGACAAACCAGGAGTATGTAGCCAAAATTGAAATTATGTGGTACAGGTAATCCTCGACTTATGACCACAATTCAGCCCAAAATTTATGTTGCTAAGTGAGACAGTTATTAAGTGAGTTTTGCCCTCATCGTATTACCTTTCTTGCCACAGTTGTTAAGTGAATCACTTCAGTTATAGATGCAATGGAAAGAAACTCCAGTTCTCACAGTGATCAGCCAATAGACAATTGGTTCTTGGTACTGTACTGTATGAGGCCTGAAAGCTTGCACTTTCCATGAGAAAGCAGCAGAGATACACGGATGTTGCCCAGAGCTATGTGATTTCTGAGTGTCTAGAAGCATGATACAAGCTAGGCATAGCCACCCCACAACTATAAAATTTGTCAGTGCTGATATATTTCCAGCATCATAGCTTGGCTACCAACTGCAGTTCTGTTTTAATGCCATACTCATGGATTTCATCTGATAATAGCCCTTTCTGCAAATAGATATTTCCTGGGAAACTGTACACAAGAAGATTGGGGGTACTCTGAAGAATAGAGAGAGCTTTGAAGAAGGAAAGCAAAAGCAGTTATGTAAAATCATCTTAGCCGAAAAGAGAAGAAGGAATGAGAAAGAAACTCAAGATTGCCCCATTTATATTCTCTTTGGTATAAGAGAGAGGAAAGGAAAGAAACTCAGGTTTTATAGGAAGGGAAGGGAAGGGAAGGAAGGAAGGAAGGAAGGAAGGAAGGAAGGAAGGAAGGAAGGAAGGAAGGAAGGAAGGAAGGAAGGAAGGAAGAAAGGAAGGAAGGAAGGAAGGAAGGAAGGAAGGATTCTGTTATCATACCTTGCAAGTATATGAAAGTATAATTACAATAATTTTTCTGGAGCTTGTTTCCTGACTTGTCCCATCTTAAATGGTTGACTGTAGAAGAGAGAGAATGGAAGATATTTTCATGAAACTCACAAGACAATAACAATTGGTCATGGTAGTTGTAATCGGCTTTTTTTCTCATAGAACGCCCAGAACGGAGTTCTGGCACCTTTTTTGGATGGAACCTTGTAGGGTAGGCAAGGCGGGTTGTATGATGTGTGTGAGTTCCGGCACTTTTTTTTTTTTTTTTAGAAAAAAAGCACTGATTGTAATCTGTCAAGTATATTTCAGAGATTGTTCTAAGAATCAGCTTGTTGCTTGCCTTTCTTAAATAATGTAGAGGAAGATTTGGGGAGAATGGCTTCAGGGATTATTTCTACTTCTGGCTATCGGAGCCATTTGGATTATTTTGTGTACGTATCAATGTAATGTGTTGTGTCTATTTATATGTGTTTCTAGTTCCCTTCATGTGTTGTGGTGGTACATGTATGATGTATATGTGAGGAGAGGGGGCAGCCAAGATATCTGGATCTATGATTATCAACACCATTTTGTGAGGGAGGGGGCTGCTGCAGTGCCCCGTTCTGAAGAAATCAGGTACTGTATGTAACTACAATTCAGAACACAGCAAACCCAAACATGTTATACCTCGGCTACAGAGCTTGAATGGGGTACTAGTTGGTTTCCAGGTAAAATGTTGGTTTGGACTTATAAAATTATTTATGGCTTGGTTCCTGGGGGGTTTCAGGAGCTCTTTCTCCAACCTGAATTGGCCCAATCTACCCAATAATGCACATATTGTTTCACACATACTTTTGGCCCAAAGTTACATTGCAAGGATATTTTGCTGAAGCATTGTTTTCTTTGCTCCCTTGTTTGATTTGGGACTCATCTGTACTCTCACCAAGTAAATATGGAGCATATGGAGTAATTTGGTGGTAATTATAGTCAACGACTTGATTGGTTTTCATTAATTTTGGTGACATTCCGTGGTTGAGATTAACAGTACATTTTTGTATATTCTCAATATTAGCCCAAAACTGAAATGATTGGGAAACTAGATTTGTTCAGAATGTCGTAAGTGTGGCTGGGCTACTCTACTGAGTCTTTCATATTGAACAATTGCAGTACAGATAGTCCTTCACTTAGAACCAGAACTGAACCCAAAATTTATGTTGCTAAGCAAGACCCATTTTACAACCTTTCTTGCAACAGTTACTAAGTGAATCACTGCAATTGTTAAGTTGGTAACAGGATTGTTAAGTGAAACTGGCTACTCCGTTGGCTTTGGTTGTCAGAAGGTCGCAAAAGGCAATCACATGACCCTGGGACACTGCAACCGTCATAAATATGAGTCAGTTGCCAAGTGACTGAATTTTGATCATGTGACTATGGGGGTGCTGCAATGGTTGTGTGAAAAGTGATCATAAGTCACTTTTTTCAGTGCCGTTGTAACTTCAAATGCTCACTAAACAGTTTTAAGTTGAGAATTATCTATATTTGGTTACTTTTTCTTCCATTGTCAACACCTCAAAATAGTTGAAATTCTTGGCCACAAAACTCAGATCTGTGTTGGTTAGAATACTGAATATTTTTTTTATAAATATTTTATTAATTTTTTAGTTTTACAGTCAAATACTTAATAAACAACGTGTTGTCTGGGTCCATTAGTAATTCAATGGTATATATTAACTTCTTCAGACTAGATCCAATATTACATCATCAAATGTTTCCTCTCTTCTTCCGGTAGTACCTGTTTTCCCACACTAGGCAAATACAATTCTTATTGTTATTAATAAATATACAATTGAATATCAACATCTTTGTTACATTTTCCTCATAATATCTATTTTTTTAAATAGAAGACAGCTCTTAATCAAAATAAAGAAAGTCGGGTTTTAGCACTGATCTCTGAATGTATTAAAACCTTTAGTTGTTTGTTTATTATGAATAATTTTCTCCAGCAACTCACCTAAAATGTACTTTACTCATAATAGATCTGGGGTTGAACATCTTTCTTCAGCTGAGAAAGTGTTTTCAGTATAACACAACAGTGTGTACTGTTTTTCATAAACCTTGGTATTTTGCTGCTGGTTTCCAATGGAAAAACAAAGTAACCACTCAAGAGAACAGATGCCTTTCCCAAATTCCCAGTTCTAATTTTAAATTATGCCTTTGTGAGAGGGACTAAGAGGTGGCTTGCCAGCATGTAATTCATACTAATGAAACCTTTACTTATTACTGTATATGTAGTGATTTTATGGGGATATATTTGTCTCTTCCAAGACCAGCGGGATTTAACTGGTCAAAGAATCCTTAAATAATACCTGTTCAGGCTTTTCACAGTCTGCACACAACATACTTTTACAGTCGTGCAGTTGTTTTGTAACTGGAATACTTTTCCTTGTTTTGGAAAATGTTTGGTCCTGCAAAACTCTCTATATTATAGGGGTTCACAAACAAGATTAAGCAGTGATAGAAAATAGGCATGATATTTATACTTTAGGGACTGTTGCTGTGGGGAAAAATTAGAGGTGGGAATGTCATATAATTGCCTTCAGTTCCTGAAGGAAAAGTAGGATATACATGCATGCACACATGACTAAGTATCTAAGCATTGCTTGAAAAAAAAATTGTATGAGCAGGTTTTAGAAAGAGAAACTTTCCAGTATGAATATATATATTTCTTAAACTCTCATTGTGTGTATCTGTTTGTCTTTTTTGTACTCTCAGTTTAGCCCAGATTGTTCATTATATTACAACAATTTTTGAATCAAGGTACCTAATATCTGGTAGCTTAAAGAATTTGTAAAAAAAAACAGGACAATTTGCTCCTGTGTAATTGAAATTGTCACCAGTTTCATTTGCAAAGTTGAGTCCATTGCATGTCCCTGTGTTCGTGTGACTGTGATCTCTGATGTTCCCTGCCTGCTTCCACAAGAAAACTCAGTGGGGAAGCTGGCAGGAAGTTGGAAATCACTCTTGTTCTTACTGCTTTGTTACCCATTCGTGGTCATTCTGTTTATCAATTTAGATAAATATTGATTTATTATTTATGTTTGTTGACCACTACAGTTTATCAGCTGTTTTTTTTTCTCAAGGAAGAAGAAGAAGAAGAAAATGTTTCACTTCTCATCCAAGAAGCTTCATCAGTTCTGATGGCAGGGAGGATGGAAGAATAGGTGCTGACTTGAGACTGGATGGTGTGGGGGGGGGATGGAAGGATAGGTTCTGATAGGATGGTGAGGTGGGATGGAAGGATTGGGGATGGAAGAATGACTGCAAATAAATACAATCCTTCCATCCCCCCACCTCCCACCAGAACCTATCTTTTCATCCTCCCGCCATCAGAGCTGATGAAGCTTCTTGGATGAGAAGTGAAACATTTTCTTCTTCTTCCTTAAGGAAAAAAAAATTCAGTTGCCTTCTGAAGAAAAAAAACACCTTTGAGGCACATTGATATGTTACTAATGTCATGGTTCCAACAGACAAAACTCTTCAAAAGAACTTTGAGGCATTGTTTACCTTAAAGAATCTTTTATTCGAGTAGCATAATATCGGCGCTACATAACTGAAGCCCAAAACTGAATTCCCCTCCCCTGGGCACATAGTATCAAAGCACAATTCCCTCCTCCAATTAACAGTCATAAATCACATTCCTCGATTAGCTTGAAGTGCGGGCTTCCTCTCCAATTCTTCAGCCTGCCAATTCTTTATCAGCTCTGGGCTCAATAACCTTGATTCTCACGCTAAGCTTAGTGTTGTTATGTCTAGCTAGACTCTCATTCACATCCCCCCCCCTCCCAGCATCATCTAACTCTAAAAGTGAAAAGGAAAAAGATGGCTGCATTTCCATCTCTTGTTAATACAAAACATCCGATGTTAGCAGCGTTGACAACTTATGATAGAGGACAAACTTATGATAGAGTCCTGAATGAGATCATTCCAATGATTAACATATGCGTACTTTTAAGAGGTCACAAATGATAATGGTCCATTTACTTTTAATTTGATTCAGACAACCTGCACTCTAGTCATTACATGGCTGAAATCAAAAACATTTCTGCCATCGTTCTATTAAAATGATTCAGATGGCATCTATAAAGTACAGTTCCAGCTCTTCAGAATTTAATACATGTAATAAAATAAAACAAGCATTTGCAAATTTATAGAACTCTGCTTCACCTAATAGAAATTACCTATCGCTTTACTTAATAAATTGCTAGGTAACATAAATATACATATAGTGTATTTATTAATATAAAACATAGTTATGCTGTGATCGTTTACAAGCTGATGACAACAGAAATCTTATTAGATTAACATTGCCTCATTTTTTTGATTAGGTAACTTTCCTTAGTAGATAGTGAAGTATTGCAGTGATTTTATCAGTTAAATTAACAGACATTTAATTCTTCTTTTCCCCTTTAGCCTTTAGTGCAGGTATGAGATTATTATATAGTTTAAGCATAGATAATACTATCTTCAAAGCCAGTGTATTGAAATGTGATAGATTGATGGGCACTACAGCCTCATCAAATAATCTCCATGTTTTGAAATTTTCCTATTTTGGCAAAGGGGATATCTACATGGTCATTATTGTTGTTCTTACATTAAAATCACCCATTATGATAATAGTATCTAGTGGGAATTTGTCCTCTAGAGCATCAATTGTACTTTTGAGTGTAGCTCAGCAATCCTAAATTTGAAATTTAACACCTTTGGGAGGCACATAACCATTTAATATTAGAACAATCTTATTTTTTATCAGAAATCTCTCTATAAGAAAAGAGACTCAGATTTATTTGCACTGCCTCCAGATTCCATTTCATGTTTAATAAGATAGCCAAAATCCTGAAAAACAAGGTCCGTAGAATGTCATTTCCTTACTGGAATAACCCATGAACTAAAACCAGATAAATAATTTGTATTGGTTTTCTGGGAATCCAAGTTTCTTGCAAATACACAATGTTGTATAATTTTAGTAATTGTAGGGAATCCATGTCATTCCATATTGTTAAATTCCACGCCAAGAAAGATGCGTTATTTACAGATCCCTGACTTAATTGTCCTGTTCAGTCGTTATTGTTGATTACAAACCCAGAAGGACATGGGTCATTTATAACCTGTGCATTATTAGTATTGGTTTGATTTAACCTTGGGGAAGGTTTGTTTTTATTTTGTCTTTGACTATCTGTAATTTCATTTACTAAGGTAGAATTAGCCATTGCATCTGGGCATGGTCTTATTTCACTTGAGATATTTAGTCTTTCCAAATTTGTTTGCTTATTAATTCCAAGGGACAAATTTGAATCTTCTCCTTGTTGGATGCTGATGTGATTGGATCTTGAAAGATTAAATGTAGGAAGATGTAATTGTCCTGGATCTCTATTGCAAAGCGTTATGTGATTTCCTGTCCTTTGGAAGAAGGAGGCATGTATATTGTTTTCCTAGAAGAGATATCTGAATCTATTTCTCTTTTGAGATTATAAGGTCTATATTATCTTTCTGAAGAGGAAATTAGTTATGTTTTTACCTGCTTTGTTCCACGTTGCAGATCTTACTTTCGTTTTCCTCCCCTTTTGCTTTTGCCCCTCTCTCGTGGATTGATCCCTCCTTTTCAGATTGTTTATGGTTAGGAGGGGGTGAAATTATAGATGATGACTGTACCTATTTTTAATCAACTCTTCTCTTAACCAGGACAATATAACTATGATACAGTTTTGCTCCATAAGGAACAAATCATTAAAAGTATTTCTTAGCTCAGTTTCTTCAGATAAGAAACTCTTGTCTACTATTAGATTGTATAAATTACATCTATCTAGAGGGGTTACAGAAATACTCGTAAAATATCTAATTACTCCAAGCCATCTTGACTGAAGGAGGTATTTAAATTCATAAACCATGTGTGCCTTATTAAGTTACCGGTGCTCTCGCTGTCATTGTAATACAAGAATTTCATCTTTAAAATATCATCTGAAACAAATCAAAGTGGGATGAAAGTTTGACAAAGATGCACAAAACACTATCTATCAGAGGAAGTTGATTAATGCCAGTCTAGTAGCTGTTAGTTGCAAGTAGCACCTTCTGCATGGAACTTTGTCTTAATCCTCAGAAGAACAGAGTTTGCTGAGCTATTTGCTAGATGACTTTGTTTGGACATTGCTGGATTAGAAGACCTGTATTGGTCATTTCAATCTTATTAGAGGTCTTACTTCCTTCATTGGGTACTTTATGGACTTTGCAGTTGCTCTGTTGTTTCTTTTGGCAGCTATTCCCAAAAAATTAAATAGATTATTATACTTCCATTTAGAAGTACATTTGGCAATAGAAGTGCTCTTCCAGTTCTTACTCTTCCTTACTTGATTTTCTACTTATGCTTTCTTTTTCCTTTTCCTTCTTGGGTTTTTGCCTGGGGCTTTACTTTGGTTTATTTTTTTCTCTTCTTATTTATAAAATGAGTCTGGGTTTGGGAACGAATGTGCATTAGTGAATTATCATCAAATGCTGTGTTTTTCTGTGGTCCAACTTCATTTGAGACTAATTTAATAAGGGACCGCAGTAGATCATTTGAAGTAGGTAGAAATTCTTTCAGAAGTAATAAATCAGATGACTACGTCATAATAAATTTGTTAAAAGCCCCAAGTTGTTCTCCCAAGGCTTCTATAATCTTTTGCCAACAGAAATCCTCTGAATCTCTCAAATATTTTGCCTCATTTGCCAATAAGGAGTCCCAACCCATGTGGCTTGAAGGAGTTCAAGTTGCCTTGGTAAGGAACTTTATTGTTACAGACTGATTTCTTATTATACATGGCTGTACCATAGGTATGATATTGTCCATGTATTTTCCATAGTCTTAAGGATTAATTTCTCTCAGCAGTAGCTATTTCCTCAACAACATTGGCATATTGGAGGTCCTCTTATCTATGATAATATTTGTCCAAGAATAATAAGGACCCAAAAACCATTCACATGGCTGTGTTGTTTTCCTTTCCATTTTCTTTAGTGTCACTATCCTGATCACCAGAGTTTACTGAGATTATGCCCCTGGAGCAAAAGATGATAATTCTTGACCCTTGTTGAGATTTAATGTACACATCAACATTTACAGGTACTAGCCATTGTTTTAGTAAATGAGTCTTTCCTTCATCAGCTTTGTTTATAAACAGCTTTTGGTAAGTACCTACAGAAACTCTACAAAGAGAGGGCTGTTACTTTAAAAACACAGTTTGAAATTGCAGATTCTCTCTTTGTAAGTTTCTTCTAGTTTAGGTAGCAAATTTCCGGTTTCTTTATGTTCAATTGTAATCTTCAAACAGAGTGTTATAGGCTACACATTGTTGTATAAGCTTCAAGCAGGCCTATAACTAGGTTTATTCTAGGGATTTCAGATCATTTACAAGGCCTTCTATTTCTTTTACTCTGTTGTCCCTCTGATCAACTAAAGATAAAGTTCCATAAATAATTAGCTTTAGCAATTATGCTCCAAAAGAGGGTAGATAGAAATAAAATTTAAGACTCAAAAACTAATGTAAACTCTGGCTGTCTCATTTTTCACATCCCCTGGAAGTCCCTCAAGTCTGATAAATCATCTGATAAATAAGTATGTAAAATACCTCCGGAGAAAGCTGTATGTTGCCTTTGTGGATTTGGGGGCAGCTTTTGATTCTGCTGATAGAAACTATGCATTAATTTAAGTCAACTGAATAGATTGACTAGGTAGAAGATTATTTTTTTTGATCATGGCTTTACATACAAATCATCAAATTCAGGTTAGGTTCACCCCAGTATTGACCAACAATATCAAGACTTTTAAAGATGTATGGATGTGTGCTTTCACCTTTGCTATTTAAACTATTTATTCCAGCCTTTAATGGAGACTTTCTTTTTCCAGTTAAAAAATAGGAACTTGTCCATATTACTATAAGGCTGCACAGATAGTTAAGAGCCTTGGATAGTTATTACTCCTTAAATTGTCTAACTGATTCTGGAAAAATCAAATGTAGTGGTATGGAGAGTGGTATAGAGCAAGTTATCTCTTACAGAAACTTGAACATCTTTCTGAATGCTTTGGGTAGTTTATACTCTCAGGCCCAAAAGATAAAATCTGACAAAGCTTTGGCAGGAATAAAAAATTCTGGCATATAAATTGTAGTCAGCAAATTCCTCCATTCCTAATTCTTCTAAAAATTATGCTAGTTCTTTATTTTCCATATGCAATATTGTTATGGGGAATGTCTACCCCTCGTGGTGTGGAATGTTTTCAGAAGAAGCTCCTCAAAACTATTTTAAGTGTAGCTAATGCTACTCCTATTCCTTTTCTCTACACAAAAACTGGTACATACCTAATTAAAGCTAGAATAATTGTAAGAACATTTAATTATTGGGCTAGACTCCTCTCACTATCCAGTCTTCAACTTGGCAAATGGGACAAATGAATTTCTCCACTCCTTCATGCACCAGTTGGTTTACATTTTTATCCAATCACATGCATACCTTTGGGTTTGCTCCAGAATTCTTTTTAGATTCAAATAATGCAAACAATAAGCTATTATTTAAAAGCAGAGTGCTGAATGTCCATGCCAAAAGAAATTTGATCAAATTATTATAAAATAAAATTGCCCTTTGGTACGCACGTAATAAAACCAAAATCAAATGCAAACATTATCTGAGATGTGCTACAGTGCCATCCCTCTGAGGGATTTAGGCCAACTCACAGTGGCCAACTCACCACGGGCCAACTCGCTGAAGGACAAAAGTTGCACTGATATCAAAGAAATGGTGGAATAGAATCATTAAAGAAAGGATGCAAAAGGAGAGACAAAATGAAATGCGAATGACCCAAATGAAAATGTTTTAATTATTTTAAATACTTATATTGAATTGTTGAATTCTCCCGCATTGAGTTGACCATGCAAGTTGGCTGCAGTGAGTTATCCCATTCCATTCTCTGAGAGGCACATACAATTCTATATTTCCAGTAAATGGCATCAGCAACTAGAGAGGTCCAGTTTCTCAATGTTCCAAGTAATATTTATTTATTTATTTATGAGACTTATATACCGCTTTAAGTGCAAGCAATCTCTAAGCAGTGTACACCAGTAAGCAATGTATATATATGTGGTTCTGTTCTCGTTCTAGAGAAATTATAAAAGATTTTATCCATTATTTATTGTTCTGTCCTATTTATCTTTTAGTATGTGAAAAAATTTCTGGAACCCCTCTTGATAAAAAAAAAAAAATTGGCCTGATTCATATAAAATTGAGTATCCAGGGAATATTCAAGGAGATACTGCTGTAATAATTAGCAAGCTTTGCAGTGGCTGCTGCTAAGAGAGAAAATATTTTATTAAAACCTAATGTTTTTTAATATTATATTTTCCAAAAGAATATTACTAATATTTTTACCAATTTTTGTACACTTTAATATATTTTATTATGCCATTTTATGCTATTTTTGTGCAGGTTTAACTTGTCTTTTTTATGACCGGCAGTCAAAATAATAAATAAATTGATTGACTGATAGTAGACAACACGTATGCTGTAAACAGATATCTCAGTTTCAGAAAAATATCTTGTCTTCGGCACTGGAAAAAGAGATGGAAGAAATGCTTCTCAAATCTGCAGAGAAAATACAACCAGAAAAAGAGCGGAAAAAGAAATAAAAAAGCAAAAAGAAAGTAGAGATTTATACCAACCCTATGATTCTATAAATTGATTTTCTGCAACATATTTTTTGGTTGCCTGTTTAGCTTGAACATTTTTTTGATTTGCTGTTCTGGGTTATCTGGAGAATTGAAAAACTACAATGAATAACTTAAAGGCTGTGATTAGGAATTTAAATAGCAATAGCTTATATATCGCTTTGCAGTGCTTTAAAATCTTCTCTAAACAGTTTACAGAGTCAACATATTGCCCCCCAAAATCTGGGTCCTCATTTTACCAACCTCAGAAGGATGGAAGGCTGAGTAAACCTTGAACCCGGTGAGAATCAAACTGCCAAATTGCTGGCAGCTGACAGCAGAAGTAGCCTGTGGTACTGCGTTCTAAACACTGCACCACCGTGGCTCTCAGAAACATGTATTTCCGAGGTTAAATGATGACAAAGCAGAATAGCAATCTTTCTACCAACATTTGGAAAAAAATATCTGCAAGAGGATAATTCAACCGTTCAGGGCCCAAGCCCTGAAGTCACTTATATTATCAATAATTTGGTCCTAACCCAGGGGCAGGCAACCTTGGCTCTTTTATGACTTGTGGACTTCAACTCCCAGAATTCCTGAGCCTGCCAAGCTCCTCAAAGCTAAAGAGTCAAGGTTGCCTACCCCTGCCCTAATCTCATTGCAATGGAGGGCACAGTGGCGCGCATAATGTTCTCCACCTGACTGGTACCACAGGGACAGAGATGCTGTCCAACAGGGCCCTTACAAAAACTCTCCTTAAGATGTGCTGAAGGAATGTAAAAGTTTTTCTTGGCGGGGTGCTGTTAACATTAACCAGATACTGGGAGTGGCTTTTATGGTTTTCACAGTGATGGAAACAGGAAAAAAGTATTGATGTCTGTACTGTGGTAGCATATTAACTGACATCTCTTTTAAAATAATCTATAGTAATGAGCAAAAATTAAGAAATGCAAGTAGTCCTGACTTCCGGTTCCAGTACACGGCGACGCCGGTCATGTCTGGAGACTTGTCTCCACTCTGACCGGGTTTCCTTCGCCGGTAGACCCCTTAGTGAGTCAAAAGTCACCCTGTAGGGGCGACCACCGAGGAGGAGGCTTGCTGGTGACTGCAGGAGGGTGGCAGCTTCTCTCATGGCTCCAGCTATCTCCTTAGGGCCGACGGAGCAAAGATCGTCCTGCAAGATAGCCATCACCGTGCTGCACCAGCCGAAAGTCACAATTACATCTAAGCATAATAGACCCATCATGGATGATCTGGGTGAGACCCTCTTCTGCTCGTCTCTTCACCCTATTCTGTTTTTTTTTTTTTTTTTTGCCTGTAAAAGCTTTGTTGGAATTATTTCCCTGTCTTGAAAAAGCAGCTTTTGTATGCATGGGAAGAAAGGCACTGAACAAAAGGATAGAACAAAAATTTTTAAAGACTATATTATTTTCATTTACTTTGGGGTACAGAAAAAACTCTTTTCGGAGCTGTACTATTATTCTATACTGGAAGATTATTTCTTTTTCCACTTTTTCCTTTAAAAGATAGAAAAAAGGGGGGAAATGGTGTCTAGAAAAGATTTTTTAATCTACTGAGGACATCTAGTGGTGAAAGGTTAACATTGCAACTGCTGATTATTGTTCGGAGATGAGACGGACTTGACCTTCAAACTATTCTTGAAGAGAAAAGATAAGCTGATCCCACTGTGGGAATTGTGGGGGTAAATAGCCTCCACTAAAAGAAAAAAGGGATTCTCTTCAATTACTATTAAAATGGAGAAACCTCATTCACAATTAAACTGTAAACCTATATTGGAAAAGATTTATGAGGCTACTGAAGAAATATATGCTACAATGAAAGAGATTACTACAGAATTAAGAGCCAGAAACTCTACCCCAAACCTTCAAATTGACTTTCAAACTACATCTGACTATTCTACAAACCAAAACATACTAGAAGAGGAATCAATTGAGATTAAAGAGGAATTTATTTTACCTTACAAGCATTTCATCTATATCTTCGAGGATCAGAAAAATCAAAGACTGAGATTTGAACCTTTAAATGAGGCTTTAAGGATAAGAGAAATAGACGTTCAATGCAGAGGTCAGGATGCTTTTTACTGCCTCAAAGGATATTACAAGCAACAAAGAGAGACCTATTGGCTGAAAGGGAAGCTTTGTTATGGAAACCTGCCTGGCACAAAAAGAAGGCCAGAATAAGATTGAAAAGAGAAATTTAAAATTATATGTAATGGATTAAAGGCACTGTAGAATTATGGATTGATTTAAGGATTAAGATTTAGACTTAGAAGTAAGAGAAAAATGGGTGATTATTAGAATATATATATTAAATAGATTAGGAATGCATTTTTTGGAATAATAGGTTTATTTGTATGAAAACTATTATGTAATGGAATGAAGAAAATTGAAGAGGTGTTTTAGATCTGGATTGACTTAATAATTAATTGAATGTTAATTTAATAAGATTATGTTTTTGTTTGATAATATGGATGTTATTAGGTATGATAATTAACTGGATAAAATTTGAATCTCGTCCAATAGATTGAAATGATTTAAGGTTTGATATTATCTTGTTATCTTAAAGAGAGTGATTGATTGATGGATTAGATATGTATAGGGTAGACTAATATTTTATTATAATTAGAAGATATTAGTGGAAGAAGAAATAAATAAGACTTGGGATACCTGAATTGATAATGTGTTTATTTAAAGTTAAATTTGATTATGGTAATTGTAAATTTATAAAGCTCCAAAACAGGTATAGGATTAATAGAAATTTAAATTAGAAATGGATTATCTTAAATATATTAAGCTATTTGAGGGAAATAGAGAGGGAATATTTGATGTATTGATTTGAGTTATTCATATATGGTTTTATTTCTGGATGTTTGATTACCCCAGCACCATGGTGTGTCTTGAGCACCTTGTTCCAAGAATCGACATGATGTGCCGGTGCCTGGAAGATGTGAGGGTCTGGATGGGGGTGAACAGGCTTAGACTCAACCCTGACAAGACCAAGTGGCTCTGGGTCTTGCCCCCCAAGGGTCATCCTGATGGTACATCATTAGTCCTGGGGGGGGTAAATTTACCTCCCTCAGTGCAGGCACGCAACTCGGGTGTCCTTCTGGACTCACAGCTAAATTTGGAACAACATCTATCGGCTGTGGCCAGGGGGACCTTTGCCCAGGTTCGCCTGGTGCACCAGTTGCGGCCTTATTTGGACCGGGTGGCTCTACTCACGGTTACTCATGCCCTTGTCATCTCAAGACTGGATTACTGTAATGCGCTCTACATGGGGCTACCCTTGAAGAGCATTCGGAGACTGCAGTTGGTTCAGAATGCAGTCACGAGAGCGATTGTGGGTGCACCAAGGTACACCCACGTGTCACCTATCCTTCGTGAGCTGCACTGGCTTCCTGTAGGTCTCCGGACGCAATTCAAGGTGTTGGTTATCACCTTTAAAGCCCTTCATGGCTTAGGACCAGGTTACTTACAGGACCGCATACTGTTGCATAGTTCCCAGAGACCGGTGAGGTCCCACAGATTGGGCCTCCTTCAGGTCCCGTCGGCCAGACAATGTCAGCTGGCGGGCCCTCGGGGAAGGGCCTTTTCTGTGATGGCTCTGACGTGGTAGAATCAACTTCCCCCTGAGATTCGAACTATTCCCACCTTGCCGGCCTTCAAGAAAGCCATTAAAACTCTCCTGTTCCGGCAGGCCTGGGATTGATGTCCCCGGGGGGGCCGGGATACGATTGGGACATGCTGTATGAATGCACTCATTTTTATTGTTATATTTATTGTTTTAATTTTGTATGCTGCCCTGAGTCCCTAGGGATTGGGCGGCATATAAATTTTATTAATAAATTAATTAATTAATTAAAAAACCAATAAAATTTGTTTCAAAAAAAAAGAAAAGAAATGCAGATAGTCCTCAATTTACACCGGTTCACTGAGTTACTGTTCAAAGTTACAATGGCACTGAAAAAGTGACTTGTGATCATTTTCCACACTTATGACCGTCACATCATCCCCACAGTCACATGATCAAAATTCAGATGCTTGAGCAACTGATTGATATTTATGATGGTTGCGGTGTCCCGGGGTCACGTGATCATCTTTTGCGACTTTCTTATAAGCAATGTCAATGGGGCAGCCAGATTCACTTAACAATCGTGTTACTAACTTAACAACTGCAGTGATTCACTTAACAACTGTGGCAAGAAAGGTTGTAAAATGGGGCATAATTCACGTGACACATGTTTCGCTTAGCAACAGAAATTTTGGGCTCAGTTGTGATTGTAAGTTGAGGACTACCTGTATAGTGTGGTCTTGTACCTAGTAGGAATGTGCGAAGCAGATTTTTGCTTTTGCACAAATCAGTAAGAAAAAGAATGTGACTTGTTTAAAAAAATGTGTGAACGTGAGAAAATCCTTATTGTCTGTTGAATTAGAAATAGCATATCATACATTAACCAGGCTTTAATTATGGAACACCATGCACAAATGAGGAGTTGGAGGTTAGTGGCTGAACGTGTAAGAGTGGTGGGTGGAGTAAAGCATGTCCGAGAATATATGGAATGCTTAGCAAGTGATTAAAAAATGAGCACAGAGTAAGAAAAAGATCTGTGATGTCTCCTTATTTGTCTAATATACTTACAAATAAATATATAAGAAATACTTGGGGTGGCTTCAAAGATATACTAGGTATAAGATATATCACAACTCAGTTTCTGCTGTTGAAAAAAACAGTTGCCTGTTCAGAGATATTTCCTTATCTCATCCATAGAGAAACAGAATGATCATGTGCAGGTAAAAGATTCCATTTGAACGGGAGCATTTTCCAACTTCCAATCAGTTTCCCCATGAGTTTCTTTGTGGGCATCTAGTAGGGAATGTCAAAAATCTTCCTTCCTTCCTTTTTTCCTCCCTCCTCTCCCTCCCTCCCTGCCTCTTTCCCTCCTTCCTTCCATCCATCCATCCATCCATCCATCCATCCATCCATCATCCATCCATCCATCCATCCCATCTATCCTCTTGCAGCAACCAAAGAGGCATCTATCCCTTCTTCTGAAGTTCATTCTGCTACAGTTATTAGAAGACTGCTATCTTATACGCCCTCAGCCATCTTTTTTGTAAGCTAAATATACCCAGATCCTTTAATCATTCCATAGGGGGTTTCCAAACATGTTTCCTTCGTGCTAACCTCCTTCTGAACTTTGTCCTTTTTGAATCATGTTGCCCAGAATTCAAAACAGTGCTCTTATGGGGATCAAGGTAGAATTTTATTCAAATATTTTCTATATGCAGATCTGATCTAGTGTTCTAAAAAAATATTTTTGCTCTTGAAAGTAATAGTTTGATTGGCAGAATCCATATAAAGGACATAAATATGTATTGCATCATTTTATCTAGACATGGATCTAAACATTTCCTAAGCTGGACTGGTAAAAATGGCAATCAAATATGCTTCACTCAGCTATCTTTGGAGTAGAGTGGGATGGATAATCTTTCCATGTCTCTAATAACAAATGCAGGAATTTTAAGTGCTAGATGTGAAGGCTGCAACAAAATGTGGTAATGTGAAATTACTTCAGTATTCATCCAGCCATTTAATTCAGCCCTTTTTCAGAATATTGCATATCATTTTTGCACCTTATTTTTCTTTATGCAGCTGTTTTGAAAGAGGTGTTATATAAAAGGCTGCTGTAATTTGTTTAGCTGGTTGGCTGGTTTTATTGCTTCTTCCATCTTACATGTGTCTACACTAGGTCGATCACCAAGAAGCAACATTTTCTGTTTATTTATTTTGTACATATAGAGATCATTCTGTTGCTTAGTTTTGACACCTTTCAAACATATCTGTCCTTTGCTGCAGCAATCCTTTGCAGTCTGTCTTGTTAGACATTAAACTCTCTTCATTTACTTATTTTGAGCAACATTAGTTTCGATGAGGGTGGACAATGAGTACAGCAGATCTGAAAGAGAAAATTAATCACAACTCATTGACATCCATTAAAAAGCAAGCTCTTTTGAAATCCCGATTCAATTACTTGTTCTATAAAGGGTAACTTTCAGTTTGACAAAACCTCAGAGGTTAAATGTGATGAAGCATGCAAGGAAAAAAAGGAAAATGAGAAACCTCATCCTACGCAGACAACAAGATTGTGTAATACGGTATTGTTAACTATTATGACAATATATTTCTTTTGACTTTTTTATTTATAACATTAGCACTAGCCTTTTGTTTCTCTCTGTTAAATATTGTGTGGGTGTCCCTGATTATTTAAAATACACAGGCAGCTCTACTCTTTTCCATGCTGAGAGCAACCATATACTTTGCAGTTGCCAAACCACAGCGTCTAATTGCAACAGGTGCTGGAGGACATGGCTGTGAATCAGAAATGTGGGTCCCTGCTGTGTTTGGCATTGTGATATCTTCTGAAATCTGTGGAGAATCAGGTGATCTAGTTTAATGTGGGAGATCTGGATTCATAGCTCTGTGGCATCCTTACCCGTATCATTCTGAAAGTGGTAGCAGAGCATTAAAAAAAAATGATGTAATTCATTGGTAATCATCCCAGGGCTTGGGTTGTGACAAAAGCAGTTTTCTGTCTTCCAGAAAGACTGAGGGAGGGAGGGAAGGGAAGGGAGGGGAAGGGGAAGGGGAAGGGAAGAAAGGAAGGCAGTTTGACTGTCTCTGAAGGCCATCTGCTCAGAGATTAGCAAATTTCTTTGTGCAGTTGTTTGGCCACTGTGCGAACAGACTGCTGGACTAGATGGGCCAGGGTGTCAGACCTGCCTCAACTTGAACCTTTTAAGCAATAATGATCCTTGATTCCATTTGCTGAGAAAGGTATAGTTTACTAATGGTCAAGTGAAATACAGTAGATCAAGGCCAGAACTGAAACTCGTGTTCCCAATCCCCAAGTCTGTCCCCCAAATGTCCAATCAAATTCAAAGAAGATGTTTTCAGAACGTCGTCAAGTGTGGGTTAGAACAGGGCTTTTCAACCAGTGGTACGGGTACTACTTGTGGTACATTGGCACCTGGCAGGTGCTACGCGACCATACTAGAAAAGTGGTAGTGGAGGAGGGGAATGAGCTGAACCGGTGGCAGCACCGCACAAGCCTGAGAGAGAGATGGCTGGAGCTGCAGGGCTGTCAGGGCTCAGTGGAAGCACCAGGATCAGTGCCGCTTTCCAGTTGATTGGCGCTTCTTCGGGGCTGTCAGGGCTTAGTGGAAGTGCCAGGATCAGCGCCAGGCTCCAGTTGGACCTCGGCGCTAATCCTGGTGCTTCTGCTGAGCTCAGAAGAAGCACCAATCAGCTGGAATGTTGCAGCATCTCCAGGGTCTTGTGATTTACATTCAGATGCTTGGCAACTGCTTCACATTTATGACGGTCACAGTGTCCCAGGGTCATGTGACCAAACCTGCTGCAACCACCCAGCAGACGGGGGGAATAAAAAATAAACATCCCCCACCCCACCTCCGCTGCCAATTCTCAACAGAAATGCTCACAACAAAGAAAACCTCAGACAGGAGGAAGAGCGCTGCTGGGCGGGCAGGCAGATGTCTTGCTCAGCTGTGGCTTGGGGAGCACTTTTTTCAGCGCCATTGTAACTTCGAACAGTCACTAAGCGAACTGTGCTTTTTTCCTTTTGGGGGGGGGTCAAGGTTTTGACACCTTGCTAGGCGACTGGTGGTACTTGGATGTTGCCCTATCCTAAAAATGGTACAATGGGTGAAAAGGTTGAAAAGCCCTGGGTTAGAAGGCAGCTGCGATTCGTTCTCAGTCGTTTGACCTAGAAATCACATCTCCAGCCCATACAGTGAACTTTTCATTACCCCTGAATATTTCCCCCTCTCATCCAGTCTCCCCAGACTGGCACCAAGCGATAGCAGAATGCAGGTGTGAAGTGGCAGTTCTGACAGAGGGGTTGATCCAGCAAACTACTGTTTACGTCCTTATGTTAAAAGAATCAAGTCCTTCATATTTAGGGAGTCTTGGACTTAATTCATTAGGCCTAGTCTTTCTTAGTTTCAGACAAGAAGCTACAATAATATTATATATTCACATATTATGTGCATTCCAGTGTCCAGAATGTTATATTTGAGTACTGTGTTTTTTCCCCTTTCAGCAAACCACAAGATAATCTGAATGGTTTAAATGAACTATTGTTCCTTTTCCTAATTATCAATTCCTTATGAAATCTGATGGTTTTAAGCTAATGATTCTAGCAATATTATTTTTTGGATTCCTACTCAATTGAAGCATTGACAATTCCTTTTGAAACATCTGGCCATAGACCAGCTACATTAGCTGTCTTGCGGATATATTTTTTATTTTCTGCAGTGCAGACTAAAATGTGGGCTGACTTACATGTGGATTTGTATCCAACCGAGATACAGCGAGACTGTAAGTGCTGAGCTCTTTCTATCATCATCTGCTCATAGTTCTTAGTTCTGTGAGGCCATATTAGATGCGATCTAAATAAGATTCAAATTATTTATTCAGAGTGCTTTAAAGAAGTTGGGTTTTTTTAAAAAAAATGATTAGCTTTGTGAAATGAGTTATGATTATGACTTACCAAATCCTGAACAATCAGCTGCAATCTTGATGTGCTTGAAAACATATGCAGCATTTGTAAGGCTGGGTGCCATACCAAAATGAATATTTGCATTGTTCTATTAAGAACTAAATATCTATGTATCAGCCTTTATATCCAATTTCATTTCAAAGGCTCGGCTAAGGGAAGGAAGGTGAAGTTGGTTTTATTATCAAATCTTTGCAAATTTTACTTCCCATGAACTTCTAATCTCTATCCTTGGGCTGTAAAAGGCAGAATAATAGAATAGTTTTTACGGCATTCTTAGGCTGTTGCTTGAATTACTAAATATTAACTAGCCTCCACTATTTTTGAAGCACTCATTCCTCTTCATATGTCATTGTACTTTATAAGATCCAGATGCTAGATTCAATATCTATATTTAAATTTTAAAATATATACCTTGCAATCTAATATCCTTCTGTATACAATTAAACTATTTAATGAATAAACATCTGAAATATATATGCATGCGTGTGTGTGTGTGTGTGTGTGTGTGTGTGTAAGCAATTGTTCTTCAATCTGTGATATTTCTTAAATAGTCTGGTCTGTGGACCTTGAAAATAGATAAATCTCTAAATATAATTATAATGTTGGCAGGTGTGGGAGGAAGGAGGAGCATTTGAAGGACTTGGGATTTGTTAGTAGGAATTAAAATTAGCACCTTTTCTTTAATGATTCTATTTGACTATTTCGTCAATATTAGTGTAACTCTTGTCCTGCGACGAGTTGCCTGTGATAAATTGGCCACGGCGGGTTGTCATAGACCCTATCATTACGGGTTTTTGTCACCATATATTTCATGAAAAGCTATGATTTCAAAGTAAAATATCTTAATGTACAGTCCTACCAGAATGATATTGCATCATCTGCACAAAAGTATTTTCCATGAAATGTAATCACATTTACTCTCATCTGATTTTATTTATTTATTTTATCAAACTTATATAGCTGACCATCTGACAAATATAACCCGCATAACAATCTTTCCCTCCCAGCAAGCTTCAGATATGTTGGGATGAAAACCTCTGGGATGCTGGGATTAGCCTATTTGTGGATTGGGAAAGGCCGATTTGGAGAAACAAAGTCTCAGTTGAGGCACAAGCAACTTTTTAGCCATCAGGGCTGGAGCCCAATTAATTTTAGGCAAAAGAAAAAACAAAGACAGGAAAACAAACAAGATTGGCACAGGATGCAAGATTATTATTGGTCCCAAAGGGGCAGATTCAGGAAGGCATAATTTGCTTTAAGACATTTGGTGCAGTTAATTCAAAAACAAATTGAGGCAGCCTATATTTCCTCCTCTGTGAAACCAGTTTCAGATGTGCCTTGTATTGAATCAGCATCAATACGTGTATTACATTTTATGTTATCCTGCTGCCGATGACCTTAGGGTTATATATAGTTCTCTTTTTTCTTGCAACAGTCCTGTGAGAGCCACAGGAGATGAAAAAGAAGATACATGGAAGGTTAGGCTAAAACAGGATACTGCCCTAAAAGATAATTACAGATTTGAACACCAGTCTCCATAGTCTACAGTATATCATGCTAGCAATTATTAGGCAAACCCCTTAAAACACACTATTTAGTTACTGTAAAATTTGCCCATCCCTAATATTTAAAAAAGGGTTTAAAATCAGTTTGGCATAATAGTTAAAGTGCTGGATCAGGATCAAGGAGACCCAAGTTCTCTGTCCTCAGCTGGTAATCCATGCAGGGGGCGGGGAACCCCTGTTAAAAGAATTTTCTCTCCAGTTCTGTATTTGTTTCATTACCCATGAGATTGATACCTACTGTATTAGAACAGTTACACAGATAATTTAATTGTATTTGTTTGGGAGTATTTTACTTCAGTACAAAAATCATATTTGCCTCTGTTTGTCTAGATCAAGGGTGCCAAACTGCCGGCCCACAGGCCAGATGCGTCATGGTGAAACCACGCCTACCCCATTGCCGACAATGGAAAAAAGTCGTGATACGTCGTGACACATCATATGATGTTGCGAGTTTGACACCCCTGGTCTAGATTTTCCTAGCATCTCCCGTCAATAGCAGACTATATTTCCCATATTATTTTACTGGCCCTGCTAGCTAAACATTGTGGAGCATCAGTATGTCTAATGAATAGAACCGTAAATGCAAAAAAAAAGCTTCTTTGTGTAAAATCAGCCTCAAAACCTGTGCTTTCAGTGGCTAATCAAGATGGTTTTTGATGTATTTGAGTTGCATTCACCTTCCATTGAATCAGCTTCCCTAAAGAATTACCCAAACATATTGAAAGAGATGGATGGATGGATGGATGGATGGATGGATGGATGGATGGATATAGAGATACATAGAAATAGAGATAAAGACAGAGATGGTAGAGATAGACAGAGATAGAGATAGAGATAGATGATAAATAGATCCTTGTTTAAAAAATTATTGTTAAACCTCACCCACTGAAACTGCATGTGGAGTATTCTGCATACCAGGTTCCATGAAAGATCAGATCTTTTGCAATCAAATAAAGTTTTTAAGACTTTGATGGTGAAAATAAATGTGAAGTCCTTGGAGTAAAGGCAGAAAGGGGGATATAACAGCAAGAGAGCCTAACGAAAGCAAATCAAATGGTAAAGATATTTGGCTTAGATATAAATTTTATGGTAGATTATGGTCAATGGATTTTTACTCACATATTTCACAAGCCTACAGTCTTTTCTCCCATTGATTTTAGCACTAAATGGAAATTGGATGCCCGAGATTTCTCAACAAATCCATGGTTGTCTTACTAAGAACTAAAGATACCATATGGATTCATAGAATGTTAACCAGTATGTTCTGCAGTTATGAAGAATATTAAAATTTTCTATTAACCCAGTAAGATATGCCAGAATTGTTATGAGAAAGCAGGTTCATCAGGAAGAACCTCTTGGCTGTACACTACATGCTCTGAGCCATGGTGGCGCAGTAGTTAGAAAGCAGTATTGCAGGCTAATTCTGCCGACTACCAGCAGTTCAGTTCTCATCAGTTCAAGGTTGACTCAGTTTTCCATCCTTCCGAGATCGGTAAAATGAGGACCCAGATTGTTGGGGGCAATATGCTGATTCTGTAAACCACTTAGAGAGGGCTGTAAAAGCACTGTGAAGTAGTATATAAGTCTAAGTGCTATTGCTATTGCTATGCTGCCAGGCAAAGATGCAGACTCCTACATGTGAGTTATCTTTCCAAGTGAACTTCAGAGACTGGATGGTCATCCATCAGGGTTGCTTTACTGGGTCTTATGATGAATAGTGAGTTGGATTACATGAGCTCCCTGACCCCCTCCCAATCATATGACTTTTATGAAAACAAATCATGCTAAAAATTAAATTCTAGGATTTAAAAAAAAACAACCTTAAATATTTCCATGCCAAATGTTTGAAAGAAACTTATTTAGAAGTTATAAGCAAGTTTTTTTCAAGTAGAAATGGAAGATGGCTCTAGAGATCCCACTCACAAGCTTCCTCATTTTCTCCTCAACCTTTGGTAAAGTCATTTCTTTGTAGAACGGAGGAACGTGCATTTGTGCAGAAGGGAATGGGAGCCATGGAGTGCATTAATTAGATAGTCAAAAATATGTTGTTTCCATGCTTTGGGTGGCGGGCCATTCAAAGATTACAAATAGAAATAGCAGGTTATTTGTAGAATAAACAATTTTTGTCCTTCTTTCTTCCATCTCCTCCCTATTCACTGCTAATTCGAGGAAATACGATTTCTCTGAACATGACTGACAATTGCTATTAAACAGAGCAGTATGTTGGCAGATGCTGTAAAGGCTAATTTTTACATCAACTCTACAGTTCATTTTCAGCACTTTTTGTGTTTCACATTGTCCTACAAACATACCCTCTTTGATGGACAGGTTCACAGGATCAATCATTTTGCAAAATTTATGATAGGTCACTTCTACCTGGGGCCTTTTCGCTGTTCCAGAAGTAACTCTGCACCTGTGCAGTCTCATAACAAGATCTGTGTTTGATTGCTGAGCCTATGTTTCTTGCTCAACTGCCATGTATTATATTGAAAAGATGGTATTTCCACTGGCAACACTGGGGTTCTGCAGGTAGCTGTTTTTTGGATTGGCAGGAGTTTGGCTTCCTCCACCTGGCATTTGAGCTTGCCAGCCGTTCTCCACAGAAGTTCAGCTGCTGTAGCATCATGTTGAGATGATGTCCTCTTGCTGGCCTTAATGGCAGATGGTTTGCATCTCACTCTCTTACCACACATGCATTTTCCTCTGGAAATCATTAGGCAAATGCATGAAAATATAGATGGGAGGCAGGACAGTTATTGGTAGCAATTTTTGCACTGTACTGTTTGTCCGGAATGAAGAAAATGGGTTTCTGCTGTTCTCAGCACTTTAAAAACAGTGGGAGTGAAAATTATCTATGGGTGGCTTCAAACAGCTCTTAAGGGACTGGCAAGAGATAACAGTGTTGATATGAAAGTGCCCATTGTTTGACATTTTCACCATTTCATTTTAAGAGTAGGAGTCCAAAATCTGTGGATAGCATCAGTTCAGAGAAGGTTGCCAGCACAGGTTGGGTTGTGTGCCTCCAAAGACCTTCTGTCTACCCAGAACTTCCTAGATTTCCTGTTGTATTAGCTTTACAACTGGTATGGGGGTGAGGGTGGGGAGAAAAGTCTATATTTTCCCAACAGAGCACTTGGCTGATGTTGCACTGCTTCCTGTGTTCGCCAATTTTCTTTAAATTGTGCTAAATTATGCTTGACCATTCTTCATAAAGCCTATCCCTTATTCCAGCCTGGTGGCTTCCAGATGCAGAAGTGCAGTGCAGTGCAGTGCTCACATTCTCAACCAGGTATAGCAGGTGGTTACCAGATGTGGGTTGGTACTCTATATGCTATCTGGACAAAGAGAAAAGTGCATGGCTGTGTTTTAATTTTTGTTTGCTTGATTTGGCCCTGTTCATCTTTACAATTCATTACAACTCCATTATCAGACATGATTTTTTTTTCTCATTTCTTTCTCGTTTTCTACCAGTTCCTTCAATTCCTTTGCCCATTTCTTCAGACAGGAGCATCCCTTAGTGTTCCATATTCCATTCTCATGCCATACTTAAGCTTAGTTTCCTTAGAGTGACCCAGTGCCATTTCGTCTTATACCAGGGAGGAGGACAATGTTTCTTCCTCAGCCAACTGTGTTAGATTTGACATTGGATAAACGTTTTGTCTAAACTTTACTGAACTTTTCATTGGTTTTTAGTGAAGGAGGGGGAAAAAATCCACCAGATGTTTTTTAAAGGGATGATGGGAGAAAAAGGAGGGTATTCATCTTCAGATTAGCAGTCTATACTGATTCAGTAAATCTGTTCTTCTTTCTGTTGACACTTGACAAATTTTGTCCAGAGGGGAGGATCCAAGAGCGGACAGTGCCTGCCCTGCTCTCAGTCAGGCCTTGCCAGTTGTGGTTAATGGGTATCGTTGTTAAAAGCAGGACAGCTATAGCTTCTCATATTTTTTAAAAAACAGAGCATAAAAAGTAAAACAATTTAAAAGGTGAAATTAAAATTGATTTATTGAAAACAAATACCAGAAGGGCCTTTGATTATCTTATCTTGGGTATCAGTTGGCATAGGGCCCTGAGAATTTCCTTCTCAGCCCTTCACTATATTCTCAGATTTTGAGAGGATTGCTGGACGTGTTTGAAACCTACATTTGGATCTATCAACCAAAATTGGAGAGATATGATCAGTTAGGGTTACAACCTAGGGAACAGGATTAAAATAGTTAGAACTTGGCCACCTCTGGCTATTTCTTATGCATAATTCATTTCAAAGCCAATAAAACTTTTTTTTTAAAAAACTGTCCTTTTTAAATCCTGTTTTTAAATTCAAACTGGTGCACCTCATGACATCAGAAGTGCAAGTGGGCCCTAAGTGACTGTCCTGGATCTTATCTTCAAATAACTTTTCTAGATAGATGTGTAGCAACAGAAAAACTTCCCTGTGTATTTGAAAGAGTAAGAAAAAAATAATGATGGTCTGGGGGCTAGGGGGAAAATGTGGGGGGGGGTTCCCCTAGACAACTTGAGTAATTACCATGGACACCAAGCAATTTGGAAATGACATACCCCCAGAGACTAGGATGCTGACAGAGAGCAGCTGTCATGTTATGGAGCAAGGATGACTAGAGCTAGACCCTTAAAAGCTGAGAACAACGTGGCATGGTCTAACTTTGGGTATTTGCCCTTGTTCACACATTGTGCTGTGCCACTGATACATACGTAAAGCACAAGAATGGGTTCTAACGGCCTAAGCCAAACTAACCATTTTGTGGTTTAACACAGCAGGTATGCTCAGGGACTATGAATGTCAGCATTTTCTGTGACTTAGTATCTTCTTAGCTTTCTTTTTTTCCCAAAAAATAAATAGCAATACCACTTAGGCTTCACAGTGCTTTATAGCCCTCCCTAAGTGGTTTACAGAGTCAGCGTATTGCTGCTATGGAGCCCATGGCAAAGCAAGATCTTTTGAATTATGCTAATTCCTTGCTGGTATGAACATACACCAATCTTTATAGGTATCTATGGAGCTTCTTAATCATCCAGGTCATGGTTGTCCCAAAGGTGCTTTTTTAAGAGGCTTCTTGGATAAGAAGCAACATGTCTTCAAAGAAAAACAAAAAGTCCAGTTGCTCTTGAAAAAGCCCCTTTGGGACAATCTTTATAGAGCATCTCTTTTATACAGCCCCTTTTTACTTTCCTATTTTTCTACCCCAGAAGTAGCTGAGATTCATAAAGAGATTGGGGAGGAGAGATATTGAAGTCTCTGTTGCTTTTCACAGGGAGAGGAATTAAAGACTTCTTTGCCTGAGGCTTGCTGTGCGTAGGAATAAATCAAAAAGTAAAGAGTATCACTTGGCACCCTCACCTTTTTTGATTCATGTTATAAGCTCTGCTGGTTGGGATTTTCCATCTATACAGAGAACATGGCTTTTAAGTAGAATTTAATTCGTATTTGTAAGCCTCCATGAAGGTTTATTTTTCTAGACTTTAAGTCATCTATTCATTTTTCCTTGCCGCCCTTCAGTTCTCCACTTAGAACTTAGAACATAGATCATAAAATACAGAATAACAGTATTAGAAGGGACATTAGGGGTCTTCTAATCCAACTCCCTGCACAAGCAGGAAAGTCTATAACATTTCAGACAAGTAGCTGTCTAGTCTCTTCTTGAAAACCTCCAATGATGAAGGCAAGCTGTTCCACTGGTTAATTGTTCTCCTCACTGTTAGGAAATTTCTCCTTAGTTCTAGGTTGCTTCTCTCCCTGATTAGTTTCCATCCATTGGTTCTTGTCCTGCCTTCTGGTGCTTTGGTAAATAACTTGCCCCTTTCATCTTTGCGACAGCCCTTCAAACTTTCAGGACAATGTCAGTTTCGCATAAAAGAGAAAAAACAAATATCAAGAAAGCAAGCAAAGAACAAGTCCCTGAATCCCAGGTGGAGACATAGAATACTAAACCATGGGGGGGGGGGGGTTTCTATTATTGAGTGGCCTCAATAGGTGGCAGCACCTTGTTTGGGCTCCCAAGATGAACAAGGCCAGGTTCCCGTTAGCACTCAGAGGAGACCTTCCCAGGAATCCCAGCACAGTAAGCTTGTGTGTGTGAAGTGGGAAATGTCCTCTGTGGAGCTCCATCCCTGAAGTCATTCCAAAGCAAAATCAACTTGAGGAATTACTTTTAGGGTTCAGTGGGTTGAAGAGCATCAGCTTCTTCTAGAGTTGTAATAAAGCATTTGCCTTGTGCTTGAGAGTCAGGAGCATGATCATAAAACAGAGCTGTGGGTATTGCCAAGACAGGCAGGGATAGTAAACAGAGTTGTGGCTGGAGAGGGGGTGTGAGACTGAATGCACCCTTCAGCTCTGCTTAAGACAGCAGGACCAGAGAGGTCATCCATAGATAAGGTTTGCTTTCTTCCTCTCCTTTTCTCCCTCCCTCCCTCCCTCCCTCTGTGCCTTCTCCACACCACCCTGTCCTCCCTCCCCTTTTAATCCTAGTGTGTACTGAAGGGATGAGAGTGAATGTGGCAGAGAGACGCTAGGGAGAGATAGAGAGAGACGCACCGCGAGAGAGAGAGAGAGAAAGAGAGAGAGAAAACGCGCGCATGGCGGACTCCACACACCCCAGGCGATCCCGGGTATTGTCTTGTCCATCCTCTTCTGGCCGCAGAGATGGCTCTTCTCCAGACAGGGCTGAGGCGAAGCCCAAAAAACGAGCTTTCTACCTGGTGAGAATGAAGCCCCTGAAGGAGCCGGTGATCAACAACAACAACAACAACGTGTCTTTTGTGATCCACTGTCACATAGGCAAGGAGATCAAGCACATATGCAGCAACTGCAGTTGCGGGAAGGAAGCCCGTGGCGGTGAGTCCGACGATCTTAGTCGTGAAGAAGTGGGGGAGAGAGAGAGAGAGAGAGAGAGAAAGCGAGAAAGAAATAAATATATCTTTTCTGGTGGGGTTGGGCGGTTAGTGTCCATCGGCGCCTTCTTCCAGTTCTGGAAAGCTGCGCTTGCTGCTCCAAAGGAGGAGAGGAAGAAAAGACAGGAATTTAACGCCTCGACACGCCGCTTGGCATGACAAGCAGAGCACAAAACAAAACAAAACGCCCGCCTTTTTTCTTTCTTTCCTTTTTTTTTTCTGTTTACTTTCAGTTGCCCGCGTTCCCGGGGAATGAAACCGTAATGGCTTTGGGGGGGGGAGGCGGTCGTGTTTGTTTTAACCGCCACTGTTTTTTTGTTTTGGTTTGTTTTTTTTCTTCAGCCGTGGCCCATCAACTTTGCCGCCCCTCCTCTTTGCACATGCCGCATTACGAGTTCGGCTAAGTTGATTAGGAGTGTTTAGGAGCCGGCTTTTAATGGGATCGATTTCATGCGATGCTCTGTCTGTAAACCAACCGGATTGGTTCTCTTGGGGGCGAGAGGAGAGTTGACGGGCGACTTGTCTTATTGGGATGAATCGAGCACCTTTGGTCAGGCTGTGGTCAACATCTTCCCTCCCCCCCCCCTGCTCTCTTTTTTGACCCACAGTGCAACATTCAAAGGGGGCCTTCAGGCAGAAGTCAGTGGAGTTGAAAGGGTTTAAACGGGGGTCAGTCCAGCCCTTCCCATCCGTTTGTCAGAGGCGAAGAAAACGTTTCAGATAAAGGGTAAAAAAAAAAAAAAAAGTTCTCGTTTTATCTGAGTCAGCAACTGAAAGAGAAGGGGGAAAGTGTCAAGAGGCATAAGCAAAAGCCAAGCAAAAATATGTTGGAGGAGTTATCAGCCATATCCTATTAAATGTGTTTCATCCTACTGGGGTGTGAGGGGGGAGGAGGGGTGTCCTGATGTTCTGTATTTTAGCTAACAGATAAATCTACTTGTGTTAGGAGAGGATCAGATGAATATGCCAGCCAGTGTTCATTCACTGAAGGTCAGTGAAAGGTTTTAGCTGCAAATTAGAAGAGACAGCTAGGACTATCACCGCTGTTTGTTATTTGTTTCATTTCTCTATTTTTAATATGTAGTGCATTTTGAATAGTCACCATCCTGCCTGGAAGAATTAAATAGTACCTGTATCTCAATTCAGCTACCCAAAGCAGTGCAGCAATTAAATAATTGTGATGTACAGTTCCTCCCGGCCATTCTCTCTTTCACCAATGGAAACGTACTAGTATAATTAGAATTACACACAAGCACACAAACAGGCTGAACTGAGATTGCATGGAGCAGCAGGATGGCTTTTTACTACATTGGGATCCAAATTTTTTTTTTTCAGTTGTGCAACTGGGGCTAAGAAGTAAAATTCACTCACCATTTGTCTCTATGCTTTTGCTACCCTTCTCTCCCTGCCCATCCTTTCTGTGTATTAACTATGTCAGCAAAGTTCACTAGAAGTTAAACCAAGGAATTTGCAAAGCAAGATCAGCGAGTCGCCTTATGATTTTAATGTGCTTCATGGATTTTCCAAAGCTGGGCTATGCCACTTATTTAACAGATACACTAAAACTGCTTTGATCTAATTCATCTTTAGATTGCAGTGTATTTATTAGCATCCTTGGTCTCAAAATGTATCAAGGCTAACAGAAGGGGGAAAACATTAGTTAAGGCTGGCAAACACCAGATGCAGAAAACCCTAAACCCTTGCTCTCATTTTACTGATCATCTACATTTTTGCAGCTTGAATATCTACAACAGGCAAATGATTGGTGGACATATACAAATAAGACCCCCTTCTGTAGAGGTTTTAAGATGATAGTCAGTTGTTAAGTACCGTGTATGAAGTTAAAAAAGAAGTAAATGATCCAATGTGTAATAGAAAAGAAATTGAGGTGACTGCTAATTTAGATATTGCCAATTTTACTTCTTATTTTACTAATGCTTATTTTTTGAGAGTGGCGCAGCCACGATCAGTTAGGATCTTGTTCGCTGAAACCTCTTGAAAACCAATCAAAAATTAGTAATAAACTAAATGTACAGATTCCATTCATTTCAGTGAGACTGTTATTACAGTATTACAGCATTCTCAGTGGATTATGTCCATTGTTCGTAACAAGTGTGTATGTATGTGTTTCCATTCAGTCATGTCTGATTTTTGAAAACTACCTGGACAAGTCCCTGCAGGTTGTTGTTGTTTTTTTTCAAGGTTTTTCCGAAGTGGTTTGCCATCATCTCCTTCCTAAGGCTGAGAGAGACTGATTGATTCAAAGTCACCCAATTGGCTTCATGCCCAAGGTGGGACTAGAATTCACACTCCTGGTTTCTAGTGAAGCGCCTTAACCATTACATTAAACTGACTTTCTGCAACAACATCATATTTCTCACAGCAAAACAATGCTCCTAATGTAGCATATAAACCTTCACGCAGGCCAGGGGTGAGTAACCAGAAGCTCATGAATCCGTTTTGGTAGCAAGATATCTTTGAATATCTTTCTTGAAAGCTAGCAAAGTGGCTCTCACCATCTTGAGGAGGAAAGCATGAAAAATGAAGACTAAGAATAAGCCTATATCTCAGTATAAAAACAAAGGGAATCTGCAAAGTTCCCCCAGCCTTCCCTTCCCTATTTCATCCTTAGTTATCAGAAACCCATTTCTGCCTCAGACACTACAGTATCTACCTCTGAAAAGAAAAGGCAAAAACTTGAAAATGACTTTGCCCAAGGAGCAGGCTTTCATTTTCCTATTTGCTGTTCTTGGAAGGAAGACATATTGGATTTTGTTTTCAACGAAAAAAATCTCAAGGATTGCGCTTGAGATCTGTTTACAAAGGACACAAATCACTTTTGTTTCCCCAAAAGGAAATGCGTTCTGTACCCAGTGACATTGATTGAATAACATTTGCATATGCCAAATGCAGAAACAAAGCCGATGGTATTATTAAATGTAAGATTTCTCTCTCACTACAGTCCGCTGCTCAATTTATTATCGTGCTGGAAACCGATTGAGAATTTCACATTTCTGCTCTCTGTACTCACCGTTCTTTCCCTTCAAATTGTACTTGAACAACTTTCCAAATAGAACAGCAACTGGAGGCTCTTGAGCATAAATGAAGATGCTCCATCTAGCTCATAGGGCTCTAAGCCCCTAACCCCAAAGCCCACTCTGCCAACTTTAGCACACATCAAAAGGCTTTTGCAAATGTCACTCTCTATCAAACACTTTGTGGCTTGGTTGCTTTAGGAAAAGTGTGGCCTGGTCAAGCTGAAGAAAGAGGGTGGAAGTTCGTTCTCCAAGCTTGTGGGATGATTTGCGAACGCTTCATTATCAGCTAGGTAACATCTTCAGTGGAGTTTAGGGGATGTCAGTGTCAGTGTTCCTCTATTTATAAGGCTTCATTTGGTCAGTAGGTCTTGTGATGGGGAAGTCATGTCAGGTGAGGGTCTTGTGATGGGTCAGGTGTGGGTCACGTCAGGTGAAGATCTTGTGATGGGGAGGTAAACATCAGGTGTGTGTCATTGGGAGGTGAAGTACTGGTTGGGGGGGGGTTGCATGGGTTGGTTGAGGGTCAGTTCCATCACTGTTTGGCTGTGCAGTTGATCCCTATACATCCTACCCCCACGCTATAGATATTCGCCACCGTCGCAAGTTGAAGAAAGCCATGGTTACAGATGCTCTGCTGTTATTGCTGCAGGAGGAGACAGGGAGTCATGGTCAATTTCTCCTGCACAGAGAAGAGCAAATCACGGGCTTGTTCTTTTCCATGCAGGCAGAGTTACATAGGTGTGGAGGATGAAAATCACAGAGAGGAAAGAGCTCACCAGGTCGTCTGATCTCTCAGTAAGCAGAAAGCTGGATTCAGCCTTCAGACCAAATCCTGTTCTCCAATCCTGAAACAAGAAGTTTAGAAAAAGAGGTGACTCTACTCTAGTGGCTACAGTACAGCTAGTCCTCGACTTACGACCACAACAGAACCCGAAATTTCTGTTGCTAAGCGAGACATTTGTTAAGTGATTTTTGCCCCATTTTATGACCTTTCTTGCCACCGTTGTTAAGTGAACCACTGCAGTGGTTAAGTTAGTAACACGGTTGTTAAGTGAACCTGCCTCCCCCATTGACTTTGCTCGTCAGAAGGTCACTAAAGGTGATCACCTGACTCTGGGACACATGGCAACCGTCATAAATATGAGCCAGTTGCCAAGCATCCAAATTTTAATTATGGGACCACGGGGATGCTGCAACAGTCACAGGTATGAAAAATAGTCATAAGTCACTTTTTTCAATGCCAGTTGTAGCTTTGAACGGTCAGTAGCTGAACTGTTGTAAGTCGAGGACTGCCTGTACTACATTATGGTAAAAAACAAAATTGGTTTGAAATATTCTCAGAAGTAAAGCTTCAAGACACCTCATTGCAGCACTATAGCAGCCTACCAAGAAGTCTGAAAGTCCCCAGTTTATAATTTAGATATATTCCTACCCTGGATCAAACATTCAAAGGGAGAAAGGATGCAATTTTTCCATGCTACAGAGATTAAAAGTTTAAGAGGGTATTGTACCAACATGGAGACATTAGACATGGGGCAAGTGTGTTACTATTATATTTATGCATTATATCAGGGGTCTTCAAATTTGCCCTTTTATGACTTGTGGACTTCAACTCCCAGAATTCCTCAGCCAGCCTGCCTGGCTGAGGAATTCTGGGAGTTGAAGTTCACAAGTCATAAAAGGGCCATGTTTGAAGACCCCTGCATTAAATAATGAGTAGAGGAGTAATAACTCAAAAAGCTCCTGCTCAAGAGTCATTAGTCACTTCCTCACATAGAAGTTAGGGAGGGGAGGAAGTTAAAAAAACAACAACATTCTGTTGGCAAAATGGATGGTTTTGAAAGATCGCTTGCAGTAGTCCTTTGAGAGGTGTGAGTGGATGGGAGTAATAGACAGACCAGAAATGTTTCTATAGAATACTATCTAGCACCTCCAAACAATCAGCCACATGGAATTTGGTTGTCGGCAGTGCTTTTTTTCTAAAAAAAAAAAAAAAAAAGGTGCCGGAACTCACTCACGTCATGCAACCCACCTTGCCTACCCTACAAGGTTCCATCCCAAAAAGGTACTGGAACTCCGTTCTGGGCGTTCTATGAGAAAAAAAGCCCTGGTTGTCGGTTTGATCAAGATTCTATTCTCCCATGCAAGAATCTAAGGATGCTACAGGAAGAAATAGTAAACGCTTAGGTAAACACCTTCTAGCCATTCGTTCCTATTAACACCTTGCTTTTAGCTGTTATCCCAACCAACTCAGGAAAAAGAAAAGATTTAAATGCGCTTTAGGCATTGCATTTGTTGACTAGCCTGATGGTTTGTTTTTACACAGCAACCACTAGCAAGGAGACTATAAGGATTATAATCTCCAGTCTGGTACTTTCTTGGATTACAATCAGAACACTTGGCTTTTCATTTTCTTTGACCATGTTGGTGGAATATGAAGAGGGCAGTAGTCCCATTTATCTGCAGAATACCAGGCTGGAAAAGATACTGGACTTGTACAATCTCTTGCAAAGGATTCTCCATATTATTTGAATACTTATTCCCTTTTTTTTCCAATACAGAATATCCATAAGTGTGAAATAGCCAAGGAACTGAGGCTAATGCTCATCCTGTGCTTGTAAGCCATCTAGATGCCTGGGAGATCTTTTAACTAGGAGAGTCATGTGTGATAGAATTAATGTAATTGTTACTAGATGTTAGTGTTGATTCTGTTGATATAATAGTAGTAGTAGTAGTAGTAGTAGTAGTAGTAGTAGTAGTAGTAGTAGTAGTAGTAAAGTTGGAAGGGACCTTGGAGGTCATCTAGTCCAATCCCCTGCTCAGGGAGGAAACCCTACATCATTTCGGACAAATAGCTGTCCAGTCTCTTCTTTAAAACTTCCAGTGTTGGAGCATTTACTGCTTCTGGAGGCAGGCTGTTCCACTGATTAATTGTTCTCACTGTCAGGAAGTTTCTCCTTAGTTCTAGGTTGCTTCTCTCCTTGATTAGTTTCCACCCGTTGCTTCTTGTCCTGCCTTCAGGTGCTTTGTAAAATAGCTTAATTCCCTCTTCTTTATGGCAGCCCCTGAGATATTGGAATACTGCTATCATGTCCCCCCTTGTCCTTCTCTTCGTTAAACTAGACATACCCAATTCTCGCAACCGTTCCTTATATGTTTTAGCCTCCAGTCCCCTAATCATCTTTGTTGCTCTTCTCTGTACTCTTTCTAGAGTCTCAACATCTTTTTTACATCGTGGTGACCAAAACTGGATGCAGTATTCCAAGTGTGGCCTTACCAAGGCATTGTAGAGTGGCATTAATACTTCACGTGATCTTGATACTATCCCTCTGTTAATGCAGCCTAGCACTGTGTTGGCCTTTTTGGCAGCTGCAGCACACTGCTGGCTCATATTTAGGTGATTGTCTACTAGGACTATGATTATGAAGTTGTGTTGCTTAGGAAGCGCAGCAGGAAAACCCTTGAGATTTGTTAATCACAAAGGACAATATCTTTCTCCTTTAGAAAGAGAGGCCAATAATTTCAATTCCCATCTGGATATTAAGAAATGATGATGATGAAGAAGAAGAAGATGGTGATGGTGATGGTGATGATGTTGGAAAGGACCTTGGAGGTCATCTAGTCCAACCCCCTGCTCAAGCAGGAAATCCTATACCATTTCAGACAAATGGTTGTCCAGTCTCTTCTTAAAAACTTCCAGTGTTGGCGCATTCACCGCTTCTGGAGGCAGGTTGTTTCAGTGGTTAATTGTTCTAACTGTCAAGAAATTTCTCCTTAGTTCTAGGTTGCTTCTCTCCTTGATTAGTTTGCATCCGTTGCTTCTTGAATCTTTTGATTCAGCTGTTCTAGCAGAAACGGGGGAGGGATTCTTTGCAGTTAAATGAAACCTTTTCTGTTAAATAAACAAGGTGTTTATTTTGTTGCAATTAAAAGTAATTATTGAATCAAATCACTCTTTTCTGGGCAGGTTATAAACCTAGTAGCTTCTCCTCATGTTTATGTTTTTCCATTACTAATTGAAATGGCACTTCAGGAACTTTAGCAATCTTTCCTAACCAACTCTAATATGAACTTTACAGAGGCAGCCACTAATTCTTTGAAATAATTTAAGTTCATATTTACTCAAAGCTGTCTCAGTACAAGCTTTAATATATCCTGAATAGCGGCAGGGGTGAGAGGATGTAGCATGGAAAACAGAGGAAAATTGTAGCGCCGTTGAGTTCGTGGTAATGGTTAGGTAATAGTTAGAAAGAAAGGGGAATCATAAAAACAACATTGGACGATATAACATTATAAAATCCCATTCTGATTGATATCTGAGCCTTACAATTCAGATTCCAGATGGATAATTAGATCTCACATATTTGAATAACTTAATTTAAAAAAAAAAACCTCGTCCTTTATTATTTGTCTGTTTCTTCAGTCTGTATGGCTGCCCATCTCAGCAAGTGACCCTGGGTAGCAAACAATCTTAAAATAAATGAAAAACAATTTCCATCATAAATAGAAAAATTAAAATACACAGCAGCAAAAGAAGAAGCTTTCACTTGGTCAAAAACTTGTCTAGAGCAGCAGAGGATTCTGAGTGATTTACAAATTCTGTAAAACATTTAAGACATGCCTCTGTGACACTGATTTTTCCCATGTGTCGGGACTATTTTACAGTATAATAAAGAAATATTGAATTCTGTAATTCCTTGCCTGCAGTTTGAAATAGCATGGCCAAAATATAGAAGGAAAAATTAAACATGCAGTTGACATAGACTGACATTATAGGTGTCAGCTGGGAAAGGAAGTATGTTGCACAGCAAGAAATCTTCCTCCTTAACATATTTGTGAAGCAAAATTGGGGTGTGCATTCTTCTTCTTTGTTTGGTATATAAATGTGCTTGAATTAACTGCAACAATATAATACATTGGACTATTTTGACTGATCTTGTAAACTAGTTACAAGTGGATTGCATTGGAATTGTATGATTTTTAAACAAAACAAATCCTGAATCTAAGACCAGGGAATATAACACTAATGGCAAGTGAAATTGTTTGCTCAAGCACACTTCAGTGCTTCAGGCTTTCTGAATCCTAAGGGAACTTGAGAGGACCCTTGGGTAGAGATTAACTATGCGGTTGCCAAATCCCACGAGTTTTACATTGTTTATATTTTCTTCTACCTTACAGCCCTCTGCTTAGTTAATATGTGTAAATTTAAGATATACTTGTTTAATGCTTTCTAAGATGTCTTAGATTGACTGTCCCCACCATGGTGCCCTCCAGATGTGTCACTTCACAGTTCTAGTGTTCCCCAACTACCATGGCCATGGTATATCTGGAGATCTCCATGCTGTGAAAGACAATTCATAGCTCCACCCTCAGAGCCCTTCATAATTATGTTGTGCTCTTTGAATGCTGCCTTGAATCGCTTGGCAACTGGAGGGCCTTAGAAAATAGAATTAATAACAACAATAGCATTCCTGCTGTATGGAAAGCAAAGTAGTCACCAAACATGATCTAATGTATTACTATAAATCCTTTGTTAGCCCTATGCAGTGCTTCAAATTATCATGTCACTTTCCTTTGAATAATACTGTAAACCAGGGGGTCTCCAAACTTGACACCTTTAAGACTTGTGGACTTTAGCATGCTGGCAGGCTGAGGAATTCTGGGAGTTGAAGTCCACAAGTCTTAAAATTGCCAAATTTGGAGACCCCTGCTGAGAATTATGGACTTTTTCCTCCATTCCCTCAATTAAACACCTTGTTGCATTTTTCCCCCTCAATGATTTATTCATTTATTTATAGTTATATTGTACATATAATTTATACCCACTTAGATAGAACATATAGAACTCTGACTGGAGAAAATGGAGCCATAGATATTAAGGGCCCATGCCACCAAGGGCTTTATAATTAACAATCAGCATTTTGAATTATACCTAGTAACCAATATAATTTATACAGCTGGGTATTTATTTTACTGAAGTGTCTCTATCCATCCATTCTGAGTAGTTTTCAAAGGCAGCTCCATGTAGAATGCATTATAATAACCAACCATGTGGATGAGGGTATGAATGTCTTCACCAAAGCATCTCAGTTGAAGAACAGTTGTAATTGACAAATCAAACTAGGTGATCCCCAGGCTGTGGTTTCTATCTCTTACTCTAGAATCCAGGAGAAACCAGTTTATTTTATGTATTTGTTTGTTAAATTTATTTGCTGCTATCTCACCATGGGGCTACTCTAGGCAGCTGAGCACCTACTTCTTCTAACTAAGGGAATGCAACCTCATTGAGAGACACACTTAGAACTAACCAGTGTATAGTGGTTTGGGGGTAAACAGACATGTTATCTTGCTGGAGTTTCATTTGGATCTATTTCTTCCCACTCAGTTCTTTATATAGGCTCCAGACACCATGTAAGGATTTCCACAGCATCTTCTGCTTTTGCAGGGCTGTAAATGCACAGCTGGATATCATCAGTAGCTCATGAGCTCTCCTAGCAATTTCATGTAAATATTAAATAACATGTAGGAGTTTTGAAGCAAGAATGGCCAAGTACTCAATTTCTTGTATCCTTCTCAGTTGGACTTGCCCACTTAAGAAGGAGCAGAATCAATGTAATGTGATGACTCCAGCCATTGAAAATGATTTAAAAGAATACCATGGTCAGATGTCAAATGTCCTTCCTTCCTTCCTTCCTTCCTTCCTTCCTTCCTTCCTTCCTTCCTTCCTTTCTTCCTTCCTTCCTTCCTTCCTTCCTTCCTTCCTTCCTTCCTTCCTTCCTTCCTTCCCATTGAACAAAACATCAAGACTAAAACCAATTCCTGTGTGTGTGTCACCATCCTCCCTCATTGTGTCCCTCTGGAAGCTACAAATTTGGGGGCAAACTTAACCAACATACATAGACATGTACTGTTCTTTGATGAAGGGTGCACAATAACCACACTCCCCTACTGGATCCTCCAAATAATCTCAGGTTTTTATGAAGAAATATAAACACCAATAGGGCTTGGAATATTCTGCAGATGAGCATAGCTAACCAACAAAAATCCTATCAAGAGCATTCTCACTTGGAGATTGGAAGGGTTTGTAACATTTCATCACAGATTGTGTTTCTAATTTATCACTTTCAGTCTCAAATTTGAAGCCTGCCTCTGCCTTTGCTTGTTGTATAATATATATATAGCCACCAGGAGACAGTGACTATGAAGGAAAAGGTACATTTGTAGAACCAGTTCTTGTTTAGAGCAGACCTGCAGAGCACATAAAAGGGGAAAGGCCAGAATAATACCTTTAAAATAATCACAAACCATAAGGGAATAGTTGTGGTGCCAATTAACTGTATGGTGGTTAGTAATGTGGCTATGTCCGTGATGCCTGGACGTGCTTGACTGTATCTGTCAGGGCAGATGTGGCTGCACAAATCTGGGCGGCCCTCCTTGTGGCAGCCACATCTGGTGGCAATGAATTGATTATTTTGCAAAAAAAACTTCACACAGAGCTGCTTGGTGGGCTGTATGTTGTGGTGCCAGCCTGCTTTAGAGGCTGGCTATCCACACTTGCATGCAAATATATCAGTTCCATTGAAGATACAGACAAGTCCCTAGTTATATATAGACATTTTCAGTACAGTTACAATAGCACTGAAAAAAGAGACTTATGACCATTTTTCGCACTTACGACCATTGCAGCTTCCCCCCCCCCATGGTCACCTGATCAAAATTCAGATGCTTGGCAACTGGTTCATATTTATGACGGCCACAGTGATACGCTTTTGCGACTTTCTAACAAGCAAAGTCAATGGGGAAGCCAGATTCACTTAACCCCCTTGTTATTAACTTAACCACTGTAGTGATCCACTTAACAACTGTGGCAAGGAAAGTCATAAAATGGGACAAAGTTCACATAACAAATGTCTCACTTTACAACAGAAATTAATGGGCTTGATTGCGGTCATAAGTCGAGGAGTACCTGTATGTCAATGCATTTTTATTAATAAGGTACATTCTGCTTATTGGGTTGAAGTCTGAGATTCTTTCCTTTAATACAATTTCCCATTTCAGATGCAGAGAATGGCATGTTTTAATCAGCACAAATTGTTCTTATTATGCTAGTAAGGAAATAAAATCGGTTACTGAAAATTTGCTACACTAATCCCCAAAAAATCCTATGTTCAAATAGCCATTTGGCTGTGAACCTTAATGGCTGACTTTGTACCATTTTTATTTCAGTCTAAAAACTATAGAGATATAACTTCTGGGAAGGCAGGTGAAAAATAATCAGAATGTAGTTGTTTGTCATCAAGAATATACGCATAAAATTTTGCTGTCTATTTTCCATTCTTTTTTTTTTTGCCATTCATAAGCCTGCTATTAATGCAAATAAGCAGCCTTTAGAAATTGCTTTTGGTAAACCAATTCATGAAATTGAAGACCAGAGCTGTTCAGTCTTATTCTAGACCATTTTGCCTCCAGATTTTTGTAACATTGCTATGACTGACTGTAAGGACATCCTGCTCTCCTGATACATGTGGGCAGCATTGCTTGAAGTAGGATTAATAAATATTCTATTTCTGTTCCTGCCTTCTGTGCATAGTGCAAAGTGAATATTATTTTTAAAACTTCAGGGAACAAAAAGTTCTGGTTGTTTCTTTTGGCCTTAAAGATCAAGTTGGATTTAAAAAAAAAAAACATTCATGTCCAGTATGATGCAAAGATAATTATCAGATGAATCATGCTTATGTATTGCAAACAGTAAAATTGGAAATAAACATGTAATACAGTAAGTTTATTCTTGTGACTGCAGATTGTAAGAAGAAAGCCAGAAACAAAAAACAAAAGAAAATAAAATGTAACTGTTGCGTCCTTGGCGGGAAAACAGACACGAGAAGCAGCTGGAGTTCTCAGGTTCTTTTATTCAGCGTTCAGCTTACAGGAAGATGGCTTCAGCTCAGCCCAAACGCCTCACAGCCTCTTATATAGGCAACTCCCGGGTAAATGGGTTACTTTTCCCGCGCCAGCACCCGCGCATGCGCACGGCGCTGGCGACAGCCTGTCTGGTCCCGGGCAGCTTTGCACCTGCCCGGGACTGCCTGCAAACGCCCGAGCCGTTTGCAAGGCTCGGGACATAACACCCCTTTCCCCCGGGCTAAAACTACTATCAACATACAACATTTATTTTACACGACAATTTGCTCCCCAGTGTTCCCACTGTTTACTGGCTTTTGTCTTGCCAACAATGTTATGTAATCTTCTAGGTACTTAGGAGATTTCTTTGCTCTCTGTGACCTTCTTAGCTCTGGGTTACTGGCATAAGTCCCCTGACTGGAGGGAGGCGTGAGCCTGTTCTCTCTACTGTGCCCTGGTGTCTTCCAAGGACTGTGCCCCGATGCCTGGCCTGCTTGCTTGCCCACCGGGCTCGTCAGGCCAGGGCTTCTGTTGCTTTGTGACCTGGTTGTCCTACCTAGCTGTAGACCCTCAGGCCCCTTGAAGTGATAGCCACTGCTGGGCGTCTCTGTAGAACCCCCTAGGTCAGTCCAAGACCTGTCAGGAGGCTGTCTATTCCCTGAACCCCATTCTGTGTTTGGGCTCGTGTGGGTTTCTGTACTCTCCCAAAACTCAGGTGTCCCCTGATTTGTGCTAGGGATGTTGTAGTCGGGACTTGGTTCCTCGACTAGCTCTGTGTATGTTTGACCCCCTGTAGGATTTGGGGTGAGGTCAGGCCAACCTTGGGCATTGTGTGCCAGCTCTCTTGCGGGGAATGATTTGTTGGGATGCCCCCGGGTATCCTCCGTTGCTGGAGTGCTGTGTGCTGTGTGTGGAAAGTGAGTATGCCCCCGGGGTAACTCCCTGGCTGGAGTAGGCGTGAGTGCCTGTTGTGTGGGTAAGCTCCAAGACTTCCTTTTCGGAGCAATTGCAGAACCTTGGGACGAGCCGTTTGTGGCTCCCTCAGTGGCGATGGGCAGTAGCTCTTGCCCTTCCCTTTGCTCCAAAGGGTCCCCCTCCCCCCCTGGAAAAGACCCAGGAGTTTCAGCAGAAAAGTCCCGCCTAGAGCGGAGTTGGTCGATGTGCCGACGCAGGACACGACCGTTGTCCAGGGCAACCTCGTAGGAGAGAGGACCTGTGATCCTGGACACAGAAGCGGGGACCCATGTATGACCAGGCCCGTAATTGCGAGCCCAAACCGGGGCACCCACAAGTAGTTGTCTAGGTGCCCTAGGATGTGAGGTAGATGAAGGCAGTCTGTCCGGATGCAACCGGTCAAGTCTCGTAGTAAGTTGGCGCCCCCAACGAAGTTCAGCTGGACTTCTCCCTGTAGAAGTGGACGGTGTGGTGCGATAAGAAAGGAGAAAGTCAGCCAACCTGTGATGCCAGTCCCCGTAGGTGAGTCTCTTCAAGGCGTCCTTTGCGATGCGCACCATGCGTTCAGCCATACCGTTGGTGGATGGGTGAAAAGGCGCAGATGTGGCATGACGAATCAGGTTTGCCTGTAAGAAAGCTTGGAATTCGGAGGAGGTGAATTGAGGGCCGTTGTCAGACACAATGACATCTGGCAGCCCGTGTGCAGCAAAAATCCCCCTCAGTACCTGAATAGTCTTTGCAGTGGTGGTGGACGAGACAGGCACAACCTCAAGCCATTTTGAATGGCTGTCAACAAGGACCAAGAAGAACTGGCCCTGAAAGGGCCCAGCGTAGTCAATGTGCACCCTAGACCATGGGGACTGTGTTTCCTCCCATTTATGCACAGGAGCTTGGGGCATCTCCGGGCGAGATCGTTGGCACATGTGGCATGCGTGTACCTTAGCCTCAATATCTTTATCTAAAGCAGGCCACCACAAGTGGCTGCGTGCAAGAGCCTTCATACGAACAATGCCAGGATGACCCTCGTGGAGGGATTCTAAGACCCTAGTCCTCATTGAGGTGGGAATGACAACTCTGTTTCCCCAAAGCAAACAACCCTGAGAAAGGGACAATTCGTTCCTTTTGGACCAGAAACTCTGAAACTCAGGACTAGGGCAGTGCTCAGGCCACCCGGACAGGACCCAGGAGCGGACACGTGAAAGTGTGTGATCTGTACCTGTTTCAGCGGTAACATCCCTGGCACTAAGAGGAAGCTCGGGCAAGGCTTGGATTGATAGAATGTTGACAGCTGGCGCGGGGTCAGCTTCTACTACTGGCAGAGGCAACCTACTGAGGCCATCAGCATGGCCCATTTCTTTCCCAGGCTTGTGGAGTAATGAAAAATCATATGCAGACAAAAAAATAGACCACCTAAGCATTCTAGGGGAAATGATGTGGGGAGTCTGCTTACGTGTGGTAAACAGTCCCAGCAGAGGCTTATGGTCAGTGAAGACCGTGAAATGCCTGCCATATAGAAAATCGTGGAATTTTTTAATTCCAGCAACAACAGCCAGAGCCTCCCTGTCTATCTGAGCGTAGTTGCGCTCGGCAGAAGACAGTGTTCTGGAGTAGTATGCAATAGGAACCTGAGTTCCATCAGACCTGAGGTGACTCAGGACAGCTCCAACCCCGTAGGGGGATGCATCACAAGCGATGCACACAGGGAGAGACTCGTTGAAATGTGCAAGAACACTGTTAGAAGTGAGCAAGGCCTTGACTTCTTTAAAGCAAGCCTCATGTGCTTGTGACCACAGCCACACAGCTTGTTTGTCTAGTAGCCTGTGAAGAGGCTCAGCTACACTAGCTTTATGTGGAAGAAAAGAATTGTAGAAATTCAGGAGGCCTAAGAAGGCCTGAAGTTCGGCCTTAGACTTTGGCCTGGGTGCTTCTAAAATAGCAGTTAGTTTGGATTCAGCAGGATGAATCCCAGCAGCATCAATTTTGAATCCCAGAAATTCAGTAGAAGGCACCCCAATCTTGCATTTGTCTTTTCTGAGCTTAAGGCCTGATTTCCTGAATCTTAACAGGACAGCCCTAAGCCTTTCAGCTAGAATGTGTGTGGAGTCTCCTGCAATCAAGACATCGTCAAAGTAGGGGCAGACCCCTGGTATACCTCGTAGTGTGTTTTCCATTACGCTTTGGAAAATCCCAGGAGCGACATTCACTCCAAACTGCAGCCTTTTTACCTTAAAGGCTCCCCTGTGGGTCACAATAGTCTGAGCTATGGCAGCATCATCATCAACAGGCAGCTGTTGATATGCTTGAGCTAGGTCAAGCTTTGCAAAAACACGCCCCCCCTTGAGAGAGGCCAGGATGTGACTGACCACAGGAACAGGATAGGCATGTTGCTGCAATGCCTTATTGAGTGTGCATTTGTAATCAGCACAAATGCGAATGTCCCCATTTGCCTTTAGAGGCGTGACAATGGGGGTCTCCCATGGGCTGGAATCAACAGGTTCTAGGATTCCTTGTTGGATTAGTTTGTCTAATTCAGTGTCAATCTTACTTTTTAAAGCAAAAGGGACCCTTCTTGCTTTAATCCTAATGGGAGTGACAGTGGGGTCTAGCTTTAAGGACACAGGTGGTCCTTTGAATGTGCCCAGCTGGGGGCTGAAAACATCTGCAAATTCCTTGCAGACTTCCTGTAGGTCGAGTGTTTGTAAGCTGTTGAGTCCTGTGACGTGTATCCCCAGGGCCTCAAACCAATCGAGTCCTATGAGACTCGTTCTTTCACCCCCTACTACTAACAAGTCTAGTGGACCTTCAAAACTCTTGTATTGCACGTTAAGGGTGGCCTCCCCCTTAACACACACTCTTGAGTTCTGAAAATCAGTTAATACAATATCAGAAGGCCTTAACTTGGCCTTAGTCCCACTACTGGAACAAATCTTCCTAAATGTATGCAATGAAATGATGGAAAGGGCAGACCCTGTGTCTAGTTCCATAGATAATGGAACCCCTTGTAGCTTCACGTTGAGTGACAGCTTTTTCTTCATGGGCTTGTGTGTGCCTGTCCTACAAATGTTTCTACGCGAAGCGCAAAAACCTACCCTATTCTGGCTGGGGACTCTGGTACCCTTCAGGCGTTCTTCTTGAGGTTGTGCCTTTCGTCGGCCCAGACACACAGCTGCAATGTGCCCTTGTTTGCCGCATGCCCGGCAGGTAGCGGAGCGGAACTTGCAGTCGGTTCTCCTGTGGCGACCTCCACAGCCGATGCACTTGAGCGGAGCTGAAGAGCTTTCCTTCTGATTTTCTCCCTTCGCGGGGTGTAGACGGTCGACTTCTTCGTCCGGATCCTCCTCGGAGTTTCGTCGGACGTCTTCTTGGTGCACGGACGCACCCTCTGCACTGCTTCTGATCGGCCGCATGTTCTTGACGGCGCCGCCTGCTGCTTCTTCCGCGGTGGCTTCCCTTAAAGCGTCTTGGAAGGATAATTCTTCCTTAGCGAAAAGTCTCTGTTGTAGCTCTCGATGCCTCAACCCGCACACGAATCGGTCCCTCAGTCGTTCCTCGAGGTCCTTGAACTCGCAGGGCTTGGCGGCCTTCCGTAACGCGGCGATGTACTCCTTGGCTGACTCCCCGGACCGTTGATCCCTCTGCTCGAAGGTGTGGCGCCATGAGATAACGGACACCTTGGGGTGGAAGTGGTCCTTCAGCAGCTTCTTCAGGTCTGCGTAGCTTACAGACTCTACTGGAACAGGTGCTGCAAGGTTTTCTGCGATTTCGAAGGCGTCTTGGCCGCAAGCGCAAAGCAGGGTGGCAGCCTTCAAGCTATCTTCCCTCACTTGGTTTGCCTTGAAGTAGTTCTCCATTCTGGATACGTAGGACTCCCACCGCTCTGGATGTGAGACGTCGAATTCCGCAAGCCTTCCGATTTTCGCCATCTTCGGATCTTCAGGAGACGGGTCTATCAGCCAGCCTACCCCCGAATGCGCACTGGATTGGCGGGCAGCTGCTGAGTCAACACCGTTCCTCTTCCGCCGCTCAGGACTCCTTGGGTAAGCTTACACTTTTTCCTTTCCAGGTAGTGCAAGGCATCCCACCTTCGTCGCCAGTGTTGCGTCCTTGGCGGGAAAACAGACACGAGAAGCAGCTGGAGTTCTCAGGTTCTTTTATTCAGCGTTCAGCTTACAGGAAGATGGCTTCAGCTCAGCCCAAACGCCTCACAGCCTCTTATATAGGCAACTCCCGGGTAAATGGGTTACTTTTCCCGCGCCAGCACCCGCGCATGCGCACGGCGCTGGCGACAGCCTGTCTGGTCCCGGGCAGCTTTGCACCTGCCCGGGACTGCCTGCAAACGCCCGAGCCGTTTGCAAGGCTCGGGACATAACAGTAACAATAAAAAAATACATTTTTCTTCAAAGAAATTTCTTGAAAAAGTTATTATTAGACACAATAAAAGCTACTGGCGTGGAAAATAATCCTACTGTACCTAATTGAAGGAGTTTCTCTTTAACAAACTTCAATCTAATACTTGAAATCTTTTTTAGATGCCTAATGTCCTAGACCAGTGGTTCTTAACCTGGGCGATATTGCCCCCCAGGGGGCGATTCCATTTTTCAGGGGGGCGAAGGAACAAAAAGGGGGCAATATGGGGGCGATGGAGCGAGAGGTTAGGGGGACACTTTTGAGACCTTTTCGTACAGTGAATCGCTGTATATCTGTCGTACAAAAACATCAGATCACTCGCCATTAGTGGATTGAATTGTGTTTTCAAATGTTCCTCCAGCTAGCTTCAGTACAGAACGCTGTACATATGTGAATTGAATACACATTGCTTATCTTCATGCGCGTTGCGCAGCAGCCTCTACCCTTTTTATATTTCTTTTTGTGTCTTAAATTTCACTTGTAATTCAATCTTTAAATGTTACTGTTTTTCATTTCGGACATTTCTTGCAATTGAATTTTGTTTTCAGTGGTCATTACATTTAAGTGTCTTGAATAAATAAGATAATAATGAAATACATGTATCATGAAGTTTGGGAATAAAGTGACTGGTGGCACTAAAATTTTTCACACGGTTGAGATATGAGAAAAAGACTGGAAATAAATTATTTGCATCGATATGTCCTGATGACAATTTTAAAGAAAAGAAAACAAGTGTTTGCATAAATTGAAGAATTATTTCCTATATTGTGATTGAGAGGTTATGTTGGGGGAGGGGGCGATGACAACTTCCTCATTGGCTCAGGGGGGCGATTTGTTCAAAAAGGTTAAGAACCACTGTCCTAGACAACTAGTGCCAAACAAAGAATAAATAAATGATAAAGAATCATGTTTAGTGTGCAAACCCTATTCTAAAGCAGCCCCTTGCAAAAAATGTGACAGCTACACTTCTACAGTTATGCTTATTTGGAATGCTATTATGCATCTGTTTCGCCTTTTTTCCCCAATTGAGGTTCACCATTAATGACACAACTTCCTTTGCGTTTCAACAAAGCGTCTGAGAAAAGGAGAAGATATTGCTATGTATGGTCCTGTCATTGAAGTAACAATGCTTGTTAGCCATATGCTTTAGACCAGGGCTTTTCAACCTTTTCGCCCATTGTATCACTTTTAGGATATGGCAACATCCGAATACCACCACTCGCCTAGCAAGGTGTCAAAAACTTGATGACCAAAAAAAAAAAAAGGAAAAAAGTGATGAAGTACAGGTAGTCCTCAACTTACAACAGTTCGCTTAGTGACTGTTCGAAGTTACAATGGCACTGAAAAAAGTGCCCCCCAAGCCACAGCTGAGCAAGACACCTGCCTGCCTGCCTGGCAGCTCTCTTCCTCCTGTCCGAGGTTTTCATTGTTGTGAGCCCTGGTAGCCCTGCAGCTCCAGCCATCTCTCGCTCAGGCTTGTGCGGTGCTTCCACCTGTTCAGCTCATTCCCCTCCCCCGCTGCCACTTTTCTAGGATGGTCACGTACCACCTGCCACGTGCCAATGTACCACAGGTGGTACCCATACCATTGGTTGAAAAGCCCTGCTTTAGACCTTAACTCACAAATAAAAACAAATCTTAAGTTGACTGTACTCATTAGCAGTTTTTAGTTGGATAAAGACAGTTTGACATATTGTGCCATTGATTGGCACTCTAAATAGAGCATTAGTTACCCAAGGCTGCATATCTCATTGTAGTAAACTCTAGTTTCGTCAGTTGGTTACAGATAATTAGCTATTCAGTCTAAGACTTGTTTTTGTTTTTTGTTTTTTTGTTCTATGCTCTTTTTGTGAGTAGATTGCATGGTCTGGAAATAGTATATTTAAGTTTGCCATATACCCATATCTCTATCCCAAGGAAAGAGAATACACTATTTCTGTTATAGTGAAGGTAGTTTCTTGCCAAATGCTAATCCATTGTGATGGATTTTGAAAAAGTCTTTTGAGAGAAAATGTCATGAAATCTTTGTTGATGAAGGAACTAATGCTAACGCTACTCCCTGTTTGGGGTGTTACTTTAGTTGCCACACTTCTTCTGAAGCTAACTAAGACAAAAGGAGCCGTTGGTACGGAAAACAATCATACTATATAACTATAACTATTATAACTATAATTAATCATACAGCATGGCTGGCAAGCAAATTCTGGGAGCTGAAGTCCACAGGTTTTACACTCGCCAAGTTTGGAGACCCCTGATATAACCAAATGAAGCAGTACCTATTTTGCATGCAAGAATTCCCAGCTTCAGTTTTATACTTGAAATCTTCTACAAGTGTCTGAAATCCTGGGAAGCTGATAGTCCAAACAATAAAGATAATTACTTAAAACACACCACTCTGTTGTAGTGTAGTGCTTTCCAAAAATCTTAAAGTCCCAGCTCCACAAATTTTTCCATATATGGTTTCGTATTATACATTTTAAAACATATGATGTGTTTTTATCATTTCTTATGCAAAAGGGACAATGGGACAGAAGCCAAGAGTTGACAATTATCTGCTTTATTATTGTTCTGTTGCTTATCTGAAAAACAGTAGTGCTGTTTTTGCTTCACTGAAACACAAGGATTGCCAACCTAATAGAAAGTTTATTCTGTTGTGGATAATGGCTAAATCCAAGTGCCCTCAATTATTTTTATAGGAACAATATCAGTATCTCAAATACAGCCAGACCATTGCCTTATTTTTGCTAAGAAAACTATATGGTTGTGTATAGGTAGTCATTAGAAACTGAGGTTGACTTTATGGAACCATTATCTTTTTTATTTTATCTCATCCTCTGTTAATGATCTCAGAGCATCTTTTGCAGAATTCTTCATATATAAAGGGGCCCTTTTCAAAGTACTAGATTTGTAATGAATCTTCACAAACTTTTAGAAATTCTGTGCTCTTTTACACAAGTAACTTTGGGAAATATGGTGGAAACTTTTATTCCATTGTGGGAAATAAATCATAATATGAATATCAGGCTAAATTAAGCTATGTTAAGCCATAAAATGGCTTTCTTGGTTTTGCCTTCACAATAACAAATGATAAACATATAATATATCTTAGCACTAGGTTTGAATCCAGACACAATGAGAAAGCACGCTTTCTTTACTTCCTTGCTAATACTGCTTCTCCACAAGAGGGGCCAGGTTACACCACCAACAGCAAACTGTGGGAGTGGCATGTTTCTGGGTACAAAAGTATGTATTTGAAGGTGGGGAGAAGATGGCAAAGAGATTTATTGGGCACTAGATTAACTGTGCAAAGGAAAAGATTTTCAGCATAGACTGAAAGCTGGCGATTACTGCTATCTGAATAAGGGGAAATTGCTGAGAAATAAAAACATAGATATATGCAGAGTGGGTGCTAAAATCAGAACCTTCTTCCAGAGTTTACATTCACTGAGGTTTTTTTTTAAGCAGACTCAATTATGAAGCTCTGGAAGAAGGATGCTGAATGGATAATCTTTCAATCCTGCAGTATCATATTTGAGTCACCTCTTTTATATTAGAAATCCCTCAGCTCTATTAAATATGGGACCAAATTCTCTCGCACCCCTATAGTATATTTAATGAAGGCTGAAGGTAGTAGATTCAATGAAAGATGAAAATACAACATGTTGCCATTACAGAGCATTGCATGCCAAAACAACTAGACACAGAGACAGTTTTTTCCCTTATGCCATCACTCTGCTGAGCACTTAATTTAAGTTAGACATAAGATAAGTTCTGTTTTATGTCTAAGTATATTACCTGTGTAGTATGGCTATATTACTTTTATCCTTCTCATCTGTTCCACTACCTTCTTTGTTGATATCATTATTTTGATTATTATCCTTTGTTACTATGATTAATATTATTTTGTTGTTTTGCATGTACACTGAGAGCATATGCACCATAGACAAATTCCTTGTGTGTCTAATCATACTTGTAATGTAGACATGCACAGTGAGAAGTTTAGGAGGAGTACTGGTGTTTATTCCAAAAGAACTGATGATCTCAGTGAAGTTGTTTGGTACCCAGACTGTTGTTGAGACCAACAATCCCATAGAGATCTATGGGAGAGAAAGGAGCTGCCAAACTCAGTACTATGAGTAAAGCTTTATTACTAACTAGTTTGCTTGCCTGTGAGTAGTTTGGTCATAGTTGGATTATGACAACACAGGTTAGGCCTGCCTTTATGTAATATCTTTCATTAATTTGAGAACTGCTGCAGCTTCAAATACTGGCAGATGTTTACATTGTAATTCTTATCTGTCTCTAGTAATGCTGCATAGTAACAGCTGGATAATTGGTCAGTTGAGAGAATATGTGAATTTAAAATGTATAACAGTATGTCTTCAAGTTTTCCATTTAAAAAAGCTCAAGGAGCAGCAATAGAAAACAACTTCTATTTGAATCTTCAGAGAGATACCACCTGCTAAAGAAAACAGCCCTGAGCAAGATGGACCTATGGTGTTACTATAAGTAGGGCAGCCATGTATGGGATTTCCATATGCCTATAATTCATCTGTTCCAACCACTGCTCACCTCTCATATAACCAGCTATGGCTTGAAAGCTACATATATAGGCAAAACTGCAGAGAGTAATTTTGCTTCTTGATACTTTGCTACTTCTTTTTCTAACTAAATGTTTAATGTTTCATTAAACTCACACAAACTGGTTCTTGGTGATGGTGTAGTCAAGAATTTGCATAGTGAGAGAGCTTCAAACTATACGCTATCAAGGTAAATGGAAATTAAAATGACAGTATAGTCCCTTTGTTCATAATCCGTTGCTAATAGAAACTTACTTCATAACCTATAAATAAGATAATGATATTTGTCCATGTTATTAGGCAGTTTTCTCAGCCTGGTACCTTCTGGTTATGGATTTCAACTCACAAAGTTTTCAGCCAGCTTTGCCATTTGCCGTTCTGGTTGACATTTCTGGGAAAATGCATCAGGTTGGGAAAGTATTATAAAAAACTTCAGATGCCTCATTGATGAATCTGTTTATTACATGGAGGTATAATGATGCTGAACAGTGTTATGTTGTAAACAGCTATGTCAGCGGTTCTCAACCTGTGGGTTGGGACCCCATTTGGGGTCGAATGACCATTTCACGGGGGTCGCCAAACAACGCAGTCCACCATTTTCCCCCCCTTTTCCTTAGCTGTGCTACTCCCTTTTATTCTATTGGCTTTTGAAAGCCAATAGAATAGACTCTCTTGAATAGAGTCTAATTCTATTGGCTTTCAAAAGCCAATAGGAATTGTCCAGGCTGTCTCTGCCCTGCTGAGCCCGCCAAAAGTCCCATTCTGCAAACGGTGCTGCAAGTTGTCTGCAGCAAAGGCGAGCTGTCTGGAAGTTTCCACCCCTCCCTGCTGAGCAACTACTAAAAATGTAAGTAAACGAGGGCCAGGGGTGGGAGGTGGGAGGCCGGCAGGTGCAGGGAGGGTTGCTGGCGCGCGTGGGGCCTTACCTCCCTTGGGCTGGGCCAGCTGGGCTACAATTCAATTATCCCAGAACAGTCCAGAAATGGATAAAAGCTCATCTAAAAGTGAAGAGAACTTTCATTTATAGAGCAATGAGAGGAAGTCACCAGAGTACCATGGCAAGAACTAGAAGAGTTGTTTTTTTATAGGGTTTCAACATTAAAAAGCTTTTGTCAACTGACTTTAGCTATTTAAAGCAGTTGATATGCTCTCCTCTTGAAGAGTTGTTATCATCTTTACTATTCAGCATTGCTTTACTAGAAAGATGACCTAGATCAGGGGTCTTCAAACTTGGCCCTTTTATGACTTGTGGACTTCAACTCCCAGAATTCCTCAGCAGGCACACTGACCTAGGGTATGTCACTTTCCCAACGTCAAGCCCTCATTCTGTTATCAAATTAGCAGCCACTTGTATTGAATCTGACTTATCCCTCAGAGATAGCTACCACTCTTAGCCTCCTCAGCTATGAGCTGAAAATCACTAGAGTCTCCTAAAATCAGAGGAATCCATAATAGAATCCTGCTCAAACATCTCCTCCAGATTTGTTGGTATTATTAACAGCAGCCTGGTGTGTGGTATGTCACACTGAAAAAGTAGATCAGTGTGAGAGAAATTCTTGAAGTTGTTAGTATATAGGTAGTCCTCGACTTAACCCAGTTTGTTTAGTGACTGTTCAAAGTTACAACAGCACTGAAAAACGTGACTTATGACCTGTTTTCATAGTTACGACCTTTGCAGCATCCCCGTGATCATTTGATCAAAATTCAGATGCTTAACAATTGGTTCATATTCTGCAAGGTTGTTAGTAGGGCAATGTTGGAAGAAGGAATCTTTGCCTCCTTTGCAAGAGTGGTTTTTTAAAGTTTCTTATTTGGCGGAAATGGCAAAGATTTCAGCTTTTTTGAAGGATCAATCGCAAGAGAAGTATTTTGCGGTATGGAAAAATTGGATAGATTTTATACAATATAAGTTGGATATTAAAAAATACTATTTAGCTTTCCAATAACTTATATTTTTAAATTTTAAAATATCTTATAGACTTTATTCTTTTTTTTCATTTTTATTTTTATTATACTTTCTTTTATCTTTTTCTTCTTTCCTTTTCTTTATTCTTTTTCCTTTCAAGTATTCTTCTTTTGGTATTTATGTTTTTTTATACATATATTATTGTTAATTATCTTATAATTGGTTTAATTAATGTATTTAGATTTATTCATGGTTTATATCTTTTTTAAAGATTTTTTGAAGAAATTTCAATTAAGCCTATGTTCAGCTCTGGGAAGGTCGGGGGAGGGAACGGGAGGGTTGGGGAGGTTTGGGGAAGGGTTGTTTTGTTTTTGTAAAATTTCAAAAAATTCAATAAAAAAAACAATTGGTTCATATTTATGACCATTGCTGTGTCCCAAGGTCATGTGATCACCTTTTATGACCTTCTCATAAGCAAAGTCAATAGGGAATACAGATTCACTTAACAAATAGGTTACTAATCAAGTGCTATGATTCACTTAAAATTGTGGCAAGAAAGGTCGCAAAACTCATATAACAAATATGTCACATAACAACAGAAAGTTTGGGCTCAGTTGTAGTAGTAAGTTGACGACTACCTGTACAGTTATTTTCATTTATAGTACAGATAATAAGCTGGGATGGGGGAACTTATGCAATGTCTATATTTTCATCAAAGAGCTACATTCATTCCAGTCCAATTCCACGAGTGCTCAAAATTCTGGACATTTTCCTAACAGCATTTAGGAAACATTTCTTAACTAAAATTAATGAAATTTAAATCTGGTATTAGTGAGATATCTGGACATATTTAATCCACTCCACTTAAATAATTGTTTATGACATATTATATTGCAAAAAATAAAAAAAAAGGGCTACCTCATTTGGGCTACAAAAATGTGGAAAACTAGTAGATACAATTATGGCTTTGTAACCCAAAACTGATTTCCCTAGAGAACATAGGAAGAGACTTACTTAAAGACTTTAATAGTTCATTTATTACAATAGTTTATTCAAATAATATATTACCAGTCATAAAAGATCCAGGACAATTAGCTATGCTGTAGATTACAGTAACTGATAAAACATTTGCAAGAACTTCAGTAAAACGTACATAAAACTGAATGCTGACAGCTCCCTTCCATTGTAGTCCTGAGTACTTGGTATCTACTACCTTTGATCCTGAGATGATGACCCCTCTATTCCACAAAAATTGTCCAACTCCCCTTTAAAACTGTCCAAATCGATGGCTATATCTGTCAGCAGAGAATTCATTCATTTAAATCTGCGTTATAAGGAAAGAAGTATTTCCTTTTGCCTTGAATCCTTCTGTATTTGCCCAACTTCAGATTTTCCGCCAGTTGCCAGTCCTTTCTTAGATTGTCACTGCACACAGTCACTCATGGCCTTGTCAGTGGTGGGATACAAATATGTGAACAACGGGTTCTCTGTGTAGATGTCACTTCCAGAAGTCCATTCTGGGCCTGGGCAACAAAAAATTAGCTACTGGTTCTGCCAAAGTGGTGCGAACCGGTTGAATCCCACCACTGTGGCCTGGTCATCTCACCCTTGGACTATTACAATGCAATGTAGTCTACATGGAGCTATCCTTGAGGAGTATTTAGAACTACAGATCACAAAAAATGCAGCAGTACGAACAGTCTTAGGGGTCCCCTAGAGCAGGGCTTTTCAACCAGTGGTACGGGTACCACCTGTGGTACATTGGCACCTGGCAGGTGGTACGCAACCATTCTAGAAAAGTGATAGCCAGGGGAGGGGAATGAGCTGAACTGGTAGCAGCACCGCACAAGCCTGAGCGAGAGATGGCTGGAGCTTCAGGGTTGTCAGGGCTCAGCGGAAGCGCCAGGATCAGTGCTGCTTTTCAGCTGATCGGTGCTTCTTCGGGGCTGTCAGGGCTCAGTGGAAGTGCCAGGATCAGCGCCAGGCTCCAGCTGGAGCTCGGCGCTGATCCTGGCGCTTCTGTTTAGCCCTGAAGAAGCACCAATCAGCTGGAATGTTGCAGCATCTCCAGGGTCTTGTGATTTACATTCAGATGCTTGGAAACTGATTCATATTTATGACGGTCACAGTGTCCCAGGGTCATGTGAAGTGACCAAAACCTGCTGCAACCACCCAGCAGACAGGGGGAATAAAAGCCACACACACCCCACCCCGCCCCCGTTGCCAGTCCTCAACAGAAATGCTCACAACAATGAAAACCTTGGACAGGAGGAAGAGCGCCGCTGGGTGGGCAGGCAGGTGTCTTGCTCGGCTGTGGCTTGGGGGGCACTTTTTTCAGTGCCATTGTGACTTCGAACAGTCATTAAGCAAACTGTTGTAAGTTGAGGACTACCTGTACTTTATCACTTTTTTCCTTTTTTTTTTTTTTTTTTTTGGTCATCACGTTTTTGACATCTTGCTAGGTGACTGGTGGTACTCGGATGTTGCCATATCCTAAAAGTGGTACAATGGGTGAAAAAGTTGAAAAGCCCTGCCCTAGGGTGACCCATGTTGTATCATTATTGTGTGAACAGCACTGGTTGTTGGTTTGCTAATCCAGTTCAAGAGTTTGATTATCACCTTAAAGCCTTTTATGGCCTGGGTACAGGTTATCTGAGGAGCTGCCTCACCCCAATTGGATTGGCCTGCCCCACTTGCTTTGGCAAAAAGAGATACACTCTGCACCCCTTTAGCCAAGGAATTGCAGCTGGCAGGGTCCAGGAGAAGAGGCTTTTCTGTCATGGTTCCCACTCCTTGCAATATGGCCCCATCTCAACCTTCTTGGCCTTACCCAAAAGCCTGAAAACCTGGCTCTGCCAACTGACTTGGCAATGGGGGGGGTGCTTTTTGGAGGTGGCTAGTAGATAAGCAGAAGATTATACCAATTATAACTCTTTCCAATAACTGATCTTTCTATAGATTGTGGGGATAAAAATATGTATGAAAGTTTCACATTGGGAAATATTATAAATGTGCAATTATTCAAAAGAAAATCCCTCTTTCTCAGCAGTACCTACTCTTTCCAGCTATATGCTTGGCGTTCGTTTCAGCCTTGTGACGTGAACGGTTTTCCAAACAACATGGTCTCACATTTCTGAATCAGATTTTATATTCAAAATACTGGCAGGACACCCCTTTTGTGCTGTTCCCATTAAGCCCCTAGTGTGAATTGTTCAGAATGGTGATTTTCTTTTTTCTTTTTTTTTTCTTTTTTGGTAACAGATTCTCACTATTAGAGTTTGCTCTTTCTTTGGCAGTAGCTACACAATTAATGTAGCCACCTTAAAACTGAGTGGGAGAAGAAAAACGCTGAGCCACTGAAAGAGAAAGTATATGACTTATGCTGCCATAATTGCTATCCGCTGGGTAACTGAATACAAGCAAGGTGGGGTTATGGACATGACCTACTTTGATGGGTTTTTTTATAGAACTAGGTGAATGGGATCCATCATAGCATCATTCTGAGCTGGTTTAGAACAGCTTTGTTTAATTCTTAGTTTCTTGCTCAGCCAAATCGTCATAACTGGTTCACTTCTATTCAGCATAAACAATGAATATCATGAAGGTGAGGCGGGGCTTATGTAAAAGGGCCTTAGTGCTTTTTTTAAAAAAAGCCTTTATTTTAAGTATATGGTTGGTTTCAGATTTAGCCCCACTGAAAACTGTTACTTATGATTCATATAAGTGCAAAGTGTTCTTCAACACTTCAAGAAACCTGAACAAAATGTGGAGTAAAAATAAGACAGAATAAGAGAAGAGATCATTACTGCTTTCTGATTCTCCTAACCCTTGCAAGTCAACTATTCAAACTATATGGGCCATATTTTGCCGCCATTCCTACTGCAGAGGCTTCATCTTGAGGCTTTAAGCGTCACCATTGATTCAGAACAATTTGGAGTAGAGTAGAGTAGAGTAGAGTAGAGTAGAATAGAATAGAATAGAATAGAATAGACCTGGAAGGGACCTTGGAGGTCTTCTAGTCCAGCCCCCTGCTCGAGCAGGAGAACTGTCGTATATCATTTCAGACAAGTGACTGACTAGTCTCTTCTTAAAAACCTTCAGTGATGGAGCACCCACGATTTCTGGGGGTAACCTGTTTCACTGGTTAATTATCCTCACTGTTAGGAAGTTTCTCCTTAATTCCAGGTTGCTTCTCTCTTTGGTCAGTTTCCAACCATTGTTTCCTGTCTTGTCCTCTGGTGCTTTGGAGAATAGTTTGACCCCCTCTTCTTTGTAGCAGCCCCTCAAATACTGGAATACTTCTATCATGTCACCCCTATTTCTTCTTTTCTTTCAAGTAGCCAAACCCAAGTCCTGCAGCCTTTCTTCATATGTTTTAGTCTCCAGGCCTTTGATCATTTTAGGTTGTTGTACTCTGAATTTGGAAGAGAAAGAAGTGGATGCAGAAGAAAAAAAATGTCAGATTCACATAGGTTGTGAATGTACTTAGCTATGATTTATGGAATAGAACATGGTTGGTTGCAACTATCTAGTTTGCTAAACCATAATGTATGCTTTGCAAAATAGGTAGTTCTTGACCTACAACCATCTGTCATAAATATGAACCAGTTGGCAAGCATCTGAATTTTGATCATGTGATCATGGAAATGTTACAATGGTCGTAAGTGTGAAAAATGGCCATAAGTCACTTTTTAGTGCCCTTGTAAATTTCAAATGGTCACTAAATGAAAGTTGTAAGTTGAGGACCAATTATTGCATGTTGTATTGAACCAAAACAATAGGACAAGTCTATATCATATATGGAGGTGTTCTCTCCGTCATTTTCTATTTCTTGCCTAAAGAAGTGGACAATCAATCCTTTTTAAACATTCTCTGGAGTGTCCAATACACATGGAAAAATATTGCTGAATTAGCTCTATCTTAAATATCCTAAAGATATGTTTAGTATGAAGAAGCATTTTAAATGTCATCAGATTGTAGGAGTTGACCAGCTGAGCCCGAGGGAGGGGTCAAACTCATCATAAGTCACAAGTCCCTGCGCGCCCACAAGAGATCTAAGTCTAGCCCATCTTGAATGCCTTTCTTATCTCCTGTTCATTTCCCTTGACTATTAGTTGGCCAGATTCTTATAGAGAGCATCAGTTTGCAATAAATCTTTATACTCATTTAAACTGTCTGAATCTCCTGATTTTCCCAGCGCTTGACACAAATAATCTTAATACCGGTTTGTCGACATAGGATATATTAACTCTGCATTCCAAAATTCTTGCAAATAACTGATTTCTATCTTTAAAATATTCTAGTCTATAGAAAAACTGGTGTAGTATCATCCAAAATGTTTTTCACTATTGGTAATATTTCAAGAGCTTGAGACATTTGGACCAAATTTTGAAATCATAAAGTATTCTAACTGAATTTTGAGAATTAATTCTCCAATAGCCAGTGGGAAACAACATGGGGGCACATTTGATCACTGCAAAAAACAAGGAACAGCTGAAAACTTCCCTCTAGTTTCTGCGGAAAAGAGGCCCAGGCAGAAAAGAGAAAAAAGGCACAAATCACTTTGAATATTGCTTCTATAGATGCGGCTTTTTCTTAGAATACAGCAGTTGTGATTATTGATTATTTGTGACTTTCTAACTTATAATAAAAACTATTCTCTTCAGACATTATTAGATTCTTATAAGGTTGTCTAATTGCTGCTGCTCTTGCTGCTAATAGTTGGGGAAAACCTGGCATATATAAATTGATACTTGACAAAGATCATGCTTACTTTTGATTTAAAATATTGATACCTTCATTCGCTCAGGAGTGGCCTTCAAAATACTTTACCTGTGATTTTCAGACTAGAGTTATCCCAAAGTGTAAGCTTATGAAATAAGGATCAACATGTTTCTCAATATTTTCCAACCTGCCTTTTGTGTTGTAAATACAGTTGAGCATTCACTAAAAAAGGCATGGAAACCCCTGCC